>NC_092130.1:87449579-88075829 GCF_043159975.1 Macaca nemestrina | reverse complement strand
AAACCAATTGGCTAAGAGCAGCTGTCAAATAGGTGTGAAATGAGCTAAAATTACGAGCGATACACTTTCTTTTAAGGTACTTTGCTTTGTTCCTTACAGTGCCTTGCAGCAAAAAAATTTTAATTTAAATACTGAAAATGGAATGCAGCTATATTGATTTAAATTCACTAAGCAAGTATCGGAATCTATTTCCTGTTTCCTGCATAAGTGCGGAGTGTGTGTGAGTCTATGTATGTGCTCCCGTGTGAATGCTGTCAGCTTACCTACTATTTATGAGTGAGTCACAGTTTATTAGAACTTACCACAATGTATATTAGCATAAAACACATAACTTGAATTGTCAGTTTATAAAATTTTCAGAATGTATGATTATAGTTCTGTTCTCACTGTAGATTTTTATATAGCTCCAGTTGATTTATCCTACCTGCTGAAACACCAGGCTGAAATGAAACCTTGCTTGTTTTTTGTTAGGGTTTGTTTTTATGTGTTGGGTTGGGTTTTAGGGTTTTTTTTTTTTTTTCTCTTTGGTTACCATTTTATCACATAAATCTTATTCTTGAAACCTACGCCAAAGACAAAGTTATAGACAAAAGAATGGATGGATGAGTGTGCAGAAACACATGTGGCTCAATTCAGCTGAAACTGTTTTATAGATAACTCACTGTAAGCTATGACTAAAAATATTTGAAATGTTTACAGGCTGCATAATATATATGTTTGACATATTAAAGGAGACTTCTATCAGCTGCTCAGTAACCATTCCAGAAAAACGCCTTAAAAGAACTCAAGCAAAATCACAGCCCCTCATCTGCAGTGCTGTTTCTAATTTGAAGGCAAATTCATCTCTGACATAGAGCAGATTCTGTGCAGGTGGAAGCAAGCCCCTCTCTGCTCCTCTCTCTGCCAGTCAAATTATGTCATCAGTGAAGGATCACTGGTTTTTAATGATACAGTGGCCTCCATACTGAGAAGCAGTCCTAGCAGAGCAGTATGCATAGCCAATAAAATGGCTGTCACCAAATTACAATTGACACTTAACATCACTAAATCTGCAGTGTAATTCCTTGTGACAGTTGTGTAGGTATATTAGAAGAAAATAATTTACTTCAAACCCAGCATGTTAGACACATTTTCCTGAGCGTAATTCATGTCACATTTACAGTAGCCAAAGCAAGCAGTCTCGAGGCAACCTTAATTCGGGAAGAGATCATAGATACTAACATGTTCATTGAAGTATGATTATTTATGCATGCAATAAACAAAGCTAGAGCAGTTGTTCATTGTAGGTTTTAATTGTTATTGGGGGTTTTAATTGTTATTGGGTTTTAAATGAATATTAGCCTCTTTTGCTGTAGGGAATAAGAAAAACTATTTAAAAAAAAACAAAGCCACATTTTATATGGAAAACAGGCATCAACTAAAAAGTCCATTTTTCAGGATTAAATGGACATTCATGTAGCCCTCACTCCTACCACAACTCCATATTATATTTGGACTTGAAATTCTGTGCCCATTACCACTTGACAAATGTATACACATCCAACTTCCAAAATGCAAGTAAACTAAAAAAAAAAAAAAAAAAAGCCAGCAACTGTATTTCTCTTCTCTCAGAGTATTAACATTGGGGAACAAAGGTTTGTGAGGCAGACATGGTTTCTTCTGGAATACTATTTTGGTGCATTCATCTGGAGCAGATCTGCAGAAAGACCCTTCCCTGGCCTTATAAGCATATATAAATATGTGACAGAGTTAAAGGTCTCCGCTCTTCAGAATGAAGTGGTTTGAATGTCTGGTGAAATGGGACTGCAAAAAATTCATTCCAACTTTGTCTCTAGGCAATTCACCTTTGGCCCAGTGATGATATGAGTCTTTCTGCTGATGGGGGAGATATAATAAGTCAGCTCAGGCAGTCTTTAGAAGGCAGGGGCCTATTTGTTAGCAGAATGAGGCAGGTGTACTCTTCTATGGGAGATTAGCTCATCCCAGCACGATAATTACCTCACAGGAAGCCCTCAAGGTTACACATCAAATGCAGGAGCTGCAGATCCAGTCCTGGAAATGGGCATGCCTGTATCGTTAAGTAGTCTTACTTTAGAAACTCCAAATTTAAAAACACAAATCAGTGAGTGATAATTTCCCTGTCCTTTCATCAAGACATTAACACGTCTCCAGCAAGTGCGAGCTCACTAAAAAACAATAGCCTGGATTACAGTTTAGCTTCCAGGTGAGGGAATTAACCTCTGTCTGTGTGTCTTAGTTGATTTTCTTATCAAAGCGGGGAACTGCAAACAAGAAGTAAGAGAACCCACATTTGACTGGCTGAGGTCCTTTGGGATGCCTCTGCTATTTGCTTACTCCTACCTTTTGGAAAATAATTTGTGTATTTCCCACAACAGAATCACAGCATTACAGCTTTGTCATCAAAGGGCAAAAGGGGAAAGTGGCAGTTGGGGTGACTTGGGGTTTTTATGTTACATTTAAGAACACGGCTTGCTCTTCCTACACCATCATGGCATTGAGGTGGCCGTTCTAACCATGTCTTGGGCTGCCGAATGCTTTAGCTGTGCTAAACAGAGCTGTGTCACTGCCGCAAGCTGTGGGCAAAAGCTAGAAACTCTCCGGTTTTCTAGGTCAGTGAGGATGACCTGTGGAATTCTTCAGTGTCACTGGTCCCTGGAGCACACTCCTGACAGCATAAGGCTAAAGAGGTGGCGGTGGTCTGATTGCATGACCACAGTTGCCGAGTTTATCATGTGGGGGCACCAGTCATGAGGGTGCACCAAGAAAAACAGCAAAAATAGAAGCAGGAGCATGGGCAGGGGTAATATGATTAGGAGTCAGGGAGGTTCACCAACTTTTCAGCTAGAGGTGTATCAAGCCAGGTCATTTCAAAGGGTTTCTTAGGCAGAGGCACAAACATATTCATTTGTTCTATAGAAATGAAGATTTGGGGAAGGCATTCTTAAGAATGCATAATGGCAAACTATTTCACACACAAACATCAGAATTGTAAATAAATTTTTTTATGATTATTATTATAGTTTAAGTTCTGGGATACATGTGCAGAACGTGCAGGTTTGTTACATAGGTATACATGTGCCATGGTGGTAAACACAAATATTAATAGAGCAGTCCTGAAAAAGATCAAGGGTAAAAGATGTTTTTGTTAATAAATTGAGTTTGTATGTGATGTCTTCCCGTACGAAATATCTATCAATTTTATATTCTGAAATGTCATTAAATTGATTATTCATTGAGGCCAGGAGAAATCTTGGTGTTCTCTCATACTATTTAAGGTCTATTCAGTGTCAAGGACAGTGTGACAACCCTTGGAACACTATGTCTCATGGAGTGAATTTGGGTCATCTGGCATGGTGGAGCCTTCTGAAAATCACCTCCTCTCCTAAGACCCATGTTAGTTTAGGACACCGTGCCAGGACATTTAGGAGTCCCCAAAGCCCCAATCCAGAAGAACCCCCAACTTGTCAGGACCTCCACACCAGCCCTATCACCATGCCTCGCAAGACCCAGAGCAAGAAAAGAAATCAAATAAATACAACTCCTTCTGTAGGAGAAGCCACAGGCAGAAATTGCACAAAAACTATTCACTCACTGATGATGTCAGAAAGCAGCATGAAAGCCTGGACACACTGATCAGAAAGTCACTTAATTTCTATTTTGAAAACGTAAAACAACGTTATTCTTATATGAATTCAACATAGAAAAATACCTTCATACAGAAGGGCTAGGTTAACAGAGGGCAGGTGACATCTAATCTCTTAGTGTCTGGATGCTTCCAAACCAGGTTCTGTAACTCCCATGGTCAAAACAAGTCTGATTTGTCACAGAACATCTGGCCCCTTGCCCCTTTATTAGGAACAGCTGATTGGAAGATATTTCCCAAACTAGCAAATTTAGAATAATTATGTTAAAAAGGACTTTAAACATTTTTTTTTCTAAATACCCTCTATTTTAAAGAATGTCTTTTAGCCACTATAGGGAAGAAAGTTGAATGTATGCACATGTATATACATACACACTCCACAATTGCACATGCTGTCTCTACACACACACACACACACACACACACACACACACACACACACACACACACACCCTCAGCCATTTTATTGTTTACTCAACCTATCCTCACCCCTACCCCCACCCTTGGAAAATGTGGTTCTATTTGCGGGCTTTGTTAAGACTCTTCTATCACACTAAATACTCAGTCTCAATTTTAAAAATGAACATATCTTTCTGAAATTACATGTTGAATATCAAACAAAGGCCATTTTAATGTTTTCAAGGCCAGAGCAATATCATGGATAAGTCTGAAAGGGATGAAAGTCAAATCATGAACTGTGCATGGCTTTGATAACCAAATAATTTCAGTGATTAAGACAGAGAAATGTGCTCTGGAATCACATTTGCACGATATGGAAGGAGCACCATTTATTTGGGGGGTTCTTTTCCATTGACATAGATATCAGAAAAAGAAAAGAAAAATTCTCATTATAAAAACAGTTCTTTATTAGTTCCTATATGCTTAAGAATAATTTTTTAAATGAAGACTCTAGGAAAACTTTAATTCCACATGAAAATGCTGTTCTATATTTTGTAAGGTCTCACTTATATGGTAAACTAAATTTTAATTTATAACCTCTGATAGGGACATATGACATCAACTGATGTTTCCGTTCAAAGAGGGAAATCTAGAAATAATTATTTTCTCTATATGTCTGGATATTTTAGCTTTATAAAATGAACATATAAAATGGACAAATTATTCCTTTTGTGCCCAAAGCACTATCAGTAAAAGAGGCAGCATTTCTTTATCATCCACATTCTCCTTTTTAAATCCCATGTTATATAGTATACAATTCTTGTTCAAACAAGTCACAGAATGAAAAGATTCGTATTTGTGGCATTGTTACATTTCATTTTACTGAAAAATACAACATAATACTGTAATATGTCAAACTCATTTAGTTTATTTTTTTAAAAGAGAGCAAAGAATACATTTCTAAAGAAATTTAACATTTATGTTTGATATAAGCATACAAATTCATTTTTTGAATAGTTAAAAATACCCAAACAGAATGTTAAATTTGTCCAAGTCACTCAAGTTAGAAGGTTCTAGATTTTGCCAGAAATTAACTTTACATGATTATAAATAAGGATTTTTTAAGAAGTTTACATCATTTTTATATAAGCTTTTAAGATTAAAGTTCTAGTTCTCTATTGTTACAGAGCAAATTATTCCCTAAATCTTGTAACTTACCATTTTATTATTTTTTATTATTTTGTAGGTCAGAAATTAGTACAGGTCTCATACTGGGCAGTTCTTTTGCTGCCTCTCCACATGGCTAGCTTGGGCTTCCTTATAGCAGGGCAATCTCAGGATCATTACATTTCTTACACAGTAGAACAGGGTTGCAAAAGAGGAAATTCCAAGAGGCAAGAAGTAGACCTTTCTTTCAAGGCCTAGACCCAGAAACTGTCACAGCAGCACTTCTATATGTTCTATTGGTCAAAGCAGTCACAGAGATCACCCAGACTCAAGCCTAGGGGACACAGACCTGCCTCTGAACAGGAAAAATGTCAAGGATTTTGTAACCATCTTCCATCCACTACAACAAAATGTTTCATTTTGGAATCATCTTGTTAATAAATTTTCCTAAAAAGGACATACATGGCCTGGTACGGTGGCTCACACCTGTAATCCCAGCACTTTGGGAGGCCAAGGCAGGGGGATCACGAGGTCAGGAGTTCAAGAACAGTCTGGCCAACATGGTGAAACCCCATCTCTACATATGTATATATATATATATATATATATATATATGTGTGTGTGTGTGTGTGTGTGTGTGTGTGTGTGTGTGTGTGTGTATATATATGTATATACACAAAAATTAGCCAGGCATAGTGGTGCACTCCTGTAATCCCAGATACTCCGGAGGCTGAGGCAGGGGAATTGCTTGAACCCAGGAGGTGGAGGTTGCATTGAGCAGAGATTGTGCCACTGCATTCCAGCTTGGGTGACAGAGTGAGACTCCATCTCAAAAAAAAAAAAAAAAAAAAAAAAAAAAAAAAAAAAAAAGGCATACACTGTGCCTGATTTCTTTATTGGGAACCACCAGTTTTCAGGACCAATTTTAGTGTTCCCTGTAAAATACGGAATAACTAACCAGGAAAGTCATAGAAAAGTCTAAATATAGAAGCAAATTATATGTCACATGTCACATGGAATATATAGCCTACTATTTCCAACCTAAGAGTAAGTCAAAGAATAAAAGGTAAAACTGAATTCAGGCATTGTTGCTGCTGCTGCTGCTGTTTTATTGTTTTAAGTTGGGTTAGGAAGAAATGGTTTAGATGCATAAAAAAGTAAGTTAACACGTGAAAATTTAAGAATATAGCTGTCACACTGAAACTTTGGCCTCAAACAGTTTATGTGTCTTACCAAAACCTCAATTTAATTTTGAAAATGGTTTTGAAAAATAATTTATATGCTCAGACCAACAAGACTGATTCCATAAGCCATACCCAGCAATCAACCTAATTACTGCACGATAATTCAGACAGCCCCCCAAATTAGTCAAAGTCAGGTCTATCCATACTAACGAATCCTCAGTAATAAAAATACAGTTTTCTCTCCCACACAGATAGATACGGACTAGTCAAGTTGGTTGTAGGATTATATCTATAAACTAAATTCCATGTTGCCATTGACTCCCAAGATAAATTAGAAAAGATGAATCATTTCGCATAGACAGAAACTTTTGCTTTCGCCTCCCTACCTTTTCACATGTTATGCCTTCATTCAGGATGCTTTCCATTGCCCTACCATCCCTATTTGCTGGTCTGCTACTCAACCTTTGAAATCCCAATCCAAATTTGGAGTAAGGCTTAGGACGTAAATGCTGCAAGAAAAATTACTGCTACTCCAACAACGAGAAAAGGTGAGTCATCTACATCTCACCAGAAAACTGAATCGGAAAGACAAACAAGGTAACTGACTTCTAAAACGTGACAGTCCTCTCTGAGGATAAACAGGATGCATGAATTGTTTTGCCTTTGGCAGAACACGGGGGAAAGAGGTGGCAAACATAAAAGTGGGTGAGAAGAAAGCTAAAATTTTAACAAATTTTTGAAGGCCTAATGTGGGCTAACATGAAAGCTTGGAATCCTGGAAGCTCTAGATAGAAGAGGAGTCTGCACTCACTTGGAAGTTCTTTTCCATACCAGATGCTCCTGAGAAAGCTTTGGAGCAAAGCAGAAAATCTGCAGGAGGTCACCCTTGGTGGAGTAGAGGCCCCAAACCCTCAGCAACTTATTTTATAGAAAGCAAAAGCATTCAGTCTCTAGAAGAGTGACAGGAAACCCTGCCCCCTCTCAGGGTCCAGGCAAAGATCCACTGTTTGTCTCTAGGAGAGGTGTCCACAATGCCCTTGTCCCAGGTCCTAGGCAAAAAAAAAAAAAAAAAAAAAAAAAGAAGAAGAAGAAACTTCTCACTAATGAAAAGGTAGAAACATAGAAATAAAAGTTGTCTGCCCCTAACAAAGAGATAAGAAACTCCCCCAACAAATGCCATGATCAGGTATCTTGAACTAAGTAAAGACCACTAAGGGAAGAGTATCATTCTTTTCACTGACTGCAGGCAAAAGTACACTACCACTGAAGAAGGAATAGAAGTAAAAGCTGTATGTCCCTAAGAGAGAGGCATAAAATCTGCTCAGGCTCAGATTTATGTACTCACACAATGGTGAGATCTGCTACCCCTGGAGGAGGGACAGCAAATTCTCTTTCCCAAGACCTCCACTGATACAAAGCAGAGTGAGAAGCCCCACACTGAGGTACAAGCACACAAGACTTGCCTAAGAATGAGGATGAACCAGTAGAACCAAGAATTTGCTGTTCCTATCACAAATCTCATATTAAATAACAAGAATAGCAGTCTTCCATTAAAGGAGAGGAAAGAATACAGGAGGAGACTTTCTATGGCACAGGTGGGCAAGGCCTGTTAAAACCTGCTAGTAGAGCAAGAACAGTAATGAAAACTCTCCAGACTCTGGGCCCCCCTGTAAACAAGGTAGAAGAAGCCCAATGCTGGAGGAATTGAGACTGTATTGCACTGCAGACAGCTAACTATAGCAGCAACAAAAATCAGACTTTATTTCTTATTGATTAAACCTCCCGTACTAATGTTCTAACTGAAGAAGAGACATGCCCATTTCTAAATATAAATACTGATGACCTCACTGTGTGTTTTTCTGCACACCATTTTCAGCATTCAGTTTAAAAATACAAGACACAAAAGAGTAAGGAAAAAAAAAACCCACTGTCAAGAGGTAAAGTCATTAACAGAACCAGGCCTAGAGATGACCCAAATGTTGGAACTACTAGATAAGGACTGTATAATAATGTGATTATTTTGTTAAAGGATCTAGTGGGAAAAGTAAGCAATATTTACCAATAGATGGGAATCCCAGCCGAGAGACAGAAATTATTTATTAAACCAACTAGAAATGCTAAGATAACAACATAGCAACAGAAATGAAGACTGCCTTCAACAGGCGTATCAGCAAACTGAACACAGCAGAGGAAATAATGAGTGACCTTGAAGACAGACCAACAGAAATTACCCGAACTAAAACACAAAGAGAAAAAAATAGAGTGAAAAACAGAAAAAACCAAAACAGAAGTAATATCTAAAGAGATAATGGCTAAGAATTATCTAAAGCTAAAAAATTACAACAAATTATAGATCCAAGAATATTAGAGACCCCCAAGCAGGATGAAAAGCAAAAGAAAGATAGAAACAGAGGGAGGGAGGGAGGCAGGAAAGAGGAAAAAAGGAGAGAAAGAAAGGAGTGAGGAAGGGAACACATAGATACATTATAGGTCAAATTGTTGAAAATAAAAGATAAAGTCTTGAAGGTATTTAGATGGAAAAAAATAAATTATATGCTAAGAAACAATACCAACACGCTTTTCTTTAGAAACTATGATCATCAGGAGAAAACAATATGCTATCTTTTAAGGACTAAAAAATTTTTTAAGCCAACCCAGAATTCTATATCCAGGGAAATATCTTCCAAAAATGAAAGAGAAATAAAGCTTCTTTCATACAAACAAAAAAAAAATGAGAAACTTCATTGCCAACAAACCTACGCTATAATAAACGTTAAAAGAAGTTTATCAGATAGAAGTAATAAGATACCAGATACAAATTTGGACCTACGCGAAGGAATGAAAAGTGCTAAAAAGTAGTAAATGTACACACTTTTTAAATTTTATAATTTCTTTCAAAGATAACTGACTGAATAAAGCAAAAATATTTACAACGTATTATGTGATTTACCAATACATGTAAAAGCGAAACATATGGTAATGATAGTGCAAAGAATTGAAGAGAGGAAATAGAAGTTATTGTTTAAGTTCTTACACTATTATACAATTGTACAATATTATTTGGATGTAGATTTTGAAAGTTAACGATGCTACTTTTCAGTAAACTCTTCACAAGATGCTGTTATTCTGCAGGATAGTCCCATCTGTCCTATTCCTACCCCTGGACATGTTTGCCTTGACCTTAGAAGTTTCCGCAAATCTTGGGTTTCTTTAGTTTCACACTCACTATATAATGTTGGGGAAAATTTTTTTTTAATGTTGACAGACTTTTTATCCTCTGGACCTGTTTCAAGTTTCAATGAAAAGATGGCCTAGAAACCAAATATATCAAAGAGAAAAGTACAGAGTGGTCCCAGCAAGAGAGAAGAGGAGAAAATCAAGACAGGTGGGTACCTCCAAAACTTCCTTCTGTGAACTCTAAATGTATATCTTGGTAGATTGCTGATGTATTGTGACATGAGCAGTGTGTTGGTTTCCTAGGGCTGCCATAACAAAGTACCACAGACTAGACGGTTTAAACAACAGAACTTTATTTTCTTACAGTCCTGGAGGATAGAAGTCTGAGATGAAGGTTTCAGTGCAGTTGGCCTGCAGATGCCCATCTTTCTGTGTCTTCACGTGGTCTTTTATCTCTGGTTCTGTGTCCTAATCTCCTCTTCTTATAAGTATGTCGGTCAGATTGGATTAGGGCCCACCCCAATGATCTTATGAAACCTCAACTACCACTTTAAAGACCCTACCTTCAAATACAGAAACAGTCACATTCTGAAAGACTAGGGATTAGAACTTAAACACATTAAATCTGTGGGAATACAATTCAGTTCATAGCAGGCAGCATACAAAGTTATCAGTGTTGGAGGAGGCCAGGAGCCAGGTCCCAACCATGAGAACTCACGTAGTTATGTTCAAATATAAACCTAGAAAGAACTTCAGAGGACCAGAGCAGAAATTCAGTCTACAAGAAGTAGGTATTTAAAGAAAAACAAAACAAAGCAATAGAAATATAAATTTAAGATATTAGAATGTGTTATATTTTGAGCATAAAATAAATAATTCAAGTGCTTTATATTATTTATATACAATTACTTTAATACAAGTTACTTCAAGTTTGTTTTTCTTTTTTTTTTTTTGAGACAGAGTCTTGCTCTGTCGATCTTGGCTCACTGCAACCTCTGCCTCCCAGGTTCAAGAGATTCTTCTGTCTCAGCCTCCCGAGTAGCTGGGATTACAGGCATGCACCACCATACCCAACTAATTTTTGTATTTTCAGTAGAGACAGGGTTTCACCATGTTGGCCAGGCTGGTCTCGAACTCCTGACCTCAGGTGATCTGCAGCCTCAACCTCCCAAAGTGCTGGAATTACAGGCATGAGCCACAGTACCGAGACTCAAATTATTTTCACAAGACCCCATATAGAGCAGATTTCATTAATCCATTTTGAATATGAGGTCCTAAGAAACGAAGAAGTTTATTCAAAGTCATACAAGTGACAAAGTCAGGGCATCCTGGGATTCTTGCCAGGACACTGTCTCCCTGCATTAGAAAGAAAGAAATATAAATATCGAAAGTCTTGCTTTGGTGAAATTTAAAAGTAATAAACTTAGCTTGCCTTGGCTTTTACTTGCATGATTTTGTTCTCTTCTACCTAGCACTAGTTAGCATAAGTCATCCCAATGAAACCAACCCATTGCAAGTGTCCTAACCAACCCTTCGTAATTGTGCAGCATTAATCTGTTTATTTACAGATAAGGCAATGTTCTTCAGAAGACAGGCAGGTTTCCTCACAGATGACAGAAACCATCACTACCCATGGCATCTCCATCCATAGATACATCCTCCCAAAATGTATGCCAGAAGACCTTGCAACCCCAGTTACTAAGAATGACCTTTCCCTAGTCTGTAGCAACCATCATTTTGTGAAGCCTGTTTCTTTACCTATATTTTGCTTGTATTTGCTTTGGATTGATGCCATGGTTTCCTATTAGTTCTGCAATTCTCCTTAGTGCCACTATGCAATGTATCTTGACATTTTCTGTAGTCACTTTGCTTTCAGTACAAGTCAAATACCACCCTTATGGAACTGCTGTGGGGATTCAATGAAATAATAGACCTGAAGGCACTCCAATTCTTTAAAAGTGTAACACTGACTGTGTTAGATAAGGAGATCACAAAGATGATTAACAGAGAGCTCACAATTCAGCGGCAGAAATACACATTACACAAACAAGTGTCAATTTCAGCACAATTTAATTAGGCAGAAAATATTCATTCTCATAATGGAAGGAGGATTTGGAAGATAAAAAATGCTCATGAATGGCACGCCTGGTCAGGGGAGAGGCAAGAAGATAGCAAAGAAAAATCATCAGGGTGGTAGCCAGAGCTCAGGGTGTGTTAAGAGGACAGAAGTCTGATTGTTTACCCTCTTGAGCATCCTTAGCAATATTATAAATAATTTTTGCATCTTGTATCCTAAAGAGTAGTATATTTTTATTTTTGATTAGTGATATTAGTGTTATATATTTCATTTTAATGAATTCTTTGATAATTTATTTTATATAAACAATTCTTTTTAGTTTTTCACATTTAACAAGAAATTTATGTTATTTAATGAACTTCACTTTGTATAGTAAAGAGCATGATTTTCTTGAGTAACACAATTTTAAAGTAACATGTTTTTATATAAGTACAGTTAAATGTAGATAGAAATTAAACTACACTGGAGTATGCTGTTGTAAATGAAAAGTCAACTGGAAAGCTATATTTTCTCTTTTTAACATTAGCTTTTTAAATACAGTACTAAACTAATTTTGGTTCCTGTACAAGAATTTGATCAGATGAATACAACATATGCAACTGTCGAAGAGTATCTTGAGGAAAATTTGCAGAATAATTATCATTTCTATACTCCTCCTCAAACTTGTTGCATTTCAGTATCCTTATGTTTTGTGTGTTTCTTGTCCTTAAAGAACAGTTCATTATAGGTGGAAATTAAATAATCTATGTGGGAGAGAAACCTTTTTAAACTGGATAATATTTAACCTCTACAGTAGTTAGCAATATGGAGCTGAGATGAATCCCTTGAGTAATGGAGGCCTGAGAACACTCATCTTACTCTACTGAACTGCACATGCTCATGCCATTAAATTAAATTAAAGATGCCATTACCACCTAGAATGCTGGTTCCCAAAGTGTGTTCCCTGGACCACTAGTTTCTGATCCCCTATGAACTTGTTAGAAATGCAAATTCTTAGGCCCCACCTCTGGCTCATGGAATTAGGGACTCTGGGGGTGAGGCCAAGAAATTTGTGTTCTAACAAACACTCAGATGATCAAGAAGCACACTGATGTTTAAGAACACTCGCCTAGCACAGGTTGAAACACCACCTTCAGGAAGCATCTTTTGGGGAAACTCTGCCCTAAAGGAATTAGCAGAATAAGCCTCTCAAGGACTTCGAAGTGATGCCTCAGGAAGGCAGGCAGCCCACAGAAGCCCAGGCAAAAGAGACCATCAGATTCCATTTACATTATTAATATGGCAGAAATACCCTAGGGATGGAAATACTTTCTTCAAAAAGAAAAGAACTGAAAGAAAACACTGGGTCAGTCTCACACTTGTGGCATGTTTTTAAACAGAGTATCAGCATTGGAGTCTGACAGTGAATTGAAACTCTGGCCTAGTCCTCAGCGGCCTCATGGCTCACTGTAGGAGGGTAACTGAACACTTCATCTGTAAAATGGAGACAATGAATCTGTCCCCATGGGACTGAGGTGAAATGTTAGAACAGAACATAAGTAAAGGGAAGCCTAGCACAAAAGCATTTGTTTATTTACGTCATAGGGTGGTAGAATTATTAACCAAGGAATCATTTTGGTTTAATTCTTCATTTATCTTTCCCACCCTCCTTCCCCTGCCATTTCTACCAAGGGCCAGATTTTGGGCTCTCTTGACTCTAGGTTGGTTTGTGACAGAGCAAAAAGCAAAAGCTGCAGAAGACAATTGCTCTTCATGTCTTTTGTAAAAGTTTGAACTTATTGTGAAGAGACAGAAATGGCTTTGAGAAGAGTAAGAGGGAGAGCTCCCACGCACTGCAAGGAGGCCAAAGCCCCGGGGCTACTGTGAGGAGTAGGATCCCTGCACTGTTCCATGGTAGTGTTTGCAAAAAGGTCAAGACTCAGGTTGATCAGGAAAGGAGGGTTCGGTGTGGCTTATGAGACCAGACTGCAAACATGGAGTCTCATAGGCTTGGCAAAGATTCCTGGTACCGAAGTAAGGCACAAAAACCCTCCTGATCAGCGGTGAACATCCAGACTGAGAGAATGGATGTCTTAAAGGTAATTACCTCGGAGGCCAGTGATGGTCAGAGAGTCCGCAGTGCATCCAGGGCTTTTGCACAACATAGGAGACAGAGAAAGAGAAAACCCTCAATCTGGGTCTATCCTTTTTGTCAGGCTCACAAGATGGATAGGGGATGGATGGTAGTTGTCCCAAAGAAACAAAGAAATGTGATATTTCCTCCACATCTGAGTTTGCGGACTCATAACGATACCCTCTGCTATGCTTTTTTTAACATCCATTTTACCTTGAGAATTACACAGATATTTAATTAATGAAAGCAACAGCCTTTCCATGTACTGAAGAATGAGAAGGTATCAACCCTCCCCTTTTATCTTTATGAAGAGTAAAGTGTAGGCCTAGACTGAAAACCTACCAATAACTCACATGGGTGATTTTTAGCAAATGTAAAATAGTGACTTTTAAAACCCCATTAGAATCTACATTTGTAAAACAAGAATCTGGGTTTTTAAATACTTCTTACAATTAAAAGTGTTTCTATTTTCTTTCTTCGAGATAGGGTCTCATTCTGTCACACAGGCTGGAGTGCAGTGGTGCAATTATGGCTCACTGCAGCCTTGTCCTCCCCAAGTTCAGATGATCTCCCACTTAAGTCTCCCAAATAGGTGGGACTGCAGGCATGCACCACCACACCTGGCTAATTTTTATTTTTATTTTTCTAGAGACAGTGTTTCACCCTCTTGTCCAGGCTGGTCTCAAACTCCTGGGCTCAAGCAATCTGCCCACCTCAGCTTCCCAAAGTGCTGGGATTATAGGTGTGAGACACTGCACCCAGCCTCTATTTTCTTATAAAATTCTTTGCAGACAAAAATGGCTCATTGAGCTAGGTTCTTGTATTAGGCCTTTCTCACGCTGCTATGCCCAAGGCTGGGTAATTTATAAAGAAAAGAGGTTTAATTGGCTCACAGTTCCACATGGCTAGGGAGGCCTTAGGAAACTTATAATCATGGCGAAAGGCACCTCTTCACAAGGCAGCAGAAGAGAGAATGAGGGCTGAGTGAAGGGAGAAGCCAAGAACCTTATAAAACCATCAGATCTCATGAGAACTCATTCACTATCATGAGAACAACATGGGGGAAACACCACCATGATTCAATTATCTCCACTGGTCCTGCTCTTGACACGTGGGGATTATTATAATTCAAGGTGAGATTTGGGTGGGGTCACAGAGCCAAACCATATCAGTTCTCTTATGAATATATGACGTGACTGCAAAGACTAATGAAAAATTAGCAGGCCCTTCTACATGAGAGGCTCAAACTAACTAGGCTGAGGTAAGAAACCTGCTAAACTGTAACAACATCAAAAGTAATGGTAACTTCTCTGAGCACCTGAGTGATAAATTGCAGCATCCATATTACTGTGAAATAGAAGCAGGTAGAACTATCCCAACAGAAAAAAAAGGAGAAACAATGTGACATCAGTGGCATGATGACCCATGACCTAAACACGAGAAAGTTCTAGAAAAATAGGCTATTTGAACACATTGGCCATTTTAAGTCCTCTCCTCAGGAATTGCCAAACTGCTTCTAATCTAAAGTTACAATTCAGGAAATTAGTTTGGTACTGGCAAAATATACCTAAATAAACTAGCCAACTTGATATAATTTGGTGCTATCAAATCCACCTTTTGAAATATGTTGCCTGAGGCAATTCTGTTCTGACACTGCATTTACATGCATTTTGAAAGTCTTGGTGGTAACCAGAAGAATGACTATCAATTGAGTCAATTCTCCTTTCTTAATCTCTGGGGCAAAGCAAAACACTCTCTGTGTATGAGAGAAACAACCGCTAGTATCCCATAAAAGAGAAATTAATTATCTAACCCCATAAACCTGTGAAGGTTTTTCCTCTGAGAGTTTGACAGCCCCACCTCCAACCCAATAAGTCAAGGCATAGAGCAGAGTATTATTACTGTGAGTAATATTTATGGTATCCTAGAGCTTTGCTAGCTATCATTCAAGGGTCAATGAAAGTGGTACAAACAGGAGAAAAGTACAAAAACATAAAAGGTTCAAAAGAAGCACCACAGGTTGTTGGTTTAAAGGATGGGACTCTGGGAGCCAGTTGCCTACATGGTTTCAAATCCCAGTCCAACCTTCCTAGCTGTGCAACCCTCGACATGTTGCTCAGCCCTCTGTGCATTTGTTTTCTTGTCAGTAAAAAACCATAATACACTGCCTGCCTCATAGAGATAGTGAGGATAAAGTGAATTAATAATTGTAAAGTGCTAAAACAACACCTGCCCTTAGTTTAAAATATATATATATGCCAAATAACTAAATAAAAGAATAATCTATGAAGGAATAGTAAATATTTATTACAAACTACACTGGGTAGAGGTGGGTTAGGATGTCTTCAGATCTTTATTTTATTTCTTTACAACTGATATATTTAGTTTATAAGAAAACTGGATGAACTATTCAGTAAATGATCTTATATTTATATCAGGTCTAAGAGTTTATGTAAAGTTGTAACATTTTGTCCAAAGAATTCGTGTGCGTGAGATGTCTCTATACAAGACTTAAGTCTTAGGTGGCTGTGGTTTGTTCATTTTTTTCTACTCTTGGTATTTTCAAAGTCTGAGATTGAACTAGCTTTCACATAGCTTGTTGGAAAACTCTGGGCCAAGTTTCCAAAATACATGTTTTATTCCAGATTTATTTATTGGCCACAAATTTTTACATAACAATATCCAGGGCTTTTGGAAGGCAAGAGCAATACAAAACACAATACTCACTCTCTCCAGAAGCCAAATTCAGAAGACATACAAACGACATAAAGTAGTTGAAAATAATTTTGAAGAAATCAAATTTAAATAACATTTATGATATTGTTACACACCAGTGCTTTCACATTTCTTATCATTTTCTATCTCATTTGTTAATATCCCCATTTTATAGAAAAGGCAAGAAAGACACAGAGAGGTAAAATGACTTGTTCCAGCTCCAGAGTTAATATATTGTTGAAATCTGTTTTGGAACCAAGTTTATCTGTATTCAATCCAGGGTTCTTTCCATTCTACCTAAGCTGCCATGATGATCATCAAATCTAAAGACAAGACACGACTTAGTTGTACAAATGAAAGGGAATCAAAGTGAATGAAAACAAGTAGAAAAGTCTCACGGGGAAGAGGCTGAACAGTGGTTAGGATTCGAGGAAGTAAACAGGAAGAGAAAGGACCACAGTAGAAAGCTGAGAATTAGCAAAATCAAGACGAATGCCAAAACAGGCCAGGCTACACAGCAATAAGACTTGGGTATCCTGGTAAAGATGATTCCAGAATTAAGATGGAGGAAGAAACTCAAGCAGCAGAGTTTAGGCATGATGTTGGGAAATTTAGAGCCGTTACAGGCTTTTGAGCAGAGGAGTGGTTGTTACAAATATTTGTTTAGCAGCAGAATTAGAGAGGGGAGAGGCAGACAGAAAACTTCTGAAGGACTGCTGCATTAATTCAGGTAAGGGATGACAAGTGTCTGGGGCTGTCTGATTACTGTGGAATAGAAAGGAACATCATCACAGCACTAACTGTAAAGGAAAAATTTTCAGAATGTAGTAATTTGAAGCATGAAGGGGAGCAACAAGTTAAAAATGCCTGAGGGCTTTGAATGTGGGAAACTTAGACAATGGTGATACCACTGATAATTGTAAATGCTGAGCCAGGAAGGAAGACAGGCATACAGATCTGGGACAGACACCGGCAAAACCTTTGAGTTGGAAGGAAATAAACACCCCAATGGGGGTACCAAATGGAGAAACCAAGTGAGTTTAATTCTAAGTTTACTGAGCTCCATGTGACACTAGAGTTGTACAAAATGATTCAACCTTTGGGCAGGAATGAAAACAGAAAGATGAGAGTCACCAACTTAGAGAAAAGGGTAGAAAGTGAGTTATTTGACTAAGTAGCTTAAATGGCCACTGAGATGTCCTACCTGTCCACGAGTCGCCAAGAGGAGTTTCATTTTGTTCGTTTCTTGTTCTGTTTTAGTTAACATAACAAAATGTCCAGTATCTGACTTCTGAGGAGCAGGCAGCCTGTGAGGAGCATTCTCATTATCTGTGCTCTTGCTTTCCATTTTTGAAAAGGAGTAGCCAGTATTTCTCTGTTGAAACCCTTGAAAAAGGAACACATGAGAGAATTAAAATGTGCTAAGTGATTTGAAATGCTAAAAATGGCACTTCAGCATTGGCTGTATGAGAATTTTAATATTCCTGCCAGCTGAGATACAGGCAATTTTATATTTAATTACTAAAATAAATGTAATTTAAGAATTTTGTTGCACACCTAAAGTCAGAAAATAAAGTGCTCTCTTAAGTATAATAAAATGTCTTGATCTAAGTTGGACAGATTATAGCACCACATTCAGCATTAGAAGGGAGCATCAAAGTGATCTAGCCCAATCTCTTGGAGTTGGAACCCCTTGGATATACCAGGAGGTGTCCACTCAGTCACTGCTGGATGGCAGCTGGGCTGCACAATTTCTTATACATAAGTTTATCAGCTGTCTACAAACATCACCCAAGAACCTTATTCTTATTCAGTCTGCAAAGTGACCTGATTTGGTATCTTAGATCGTCATGGACAGCAGCTGCGTCCAATTCTAACATTAACCTAACTTAGGACAAAAACAGAAATCTTGGAAAGTTCTATTGCACTGGGAAAGCTTACTATAGAAAACACAAATCTGCTCTCCCAAGTCCACAAGAGAATCATCAGAGGAAGTCAGAGCAACTGAACCACGGGGAATTATGTTCTTTCTTCCCTAACATCTGGTATGGATTTATAATGATGCAAAAAAAAAAAAAAAAAAGAAGGGAATCATTTAAATTAGGCATGTGGATTTGTGCCTTGACCTTGTTAAGTGAAAAGTAGGTGTTACCACTATGAATTTCTATGAAACTGGTAGTAAATGTGTAAAAGTCAAGACCCCCTACAGAACATGAAGAACCCATGCGTTGAAAGGGTAGAAACACAAAATGCTAGTATATTTCTACAAGGAATATCTAGATACAACTTAAATGATTTATTACAGGGTTGAGTTAGGGCCTTCATTTTTTTATCTTTTTTAATATAGCAAAAATATGGAAAAAGGTAAAAAATAAATGAGGGTACAATTAAGAGAAAGTACAATTAAAAGAGAGCATCATAGTCAAATATTCAAAAACCAAATCCACTAGCTATAGATTTCCAAGACTAGACCTTATAAAATATGAATGTAGCATAAAGGAGATGAGATGTTAAGAATAAATGCTTTTCTTAAGAAGAGTTTGCCATGACATTTAAGAAATTCTGTGATTACTTTTTTATCCAAGAAAAGATTATTTTATTTCACTCAAGCTTTAAAAATTCAAATTAAACTGCTAGGCTTTTAAAATGGAGTTTATTGTCATCTTCTTTAGCTCCATAATTTAATATTTTCCCCCATTCCCACTTTTGGTCAATCCAGCCCTTCATTTCCATGCTGGATCAGGACACTGTGCAATAGAGAGGGTGCTCAGAATGCTTGGTCTTTGACCTCCACTTCCAGAGAGTTTTATGTAGAAAGCCCATGATTATTGCCTTTGCCTCCTGCAACCTCTTTTTTCACCTTGAAGTTTAAAGGTTCACAGCCAGTGTCTGGCTCTTATTATAGGTTTTAAGATGAAGTCTATAGAGTGAAAATAACTCTGTTTTTATTTTTTCAGAATTATTGGCTTTCAAGCCTTTGGATTCCCTGCAGATAATTACTGTTTTGGCCTGTGATTTCTCTGATATTTAATGCCTTTGAGAGGAATAAATTACCTATATAACAAGAAGGGTTAATTGGTAGTTGTGAGCCAATGGATGTGTGCCTTGCATTGGTTTTTTGTTTTTTTGTTTTTTTGTTTGGTTTTTTTTTTTGAGACGGAGTCTCACTCTGTCACCCAGGCTGGAGTGCAGTGGTGCGATCTCAGCTCACTGCAAGCTCTGCCTCCTGGTTGACGCCATTCTCCTGCCTCAGCCTCCCGAGTAGCTGGGACTACAGGCGTCCGCCACCATGCCCGGCTAATTTTTTGTATTTTTAGTAGAGTCGGGGTTTCACCGTGTTAGCCAGGATGGTCTCGATCTCCTGGCCTCGTGATCCACCCGCCTCGGCTTCCCAAAGTGCTGGGATTACAGGTGTGAGCCACCGCACCAGGCCTGCACTGTTTTTTTAAGTGTCCTGCAAGCTCTGACTATCTGAAGCATCCTATTGGTTTTAACCATCTATAACACAACTTGTGATCTGGATTCTTGACTACTGGAAGCTAAAAGAAATAGAGAATTCTGGTAGCTTTGCGTGTTGTTGATGTTGAGGGTTCTTCTGTGTTTGTGACATTTGTACTCCCTCAAGGTGACCGCATTTCTTTCTAATATTCTGAATAATAATTCTATAAACCTGATATCTATGCCCAGATCTAGTTTCATAACACTGGAATTCAAACTTAGAGCTGAAGTTTCCATGAAGTTAATTCTATCAGCATTCAGCCTCCCTTAGCTGTTTCAGGAATTCATCTTAGAGAAACTGTGCTTTTTTGTGTGTATTTGTCTTATTAAATCCTTGAAACTAAAAATGCTTGAACAAAGTAAAACATCAACACCAACTTTCACAGTAAATTATTTTGTGTGAATGAAAGCTTTTTAAGAGTGTAACTCTTGGCATAATTACCCAAAAGTCATTTAGTAAATGCCATGAAACATTACATCTGCATATCAAAAATGTATTCTGTATGCTACAGGAAAATTGTAGTACGGAGGCAATTTTCTAATATTTACATATTTATAACAAGTGCCTGTCATGGGAAAGTTAAGCTCACCTGTAAAACTTTCATGTTACATAACATGAAGAATGTCTCATGCTTGGGTGTTCTAATAACCATGATATTATTTTAACAATTACACTATTTAATACCTTGGATTAGTTCCTCTGATAGTGCTATTAGCTGTCACTATACTCAATAATAGGTGACTTCATCTTTGTTATGACATGATCTTTCCTACTGTTTGTTGACCTTTCAATACAAGGGGGAGGGGACGCTCCCAGCCCCCCAAACCTTTAAGCAGCTACTGTAAAGCTGCGGTTTAATTCTCAGCTGGAATGTTTAGAAACCCTTGGTGCTAAATACCTCAGTGGACTGCTTAAACACCAACAACAGCCTTATGGGGCCTTACCCGACCTTAAACACATCTTTTTTTGTTGAGAATATTGCATTCTGCCACAATTCTGTGGGCTAACCCTGGGCTCACATTAAATATACCAGCCTCATTGAAGCTTACTGAATTGAGTTGAGTTGTTCTTTGTTTTATTCTCTCGCTGCTTCACCCCCAACTGGGACTGGGCAGCCTTTCTTCCAGTGGAGCGTGCTTTAAAGTAACCCAAAGACGAGGAGGGGCAACGGGGGAGAAAAACCAAAAGGTGCAGCTAAGGCCCATAATTAGTCTTGATCCTCCAAGTCTAAAATATTTTAACGCCAGGTTTCTGATTGCAGTATGGGCAAAGTGGATTTGGGAATGCAGAAAAGTAATTAGGTCTGTGCACTGAAGTGTGGAGAGCATTTAAAAGTGAATGGGTGGTTACTACATTCTTGGCAGGCTGTTTTTTATCTTTTCATGCTCTGCTGTTGTTAGAGGTGATGGGTTTATTGCAGTTTTTGCACTCTGGAGGTGGCTATGTTTTTCTTAATCCAGCCTTTTGCTCTCCATCTCAAAAATGAATCCTCGTGGTGTGAGGAAGAACAAGGGAAATTTTTAGAAAATAAAAACAAGGCACATTGACCAAATATTATGCGGTGAAGCAGAATAAGTTGGGAATAAACCTCAATGCCGCAACAGGTCACTTATAAAGATTCTGGGTTTAATTAATGACTCACTGAGCACAGGACTAACGGTAGACAATGGTCACCCCAAGGAGAAGGAAAACAAAACATGTTATTCTCTAACCATGTTCACAGAGCCATCCAAACTATCTGGGGGGAAAGCTGACATCATTATGTCACTTCTGGGTCCTGGTATAGAAGATACAAACTATAAATGTCTGAGTTGTCAAAAATGCATGCTTTTGATTACTTCAGTCTATAGAATTGCTGCAATTTGCTAAGGTCACGTCTCTTCAGCCCAGACGTTCATGTCTGCCAGTCAAGTCATCATCAGTCCTGGCTTGAAAGTCAGAGAAAACGTATGTGCAAAAAAAAAAAAAAATCTGGAGAGAAAAGAAAAAAGTTGAGGTAAGAATGGGTAAAATTTAAATAGGCTTCTTTTAATGTCCACAGAAGTTTTTTAGCTTAAAATAAATTATACAAAAAAATAAGTGTGTTTCTTTAGCAATACAGACCTATACAAGAAAAAATTGTGTGAGGTAACTTGATCTTTCTAAACACATTTAGTGAGATCTACAGAACTTTTAAAGGTAGAATCAGATCTTGCTAATGGAGAATCAAATGAAACAAACAAAATGTGGAGTTTTTGGAGGTTTTGTGCTGGTAGTTATTGTTTGGGGGTTGAGGGTTTTCTGTTTGTTTAGTTTGGTTTTTATTTTGGAAATGTGCCTTAGGAAGGTCACTTCAAAGATGGCTGAACTGAAACATTTATGTCCTGACAAGTACTTCAGCACACTTTGAATTTATACAAGTAAGTTTTCTACTTTTTAACACTTTTTAAGGGTCGTATTCAGTATCTTAATTAAATACTATTCTACCATTATCTAGGCTGCTATATGAGAAATATATTTCCTTAGCCACATATAGCTCTTAGCTTATTGAGTTTATCTGCATTTCTAGTCAATGAGAATGAGCACTTTGCTGTTTGACATATTATCCCCTTAGCCCTGGCTAGCCTCAAAGCCATTTTTTCATCTCAAGTTTTCCTGTTAAAAGATTAATACAGCAGTAATATTGCTGACAACCTTATGTTTCAGGTCTTCCAGAAGATACAGATAAAATATGCGATCAGATGCTGTTATAAGTAAGATTTACATCTTCATCATAGCTTGTCTATAACCAAGAAAACTTGGAAACAACATAAATATCTAGCAATGAGGAATTGGTTAAATAAATGATGACACGTTTATGCAATGAAGTGCTATGCAGTCATCAGGAATGACACTGGGGAAGACTAATAATGAGAGAAGATACTCAAAATATATTAAATTTAAGTTTACAAAGCAGGTTATGAGGAAATATGCATAGTATAATCCTATGTGTATATAAAATAGGTAATAAATTATATAATTTATTTAAATATATAATTGTTGCCAAAAAGAAAAAAGTCAGCTCCCCCACCTTTTTGTTAACAGGACCTGGTGCAAAGTGAGGCACATTTTTTACAAAAGAGAAAAATATGCCAAAATGTTAATAAAGGTTACCCCTGAGTTGTGAAATTCAGGGTGACTGTATTTTATTGTCTCTAACTATATTTTCTAAAGTTTATTGAATTAACTTATATTAGGACAAGATGATTTTATAATTTAAAAAATGATTAATAAAAGTCAATTAAAAAGAAATAGCTTACCAAACTATGATATTTAATTATACCTGCATATTTTTAAAAATACCTTTTATGATCTGTCCTCCTGAGTTCAAGAGGCAAAACAAAAACAAACAGCAAAAAACAGGTTTCTCTCCTCACCTAGATCCTATATTTATTGTTGTACCTGAACATAAATTTCATTACCCACAGTATTTCTCAAAGATCCCTCTCTGGTTGCCTAAAAGGTAGAAAAGGATTCCACAGTTGAATTGTATTTTACATCTGGAAAGACCCAAGCAAGAAAACAACCCCTCTGCTTGTCTGTCAGGAGGCATCGCCAGCTCATGGGCTTCACTTCGCTCTGACTAGGTTCTACCCAGAATGCTCAATTCCAGGCCTGCACCAAGTACAAGGTACCCGTGGCTCCCTGACCCTCCCTGAACCTAGAAAGCCAGGTCCACATTAGGACTCAGCTCCTTGTGTTGAGGCAACCTTCCTTCTTGGATGCCTGATGTATTCCTCATTATGCAAATGGAAAATAAGCACCAGCATATCCAGGTCAGACACATAATGTGTATAAATAATTGCTGGGGGAATTATGTGGCTCACTGAACTCATCGAAAGCCAAAAGCTTAAGAAATTTGTGTCCAACACAGACACCCACTTGCTGGGAGCCCATGGACAAGTCACTTAAACTCTCTGTGTTTCATCTTAAAATAGAGACGATAAGTATGTTGGCCTAGACCCCAGGGAATAGCAAAAGATTGTGAAGCACTTCAAAAATTCTGTATCAAAGTAATAGGTGCTATTTAGGGAAAAGGTCATGAAATCATCAAAAACCTCCTGAAACCTCAGGGAAAAAAAACCCACTGTGATTTCACAAACTGTGATCTAAAAGGCATAACTAAATTCACAGAAACCAAAATTTACAGACATACCTAAAGCACTTGCCACAGTTCATTTCAGATGACTTTTTCTGCAGAAGTCTCATTATTCTCCTTAAGCAAAACATACTAACCAGATTTTTGTGAGAATTCTCTGGCTTCACGTGGTTTACGCAAAAATCCTGCCTTAAGATGAGTTGCTGAGAAAGTTCTTGAGAGCATCGCTTACTGCAAACCAAATTGTATTCAGCAGGTAGAAATTAGCACGTGGGCTAGATACAGCCTAGGATCACAAAAACACACATGGAAGCCACAAGACTGCTGCTCTATAATTATGTGGCTTTTCTGCAATAGTCACTGTAAGCTTCTGTGGCTTCCATTAGGAACATAATGAAGAGGAATTGACGGCGGGGATGTTTCTGGTCTCCATCTCATCCCCTTCTCCGCTCCTCCCCGCCCCCCACCCCCAGAGTATTCCTTTCTTCGGGGCACAACATCCTCTTACAATCTTTGGTCTGAGACAAGACAATGCCCCAGTTGCAGTTTGTGCAGTTTACCACATTTTTTATGTGGTCAAAGAAATAGGGCTGGTAATTGACCGGCTATCTCCCATGGTCTAGGTCACAGCCTTCAGCCACCATTTTGTGATCCACAGACAGGAGATAAGTAGAGAAAATTCCAAAGACGCCAAAGCAGGAAATGGAGCTGTCTTATGCTTCCTGAAATTTCTAACCTTAAAACAATTCAAAACAAAATAAAAGTATGTCCCCTTCCTATATATCTGATACTCTGTTGTATCATTCAATACTCATGTCTATCTGGTATAACGTTTCAAAAACTGGGCTTTGGAATCGCACAAAACCCATCTTCACTTCTTACCTAAGTGGCCTAGAAGTAATTTAACATTTCCTTACCTCAGTCTCCTTATCCATAAAATGGGGATAATAATGCTACTACCTAGTGTTGTATAGGGTTTGGAATAATACATATAAGTACTTAGCAGAATTCCTAGCCTATAATAATTGTTTGACTGATTATAACTATTGTTCTAATTATTATTATATCAGCTGCTGTTTTCCTTATTTGGTAACAGAGAATATGGACCTTCAGGAAGATTAAGTGGTTGGAAAGCCAGGATTCAAATCCAGAAACTGCCTCCAAAATCTATGTTGTTTGCACTCCCCTTTACTTTCTCCATCTTTGGGAAATAGATCAGAAGGACAAGCTCAAAATTCTACTTAGGTAGTCTAACCATGCACATGAAATGATCTTAAAACATGAGTCCAGGCAAAAATAAATACATTCTTTTATCCTAAGCAGCATTATTACAGCATCTCTTGCGGTGAGCACTATGCTTGTTTCAAACCCACAGTAACCATGCTTGCCAGGGTACTCACAAATGAATTTCTCAGCACCAAGGGCAAAAGAGAGAGCAAAAATGATCATTTCTTTTGCCCTTTTTTCTTTCTTTCTTTGAGTGGAAAATCCATGACCTCTGTGACCCACAACCCAAAACCATAGCCCAAGGCTTGGTATAGTTAGGGGTTGAAGGGTATGGGGAGGGCTGATAATGTTAGAGAAAGACAAACTCCGAGCAGAAACAAAGGCCAGTAAACAGAGTGAAAGAAGCTTAGTAAGGGGGAAGGAAGGGGGGCCTGGAAGCAGAGAACAAGGCACAGAAAAAGGACTTGGAGAAAGATTGAATAAATTGTTTGCTTGTGCTGTTTAGCAAAATCAGCTAAACTTGGCTTTCAAAAAGTTTCACACAAAATCATTTTCACTGATTATTTTTTGGCACAAGAAATTTTGTAAAATTTGGAAATTCACAAAGTGACACAATTTGCTAAAAATGCCATTCAACACAATTTGATATAAACTACAGAAATGTTATTATAATTCATTAGGAAAACTTTAAAATGTGATAGTGTCCTGAAAACTTGGATCGGTGCCACAAGAATCACTGGCAGCTAAAAACTAGCATAAGAACTGAAATGCTCAGTCTATCTATTCACAGGCAAATGTCATGTGTCTTTTATGTGGTTAGCTTCACTTTAATACTCTGGTGATATTTTGAAGCCATTTTTAGCCTTTCGTTTTGTTTTTTTTCCCATGAGTCAAATCCTACAGCCCTTACACATGATCCTGTATAAAATCCACATGATGTATTTACCAACAAGGAGACCATACTGACTGCCTCAACTGAGTCCTGAAGGTCTGGATATAGATTCTCCTGCCTCATGGTTAAAACTGGCCCGTTCCTTGGTTTCTGTCTTCTTAATAAAGATAAAAGGGGCTAGTTTCCTAACAGAGTCCAGTGCTCCTAATATAATTCTGGGAGATATATGTTATGAAATGGGAAAAAAAAGTCCTGAATGAACATCAGACAAACTAGAAGTTTACTGCCTCTTTGTGGGAAAGGGTTTTGTCTTGACCATCTAAGCAAAGACCATAGCAGATAGTAAATGCTCAGTAATTTACAGGGAAGAAGGAAGGAAGGAGAAAAAGAGGGAGGAAGGAAGAATGGAAAAGAAGAATAGAGAAAGATTTGGTTCAAGTTCTAATATACAGCAGAGTGAACTTGGGAAAATTGCTAACTTTCCTAAACCTGTTTCCTTGAGAATAATAACACCTACCCCCAGTATTATTTATGTTAGGGCTTTAGAGTTGATCAGACATTTACACATACACTATCTTATTTCATCATCATATCATTTGTTGTTTTTATTTGTATTTCTAGCATTATTTTACATGTCCTATATAATAATGTAAAACAATTTACATTTCCTCAAGATAAATTGCCCATGCTTTATAACTGCACGTCCTCAGTCTTTCCACTCTCAACCTCCAGGTCTCCTGCCAAGTGGGCTCCTTGAAATCCTGTTTTCTAGAATCCCTTCTTCCTGACCTAGTGAAAATGTATTGATTTAATATACCCATTCTTCAGTCACCTGCTTTATGTTTGATAATCTGATATAATCATTCCAGAGTGACTGAAATTGAGTATTAATTCTGGCATTCATTCCCACCCCCTGAATTACAGGCACTGGAAAGAATAAAACTACATTTCCCAGGCTCCCTTGCAGCTGTTCTTTGAGTATTCTAGATGCAGCCAAAGAGATGCACTGGTGACAAATCTGAAACACAAGAGAAGCTATCTTTGGTGGCAGCTACACTTGACAAACAAGCTTTGATAGTCACCTGTGCTAGCAGCTCTAGACTCCACATCCTCCTCACTGCTCACCAGTGTCCTAAGGCGAGGCCACCGGGAAGTGGAAACTGTGGTGGTAGTGGCCAGCACTTTTCTAACCACACAATTGCTGCAGCAAAGGAATAACAAGAAATCGGAATCAGATGTCAGCAACCTCACTTCCATTCCTCCGATGTCTCCCCATGGTTTTGTAAACTCATAATCCCCTGTATTAAACTCTTTCTGCTTGAAGCTCCCAGAGCAATTTCTCTTTTCTGCACTGAACTTTGATTGATAGAGTCACTTAGTGATTACTACAGGTTACAGTCACTCATCCCATCCCTTCTCCCTTATCACTGCCTTCATAATTATACAGTTGTCCCTCGTTATCCTCCAAGGACTGACTCCAGGACCCTGCGAATACCGAGATCTGCAGATGCTCAAGTCCCTTACATAAAATGGCATAGTATTTGCATATAACCTGTGCACATCCTCCCGTATACTTTAATCATTCTAGTTACTTATAATACCTAATATATTGTCAATGTTATATAAATAGTTGTCACACTGTACTGTTTAGGCAATGATGATAAGACAAAAAAACACCTGTACATGCTCAGTACAGGTGCAACCATCCTTTTTTGTTTTTCAAATGTTTTTGATCTTCAGTTGCTTGAATCTACAGATTCAGAATGCAAAGATACGGAGAGCTGACTATATACACGTTTCATCTGCTTTGTTTTAATTATTTACTCACATGTTGATTTTTATGTTTTTTACCCTATTGTATTTCTTTGCACATGTAACTTCTCCACCCTTGTCACCAAACTATAAACTCTTAGAGTAAAAGTACTATGTCTCAGTCATTTTCCCATCCCTAGTGCCGGTGTCAATGCATAGTGCTTAGACGGCAACTCAGTAAACACTTTGAACCTCTTTTGGATAATATATGTGCCTTCCTGCTTTTTCTGAGGGAATGGTTGGCCCTGCATTTGGATGCATGCATTGTCTGCATGGTGTTATTTATGCCACAAGAAAAAAAGAGGGCCTGCTAAAATATATATATATATATATATATATACACACACACACATGCATACACTATCTATCTGTGTGTATCTATCTATCTTTCTATCCTCATCCATAGCTGTGTCTGCAGGTAAAATGACATGGAACACTAATGCAATTGCCAATATTGGTCTTTAAAACAACTTGTTTAAGTTAAGAGACAGCAACAAGCTAGGAAAAAATATTTGCAATTTACAATACCGTCAAAGAACTAAACTCTCTAATATATAAAGAGAAAATGGAATTCAAAAAGGGAAAAAAAACCCTATTAGAAAGTGAGTAATAGTTCACAGAAAAAGAAATACAAATGACTCATAAATATATGAAAAGATGTTCAAATCACTCCTACATAGAAAAAAATGCAAATTAAAATTACATCAAGATACCATATTTCACTATCAGATTGGTAAAAATCCAAAAATTTGACAACCCTTAGGATTGGCAAGATAGAGAGAAACGGGAACAGTGATTCATTGCTGGTGGGAGTGTAAATAGGTATAATCATTCTGGAAGGCAATTTGGCAATATTTATTGAAATTACAAATGCATATACTCTTTGACTCAGCAGTTCCAATTCTAGGAGTTTCTTCTACAGATATATTCACACATGGGCAAAATCATGAATGTGCAAGGTTATTTACTGCTGCAGTTCTTATAATAGCAAATGATGGGAACAATCTAAAAGTTCATCAATAAAAAACTTTAAATAAAGTATGGCACATTCAAATAATGGGATACTATTCAACCACAATAAAAAATGAAACTTAAAAAATGAGGAAGTTCTGTGCTACCGATAAGTAAAAATGTGTAAAATACATTGTTAAGTGGGGGGAGGATGTATTGTATGCTACATTTGTTTAAAAAGTGGGGAAAGGAATGTGTGTAGCATTTGCTTACATAAACATTTTTTAAATCTCTGGAAATCTGCACAAGAAACTAAGAACATGGAAATACAACTACTATTAAGAAAAAAGGAGGGTATTCAAGTCTTATTTATTTGAATTGCTTAATTCCTCTGAAGGCACAGCTTTTTATCCTCACTAGGATTTTTTTGGCCAGGGAGAGAGTCTGCAAAGTTTTACAAGTAAAGTGATTTCTCATTGAGCACTATTTTTTAAATTTATTGAAAACACATTGACAGTAGGCCAAAGTAGGGGGAAAATACCAACAAATCTCTTCCTACTTAGAAACATTCCCATATTAATTTATATTTATTTCATTTAATAATCTACTTTTTCAAAATGCAATTACAGGATACATGTCATGCAATGAATATCTGAGAACTCAACATTCACTATCTAATTTAACAGTCTCTTCAAAATAATGTATATCTGCTGAGGAATGGGTGTTTTCTACTGGAGGATAGAGGAGAGAGAGGGAAAGTATCCCAGCTTGTAGGAAGGGAAAAACAAGAAAGTAGCAGTAAGCAGGCAGACCAACAGCCAGAGCAGGGATGGTGTGGGGAGGGTGGACTTGGAGAGAGGAAGGAGTAAAGAAAGGAAGGTGAGAGGATGACTAATCAAAGGCCTGCTGCATGTTTTGCCTGGAACCTTGCTGGTGGCAACCACCTTGGTTCCACACTCTTTGCTCCTGCTACCGTGAATACACAGATCCTGGTTTGCAAATGTCCAAGATTACTAAGGAATCTTTGTTTCGTTGATCCAACAGGGAGTAGCTCTTATTAAGCCTCATGAGTTTCTAATGAATACATACTGTATTTCATAGTAAGACCTAGTGCTTAAGAATTGTTTTATGTTTTTTTAAATCTCCGCAGTACAATAGATAGCTATTTAAAGAGTAGAAGTTTAGGTGAGATTTTACATAGTTAAAAAATGTATTTTGCATTAGGTTTGTTATCACATAGAATGCATGTGTACATAAATACCATTTCTGAACCAGCTGGTTGACTCGAAAGCCTGGTTTCAAACTGTTCAAAACTGCCATTAATATTAATTGCCTACATTGTGGCATCTGCTAAATAAAACCAATGATAGTAAATAAGATAAGGAAAATAAATGGCACTACTATCATCGTATGAATATTATGCCTGTCCATAGTACTCTGAAAAAGCCACTGTGCCTACATTATCCCAACCAATAGTCGTTAGGAATTAAACCATTATAGTCATGGGCTGTATAGTCATGTTTTGGTCAGCAGACTACATGTATGATGGCAGTCCCATAAGATTAAAATACTGTATATCTACTGTAATTTTTCTACATGTGAGTGTGTTTAGAGACACAAATACTTGCCAGTATATTACAGTTGCTTACAGTATTCAGAAAGGTCACATGCTGTATACACGTGTGTAGCCTATGATCAATAGGCTGCCTTATATATAGTCTAGATGTGTATAGTAGGCTATACCATCTAGGTTTGTCTAAATAACCCTCTGATGTTTGCATAATTATGAAATCACCTAAAAAATGCATTTCTCAAAATGTATGCCTGTTGTTAAGTGACATGTGACTGTATTTAAGTGCTTTAAGAATAATCTGTCAGCTCTGAAGAATAGCACAGGTTCCTTTACATTCCTCCAACAAGTGGGTATTTAGCCCATGTAGTAAAATATATATATGCTGCAGAGTTAAGGTTTCACTTGTGATGGTCACCAAAATTCTTCATGTTTGCTTCAGTACAGATTTTTTCATAACTTTTAAGTGTTTAATACTATAGAAACTCTATAGTATTTCTATATGCTATGCACATAGAAATACTTTTCCTGCACGTTAAGAGGAGATGATGTGGTCATGTTGGAAATCTGTTTACATTCTTTCCCGCCAGGTTCCCATAGTATTGTTATTAAAGAAATATATATGGTACCCAATATAGAGACTGGCTGGTTGGTTTCCTAACTGAGAAACAGGAGATGTTATATATACACACATACGTATATATACACACACATATATATACATGTATATATGTATATATATGTGTGTATATATGACATGCCATATATATAAATATATATATTTCTACAGCCATATATATATGGCATGTGTATATATATGGCATACCATATATAAATATACATATGTGCCATATATATATGGCTGTAGAAATGGGGAAAAAAATATATACATATATGTATGTCACTGTGATTACTATTCTTGCTCTATATATAGTTCTTTTTCCCCCATTCTACATCCATATATATATGGCATATATATGAAGGAAAAAGAACAAAAAAATGAGAAATAGGTATCCCACGAGGGGAGGAAAAAAGGGATTTGGCAATAGAGAAGTATCCATCATTTTGTATATTTGGAAGTGAGTAGGCTTCAATTGTTTCCAGGTACAGAAACAACTGTGGAGCAACCATTGTGTTGTTTCATAAAAGAAGGCCATGAACTGGCAACACTGCCTGCCACTGAGGTCACTTGGTCCCACATGAGCAAGGATTTTCATTCAGGGACATTGACACTGATCCTTTCTATAGGGCCACCAATGATGTTTGTTCCACGCTTGCCAGTGTTCAGCCTAGATGCCTTGTCCTTACCATACCCTAGATAGGATGATCGTGATGAATGTTTACTTCCACTGCTGATTCTGAATAGATGTGTGTGAATTAGTATTCCCAGTTTAGATACTGAAGGCAATAACTTCTGGTATTAGCCTGTTCTTACACTGCTATAAAGATATATCTGACATTGGGTAATTTATAAAGAAAAGAGGTTTAATTGGCTCATGGTTCTGCGGGTTGTCCAGGCTTCTGCTTCTGGGGAGGCCTCAGGAAACTTACATCGTGATGGAAGGCAAAGGAGAAGCAAGCACATCTTTACATGACTGGCAGGAGAAAGAACATGTGCAAAGGGGGAGGTGTTACACACTTTCAAATAACCAGATTTCATGAGAACTCCATCTGGAGACAGCACTAGGGGAGATGGTGCTAAACCATTAGAAATCACCTCCATGATCCAATCACCCCCTACCAGGACCCACCTCCAATACTGGGAATTACAATTAAACATGAGATTTGGGTGGGGACACAGAGCCAAACCATGTCACTTCCTTCCTTAAAAAATTTCTCAAAAGCCTACTGAAAGAAAAACTTCTAACATATAATATGACAAAAAATTTAACATACATTAAAACTATATCAATGAGGGATTTTAATAATTTTGAATATGTTGTTTGGCACTCCAGACCTGAATATTGAAACGATAGTCTTCCATTTCAAAGCATCAAAGAATTTCCTTTCTACTTGCCATACCATGACCACATATCTACTTTATAGCTACTTTTTTTCCCCTTTTAGGCACAGATATGTTAAAGAGCAGATCACTCAGCCTATGTTATAATGAATTGTAGGGAAGAGGGGATCCTATTTTCCAGGCTGGACTCTGCTTGTAACTTGCTACATGATACTGAGCAAATAACTTCACCTCTCTGAACCTTAAATTTCTAAACTATAAAATGAGGGGTTAAGCTAAATCACCCCTAATGCCTTCTGTAGTGTAAACGTTTTATAAAACCATCACTGTGATTACTATTTTCATTATTTCAGGTTGAAATCTGAAACCTAGTTGTAGGGATTACACTCAAACGTTTCAGTTTGGCAGTGTTCAGCTAGCCTTTAGCGGTTTATCTGGATGGGCACACATAATGGTTAAGATGTCTGAAGAAGTACACAAAGTATTCTGTGGTTGACTTCGATAAGACAAAATGCTTTCTGCAGGGTGTGATTCGGATGAGCACACCAGGATACTCAGCCAAACTCATCTGAACTATCCAAACCCCATGATTCTGCAAACTGGGTTGCAGATCTTTAGAGAACAGGCTTTCTCACAAGATTGCTGGCACTTTCTCTTCCAATCCCAGCCAGAAAAACAGTAAGAACAGCCTTTCTCATATCATTTTGGCATTTCTGGTCTTGGTCCAGGCTGGAAAATTAAAGTGCAAAAGCACTTAACTGAACATTTCACAAGGTAAAGAAATGTTCAGTTCAAGTTTAGCTCTCAAATGGACAAGGGGTTCTTCTTTTATTCACCTCATCAAAACCCTAGATGACAAAGAAATACCATGATTTATCTTCCACTTTAAAAATTATCTACTCTAGGTTCCATGTTAGAAGCAAAGAAAGCCCTTTATGTGCCTCTGTAACAGGCTACACCAGGATATTGCTCAGAAGTGCTAGAATGTTGGTTGGTACCACTCAATTCAGATATCTCTACTTCAAGCCTTAAGTAAATAAATCACAGAAGAATTTTAATCAGGAAAACAAAAATGACTGTTTTAAAATGCAATATATACAACTTACTAAAGTTAACTCAAGCATAAATATATATGCAACTTATAAATAATACACACTTGCTTTTAGCTCTCCCTTGTCACTCCCATATCAGCAGCACCCTTGGTCAGATTTGTTCCTCATTTGCCTTGATTATAGTTTTGGTTTGCCTCTGTTCTCATTTTGGTTTTGGCCATGCACATGTGCAACCCTCATGAGGTCAGCTCTCGATAGCACACACTGCTCCACATCGAGTTAGGAATTTCATTCTGTAGAGGTGATATGCTAATTTTGGAAATTTCTGTTTCCAATACGGAACTTGTTTAAATCACTACCTTAAACATATAATCATTAAGCTATAATTCTAGCTCTGGCTATTGCCTTTTCTATTTACTAATTTTCGAGTTTACATGACCCGGCTCCAGCATAAATGTCTGTTATAAAATACCTTCTTCAAAATTCCTGACCTAAAAAAAAACAATCCTTTTGTGTCTTTGGGATGGGCAATGATTTCTCTAATGAACACCAAAAACATAATAACCATAAAAAGAAAAAATTAGTTAAACTTCAGTAAAATTAAAACTTTCCAAAAGACACTATTAAGATACAGAAAGGCAAGCCACTAACTGGGAAAACATATTCACAAAACACATATCTGACAAAGTACTTGTATTAGTGTCTAAATAATTCAATAATAAGACAAAAAACACAATGATGAATGAACCAAAAATTTGGACAGACACTTCACAGAAGAAGATGTAGAAATGGCAATAAGCATGTGAAAAAGTGTTCAACATCATTAGTCATCGGAGAAATTCAAATTCAAACCATGGTGAAAAACTACTACATCCCCACTATAATGACTAAATTAAAGAAGCCAATAGTACCAAGTGCTGGTGAGAATGTGGAGCAACTGGAACTCTTACACAGGTTGAGTATCCCTTTTCTAAAATACTTAGGCACAGAAGTGTTTCAGATTTTGAATTTTTGGGAAATTTAGAGTATTTGGATTATATGGACTGGTTGAGCACCCCTAATCCAAAAATCCAAAATCTAAAATGGTCCAAAGACCATTTTCTTTCAGCACAATGTCAGCACTCAAAATGTTTTGGATCTTGGAACACTGTGAATTTCAGATTTTCAGGGTAGGATGCTCGATCTGTATATTGCTGATGGGAATGCAAAATGGTACCTCTTTGGAAAACAGTTTGACAGTTTTTTGTTAAACATGTGTATTCAACTCAGCATTCCCACTCATAGGTACTTGCCTGAAAGAAATGAAAGCATGTGCTCATACAGCAAGTGTACTTGAATGTTCGTAGCTGCTTTTTTTACAATAGCCAGTGTCTTTCAACAGGAGAATGGATAAACCAGTTGTGGTATATCCATTCAATGGAACACTACTCAGCAATAAAAACCACTAAAAGGAATAAACTGCTGATACATAGACAAAATGAATTAATTTCAAAAACATTTTCTCACTGAAAGAATCCAGACCAAAACAAAACCACCAGTGTATAATTTCATTTATATGAAATTTCAGGGGGAAAAAAAATCTTATCTACAGTAATAGAAAGAAAATCAGTACTTTCCTGGTGTGGAAGTATTGAGAAGATATGGAAGTGGAGATGGAAATGCTGACTGATAAAGGATATATGGAAATCTGGGGGGTTGTGATGGTTAATTTTATGTGTAAGCTTGACTGAGCCACAAGGTACTCCAACATCCAGCCGAACACTATTCTGGATGTGTCTGTGAGAGTGTTTCTGGGTGAGGTTAACATTGCAATCAGTAGACTGAGTAAAGCAGGCTGTCCTCTCAATGTGGAAGGGCTTCATCCAACCCATCAAAGACCTGAGAAGAACAAAAAGGCAGATTAAGAGGGAAGTCCTCCTGCCCGAGTGTTTGAGCTGGGCCTTGGGTCTTCTCCTGCTCTCAAATTGGAACTTGCAGCACCAGCTCTTCTGGATGTCCTGCTTGCCAACAGCACATCTTGAGACTCTTCAGCCCTCATAACCAAATGAGCCAATTCTGTATGACATATACATTGTTAATAACACAAATAATATTTTTTATTAATTAGTTGTTGTTAATAATATAAAAACAGAACCAATAGATATATTCTATATTCTGGAGAACCATGACTTATACAAGGGTGGTGAAAGAGTTCTGTATCTTGAAAAAAAAATACCACATGTTCTCACTTACAAATGGGTACTAACCATTGGGTAAACATGGATGTAAAAATGGGAATAATAGACATTAGGGAATAAAAGACTAGGGAAGGGAGGGAGTGGGGGACAGGTTGGAAAAAAACTACTTACTGAGGACTATACTCACTACCCGGGTGATGGACTCATTCATAATCCAAACTTCAGCATCACACAATATAACTGTGTAATAAGCCTGCACGTGTATCTCTGATTCTAAAATAAAAGTTAAAATAAAGAAAAATTACTGTATCTTGATTTTGGTAGTAGTTTATAGGGGTGTGGGGTGTGTGTGTGTGTGTGTGTGTGTGTGTATTTGTCAAAGCTCATCAAATTCTCCACTTAAAATGAGTGCACTTATCATGTCAATTATGCTTCCATAAAGTTAATTTAAAAGATAGCTATGAACAAACCCAAAGCCTAGCACAAGTAAGTTTGGAAAGATTTTATGGATCTCCCCAGGTCCTACTTTCAACAATAATAGGAAGACTTTCAATATGTGTGGTTTAGAAAATAATTTCTTCCTATTATCTAAAAGGCCCTTGCCACATGATTGTTTCCTGTTGGACATGTCTCAGATACTGCAGCTGCTGGAGCTAAAAACTATATATGTTTTCCCCTGCTTCAAGCCCGGTTACATATATAATACATGTGTTATGAGGTACAGGTACTTAAGCAACTTAGCATCTTTGAGCTTTAATTTCATCGGTAATGTGGGAATAGTAATATTTAGTTTATGTCATCAATATCTATCTTTCCAACACTATATTAGCATGGAGAAGTTTATTTATAAATGTAAGAACTGTCACGATTGTGTGATACCTGTACTATTGGGAAAGTCTCAAGGACCCACATTGCCCTCTCAAGAGCTTCCTTTCAATCAATGATCACAATAAACAAAGAAAATAAGGACCACAAACCTTTATTTTATCTACTTTGACCTCAGTCAAATTCAGAAATCTATGTAATTTCTCTGGAGTACTCAAGATGTATGTGAACACACAATCCCAGTCAAAATATTTTATGCAGAATATATCTTTCTTCACAATCTCATCATTTATTGCTTCACAAACTTCTCCCCAGACTTTCTTTCAAGATTAAAGCCAGGTAGACCATTGCTTTCTAATGTAGTTTATAATTGTGGTAAAATATGTGTAAGTAAAATTCATCATCTTTATTAGTTTGCTAGGGCTGCTGTAACAAATACCACAGATTGGTAGCTTAAACAACAGGAAATTATTTTTTCATTTTCTAGATGCTGGAAGTCCAAGATAAATGTGTAGGTCTGGCTTCTCCATGATCTCTCCCTTTGGCTTGCAGATGGCCACTTTCTCACTGTGTCCTCACATGGTCTTTTCTCTGTGTATGTACATCCCTGGTGTTTCTCTGTGTGTTCAAATTTCCTTTTCTTATAGGACAGTCCCATTGGAATAGGGTCCACCCTACAGTCTCATTTTAATTTAACTACTTCTTTAAAGGCACTATCTCCAAATGTAACCACATTCTAAGGTACTAGTGGTTAGGGCTTCAGTATATGAAATTTGGAGGGACACAATTCTGCCAATAATACCGTTTTAAATGCACAGTTCAGTAGCGTTAAGTACATTCACGTTGTTGTGCAACCAGTCAACAGAACCCTTTTCATCTTGAAAAAGTAAAACTCTATGCCTGTTTAAAAACCCTATTCTCCCCTCCCTGCAGCTTCTGGCAACCACCCTTCTACATTTTGTCTCTGTGAATTTGTCTACTCCATGTACCTCATATAACCAGAATCATACAGCATTTGACTTTTGGTACCTGGCTTATTTTACTTAGCATAATGTCCTCAAGTTTCATCCATGTTGTAGCACATGTCAGAATCTCTCCCTGCCAGGATGCCAGTGTTGAAGAGGTCCCTCACTGAGGGTCACCACTCCAGCCAGACAGCCTCTCTGGGCTTCAATAACAGCCACTTCCTCTTGTGCCTTCAGGCCTAGGGATGGTAACAGTCTCCATTGTTATTGGTTCCAGGGTCCTTCATGCCCCTTGTTGAGTCCCCAAAGCCTGGCCACACCTTCATAAATAATCCCTTTATCAAACGCTTCTCCAGTTCTCCTGTTTAAGTACGTCATCTCTTGCCAGGACCCTGACAGGTCATATATGTATATATCTCATTATAATTATCATTGGGGAAGCTGACTGATAGGTACAGAAGTTTGTTATACTCAATCCTGTCAGCTTTTTTTTATGTTTGAAACTTTACAGAATGAAAAAGTAAAAAGAGAGAGCGAGAGAAAGAGCAAGCATATATATGAGATGAGGACTCATTCTGAAGTAACTAGAAGTAGTACAGGTACGGTTAATGCTTCACTAAGACCTCGACTCATCACCTGACCACTTGACTTGCTTCTGACCTGAGATCACCACATTACAGACATTTTGAGGTATTTTCTTCTTTGTTTTGTGTGTTTCCCCACCATATCTCATCTACCTGTTCATTTTTCCTCAATTTACTGGCCACTTCTATTATTTCTACTAACCAATTTTGATATTCTTCCCTTCTCTATAAAACACATGCTTCTTTTGATTATAAGGCCCCACTTGATGACTAACAAAGGGAGTATGAAGTATACCTGCAAAATGCCTCCTCTTTTTGCCCTTCCACCAATGGTAAAAATTTGTCTTTTAGTTGGAAAAAAATTTTGCTCAATTCTATATAAAACTAGTGTTATTTTTTTCTAGACATGTTCTCCTTATTCTGATTTGGATTGAAACAGAAAAAAAAGAATGAGGAATTAAAATATGTCATTTACAGGAACATTTTTATCTTACATGTTTAAAGTAGATCCATAGTAGAAATGATCTTGCAGCAACCACCTTCCAACCTATATTGTTTAAAATTCAGTGAGAGGACGGACATCAGTAGGAGGAGTATCAGTGGCAAGCACAGAAGACAAATGGAGACAGAAATAAGGACTGACAGAATGACAGAGCTCAGAGACGGCTCTCAAAAAGAGCAAGAAAGAAGCTGGCGGAATCTACTTGCTATTGGTGAGGCTTTCCCTGGTTCCTCATAACCAGCTCCTTGCCTGTTTCTAATCCCGGGGTCTTTGTACTTCTCTCACATTGTAAAAAGTGTATTTTCTTTTCACCTTCTATGCCTCTTCTCTATTAAGTTCTATAAAGGGTTGGAAACATTTGATAGTTCTGATCACACAGCAGTAACCTCAGGCAGATTTTGACTATACTAGGAAAGCTATTTATAATTGTCTCCTTATTGGTTTTTGTTGTTTACAGGAGAGAAGCCCAACTAGCTGTACATCTCCTCAGTTCAACATAACACCCCAGTTAAATATAAATACTTCCTTAAAATACATTGCCAGGATAGAACATGTAAATACAGAGACATTGAATCTCATCTTTTTTCCTGAAATCCTAGTTCTTGAAAAGCAAAGATTTTTCTGTGTGGAAATTGAGCTGCCTATGGTAATTAATTACAAATGACCTAAATTCTTTAAGGAAACATTTATTGAGCACTTATTATGAGCCAGACACTGTTTTAGATGCAGTGATGAGGCAACAGTGAGCAAAAGAAAATCCTGACCTCAAGAAATTTATAATCAATCAAGGAACAAAGATAACCAGAGTCAGTTACCATATAGTGTGATACCTGCAATCATAAGGGTGCATGCAGCATGTGATGGAAAAAGATTAAAAGAGCACATAATCAGATGCAGGGCCTCAGAGAAGGATTTCCAGAAAAATGATCTCTAATTAGGTGAGAAATAATAGTCATGGCTGCTAATATTGATTGAATGCTTGCTAGATCCCACTCTAAGTCCCACTCAATCTTTATAATAGCCCCTAAAGGTATATGCTATTGCTAATATTATCATTATCATCAACAACAACAACACATCATCCTCACTTTCACCATCAAGGCCCAGGAAGGGGAAGGACTGGGAAATGGGGAACCAGGATTCCAATTCAAGCAGTCCCATTTAAGAGCCTCTGCTCTTCACTACAACACAAAACAGCCCCTCTGGGGGAGAAAAGGGAATACCATGAGCAAAGACCCATAGAAAGGAAAGAAAGCATGTTCCATCTGAGGATCTGAAATATAGAAATTCCACGAGGCTCCGGAAAGAGCACAAATGTAATAGGGAGAAGGAGAGAGAAGACTGGGGAAGCAGTCAGGGGTCAAAGCACAAAGGACCATGGAAAACTCATTAAGGAGACTAGACTTAACCCAAGGGCACTGGGACATTAGAGAGCTACAACAGGGAGATAATAAGGACAGGTTCACTAGAAAATCACTCTGAGGGTGATTTGAAAAATGGGTTGAAGGGAAGCAAAATTGGAGGCAGGAAGATCCATTAGGACTTTTTTGCACTAATCCACGAGAGAGATGACAGTAGCCTAAACAACAGGTGATTGTGAAGGGAGCCCAGAATGGAGAGACATGTAAGAGGGAGCATGGTTGGTGGTTAATTGACTGTGGGCACTGAGAGAGAAGGCAGAGTTGTGATGACTCTGCTCCATCTCTTGGCCCCAAGACGGATAATGGCAATACTCATGAAGAGTAAACGCTTAGGGCAGAATGGAGGGCCTGAGGTCCATGAGCTTGGCTAGTGGCATGCTGATTCTGAGTGGACATAGGAGAGTCAAGCAGAATGGTTCAATAGATCTTCAGATCTGAAGATCATGAATGACAAGTAGACTAGAGATGTTCACTTGAGAGCTCTTGTTCTGCATAAGGTAGCCAAAGTCCTGGGTGAATGGACCCAAGGAGAGTGAGTGTAGTGAGGAGAGAAGAGGACCTAAGCCAACACCCCAATAGTATCACCATGTAAGGGCCATAGAGAGACAGGGGAGCTCATAAATGAAGCTGAGAAACCACCAACAGAAAGGCAACAGGAAAAGTCACAGAACATGTGGTCACAAAAGCCCAAGAAAGAGCCCAGGGAAAAGGTCCATGAGACATTTTTTGTGGGAACCATCATGGTGAGCTAGTAATTTCCTTCCATTCCAGTAAAGAAATTTCCTCATGCTCAGAATTCATAAGATCCACAGGCTTAAAATATTTTATTAAAGCAAATCCATACTTCCCAGCTATTCTTTTGACAGATTTTATATGAATTACATTTGTGGAGTAACTCAAGAGAGTATTTGGCTCTAGGAAGATGCTCCCGTTTCCTTTGTGTGTGATACCTACAGCCTTTGTTAATAATAGCTTAAACTCATCTCCATTACCTCTGACATTTTAAAACAATCATAAAGCAATTCTAGACTTTCTATTTTCATGGTCCCATTTAATTTCAAATACATGAGAGAAAGGAACTGTTGCATATTTTGAATAGACTGATTATAATGATATATATGAAACTAAAGAAAAATATTAATGATATTTTATATAAATTTTAGATTTTTTCATTATATTATCAGTGTCATCTGTTTCCATCCCAAAGAATGGCTGATTAGGTTTGGTTATGTAAATCAAATCTTTGATTCTTTCAAATCTTTTTTGAAATGGAGGTACTGTAGTAACTGAATGTGGAAGGATCTGGCTGACCATTCTGCCATGAAGTTACTGAACATTAAGACATTCTGTTGGGGTGTATTCTACACTAAAAATAGAAATATCAAACTGCATTAATTACACACATCCATTCTCAACTGCCATTGAATAACCCTGATGACTGTTTCATAGTGAAGGAAAGAGAGATGACAAATATCTTTTAATTACTAGAAATTTTTTCATAATTTGAAAAAATTATTAAAATTTACATTTTTAAATGTACTTAGCATAAAAATCACCTTATTCAGGTAAAGTATACAGACAAACATCAATTTGTGAAAATACGTTGAAAACTTGTGAATGAGCTGTTAGAAAAGCATTTTCAGTAGTTTGTGACAGTTCATTAAGCATTTAGAACAGTCCTGCAGGAGCCAGAAAGGGATGTGGGGAAACTGAGGAAAAGCTGGGAAATATGACTAACTTATCTCTTCTTTTTCTACTTTTATTTACTCCTGAGTTCATTTTTCCTGTCAAAGGCATGTGTGTTGGCTGACTTAACTGCTATCCTTTTTAATCATGTACAATCTGTTGAGACAAACAAACTTAATTCCAAACAGAAAAGTGGGAAACACTTAAGATATACAGAAACTGTGCAACTCAGAGAAACATAGGGATGTCTTGTGAGACAGGCAGTTCACATGAGATAAAGGAGAAATTCAACAGGAAGATGGAATATTATTTGGTCATGTTATAAGGAACAATTACGTTTGCTATAAATTTAGATTTTTAGTTGGCTGTTATATCCTTAAATTCGTGAACCTTTCTGTAACAAAGCCAAAACATATTTTTGTGCTCTACTTCCTGATCTTCCTTCACTCTGACTTTCCCTTTCAAACCTGTGCCTTCTTTTATCCCTAATCTCCCTGTGACAGCAGCTTGTAAATTTCAAGTTTTCTCCATTCACATTTGCCACCCACCCTGCCATCAACACCTCACTCACAGATCCTTAGGTTTCCAGATCTGACCTGGCATAACCTTGAGGCAGCCTTCCATGATTGACAGTAGTTGCATTTATAGCATTATTTCTCAGAGAAAGGAAAAGACCAGAAGATTAGCAGTGGCAACTGCCAAGGAATTTTATGTAAAGAATTGTGGGTTATAGGAGCTTTTCTGACTTGTACAGGAATAAAAATTCAGGTCATTCCTAATACAGATTAACTACACAGCATTCTGTGACTTTTCTGGGTTTTGTTTATTTGGTATCTAAATTTTTTTTCTGCCTCTTCCAACCTGACTGGTAGTGTTTGATGTGGCTGGTGATGGGCAGTAAGAAGGAGATTGGAAAGGTGTAGGCAGTCTTGATTTCACTCCTTTACTTCTTCCTTCTCCCTAAATTTTGTTTCCTGTCCTTCCATCCCTTTCCCCTCACCTTTCCAAATCCTTTTGTCCTGGTTTTTGTTTGTTTGTTTGTTTGTTTTGTTTTGTTTTTAACCATCTTTCACCCATCCCCAAATACTGAAGAGTGGAGAACAAGGCCAGAGTGAAAAGATGTGATTAGACTTGGGGAAACGATTTCAGTTCCTCCACACATAGACAGATACAACTTTACGTGTAAACTTAAATCATAATCTCCTGCAGAAAAAAATAAAATTATCTCTTTCTGGTATTTTAGCCAGAATAAAAGTCACTGAAATATGCAACCATTTTCAAACTCAATTTGTTATCATTAACATTAACAGCAATATCAGTCCAGCTTTAAACATGATTAAACATTATAACCAATCCCATGTGTCTTCAAACATCCTGTTGACAGAATACTGCCGGCCTTTTAGTAATGCAAGGAGCAGAGCCTACATCTGGATAGGTATAAGTATTTTAAGTTATTTGCTTTTAAAATAAACATTTGACTGACAGCTCAAATTAGATTGCAGGTATGCATTAAACTCTCCTTTAATGCTGACATAAATTTTTAGGCTGCTGTTTGACTAGAGTCACAGATTCCTACAGTTGTTGTTTTTCCCCCCCCCCCTTTGGATTCAAGGGATCATTTAAGGTCTACAAAGATGTCTTTCTCTGTATAAAATCAGGAATACCAACCATCTCATCCTCAGACTGAAAGAATGGCTCCTGCTCAGTGATTAACGGAACTCTGAATTAAAAACTAGATTCTCCGAGGGGTGCTATTTTCTATTAACAAGGCAAAATGTCAAAGTGAGAGGTAAAACTGTATTTTCTCAGAACCCAAATATATTTCCGCTCATATCCCTATCATAATCAAGGAAAAGAAAATTCTTTTTATTTTTGTATGTTTTAAGATTTTTTTTACTTCAGCTTTTAGGTGCTCTCTTTCATGTAGTTATTGTTTCATCTACCAAGTAAAAAGGAGAAAGAGAGAAAATATGTGTACATGTGTGAGAGAGGGAGGGCAAGGGGATGAATAGAGACACATCAAGATAGAAGGGGAGTGTCATGGGAGAACATGCAAAATTGAAAACTATTTCTTAAGGCTAGTTTTAAGCATTGCTGTTTTTTTTTTTTTTTTTTTTTTTTTTTTTTTTTTTTTTTTTTTTTAGATGAGATCTCACTATGTTGCCCAAGCTGCTCTCAAACTCCTGGCCTCAAGCAATTCTCCTACTTCCGCCTCCCAAGTAGCTGGGATTACAGACGTGAGCCAGTACACCCGGCCACATTGCTTTCATGCGTTAAATTGCTCTTGTCACTCCTGGACAATAATTCCTTTAAAACAAGGATAGTTTGGATTTCTATGCTGGATATACGGTTTACTCTGAGTCTTTTATATTTGTATTTCTAAATTATACTTCTCATCACAACCATCACAGAACACATTCTATTATTCTATTTATGGAAGAGTGAACAACGATCCATTTCTGCTTAGATCACCTGTGTTTTAACAAAAGTTTTTCTGGAGGGGTGTGAAATCACCTCATCTGATTTTGAAATTTTCTCCTATTTTCTTTCCTTCTTCTCAGCATCACATTAGGATCCTCCATTTTGTCCCTCTCATTGGCAAAGCACAGTGTGGCTTGGAATGAGGGGACTGTGTGGTTGCCAGGGTGACCCCAAGGACTAGTTTTAGCACATACGGTTCTGCAAATGGAAGTTCCTCAGTCAGACCCAATGGCAGGAACGAAGATTTGCAAACTCGCCCAGGGCAAAGCTGGTATAAAGTTTCAGATAAATGTTCAGAATTAACCACCTCCTGTTACTCCTACAAAAATAACACCATGAAAAGAATTTTCCATTTTTTATTATCTTGCTGAGTGATCTTTTTTCTCTCTATAAAGAAGAAAAAAAAAACATACTCATAGTTATAGGAGAAAGAATGCTTCTTGCTTTCAGGGGCATTGGTAATAGAGTTGATGAATATATGCAGAAGACTATGTAAATGTTTAACAGCAAGAGGGTTTAACAGCAATGAGGGTTTTAAAAGTCCTCATTTTAATTAGGGAAGGATCAGGAAACAGCAACAAGTTAGTCAGGGACTCGAGAGTTGCCACTTTACATCACTTGGTCAAAGACTAATGGGCAATATCTTCTGTTAATATTTTGACTGTTTCTTTAACTTTATGTATGTTTCCACAGAAACCGTACTTCTACGCCTCCACTGGGACAATCACTGGGTAGAAATACTAGAGAAAAGGTGGACGTGGAGTGGTCAGTCTGGGTCCCATGCTCCCCTTGAAGAACTACATTTTGCTTTGTGCTTTTTCTGGATTTTATGCAAATTTGTCCTGATTCTGTATTTCACTAAAGCAGAAGCCAAAAAACTGTTTACCGATTAGGATATATTGGACGGTTTTCACGTTTTCATATTTGACAAGTGGCATTTCAGCTTAAACTGCATGGGTTTTTTAATATTACAGGATTTGAGTTATTTCAGTGATTCCAGGGTAAGTAATGCTCCTGCTTTTAAAAAATGTGAAACAGCCTAATCAATTAAACCATTGCATGCTTTTAAACTCAAAAAACATTTAACATGCCAAGATTTTCAAAAACCAATATGTTCAATTGTTATCTAATGTCATAAGCATTTTATGCTAAATATAAATTATCAAATGTTTTTTCAAATTATTACTAGTCATTTTTCCTAATTGACAGCTATCCTTAATATTAAATAAAAGAGATGCTTCAATTTACCAAGTAATGTGAGGTGAATAATTTGCTTAGTAGATACATATTTTCAAGATAAACCACTATCAAAGCCATAAAAATTATTAAGACATTAGAATGTTTAGGAAAAAAAATAATACCCTGTGGAACTCCCCAGTCATAATATCCAAACACAAAAATAATTGATTCCAAGCCTATAGCTACTTCAAGGAGTCCAATGTTCCTGGTACTATGTCATGAATTTTCTTATTGACATTCAGTACAACTGTCATATTGTGTTTTGGAAAAACTAAAACGTAAAAAATAGCATTAAAAAGTAGAGTAAAAATCATTTGACAGATGTTCCTAGCTTTGGTTTGGACAGTTGGCATTAGAGATAAACATTCATAATCTATCTCGTCTTGTTTGACAAATATCAGGATATGTTTCTTTAAACACCAAACTCTAGTATTTAGGGATTTTCAGCAGTGTGACTAGATCTTTTAGTTCACATCAGACTAGAAACACACTTGTTCATTCTGTCCATTTCAGAGGCAAAATAATGACAGATATCAGATTTACCATCAGGTTTATTCCCACAAATATCAGTCCTGTCATTGTTTTCTTAGCAATATACTTCCCCATGGACTGTATTGTCTACACATGGGTATCTTGGTTAGCAGAAACTACTGCCACTTCCCCTCCAGAAAACTCCCCAAAGTTTAATGTGGAAGCATTTCCCCAAGATGTTCAGATCCCAAAACCTCCCACTAAGTGGAATTAATTACTTACAATATAAGAGCTTATCAAGTTAACCCTCCAGGATCACTCTAGATGTCAATATTATATATATGTTTTAAGATCCACATTTCAATTTATTGAAATTATCTTGCAGAGATGCCAGGCACACTTGGTTATGTTTCTCTTCCAAGTTGATCACATTTTAGTGTTTCTTCTGAATATTTCTGATGTCTCCCATAAATCCACTTCTGGGCAAGTAACTCCTCAATAGCCTATTTCTAATGCCACTTAAAGCTTTCCTTATTTATCAAGGTTACAGAGTGGAAAGAAAAGTATTCAATTACATGCATTAATTTGATGTAGGTAGTATAGATAGTTAACCAGATTTGCTTAAACTTCAAAGTGATTTTTATATCAACCATCTCACTTGTCCAATCATACTGCCAGGATTTAAATATTTTTTATCAATAATAATTATATCTCACAGGGTTTTCTGTGAGGAAGCACTAATAAATGAAAGATCTGGTCCTTGGAGAATATATAAATGGTATGTATATATAGATCAAAATAGAATATAATTATTTTGTACAAATCTCAATTATCTGGCCTCTACAATTAATTTTCAAAAATAATTATTAGGTATTCTATAAGAATAGTGGCTAAATCACTTAGTATTCTACTATTCAGAGCTATTGATTTGGAATTCTTAATGTTTTTAAAAATTATTTCCTTACTCACTTGTGGAAAATTGCTATTCTTAAAACACCTTCACTACTTCCAAGTTGATACATTCCTATTCTTTATTTTTTTGTTGTTGTTGTTAGAGACAAAAATTTGTTTGAAGAGTTCAGTTTCATTCATTTGGTGACTTTCATTTACAAGTGGATGTGTTTTTCTTCATAGCATCCCTTTTAAATTGATTGTCTAAATCTATCTTTTCCCTCTAGCCCTTTTCCTAGAAGCCACTCCTATTTTCCTACGCCTTTACCTATATGTCTTAGACACATATATAATTACATTTTTATCCTTTACACTTCTAGTATACTTTTTCCTTAGATGTAGTTATATAAGCTTTCTTTTATGAGAACATATTGAATGTTTTATTTTTGTAGTATAAAAAGGAGATCTATAGATGGGCGTCAAGAGGTCTAGAAACCCTCTGAACGTTTATGAAAAACCTGTATATGTGCATTTGTGGAGAAAGTCCACCGCTTCCAAAAATTCTCAGAGGGTTTGGAAGACAAAAGAACACACACTTCTAGTGCGGACAGTGCTCAGCACACCAGCACCCCACGTTCACACGGCCCACACAGCTCCACCGGCCCTGGCTCGTCTGCTGTCTCCAGGTGGCAGCTCCATTTCCCTCAACTAAGAACAGGGATGAGATTGACCCAGAAAGATGCCTTCTGTCATACAAATGTTGAGGTTTAACAAGTTACTGGTTCCCAAGTGTATCTAGTTCACCCAACTTTTCACGGGCTTTTCATGAACCAGGACCAGCCCCACTTTTGCAGCCAGGGCAAAGGGAAATGGTTTTTTGGAATTCCAAACTAGAACATAAATGAGGCTTCTCATTCTAAAAATTGCAAGGAAGTTATGTGGAGTCTTTTTTATTCTGTGCTCCATTGTATTGTGGCCTAAACAGGCTATTGCCGACAGGCCTAAGAACCTACCCACAGTTATTTTCAAGGAAAATGCACTACAAGTTCCAACCTGATTTCTAGTTGGGCCTTGCCAATATAGGTCATTCTAACACAAGGCAAGAAAAAAAAAATCATTTTATTTTGTTGCTTTTTAGTCTTTCCTCTGAAAGATTATCATTGAGTCACTCCAGCTCTGTAACTCTAGGCAAACCTTTATTCTTCTTTCCAGCCTTACGTAGCCAACTCTATAGCCTAACCCGATCCGAACACCCACAGACATTATTGCTTCTTCTGCCCTATCTCCCTGCCTAGCCCCACTCTTCAAGGATGGGGACTCCTCCATCCAACATTGTGCCTAGTCTAGACTAGAGTTCTATAAATGTTTGCTAAGCACATAAATAAATGTAACTAATTTTAAACTCAGTTTTTCATTTAGTCATTATGTATTATGACGCTTTGTTTTTACATATGTAACCCAAATTGTTGATAAAATAAGACACACAAACACAGTGTTTAGGACACTATTTGATTTCTCATTCTGTTAATGGATTTTTATACTTTGGTAATACAGTTTTTTTACTGAATCCATACACGATGAACAGAAAACTTTAATATGACCATAAATTTCATAGCTTTGGTCTACTTTATCTACCAGGATGTTAAGGGTGGACCATTTCTATCTTCATTTCTGGGATGGAGCCTAAAAGAGAGAGAACATTGATGAAAGATATCCCCCTTTCTAAAGTGAAGTATCGTACCACTTATGCATGACATACAAAAAGAAGGGGTTAAAGCCAATTTTGTGACCTTTAGCCCAAAACCCACTGAGGGTATAAGAAGTTTGAGATTGAAAGGCTGTTCAAGAGAATGTCCTTGGAGAAAGGAATTGGAGTGCTATGGCATTTCTCTCCTGCTACCTATGGGGAAAGGGAGGAGGCTGTTTTCTCCTTGCGTCAAGTCAGGTGGGAGGAGCTGGTGTGTCTCTCCTGGGGTTCAGAGACCCAGTGAACTGGTAATTAAATCACACAGAAAAAAATAGACAAGGGAGAAACAGCTAAGTGACTGATGGCAGCTTAGAAAGAAAGTTGTATTGAGGTAAATTGTAGCTGCACACATGACAGTAGAGACAAGGATATATAGGCATTTCTCAGGAACCAGCTGTTGGCCATGCAGGACAGAACCAGCCTGGAGCCATTTAGATTTTGCCTGAGAGAACTGCATGGAAGGGATAAGGGGATGGTCTACTGCATGCCCTGAGGCTGAGGGAAAAAATTAAAACAGCCAGGTGGAAGATGGAGAACACATTGCTTTTGTCATAGGAAGATTACGCAAGTGGACTCAATGGGACAAGCTTCATAGACCCATAAAAGTATCCCTTCACTTTTCAGAGTCAACTTCGAACAACCGCCAAAACCAGAGTATCCAATGCCAGATCATGGTATTTCTTGTGTGTCCCCTCTCTTCCTTCCTCCTTCCAATCTTGGAAAACCCAGAGACAGCCACATGGAGTAAATAGGGGAGAAGAAATGAAATATAAGAACATAAAGCCATTCTCCACACCTGTCTGCCACTGCAGATTCCAGCCGGAACAGGCCAAGCCAGAGGAGAGGAGAAGCCTTAATTTAATATGAAGTATAAAGTTTTGCTATTACATGGGATTTAAAATGAGAATTTGTTTTATGACTAGAGGGCCTAGGAGGCTTTTGATTTTCTTAGAGTGACTAGAAAAGTCATGAAACTTGCCGAATATTACCTCCAAGGGGTGGAGAAGATCTACCCTCATCTACCAAGAGCAGGTGTGAATGAGCAGAGGGACAGGGGAGCACTTTCCAGTTTCAGCCTCGTCCTGTGGGTTTCTGTTATTTTGACAGATACGTAGTCACCTCCATAATCCAAAATTATTCTTCAAAGTGGTAGCCATCAGTAATTTGGTAATTGTCAGGATGCTTGAAATGTTTTCTCAGAAAAAAATGGTCGTTCACACTCATATTACCCAAGCTTTCACTTCCAAAATACATCTTACAGTTAAAGAGCCAAAACCATTGGTGACATTATTATTATCCAGAAAAATATTTTTCTTAAAAACCATTTTTCCAATAATACGAATAAATGCCACCCAAAGATATTTTAATATGTGGCTCTGTGGAACAGGTCTCGTTTAACTTTTTTATTTTATAAGCTGCATTAAATTCAGCAGCGGGCACGGAAACAAAACTATATTCTAAATGATCTTCCATAAGCAGATCTATAATTCCATAGGGTAAAATAGATTCTCAACATATTGTAAATGAACAAATGATATGCATTTTTAGATGAGAATAATGGTGTGTCTATAAATCATTATCTAGCTCATGCTGAAAATATAAACAGCCCCTAAAGAGTTAATTCAAAAATGACATATAAGACTTGTTTTCTCTCCAGTGACTAAACTTAGTTTCACCATCCACCTGGTTGGTCTTGTCCTCTAAGGTGGGAAAAAGACAGCCAGATGTAAAATCTGGGAAATTTTCCAAATTCAAACTAAAAAAAAAAAACAAAACAAAAAAAAGGGTGCTCAATACAAAGTATCCTTCTATTTGCAATAGCACTTCCAAATAACTTTCCTGGCATCAAATATGTCTACATGACAAAACCCAGGTAGGTCAAAAAGGAAAAACTCTGTTGATTTGGCCTGTAGATTGCCTTTTGAGTCACACTACATTGCTCCTTCGCTATTCCCAGTTTCTCCATACCCTGATACCTCTGTGTGTTGATCCGGATGGAGTTTTTGCTTTTGCTGATAGATTACGCCATCAGAAGATCTTCCATCTCTTCAAAGTTCTGAGAAGACTTACATTTCTGCAGATGAGGTGAATAGGAATATATGCCATGTTGAGAAACCAACCATCAGGAGTGAGTGGAAAACAGCCTCAGTGGGAATGTGTCCTGCACCGTTGTCCACCAAGACCTTGGGATGTGGGGCTGCCTCAATGCTTGTTTGAGTTTTCCTTTGGCTCTATTTCCTCACGCTGCTGCCACACATTACCCTCCCGATTACCTTTGCTCAGATACCTCATCTCAGTACCACCGTCTGTCAACTCCACTCCTTCTAGGTTTATGCCAGCAGTTAATGCCACCCAGAAACTCCTCACACTTAAATCTCCTTTGCTCTCATTAAAACATCTAAGGGATTCTCAGCTTTGGCATGCTTTGGATTTCTCTTTTAGGCACTGTAACAGCCTCTTGTACAGTGACAATATGCCCTCCACTTTTATATTTACTTATAACCCTAGTTAATAGACTCTTGTTGGGGAATCATATGCATGTATATCCTTGAATTCTTCACTTGCACAACACACATAGACATTCATATATACTCTTTTCACAGGTGCACCAGAATCAATTTGAGTACCATCCCCAATGTGCCTTCTCCCTTAAGCCACCATCCCCCAACTCTGGCTTCTACTGCTTCTCTTGCTTTCTGCTGGGAGCTGCTTTGGCAAGGCATAGGCTGTTGCCGCAGTGCTAAAGCCAAAAAAAAATCTCCATGCACTTCACCAATTGACAGGAGAGAGCCTCGTTTTTCCAGCAGCTGTCCAGAAGGGCCGGATAACACAACCCATAATTTACCTGGAGTCAATTTCTTTGATTTAAGCCAATGAAATACAGAAGAAGGAAAAGAACTAGCAGATGAATACTCATATCTCTGCAGAAGACTCTTCCAGGACGCAATGCTCTGAAGAGCCTCTCTGGAGACCTGACAACCAGATCTGTTTTGTTTGTTGCCGTTCCACAATGGACCATGTTGGGTTTGCTCTTTTCCTGCCGGCCTGCCTTCCATTTTGCCCACTCTTGCTTTCCTGAGATTACACTTTCCAATAAACCATTAGTAGTTACCTTTTATTTTCTAAGAGACCTATGTAAAGATAGTGGAAGATAAGCTTTTTCGTCCTTCAATTCAGGAAAAATATGGCTTTCAAAATTCCTCTACTATAACTGCTTATTCAGTCCTTGGATGTTTTCCCTTTGTCATAGGTCACTCATTTGGACTTAGCTGACTATATCATAAAGCCTTCTTCCTCTCATTTAAGTAACAAAGATCTCCCAGAGACCTAAAAAGGTTAGCGAGCTCCTTAAGAGCTTAATTATGCTGTGCTTTTGGTGGGTGTACTGAAAAACTGGGTTTTTTTGTCTGATTTACCAAAGTTTTTTTTTAACTACGTGAATGCAATGAGTAAGGTGATTCCATATTCTTGTTGTGCCATAGATATGAGCAAAGGTGAATCATGAGATATTTATATAAATTTTATGTAAATGTACTGGCTTATCCCAGTTTACCAACATAGACACAGTTCTGTTCCTTTAAACTGGTTAAGATTGTTGGCGAGAGTAGGGGAAGAAAATCTATGACTTGGTTTGAATGTTTTTTATTATATCAGACAGCTTTTTCCCTAATGTTTAGTGTCTCCATTTTAACTGCTAAATGAATGGAAATTTTATTTTTTTATGTGGTTCACTTCATTTATAAATGTGTGCCCTGAAGATCTCAAGATCTCAACATCATATTTTATCAATGTAGTATATGTTTTTAATCATCAATAATTATTTGTCCAAGTTGAGTTAATATCCTTGATTCTGACTAAATGAGGAAGTTGGTAGGAGGGGTCAAGAGGAGGTTCTTTGGAAATAATCAGAATCAGATCAAGACTGAATTTGCTAAAGCTGATGTCACTTTATACTGTCAGATTTATGTACATGAGGACCGAACTGGACATTTCTCCTTTTTATGTTGTATTGAGTTGTTCTTTAAATTACAGAATTAAATGCTCAAAGATGAAAACTTTTGAGTTACAGTGTCCCTGAATCAAATGCTGTAAAGATAAAGTAGCTTTGCTGTTATGTCTGTCAAAGCCTTCTAGCTATACTTCACATTTGGCGCTTTTATATTTGTTCTTCTATTTCTATTTTGTTAAATAAAATGTTGGAACATATACCAAGAAACACAGATTGTCCATAGCAGCATGAGACTTGGGCTGTGGTTGGAAATAATTTAAATTAAACATTACATGAACACTGAAGAAGTTTCCAACTTCCCAATTTAACTTGTGTATAAATTATACCCCCCTCAAAAAAATGCAATACAAGAATATTATACTGAGGCATCTAGGTATCTAAATATATGATTGCTAGATGGATGAATAGATAAATAGATAGATAGGTCAATCTATATTTGTGTAAAAATTATACTTAAAAATGAAAATTAAATATATTCTCATTTTAAACAAAAGATTACTAAATCTCATGAGAATAAAATGCCAAACATAGAAAAGTCCCTAGAACATAAATCATGCTTGAAAAAATTATCTTGCCTAAAATATAAATTATGCTGTTAAAAAAATACCTAAATTATACATCTTGTGACCAGGTAAATATCATTCAACGATCAGGATGTCAATAATCCTGCAAATGCTTTCCCAGTTGGGCAACTCTCAGTATTCCTTTTATTCCATAGTTCTGCAAAATGCTGTGTTGCTTATCAAGTTTTAAAATAACTGCTTCCGTGTCCACATTTTGGCAGCCACAAACTGTGGCGTGACTAGAACTTTGCTCATGTTACTTTGGATTCACAGGCTGTGTCTAAATGCAGCCTCTGAATTGGAGTGCTGCATGCTGAATCTAGCCAAGTTGGTTGCAGAGACCTTCATCAAATGTTAAGATATCAAAATGATGAAATTATTAAAGCCTTTTTAAATCTATAGACCCAGGCATAGTCTAGGCCAAGTCCCAACATGTGCTAAGAATGACAGAAGATATTGGTAGGCTGATGTGACTCTTGGAATTAGTAACAGATAACCCTAATTGGAGGGTGGCAGGGAGTAGATGTCTTAAGAAACAGCCCTGACCTAATCACACATAGGGTTACCAGAGAATTTTCCTAAAGATAATTCTCTCTGGCCCATTTACAATCCTCTCTACAAAGGAAAGACCCCAGAGAAAAAAATCAGTACACCAATTGGACCATGTAATGAATAATTTGTGCCATAAATTTGAAGACTAAGTGAAGAAATTTCTAGAAAACAATAACTTACCAAAACATACTCAAGGTGTTAACAACCCAAGTGGTATTGTAACCATAAAAACTACTGCAGTCGAGTTTTAAATCTTCCCACAAAGGAAACAATGGGTCCAGATAATTTTACAGGCAATTTCTACAAACGTTTTAGGGCACAACTAATTTCAGTCTTACACAAATTCTTCCAGAGTATAGGAAATACAAGAAAGAGAGGACAATAAATTTTATGTTATTTTATAAAATCTCCATACCAAAATCAAGGGCAATATGAGAAAGGAAAATTATAAACCAATCTCATTCATGTGCATAGATTCAAAAATCCCAAACAAAACATTAGTAAACTCAATTCATTATTGTATATGAAATACACTATCATTCAATATTCAGTGTCTATCATTATGTTAAGTGAAATAAGTCAGACACAGAAAGACAAATACTGCATTATCTCACTCATGTAGAATGTAATGAAATTGATCTCATGGAAGTGGAGAGTTGAATACTAGTTACTAAAGTCTAGGAAGGGTTGTGCGGAGGGAGAAATGGAGATAGGTTGGTCAACAGTTACAAAGTTATGGTTAGATAGGAGGAATAAGTTCTAGTATTCCATGGCAAGCAAGGTGACTATAGTTCACAAGAACATATGGGATGTTTCAAAATACAGTCATGCATCTCTTAAAGATGAGGATACATTCTGAGAAATGCAGCATAGGCAATTTTGTCCTTGTGCCAATATCATAGAGTGTACTTACACAAATCTGGATGGTATACCTATTACACACCTAGGCTAGATGGTATAGCCTGCTGCTCCTAGCCTACAAACATGTACAGCATGTTACTGTACTGACTACTTTAGGTAATTATAATGCCTGGTAAATATTTGTGTATCTAAACATATAAAAACATAGAAAAAGCACAGTAACAATATAGTATGGGACAACCATCACGCATGTGGTGTAGTCATTGATTAAAATGTTATGTAGCACATGACTATAGCTAAAAGAGAGGGTGTTGAATGTTCTCACTAAGAAGAAATGATAAATACATGAGGTGATGGATATGCTAATTATCTTAATCTCATCATTATACATTGTATACATGTATCAAGATGTCATACTATATACCATGAATATGTACAATTATTGTATATCAATTAAAAATAAAATAAAACTTTTTAAAAAGAATTCAAAGTTGAGTCTTACGGTTTCAACTCTGACACCTGAGGAGCTTAAAGTTGTTGCTCCCACCCTCACAAGGAAAACCTGGACAAAATGAAAAATCAAAAATGTTTCTTAAATCTATCAGGTAAATGAAGTTGCAAAGACAAACTGCCACCCCAAAATCTGGAGAGAGGTATATCCAGAAACATACAGCAACCAGTATCTACAAGATCTGCGTAACTAGAGCAGAAGTTGCTGAAGCCATAACCTACACGAACAATTAAATTGTAATTGTGACAATTGCTGAAGACTAAGGGTAAACTAAAATGGGAGTGAGAAACCCCTGGGAACCCAGATTTTTCTGGGCTTTCCCTTCAGGAAAATCATTACCTCAGTGACCTGAAAAAGTTTATCTAGTCCTAGAGATGCATGAAGAGATTCAACTCAATAACTATCATAAAGAGCGTGAGAAAGCTGTCAATGTTTCAAAAACAGGCTTTTATATAAAACAATCACAGAACTGATACTGTAACATTTCTGGTTTTCTTGCTTTGACTTTTTCTATGTCTATAAAAAACAACATGTTTTTAAATGTCGTAGGTAATTTCCTTGGCACCTTTTGACATCAGCCATTGTGTCTTCTAATTCCCTATGTTTTATCTGTTATCAAAATTTGCACTTGTCATTTATCTCTCTGTTGTTTTCTCTGAAATGTGTACTAAGATGTATAGTCTCCAAATCCAGATGAGTCAAAAGCTGTCCCTCTATCATTAAACACAGTGCATTGCACTCTATTTTTCTTTAGTTATGGAGTATTCTATAAGAAAATGCTTAAATCTATTATGCTTCATTTTATGCAATAAAAACAGCTTTCTCTTTTAAGCTGCTACACATTTTGGTGATAAGATGTTGGTTTTTTACTAGTATTATTCTTGAACACACTTCTCTGAATGAAACTGTGAACTTCACCTTTTTTCTTTTCTCAATTAGTTCTCCAAATATAACAAACTCAGTTAATTTCTAGTTGCTAGAAGGTCTGGAACTTGGGAAACCAAGTGCTGCTATTTCGTTTCTTGTGCTTCTCTGAAAAGCCTAAGGTTTAAAACTATAATAACAACCTTGGCTAATGGAAGCTGTCCTTTGACTCAAACATCTATTTCAGCACTTAAGATTAACAGACATCGTATTTATATACTTAGGATGTACACTCCTAAATTAGGAATAAACTATACCCTATGGTGTGGATTCAAATTAGATATTTAAATTAGTAGTTTTATAGTTTTGCATGCTTTACCATGTATAATTTTAAGTGACATAAATATGCTTAAATGGTTGTGTTTGAAGGTTAAGCTACCACATTAAAATTTCTTTATTTTTCATGTCCTTATAGTAATCAACGGATTCTAATTTTACTCAGTGTATTAACCTAAAAACATTCTGATTTTTCTTTGCCTTAATATTTTAGTAATTCTCACCCCCACGATGCTTTTATAAATGGGTATACACAAAGGTCATACCATTTTATGGAGGGTTTGTGATTTATTTTTAAAATAGAGAAAGACTAGACAGGAAGGATAAAAAGGAAAAAGTTGGGGTCAGGGAAACATCTTTAATTGTAACAACATGATCAGAGCTGTAATTCTATTGCTTTGGATTTCTAGCTATCACTACCTGTTTGTTCTTGTGGTCATGTTCTGATTTGTTCCCAGGACCTATTGTTGGAAAATTATCTATCCCTAACGAAATTTGGGTCTGAGAACTAAGTCTTTGAACATTGATGATTACCTCTGCTAATTATTAAGGCAGTGTATTCATTTTCTATTGCTGCTATAACAAATTACCACAAATGTAGTGTCTTAAAACAACACAGATTTATTATGCTACATTTCCGGAAGGCAGAAGTTCAAACTGAGATTCACTGGGTTAAAATCAATGTGCCAGTAAGGCTGTGTTCCTTTTAGAGACTGCAGAGGAGAATTTGTTTCCTTGCCTTTTCCAGTTCCTAGAAGACACCCACACTTTCTCTGGTTCATGATCTCCCATCTCCATCTTCAAAGTCAGGAATGTCAGGCCAAGTTCTTCCCATGCTGCCATTTCTCTAGTTCTCTCTTCCAACTCCCACCTGCACTTTTAAGCATGTATATGATGACAGTAGCCCACCTAGAATAACACAGGATAATCTTTCCATCTGAGGTCAGCTGGTTAGCAACATTCATTCCAACTGAAATTCTAACTCCCCTTTGCCATTGTCTTAGTCCATTCAGGCTGCTATTACAAGATACCTTAGATTCGTAATTTATAAACAATAAGAAATTTATTGTTCATAGTTCTGGAGGCTGGGAAGTCCAAGGTCAAGGCCCCAGCAGCTTCAGTGTCTGGTGAGGGCTGGTTTCTCCTAGACAGCACTTTCTATGTGACCTCATATGATCTCACATGATGGAAGGGGTACACAGCCCCTTTCAAGCCTCTTTTATAAGGGTATTAGTCCCATTCATGAAGGTGGAGTTCTTATGACCTAATCATCTGTCTAATGTCCCCCACCCTCAATACCAACACCTTGGAAGTTAGGTTTCAGCATATGAATTTTGAAGAGACACCAGCATTCAGACCATAGCAGCCATGTAATCTAACATGCAGGCTCTTGGATTAGGATATGGACATCTTTGGGGAGCCACTATTCTGCCTACCACAGGCAGTAAACAATTACCTAGCCTTATTTTCACAACATCAGCTGTGATGCTCCCTGGAAAGCAATGTACATCCCATGGGACACCTGACTCTGGCAACCCTCTTAACCACTAACAATTGGCACAGAAATATGTGCCCCTGAGGAGGGGCATCCTCTCTGCCACTGAAACACTTTTGCCATGGAGCTGCCCCATGGGAACCTCAGCATCGTGACATGATGCTGACTCACATGAGAAGTTGGGAGTATAATGAAGCCTGAAAACCAGAGCAGAGGATCTTTAGGAAGAGCAAGAGCTCAGTACCTGTGCCTCCCATTTTCAGGAGCTACCTAGAAACTACTGACTCTCCCAACAGATAATATCTAATATCCCACTGTACTCATTAGTGTAAAGACAGAGCAAATGTAAGAGGTTTTTTCCTAACAATAAGATAGAAGTTTAGGTCTCTCTGACAAAACAGTGCTCCCAATCTCAGCTGATGGGAAAATTCTGATCACAATACCTCTCATCAGCCCAGACTCCAGCCAAGCTGATGTTGCTACATCATAGTTGTCCTCATCTGCTTGGTTAAAGTGGGGTTACCTCCAAATATGTTTCCACCCCACAGGAATAATAAACAGAGGAAGTTTATAGTGAACAATTTCTGTTTCAGTAAATGAGGCAATGGTTGCACAAATCACTTCCCTTTATATTCAAGACTTCATCACATGGACACACCCAGCTGTAAGAGAGACTGAGAAACATAGTCTCTAGCTAGGCAGCCATGTGTACTGGAAGAAGGGAAGACAGGATTTAGGTAACAACCAACACTGCATCACACACCATTCCTAAGATTTAGCAAAATTACCTGACGTACTGAGTTTCTTATTACTATACATACTGGGTTGCCCAGGGTTTGTTATTTTAGTTGTAATGGTCTGCACTATTATTCCTACAGATATCCAAATACCAGTCTACCTGTGTCTTCCCAACACTCCATAATTAGTTACCTTCCTGACTCTGAAATTGCTCTAACCTGCCTGGACTTTTTCTCCTACCCAATAAAAGCAAACATTCTCTGAAGTCCAATCCTTGCACAACTTCTCCTCCTACCTTTTCTATCTCTGAGATCTCATTCGTTCTCATTGCTTCTTTTATCACCTACTTGAGGGTGAGGTTATTTTTATACCTAAAGAGACCAAGTGAGTGCCTTTAATCTTCACAACATCCTAAGAGATAAGTAATATTCTCATTTTCCAGTTGGGTCCACTGAGGCTCACAGATGAAGTTGACTACCAAGGACAAGGAGCTCCTAAATATCTATAAAATAAAATGATGGAGCTTAAAACATGTCTCTCTACCTTTAGTTTACTAGAGATGATGAAGGTACTCTTGAGAAAATATAACTCAGAAAACAGGCCAAAAAGGAAAAAATTCTGAGGAAGAACAAATTGGTACCAAGTGACTGGAAAATGGGAAAAAAAAGAGAAAGAGAGATGAAAGAATGTCTGTGGCCGGGCACAGTGACTCATGCCTGTAATCCCAGCATTTTGGGAGGCCAAGGCAGGCAGATCACTTGAGGTCAGGAGTTGAGACCAGCCTGGCCACCATGGTGAGACCCCATCTCTACTAAAAATACAAAAATTAGCCAGGCGTGGTGGCATGTGCCTGTAATCCCAGCTACTCAGGGGGCTGAGACAGGAGAATCACTTGAACCGTGGAGGTGGAGGTTGCAGTGCGTCATGATCGCACCACTGCCCTCCAGCCTGGGTGACAGAGCGAGACTCTGTCTCAAAGGAAAAAAAAAAAAAAACAGTCTGCAAATATGATGTTTTCTACTAGATGATGATTCCAGGCCTTCTGAAGAGGAAATAGCACGTACGGCAGGACACCCTCTTGCTGGATGTGGGTGAGAAACTGCCAGCACTGCTGGACCCCATCTAAGTGTGTTAAATCCTTAAGAAGTAGACAATGCAGTCCAAGGAAACAGAGAATGCAGGTATGCCTGATGATGCTGGCATCCTTGGTGGACACCTAAAGGGACTGGGAGGAAATGGCAGTTTCCCATTCAGAACTTCCCAGTCAGAACTCACGCTATGGAAGAAAAGGGGTCTAGCAGAAGCGAACAACGGACTCCGGCAACTTACTAAACCACACTGGCCTTAGGTTCTTAACTACGAAATGAGGCCATACGTGTACACAGGCTTTGAGGTCCATTGTGCTCTGGGAGTCTTTAGATCTTCAGTCCAAAAGGAGTAAGACTTTTGTCTGAACCCTCGTGTATGATGACTCACGACAAGGGACAAAAATCAGACTCAAAAAGGTTAAGATGCTAATCAAGAGAACAAGAGCTGACATGTTGAAATAGGGGCAGGGCATGAGGGGAAGCAACGGAATACCTAAATCCAACCACAGCCCAGCAAACTGGTGTGACCTTGAATATCAGAGGGAGTATGTACAAAAGACATAAAAGGAAGAGCAAAGCAAGGTGAAAAACAGAACATTGTTTTAAGAATATTGTCAAGATGAATAAATCCAATGCTCTTTAGCATCCTAAAATAGACTAAACGCAACTAAACAAAACCACATGGAGGTTGACCCACCTGAGTGCAAGCATCAGCATTGGCTGGAATCTTCTCACTACCATGGATCACCCTCCGACCATCAGAGCATCTAGGATATCAGGCACAGCCCCATACCTCTGAATAATGTGCATTTGCCTGCTATTCATCCTTTATTGGGAACCAGCCCCAGAGCCGAGATACTTCTTCCCCAACTTGAGTCCCAGCTCTCCTAGTTTCCTCTTCCTTCTCCATCACTCTCACATTCACTTGATGTGAAAACAAGGAGGAAATTTCCTAGAGTAAAAGTTACCCAGAAAATGAAACGTTCTCCCTTGTAGGGCAGCCAGCTCCCATATCATTGGAGATGCCCACAGAAGACACTAAATGGAAGAATGGGTTCCCTGTGACAACATAGTGGTGGACACCACTTACTGAGTACAGTCTTCTTGTGTATCACCTAGTACACATCAACACTACCTCTCCAAAGCTAGTGCTACTATCTCCATTTTACAAATAAAATCAAAGCTAAAAAAGGTTACTAGCTTTACCCAGCAAGGCAAGCTATCTAGCCTAACACCATGCTCCTGACAGGCTAGCTCCCAAGCCACGGCTCCTTGCACCCTCACACAAATACACACAGTGGCCTATGGGAGCCCAGGAGAGGCTCTCCCCAGGCCGGCATCATTCCAAAGGTCAAGAATGAGTACCAATGACTGTTTAACCAGCAATATTATTTTCAATGGAGATGTAACCACAAGAAAGCAAACTCCTATCTAAGGGCTTGCATTTTCACCTTCTGCATGCCTATGGACACCAAAATAAAGCAAATGAGACTTTAACATTTATTTAAGGTCTGCTTGTGCCAGATATTTCATGCACATTTTTCTCATTACTGGTCGATAACCCCACGAAGCAACCGGGACTGAAAGTAGAAGCCACTGCTGAAAATTACCCAGAACACCCTGGGGCTCCACACCTGCCTCCCTGGCCCCAATGCGCACGGCGTTTCCACCACTCTGTGCTGCCTGGGAACTACATATGCACCCTTGCAGAATTTGTTTTTCAGGAATTTGAAAAATAACAAGATTGAATCTGCCTCTTTTCGGAGCTCTTCATTTCCCCATCTAAACGTTTCCTTTATAGCATCTTTCTTTTCACTGGCCAAAACATGATCTTGAAATGTATTCTGTCATTAGTCATATGTATTGAGTAAAGTGGTTGTAAAGGAGAGCCCTTAATTTTAAAAGCAGACAACGGAGTATTTTATCCTTCTCTTAATTTCAAAGAGCAAAATTTAAATTCTTTTCTTTTTCTTTTTTGGCTTTCCTTTAAAAATGTTGGATATTTTTTTCCCCACCGCAGCCCCCTGGATTGAAGGAGTTGCTCTTTGAAGGCAACAAGCTTGGAGGCTGAGTTAATGATTAGACCCACATCCTTGCCCAAAAGGAAACTAAATCAGAACAAGATCAACCAGAGAAAGCTGAAGAAAATTAATAGGTGGCCAAAAACCTTATAAAAAGAAAACATGGGAAATTTGCTACAGAAAGGCAGCCCCTGGCAGCCACTGTCAGAGTGGGAAGAAATGCAAAATATCCTGTCCCTCCCCTTTCTTCGTCAAAAGTGCTCATTTCTCCTTTGTCCGCTATTTCATAAGCATTTACATCAATTTTCACAGGCTTTCAGCTCCAATTTAGATGGTAGTTCCTCAACAACAGAATGAAGAGTTTCAATTTCTTCTTCATCCTTCCACAGCACTCTGCACACAAGTTGATGTTCAATAAATATTTTCAGGCCAGGCACGGTGGTGGTGGGCACCTGTAGTCCCAGCCACTTAGGAGGCTGACACAGGAGGAAACTTGAGCCCAGGAGTTCCAGGCTTCACTGAGCTATGATCACCCCACTGCACTCCAGCTAGGGCGGCAGACTGAGACCCTGAATCTAAAAATGAAAATTAAAAAATAAAAAATAGAGTCAATAAATATTTTGGAACTCAGATATAAGAAGTATGAGTAAAAATCCTTCGATGAAATATGCAATGTTTTTCTTTCTTCTAAAGTCCAGACAGAAAATAACTCTCTGTTGGTTTCAATTCTGAGCTGAGCTCAGCTGAGGATGCTGACTGCATGGGCCCACTGCATAGGAGGCACTCCAGACCTCGGGGTCCCTCTCAGGTGCTTAAGACCGAGCTCCCACCACCTCCCCCACAAGGAGGCCAACAAGAGTGCATGTCCTTTTAAGCCTAGAGTGCGTTTTCTCAAAGCTGCATATCTTGTCAAAATTGTTTGCCTACATCACTTCAATCTGTGTTCAGGGAAGCCTGAAACAAGTCCGTGTTAGGAAAGCAACAGAAAGTACAAGAGGTTCTGAAATTCATAAGCCTGGGAAAGCAGTGATTGAGAGAGAAGCTGCTCTTCTCGGTTCTTCCGAACTGAAAAGCACTCGAGGCAAAAGAGCAGCTGCTGCCTCCCTGGGCTGGTTGCTATTGACCTTACTTGACCTTTTACCTGCTGTTTGATTTGGGCCTCCAGCTAGACGGGAAAGTACAGCTCCCCCTTCCCCGCGCCCCCATGACCAAGCTTGCCTTATGCGTCTCTCCTTCTTCCTGCTGGAGTACACCCGGGAAGCCACATCACAGAGAGATGGCCAGGAAGTCAGGTGAGAGGAGTTGCTTTACCAAAGGGTTAACCCCAAAGCAGTTATCCCAGCCCTACTTCCTTTCCCATTCCACTAATCTGCTCACTTCTCATCCTTTACATTTTATAGTCTTCAGTTCCAATTACAGGTGATTAATAATTAAGTGATTGTTAATTCTTTTCTACCTCCTGGAAGTCATGATAATTTGAACAATGATGATACAGTCATAGCCTGAAAGAGAAGGAGGGATGAACATCACAGAGTTTTCTTTCCTGTGTAAAAGTGATAGCATCTACAAATGAAATGGGTGCTTATTCATGGTCTTAAATCTATAAACATTTTATTTTATTTCAAATTGTTTTTCTTCCTTATTTCTCAGGTTCCCTCCATATTCTCAAACTACGGGGAGGGGAAAAAAAATCAACATTGCCATTGAGGGGTTGTGAGCTTCCTTAGCTCCAACTGTTTAACTTACGTATTTACTTGTCAGTAAATTCACATTCAAATAAGCCTGTAGTTACTGGGTAGAAGAAAGTGTACCCCATCACTCAAAGTACTCATGATGTGTGAAACATTTTAAAGAACAATTGAGCTAATACATGTTTTCACTTTGACCCAGAGTAAGTTGAGCTAGTCATTAATGGATGACATGCCGTTAAGGCCAACCCAAAAGATCCGAGTCAAAGAATGTTCTTCTTTGACGTTGCTCTTGACTTCTCAAGAGTTTGTATAACGAAATCCTCCCTTTAAAAACAGTGACTCTGCATGATGTGTATGTATGTACAGGCACGTGATGAGTGCCAAGAATATTACTATTTTAAAACAATTGAAAAAACTGGCAACTAGAGAGACCTTCACTAACCATCTCCGCCCCACACCAATTACTCTCTTTGTGTTCCTTCAAAGTGATTTGAACTACATGATCCTATTTGTATTAGCTGCTCCATTTTCCCTAACATAAGTTTTGTATAGAGAGCTGGATTTTAAGCCCCTTAAAGAGGAGCCATTTCTTTACAGTAGATACTCAACAGACGCTTGGGAATGCACAAGTGAACAAATGCCTAATTCAGACAAAGTCCCATTTTTAAGGACTAATGAAGCTTTCTTGCTCCTACCTACCTCCTTCCCTCCTACCAACAATGTTCTTTGGAATTCCAAGTTTCTGCAAGCCTGGGAGAATGTGTTTGTGCAGACATCCAAGTTCACTCCAGAGCAGGAATCTAGGCAAGGATCAGGTAAACCTGCAGGGCACCCTCCTTCACCCTTATTCTTGGCATGTTGACTAATTAGTGGTCAGTAACAAATGAATGCCTAGCTTGGATCCCTTTTGTAAACACTCTTACCACTGTGTAAAGCTTGCAGCACTTCGGAACTGACAAATGGATGATGATGTTTGTGGGCAAACAGATATTGTACTATTAATGATATAACTTGGAAACAAACATTTTCTGTTAGTTCTCTCAAGCTCCCCAGTCAGTTTCATTGAAGAGTATTCTGAGATGGCAAAACAAACTACTTCTGTGTAAACCAATATTTTCTTGATACAGTATGGAGCAAGCAAAATAAAAAGGCAGAAATAAATTGGATTTTGCTATACGGCTGCCACTGTCACTCAGAGCCCTGGCTTTCAGATTTTTGGTTTGTCACATAACAGCTTTATTGTTATCATTGACTAGTTGTAAAATAAGGAAAACATTAATTTAAATATTTTTATCTGTATATTCAAGTATTGTTGAAGATTTTATTTTTTTAACATCACTTTTGTTAAAAAAAAAAAAAAAAAATTAAACCGCTAGGATAAACCATCAATAGTGAAGGCAATGAGATCTCTCTCAGGAACTCACAGTGTTTATAAGCAATCCACACATTTCATTTATTTATAGTCATTCAACAAATATTTTCCAGCACCTAAACAATGCCTGGTGCAGCTCTAAATGCTGGGAAAATAACTGTGAATAAGAGAATCAAATTCCTGACTGTGTTCTGGAGGATTGATGTAGGTTACACAGTATTTGCTTTCTAACTTCTTAAAATAACTGTGGGGAGGATGTTTTGTCCCACATTTCAGTGTGCCTGGGAATACTGAGAAAATGAACTTTGTGAACTGAAATTTTCCACAAATTAATTTACTCATTCATAAAAGACCACATGAATTCTAACATGACTCATGCAGATGAAAGCTTCTCTTGCTAAGGTCAATGTTCCCAGTCCCTTCCCCCAACCTTCACAAAATCTAGTTTCCAGGCCCCTCACAAGCTTGTTTCCATCTTCCTGGTGCTTTCTGGTTTGTTTATGGCCTTTTGTAAGATGGCTGACAGTATTGGGGGAAAAACTCCAGAACTAGTTTAAGCACTTATCGCAGGACCCACAAGCAACTATATCTCAATCCAGATAAATCCAGAACAACGGCTTTTTTCCTTATCCTGTCCATTGCTTTGGCTGGATGAGTCACATGATGACAAAATTCTGGAATCTGATGTTCTCTGACTGGCCAAGGGAGAATGACATTGCCCGATTGGTGCTGCAGACCATGGAAGAAAGTCAGCCTTTTTTCACTCTTCTCTGAAGTGCAGAATGAACAGAGGCCTAACTATTCCATTCAATCCAGTCACCCAGCAAATATAATGTTAATATAACACCACATTAATACCTCTTAGATACGAAATGGAGCCTGGATCCTGTTCTCAAGAAACTTACATGTAGTAGCATAGTTTACAGAGCCTGCTGAGATCTTAGTCATGAACCTATATAATAAAATCCAGACAGAAAGGTCAGGGGTCAGCCCAGTGCCTTGAGGAAACAGGATAGAAGACCAGTCTCTAGCAAGGACTCTGTACCACAGGCCTGGGTTTCAAGCTGTGTGCAGGGCGAGTTGTTTAACCTGTCAGAGCCTCTGACACCTCATGTGAAAAATCCAGACGACAAAACAGTGCTTTTCTTTTTTTCTTTTTATTTATTTTTGTTTGTTTGTTTATTATACTTTAAGTTCTAGGGTACATGTGCACAATGTACAGGTTTGTTCCCTATGTATACATGTGCCATGTTGGTGTGCTGTACCCATTAACTCGTCATTTGCATTAGGTATATCTCCTAATGCTATCCCTCCCCTCTCCCCCAACCCCATGACAGGCCCCAGTGTGTGATGTTCCCCACCCTGCGTCCAAGTGTTCTCACTGTTCAATTCTCACTTATGAGTGAGAGCATGCGGTGTTTGGTTTTCTGTCATTGCGACAGTTTGCTTAGGATGATGGTTTCCAGTTTCGTCTATGTCCCTACAAAGGACATGAACTCATCCTTTTTTATGGCTGCATAGTATTCCATGGTGTATATGCACCACATTTTCTTTTATTTTTGTTTTTATTTTTATTTTCTTTATTACACTTTAAGTTCTAGGGTACATGTACACAACGTGCAGGTTTGTTACCTATGTATACATGTGCCATGTTGGTGTGCTATACCCATTAACTTGTCATTTACATTAGGTGTCTCTCCTAATGCAATCCCTGCCCCCTCTCCCCACCCCACAACAGGACCCGGTGTATGATGTTCGCCATCCTGTGTCCAAGTGTTCTCATTGTTCAATTCCCACCTATGAGTGAGAACATGCAATGTTTGATTTTCTGTTCTTGTGATAGTTTGCTTACAATGATGGTTTCCAGCTGCATCCATGTCCCTATAAAGGACATGAACCCATCCTTTTTTATGGCTGCATAGTATTCCATGCTGTATATGTGCCACATTTTCTTAATCCAGTCTGTCATTGATGGACATTTGGGTTGGTTCCAAGTCTTTGCTATTGTGAATAGTGCCACAATAAACATACATGTGCATGTGTCTTTATAGCAGCATGACTTATAATCCTTTGGGTATATACCCAGTAATGGGATGGCTGGGTCAAATGGTACATCTAGTTTTAGATCCTTGAGGAATCGTCACCCTGTCTTCCACAATGGTTGAACTAGTTTACAGTCCCACCAAGAGTGTAAAAGTGTTCCTATTTCTCCACATCCTCTCCAACACCTGTTGTTTCCTGACATTTTAATAATCGCCATTCTAACTGGTATGAGATGGTATCTCATTGTGGTTTTGATTTGCATTTCTCTGATGGCAAGTGATGATGAGCATTTTTTCATGTGTCTGTTGGCTGCATGAATGTCTTCTGTTGAGAAGTGTCTGTTCATATCCTTTGCCCACTTTTTGATGGGGTCGTTTGTTTTTTTCTTGTAAATTTGATTGCATTCTTTGTAGGTCCTGGATATTAGCCCTTTGTCAGATGAGTAGATTGCAAAAATTTTCTCCCATTCTGTAGGTTGCCTGCTCACTCTGATGGTAGTTTCTTTTGCTGTGCAGAAGCTCTTTAGTGTAATTAGATCCCATTTGTCAATTTTGGCTTTTGTTGCCATTGCTTTTGGTGTTTTAGACATGAAGTCCTTGCCCATGCCTAAGTCTTGAATGGTATCGCCTAGGTTTTCTTCTAGGATTTTTATGGTTTTAGGTGTAACATTTAAGTCTCTAATCCATCTTGAATTAATTTTTGTATAAGGTGTAAGGAAGGGATCCAGTTTCAGCTTTCTACATATGGCTAGCTAGTTTTCCCAGCACCATTTATTAAATAGGGAATCTTTTCCCCATTTCTTGTTTTTGTCAGGTTTGTCAAAGATCAGATGGTTGTAGATGTGTGGTATTATTTCTGAGGGCTCTGTTCTGTTCCATTGGTCTATATCTCTGTTTTGGCACCAGTACCATGCTGTTTTGGTTACTGATGCCTTGTAGTATAGTTTGAAGTCAGGTAGCATGATGCCTCCAGCTTTGTTCTTTTGACATAGGACTGTCTTGGCAATGCGGGCTCTTTTTGGTTCCATATGAACTTTAAAGGAGTTTTTTCCAATTCTGTGAAGAAAGTCATTGGTAGCTTGATGGGGATGGTATTGTATGTATAAATTACCTTGGGCAGTATGGTCATTTTCATGATATTGATTCTTCCTATCTATGAGCATGGAATGTTCTTCCATTTGTTTGTGTCCTCTTTTATTTCATTGAGTAGTGGTTTGTAGTCAAACCTTAAAGAGGTCCTTCACATCCCTTGTAAGTTGGATTCCTAGGTATTTTATTCCCTTTGAAGCAATTGTGAATGGGAGTTCACTCATGATTTGGCTCTCTGTTTCTCTGTTATTGATGTATAGGAATGCTTGTGATTTTTGCACATTGATTTTGTATTCTGAGACATTGCTGAAGTTGCTTATCAGCTTAAGGAGATTTTGGGCTGAGACAATGGGGTTTTCTAAATATACAATTGTGTCATTAGCAAACAGGAACAATTTGACTTCCTCTTTTCCTAATTGAATACCCTTTATTTCTTTCTCTTGCCTGATTGCCCAGGCCAGAACTTCCAACCTATGTTGAATAGGAGTGGTGAGAGAGGGCATCCCTGTTTGTGCCAGTTTCCAAGGGGAAGGCTTCCAGTTTTTGCCCATTCAGTATGATATTGGCTGTGGGTTTGTCATAAACAGTTCTTATTATTTTGAGATACGTTCCATCAATACCGAATTTATTGAGAGTTTTTATCATGAAGGGCTGTTGAATTTTGTCAAAGGCCTTTTCTGCATCTATTGAGATAATCATGTGGTTTTTGTCTTTGGTTATGTTTATATGCTGGATTACATTTATTGATTTGCATATGTTGAACCAGCTTTGCACCCCAGGGATGAAGCCCACTTGATCATGGTGGATAAGCTTTTTGATGTGCTGCTGGATTCAGTCTCCCAGTATTTTATTGAGGATTTTTGCATCGATGTTCATCAGGGATATTGGTCTAAAATTCTTTTTGTTGTATCTCCACCAGGCTTTGGTATCAGGATGATATTGGCCTGAGAAAATGAGTTAGGGAGGATTCCCTCTTTTTCTATTGATTGGAATAATTTCAGAAGGAATGGTACCAGCTCTTCCTCGTACCTCTGGTAGAATTCAGCTGTGATTCCGTCTGGTCCTGGATTTTTGTTGGTTGATAGGCTATTAATTATTGCTTCAATTTCAGAGCCTGTTATTGGTCTATTCAGGGATTTGACTTCTTCCTGGTTTAGTCTTCGGAGAATGTATGTGTCCAGGAATTTATCCATTTGTTCTAGGTTTTCTAGTTTATTTGCTAGAGGTGTTTACAATATTCTCTGATGGTAGTTTGTATTTCTGTGGGGTTGGTGATAATATCCCCTTTATCGGTTTTTATTGCATCTATTTGATTCTTTTCTCTTTTTTTCTTTATTAGTCTTGCTAGGGGTCTATCAATTTTGTTGATCTTTTCAAAAAACCAGCTCCTGGAGTCCTTGATTTTTTGGAGAGTTTTTTGTGTCTCTGTCTCCTTCGGTTCTGCTCTGATCTTAGTTATATCTTGCCTTCTGCCAGCTTTTGAATGTGTTTGCTTTTGCTTCTCTAGTTCTTTTAATTGTGATGTTAGGGTGTCAATTTTAGATCTTTTCTGCTTTCTCTTGTGGGTATTTAGTGCTATAAATTTCCCTCTACACACTGCTTTAAATGTGTCCCAGAGATTCTGGTATGTTGTGTCTTTTTTCTCATTGGTTTCAAAGGACATCTTTATTTCTGCCTTCACTTCATTATGTACCCAGTAGTCATTCAGGAGCAGGTTGTTAGGTTTCCATGTAGTTGAGCGGTTTTGATTGAGTTTCTTAATCCTGAGTTCTAGTTTGATTGCACTGTGGTCTGAGAGACAGTTTGTTGTAATTTCTGTTCTTTTACATTTGCTGAGGAGTGCTTTATTTCCAACTATGTGGTCAATTTTGGAATAAGTGTGATGTGGTGCTAAGAAGAATGTATATTTTATTGATTTGGAGTGGAGAGTTCTGTAGATGTCTATTAGGTCTGCTTAGTGCAGAGTCTAATTCAATTCCTGGATATCCTTGTTAACTTTCTGTCTCATTGATCTGTCTAATGTTGACAGTGGGGTGTTAAAGTCTCCCATTATTAATGTCTGGGAATCTAAGTCTTTTTGTAAGTCTCTAAGGATTATGAATCTAGGTGCTCCTGTATTGGGTGCATATATATTTAGGATAGTTAGCGCTTCTTGTTGAAGTGATCCCTTTACCATTATGTAATGGCTTTCTTTGTCTCTTTTGATCTTTGTTGGTTTAAAGTCTGTTTTATCAGAGACTAGGATTGCAACCCCTGCTTTTTTTTTGTTTTCCATTTGCTTGGTAGATCTTCCTCCATCCTTTTATTTTGAGCCTATGTGTGTCTCTGCACGTGAGATGGGTCTCCTGGATACAGCAAACTGATGGGTCTTGACTCTTTATCCAATCTGCCAGTTTGTGTCTTTTAATTGGAGCATTTAGCCTATTTACATTTAAGGTTAATATTGTTATATGTGAATTTGATCCTGTCATTATGATGTTAGCTGGTTATTTTGCTCGCTCATTGATGCAGTTTCTTCCTAGCATCGATGGTGTTTACATTTTGGCATGTTTTTACAGTGGCTGGTACCAGTTGTTCCTTTCCATGTTTAGTGCTTCCTTCAGGAGCTCTTTAGGGCAGGCCTGGTGGTGACAAAATCTCTCAGCATCTGCTTGTCTGTAAAGGATTTTATTTCTCCTTCACTTATGAAACTTGGTTTGATCAGATATGAAATTCTGGGTTGAAAATTCTTTTCTTTAAGAATGTTGAATATTGGCCCCCACTCTCTTTTGGCTTGTAGCGTTTCTGCCAAGAGATCCACTGTTAGTCTGGTGGGCTTCCCTTTGTGGGTAACCCGAGCTTTCTCTCTGGCTGCCCTTAACACTGTTTCCTTCATTTCAACTTTGGTGAATCTGACAATTATGTGTCTTGGAGTTGCTCTTCTCAAAGAGTATCTTTGTGGCGTTCTCTGTATTTCCTGAATTTGAATGTTGACCTGCCTTGCTAGGTTGGAGAAGTTCTCCTGGATAATATCCTGCAGAATGTTTTCCAACTTGGTTCCATTCTCCCTGTCACTTTCAGGTACACCGATCAGATGTAGATTTGGTCTTTTCACATAGTCCCATATTTCTTGGAGGCTTTGTTCATTTCTTTTTACTCTTTTTTCTCTAAACCTCTCTTCTCGCTTCATTTCATTCATTTGATCTTCAATCACTGATACCTTTTCTTCCAGTTAATCGAGTCAGTTACTGAAGCTGGGCATTTGTCACGCAGTTCTCACTTTCAAGGTTTTCATCTCAATCAGGTCATTTAAGGACTTCTCTGCATTGGTTATTCTAGTTAGCCATTCGTCAAATCTTTTTTCAAGGTTTTTAGTTTCTTTGCTCTGAGTTTGTAATTTCTCCTTTAGCTCAGAGAAGTTTGATTGTCTGAAGTCTTCTTCTCTCAACTCGTCAAAGTCATTCTCCATCCAGCTTTGTTCCATTGCTGGTGAGGAGCTGTGTTCCTTTGGAGGAGGAAAGGTGCTCTGATTTTTAGAAATTCCAGCTTTTCTGTACTGGTTTTTCCCCATCTTTGTGGTTTTATCTGCCTTTGGTCTTTGATGATGGTGACATACAAATGGGGTTTTGGTATGGATGTCCTTTCTGTTTGTTATTTTTCCTTCTAATAGTCAGGACCTTCAGCTGCAGGTCTGTTGGAGTTTGATCGAGGTCCACTCCAGACTCTGTTTGCCTGGGTATCAGCAGCGGAGGCTGCAGAAGAGTGAATGTTGCTGAACAGCGAGTGTTGCTGTCTGATTGTTCCTCTGGAAGCTTCATCTCAGAGGTGTACCCAGCCATGTGAGGTGTGAGGTGTCAGTCTACCCCTAGTGGGGGATGTCTCCCAGTTAGGTTACTTGGGGGTGAGGGACCCACTTGAGCAGACAGTCTGTCCATTCTCAGATCTCAAACTCTTTTCTGGGAAAACCACTACTCTCTTCAAAGCTGTCAGACAGGGACATTTACATCTGCAGAGGTTTCTGTTGCCTTTTGTTTGGCTATGCCCTGTCCCCAGAGGTGGAGTCTACAGAGGCAGGCATGCCTCCCTGAGCTGCTGTAGGCTCCACCCAGTTGGAGCTTCCCAGCTGCTTTGTTGACCTACTTAAGCCTCTGCAATAGTGGGTGCCCCTCCCCCAGCCTCGCTGCTGCCTTGCAGTTAGATCTCAGACTCTTGTGCTAGCAATAAGGGAGGCTCCGTGGGCGTGGGACCCTCCAAGCCAGGTGCGGGATATAATCTCCTGGTGTGCTGTTTGCTAATACCCTTGGTAAAGTGCAGTATTAGGGTGAGAGTGACCCGATTTTCCAGGTGTTGTGTGTCACGGTTTCCCTTGGATAGGAAAAGGAATTCCCTTCCCCCTTGTGCTTCCCAGGTGAGGTAATGCCTTGCCCTGCTTTGGTTCTCACTTGTTGCGCTGCACCCACTGTCCTGCACCCACTATCCAACACACCCCAGTGAGATGAACCTGGTACCTCAGTTGGAAATGCAGAAATCACCCATCTTCTGTGTCACTCACGCTGGGAGCTAGAGGCTGGAGCTGTTCCTATTCGACCATCTTGGCGCAGATCTGCCACATTTTCTTAATCCAGTCTATCATTGATGGACATTTGGGTTGGTTCCAAGTCTCTGCTCTTGTGAATAGGGCCGCAATAAATATACGTGTGCATGTGTCTTTATAGCAGCATGATTTATAATCCTTTGGGTATATACCCGATAATGGGATGGCTTTTCTCATGAGGCCGTGTGAGAGTCAAATGAATGAGAACAGGCACCGTGTCTGGCACAAAGCCCTCATGAAATGGTGGCTGTGAGTCCTGGGATACATCACACAGCTGCCTGGGCACTCTAGACTCAGGAGGTTGGCCCCAAGGAAGTCACTGTTTCCTCATTCCTGTCCACATGACTTTCCCCAAACAAGCATTAAGAAACACATTAAACGGTGGGAGGGACAGTAAAAATATTTACAAATGGTCCCAAGCACTAGGTTCACACTAAAAGGTTGACATTTTATTTCTTTTTCTCAGTCACCAGTACCAGTGTATCAATCAAAGGGAGAAACTAGCTCCAGCTACTGGACTGTCTCAGGGCACATGTGGCCTTTGTTTTACAAATTCCCCCAAATTCTTTTCAAAAATGGATGAGACTATAATTCATTTTTAATGTGAAGAAGAATTGAGAGAAATGCAGAAGTCTCTTAGGTGATATAAAAATTGAAAATGCTTCATAAAAAGGATCCACTTAAATGTCTGACTTGTAAAAGTAAATGTCGTTTTAAAATTTTTCATTTGTCACACTCTGTGAGGTGTCTCCTGCCTTCCATGCTGCTGCAGGTCCCTCCCGGTGATGGCGGCAGTGCGGGGAGACCATGGCTAATGGCTTCGGATGGTGTGCTGCTGCCTGTGGACAAATCTGCCTCACCCCTCAACTCCACTTCCAGTTTCCCAAACTGGCTACTCCAAGAAATTTCCGTCCACCTGCTGCACATTGTAGCTACCTAGGGAGGGACGTGGCCAAGGTCACACAGTCAGGTAGAAGCAGAGCGAGCACCAGACTCCTCTCCTGAGGACTCCTAGTTCAGTGCTCACTCCACGCAACCAGGCTTGCATCGAGATGCACCAGAGAGAATGCCTTGGCACTGACTTTCAGCAGATAAGTCTTAGGTCAAAATCCTGAAAAACTTCACAGAGTTGGAAATCTTTTGACCCCAGAATCTCTAAGAGTTCTGTGCAAGTATCCTTCACTCTGCAACTCCAACAGGACTCAACCACAGACTCCTGAATTAGTGCCAAGCCCCCATGGCCAGAATACCTGTGGGAGCCAGCCCTGCCCTGGTGACAACGGCTGGCTTCTTGCTCCACCAGGCCAACCAGCTCTCTTGGAATTTCAGGAACCACCAACCCCAGGAGTGCGTGAACAGGCTGCTGGCACAACACACTGTCCACTGCTCCGAGGTTCATGTCCCACGCTGAGTTGTGTTCACTCAAGTGCTGCCAAAGTTCTTCAAAGTATTTGAATGAAACTCTTCATAAAACAAACATGAAAATCCATTACCAGCAGTCACCAAATGCTGGCGCCTTGACGAATGGTCAAACTGCGGGCATCCAGGAAATGCCTTGTGCTGACAAGTGACTTGTAAAGGAGCTGTTTACTTAGATGAGGCATGCACCCACCACGGCAGAGACACGTGGGGAAGTGCGAGGATCGATGAGGCTGCTAATTAAAGCAGAACATCAATCCCCTATGTTTAGAATGCTTTTGGAAATCCAACGCTGTGAACTCACTCAAACTCTCTGAATCCATTATTATAAAAAGGATTCAAGGCTGCTGTGGACGTCAGCTGACTCGGCCCCCTGCACCGCTGCTGGGGGCTGTACAGGGGACAGTCATTTGCCAAGGCATTGGCCAGAAGTGTTGTCATGGCCCCACACCTCATCGACCCTGGCACTGATGCAGTGACACCACCCGCCCTGAAATCCAAGAGGGGGATAGTTCACCAAGTATCAGATTGCATTTATAAAAATGAACTCTGACAAAAATGCAGATGGAGATTTTAAAGCCATCACCTAGACAGATTAGGATGAAAAGTCTCCTTGATAACAAAAATCTTTGGTAATTTGGGCTAAAATTCTGTGAAAACTCTTAAGGAGATTTTTTTAAAGATTTTAATCTTTTTTAATGAAAGCCACGTCCCCCACCCCCCACATTCACCTCTCCAGAAGACAGCCAAAGTAATGCCCTTATCACATTTTAATATCATTTTGTATTTCTCCTTTCATTTACACTTTTAGTTTCAATGTTTTTATTGAAACAAAGAGTACTCAGAGAATCTTTTGTTTACAGGTTAATTTACAAACTTTTGAACAACAGGATTACAAATATAAAATATATTATGCAGTATAAATTTATATAAAATATATTTATATTTAATTTGTTTAAATTGTGTGTGTATATATATAACTATACATATATAGGAATATATATATGTATTCCAATGTCTTCATAGTATGAAAACACATATGTTTTCTATCACCTCTGAAGAAAAGTCAGGAAAGCCCAGAGGAATTGGATATATCCCCTACTCTTTAATCTTCATATTAGTAGATGGGTTTGGGTAGTTAAGAGTTTGTAGAACATAAACCTATGCTCCCCACCTGGTCCTGCAGGTGAAAGTGTACTTAGCTCTCAAGCACAGTCTTCCCTCTATGGGAAAAAGGGTGTTTTATACTGTGTTGATGACTAATATTTCAAGTACATTTTGCAGACTCATTTTCCCAGCATTCTGTTGTTTCAGCTGTAGCATTCATGCCACAATATTTTTATAGGCTCTGAGGCTGAAAAACATTCTCATCCAGGCAGGATATATGAACCTCTTAGCTTTCTGATGTAAAAGTAGCATTTCAGGTTACCCTCCTGCAAAAGAAAACCACAGTCCTTATGCTGGCAGGTGAATGGGAGAGTGGAGATTTGAACAAGGATATGAAATATAGGTAATACTTCCATAGTGCCTTATGGTGCAGCATATGTGCAACAGCTGCCTTTCTTCTCTGCTGAGATTCAATCAGTTTTTCCTACCTAGGGTTGGGGCATGGGGAGGCTTCCAGGAGAATCACAGGTAATACACAAGGAGCCCACATCCCTGTTAGGTGGCCATACTGCACATTAAGCATGGCGGACAAAAAGAGCAGGAGGTCTGGAATTAGCAACTTGAACTTGAACCCCAGTTCTGCTACCTACTACCTATGCAGCCTAAGGCAGCTTACTTACATTCAAGTAGCTATAGTTTTCCTAAGTTTTAGAATGGAGATAATGGCAGTTTTGAATCCTGACTTTACCACTTACCAGTTATATAATCTTGGACAAGTTTCCTAGCCTCTCCTTATTTCAATATCCTATCCTATAACATAGGAGTCTTCACAGTTCTTATCTTACAGGGGAGGAAAATGGTTAAGAAAGCTAAAGCTCTTAGTGCTGGCATGTAAAAAAGGTGTTTCCAACGGTTTAGAAAATTGAAGCTGGAGAATATCGTCTAGGACAAGACAAAGAGAGACTAGAAAGAACAGAAGTGGGGCAAAGAGGGGAAACACTGAGCTAACACTGATGCCCTAAGCCTTGAAAATGTTTGGACGTAACTGGCTTCTGCAGAGTTCAAGCCTATTGCCCCTGAATGAGACCTGCCAGTTAGAACAACTGGGTTCCCAGTACTTGACAACTGCTTCAGTTACAGTGTTTCTGCAATTGCTTCACTCACCACTATTTGAGAACCCCAGATGAAGAACTTTTCTGTAGACACTGATCTGGAGAAATGGAGGAGAGAGAACTGGCTGAAATTGAGTGCTTTTAAAAAAAATTAATTTTAAGATTAATCATAGCATCACAAAGAATATCCTAATTTTTATTAGCTGCCAGAAAGTTCACTAATAAGAACACTGAGGAACTAATCAGGGGATATCAATGGTATATTAGTGTGTGACCATAGGAGCTATTAAGGCTCAGAGTCTGACACCTCCTCTTACGTGGCTAAAATCCTCTATCTCGCTAAATTTTGAAGGGAGAACCAGGCAAAATCCAGAGAAACACAAGGCACCCCCATCTTGCTGATGCTCTCTGATCTCATTGTGAAAAGGGAATACAGCACCAATACCTAACTCTGCTAAAGAGATGAGCTATCTGGGCAGTGGCCAAAGATTCCAATCTAAAAGGGACACAAAATCTCCCTGATACTTGCCAATCTCTGAAAATAAAATGGGAAAAAAAACACAGACACATAACTCCTTTCTTGAAGAGTATCACATTTACTTGAAATACATTTGATAAACCTGTGGCAGAGAATAATTGATATCTGACATCCATTCTCCTTCCTTCCATGTGGCCAGGCTGGGAAGGCTACACTTTCTCAATGTAGTCATCTGACTAGGTTTTAGCCAATGGGATGTGAGCAGACGTGACACCTGTAGCTTCCAAATCATGCCCATAAAAAGAAGGGGAGTGGCATGTTCTTCCCGCTTTCCCTTTTCTCCTTCCTACTCGATGGAACGTGGACATGGTAGGAAGCCATCGTGGACCATGAGGGAAAACTCGGCATTAGGAATGGTATAGCAGCAAGCTACGCAGTCTGAATCCCTAATACCATGGAGACACCATACCAGTCCTGGAATGCTTACGAACTGAACTGTGAAAAATACACTTCCATCTTGCTATTGGGATCTCTGTGGCACTACCTTCACCTAATTTCTAACACAGTTATTTTTGGGGTACAGAGGTGGAGTGAGATTGTAAGAGGTATTTTTAAGTTATAGTAACTGGGCATAAACTACCTTCTAAACAGGGAAAGTCTAGGTAATACAAGGTTTTGCTTAGCTCTTTTCAGCCAGAGCTGAATTGCACAAACAATAAAGAGATGGCTAAGCCTGTGCAACATCTTCCTTCTCAGCTCTTCCCACAGGCAATGCCCAGACTATTCTTTGTATAAATGTAACTAGATATTTGGAGATGTGGACTTGAAGGTAGAGGCCCTGAGTACACATCTCAGTCTTGTCTTGCCTTCCAGGCAAAGTTGTTTTGAGATGTGAGATGTTTGTGAAGGCATTTAGGAGAGGGCTTGGCAAGTATTTAAGGTTCAGTAAATGCTAGCTTCCTTTCTTCTTAACAGTTGCCTCCTTCTGTGAAATTTCCAATAGAGGACCTTAGTCAGTATTCAAAATTGCTTTGAAAATTCCCTGTCTATAAATGCCTATCTTATAAAAGATAGAAACACAGCTCAAATCACCTCTGAAATACTGGGAGGCCAAGTAAAAATATTTTTCCCAATTAACAAAGTATACATGAGGCTTCCTGAAATTTTTGTTTAGAGACTAATTGGTGGAAAATTAATCCCATGCTAGGAAAGAAAAGTGCTCATTGGAGACTCTTAATTTAGTTATGTTACATTAGTCTCAAAAAGTTTCTTCTTATAGGCTGGGCGCGGTGGCTCACACCTGTAATCCCAGCACTTTGGGAGGCCGAGGCGGGCAGATCACGAGGTCAGGAAATCGAGACCATCCTGGCTAACACAGTGAAACCCCGTCTCTACTAAAAATACAAAAAATTAGCCAGGCGTGGTGGTAGGCGCCTGTAGTCCCAGCTACTCGGGAGGCTGAGGCAGGAGAATGGCGTAAACCCGGAAGGCGGAGCTTGCAGTGAGCTGAGATCTGGCCACTGCACTCCAGCCTGGGGGACAGAGCGAGACTCCATCTCAGAACAAAAATAAAATAAATAAATATACATTTTAAAAAGTTTCTTCCTATAATGTAAGAAAGGAATAGTCTGGATCAGCGAGCCCTAAAATCCAACCTGAAATGAAAGGAAAGAAAATATAACATAGAAAATTTCCTTTCATTCATTTTGAAAACCATCTTGCTGTAACTTCATTGATTCATCCATTGGTCTTCTCATGAGGACTCCCTTGATTCACCCAACAAACATTTGTGATCAGTTCCTGGGACCCAGGCCCTTGTACCAGGCTCTGAGGATAACATGACAAAGCCCTTGCCCTTGAAGAATTTCAATCTCTTGGGCAGCAGGGCAGGGGGTGGAGTGGGGAGTCAGACCGGAAACAGGAACTGAGTGCAACAGAGGTAGGATGAGGGGCAGCCAATTCCTCCTTCCTAAGGAAGGGGACAACATTCCTGCTGGGTCTGGAAGACTTGGAAGGACTTCGTGAAGGGCAAGAGGCATTCCTGACAGTGATCAATTACAGATCACTTATAGCATGGATATTGAAGAGGCTGGGGATAGATTAGAAACATATTAAAATCAAGGCAAGAATAAGGGCCTGGGTTAAAGAGGTGGTCATGTGGGTGCTAAAGACATAGAACTTAATGACTAACTAGATGTGAGAAGAAGGGAAATTGAGTGATAGCATAATGAGGAGGTTGTGTCCCAGGAATATAATACTAGAGATAGAGAAGATTTAAAGAAGTTTGTAGGCTGAGCACAAAGAACCAGGGCAGAGTAAGCGATTGACGATGCAAGAAGAAACTAACTGTTACAAAAAGATCTGGAGCAGGTAAGAATGGATGGTCAGGGGGCTCTCACTTGACATCCATCTTTATCCTTTAGCAGGCACCAACCTTGTGTTCCAAAATTTTTCTTTGGGCTGACTTTCACTCATAACAATAATAACTAAAACTAACCTAGATGAAAGTCTAAGGTGTTGAACACACCAGGTTAAAAAGTACCACCCCAGGAAATCTAGAAACTTTTGCCAGCTTCTAACTCTGAAGTTATGACCCTGACTTTTCAAGCCAACACTATTTCCTGCATCTATCTAAGCTTATCTCTTCTTAGCATCATATATCACCTTAGAATTGAGCTTTACCCTCCACTCTTCCTTCTAGTATGGTAGGTAAACACAGACTCTGAGTTTGAACCCAAGTTTCATCATTTACTCCTTGTGTGATTATGGGCAAATCATGTAATCCCACAGTGCCTCAGTTTCCTCATCTGTAGAACAGAGGCGCTTTCATGCTTTGAAGCTACATTCGTTTTTACAGCAATTCAATTACAACTATAAAACACCTTTATTTCCTAAATCCCTGCAGGAGAAACAACTGTTTTGTGATTCAAAAATTCTGTTTCTTCTGTTGAAACAACTTGGGTTTTCTTTAAGAATAGAACAAAGTATTTATTTTTCATTGAGAAGTATTTTTTTAAAGACTAAAAGCAAACCTAATTCCATTGACTTTGGTAGAAAAGTTATGCATTAAAAATCTTGTCTGCCGGGCGCGGTGGCTTAAGCCTGTAATCCCAGCACTTTGGGAGGCCAAGACGGGCAGATCAGGAGGTCAGGAGATCGAGACCATCCTGGCTAACACGGTGAAACCCCGTCTTTACTAAAAAATACAAAAAACTAGCCTGGCGTGGTGGCAGGCGCCTGTAGTCCCAGCTACTCGGGAGGCTGAGGCAGGACAATGGCGTGAACCCGGGAGGTGGAGCTTGCAGTGAGCTGAGATCCAGCCACTGCACTCCAGCCTGGGCGACAGAGAGAGACTCTGTCTCAAAAAAAAAAGAAAGAAAGAAAAAAATCTTATTAAAATAATGATAATAACAAAACCTACTTCCTGAAAAATTTATTCAGCTCTCTTCCAGGGAAAGTCTTCTCTGAGTTCTGGATGTTATGATTGGCCTTATCAAGGTAACAGAACTTCTTCAGACCCTGAATTTATTGTTTTTTTGGTTTTTTGTTTTTTTTTGAGACAGACTCTCCCTCTGTCACCCAGGCTGGAGTGCAATGGCATGGTCTCAGCTCACTGCAACCTCTGCCTCCTGAGTTCAAGCGATTCTCCTGCCTCAGTCACCCAAGTAGCTGGGACTACAGGCGTGTGCCACCACACCCAGCTAATTTTTGTATTTTTAGTACAGACGGGATTTCACTGTGTTGGCCAGGCTGGTCTCGAACTCCTGACCTCATGATCTGCCTGCCTCGGCCTCCCACTTATTGGATTTTCAAATCTAAAGTGTCCTAATAAACTTTGTGATAAAACTAAAAATAAGATCTTACTCTTAACAGGGAAAATACTTGTGAATTGTCAATGTTTCCCATAAGCTGAAATAATTATTATTCAAATTGCAAGAAGAAATACATAAGATTAGCTGAAATAATTATTAAGTTCTAACACATATTTATCCTGTAACTTAGGATCAGACTTTCATGAACAAATGAGTAGATTGGACTAAAATAAAGGACAAAATATCTGATGTAAACTATTTTTAAAAGGCAGGCACCTGACAGAGATTGTAATATTATTTGCATAAGAATAAAATGTAATTTTATAATTTTTGTTTTATGTATAATTAAATATTATAATTAAGTAGACTGAAAACATTTGATAGCAAGTATATATTTTAAGAAAAGTTATTTCCCCAAAGATATTTCACAGATATGTTTACTTGCTAGAGATAATGTGTATGTACACACACACACACACACACACACACATATATTCCCTTATGTCAATAGTCAGATCTCTCCTGATAAGTAAGCTAATGGAGCTGAAACAGTTGTTTTTATATTGCAAATTTTCATAAAAGCAAAAAGTAGTGAGGAGTCTCTTCTAGAAACAATACGACTCACACCCTATCTTTCTGAAAAAAGGCTGCAAGATTGTTATGCCGAATAGGGGTCCCAAACATATCCACATACTAATCTCTGGAATCTTTGAATGTTACCTTATTTGGCAAAAAGGGACTTGGCAGATATCATTAAGGATCTTAAGATGGGGAGATGATTCTGGATCATCCCAATGAGCAGAAAATGTAATCACAAGTATCTACCTAAGGAGGGAAGGAAGAGGGAGACTTGGCCACAGAAGAGAAGAGGACCATATCACAGAAGCAGACATAAGCAGAGGGCAGCACAGTCAAGAAAGAAGATATTATGCCGCTGGCTTTGAAGGCGCGGAACGGGGCCGGGAGCCAAGGAATACAAAAAATGCAGTTTCAGACGCTGAAAAAGCCAAGGAAACAAACATGGGTTTCCCCCTAGAGCATTCCCAGGGAGCATGGCTCTGCTAACACCTTAACTTTAGCCCACTGAAACTGATTTGGACTTCTGACCTCCAGAACTGTAAAAGAATATGTCTGTGTTGTTGCTAGTCACCAAATTTGTGTTAATTTGTGACAGTGGCAAAAGGAACTAATACAATTGTTTTTCTTTGTTCTGATACTGGGAAGGTAAGTTATCATGCCCTCTACCTGGGAGGGGAAGAGGCAGAAATGCAGCTACTGCTCCTCTTTCATTTCTGAACCACAGAAAAGGGTCTGCTGAGAGGATCTGCCAGTGGTTTACCCCCAACCCAGGGCATCTCTAATTCTGAGATGGAGGGTTGTCCATCCTTCTCTAAATGAGAGCCAAAGAGGAGAGTCACATCTGCAAGGAAGAATGGGTTTATGGGGTTTTTTAATCAAAAGAAATTAAAATAATCATTTCACATTTTACATGGGATGAAAAGGTAATCAGCTAAGTTATGACTTCACTTTTTATTTGCCCAAGAAGCAGGAAAATTCAAGCTTAGTTTTAAGTACTAATAAAACCTGCAGTGTAAGGAAGTGGGTTCCAAACACAACCCATAAAATAAGGATGTATTTAAAGTGCTGTTATTAGAGAATTGCCCTGCCCACAGACTTCCCCTCATGCATCCTGGCAGCTGATTACACTCTAAAGCAAAAGGAAGAAATTGTTTTATGAATTTTTTTTCTTATGATTTGGTATACACTAAGAGATGATACTACCCCCCAAAAAAAGTCTGTTCCTGGAAAGAAAAAATAATAATTTAAATTTCTTCATGTGGTCCTAAGGCAACTGCAGAAAAAATGTCCTTCCTCCAGGAGTCTCTCTGGATGCCTTGAAGATGGGGCCTGAACACAAACTACTGGTGAGTTCTGTCTCTTACAATACACCTTCTTCGTGGGCAGTAAGTAAATGGCACTTTCTGAGTTGCCATAAAGCATGGTTCATGTACCCAGATAAATGCCTATGTCTGTCTGTCCCTGACTCCACCTGGAAGAAAGATACAACTTAGATTTGATGTATCCTCACTTCAGCATCCCAGAGACTTTTAGTGGAAATTCCTTTTATACACTAATTATGTAATTCTCTTATAATTGAAAATTAACAATGAAAGGGAGATTTAACTCTAAGAAACATTTGAATCTTATTTTCAATTTGATACAACAAGATTAAGCCTCTACTGTGTGCAAAAAAAAAAAAAAAAAAAAAAGGAAGCTACATGGTGAACGAACTTTGGGGCTGAAGCTTGGTGATGAATGTATCATAGCACCTGCCTTGAGTGAGCTTAAAAGCAATCTTTTCTAAAATATAGGAAGAAGTATGTAGTCCAGAATGTTCAATTCAAACTTCAATTTTTCATGCATACATTATGAGGCTGTTTTGTACATTTGTTGTTTTACCCATCTTTAGCCTTTATTTCTTCTTCTCCTAGTAAAACTTATGATGTAGGAGATTCGGTTTTTCAGGTTCTTTCTAGATTCAAGATTCTAGATATTCCCATATTTTAATTGTTCCAGACTCACTCTGTTTTAGTATCAAAAATAATTGAGGGCTATATTATATTTTTGAGATCTGTTGACAAGAGGTTTTAAATTTTTGAGATCATGGTTCAAAAGTTATATATAACAAGAAATAAAAATCAAATACATATATTTTTCTTCAAATGCAATAAGAATAATCCCAACCAATATTCTGCTTTTAAAAACAAAAAGAGAAATTACAGAGCATACATCCCTTTCCAGTGGGTGCCCATAGCCAGGTGAGTGCATTTTTTGTGGTTTATTAGTCTTGTCCAGTGGTTGAAAACCACATCCTCAATTTCAAAATCCAACCACAATCCCATTAAGTCTTTAAAAAGTTTCAACTAGACTATCCTCTTTGGACACTTAGACATAGAAATGCCACTATCTTTTCTTCTGTTTGCCTTAAACTGGATTCCAGGTTTTTTCAGTATTCTTTCCTTCTGATGAGTCTGAATAACCTGTTCCTCAACTCCAAGTCTTCTCTCAGGCCTTGTTCTCTTTCTTTCCCCACCCCCTTTGCTCCTCTCCCCAGCCTCATTAGAAGGCACCACCTCTTTCACCCCCTTCTTACTTTACTTGTTGCTTGTGTTACATAGGTAGTTTGTGACAAAGCCAGGTCTAGGTTGTGTCTCCAGGGCTCCACGCACCTGCCTGTCTGATAGCCAAATAGATCTCCTGCCTTTAAAATAGGTTGTCTATTCAAATGTAGTCTTTCTTGGTTCTCTACATTTTGAGAACACATAGAGAACACTGACAAATCCTCAGGCTCCTACGGTGGTGAATAAGCCAAGGTTAAAGTTTTTATTTTATATTATTTGTCACCAACTGCTCCTGGTAAAAGAGGAAAAATATGTCAAGATTTTATGATTTTATGAACTGTTATGTAAGTAATGCTATGTACCAGTAAAGAAACAACTTATGAAAATATTTTTAAAGGGTTGAATGAGATTAAACTTATCATAAAATTAACCAGAGAGAGGAAATAAAGCAATAGTGAGTTTGGTTAGTCACATACTGTTCCTAGGGTTTTATGTATTGACACACATTTTTGGAGTGGTATATACCTAGTATTATAAATTTAGATACACACAAAACTACCTTCAGGAGAATTTTGTTAAAGAGAAGCATTAAAGAAAAATTAGATTGGTGAATTTCATCACATAGGGAAATATACTTACTGGTCTTTTTTGTACTCTTTTACAATAAATGAGGTTATATATAAACATTCTTTTGGGTAATAATTTAGGGAAGAGATCCCAACATCGCTTTTTTTTTTTTTTTTTTTTTTTTTTTTTTACCAAATTAGAAGTCTAATTTGGATCTCTGTACTAAAAAGGACATGTTATTTTTATTTGCCTGTGGACTTTATAATTCCCTTCTCCCTGGAAAAGACTTCAGCCTTCCAAACAATTTTATTCTAGAAAGAAGATTGTGGAATACTCAGTAACAGAAAGAGAACACAAATTAGAGCTTGATGTGAATTGCTTACAGAACAGAATAGGTGGGGTGTCATGCAGTGTGAGGTTGTGTGTGGTCGGTATACTACTTACTTAGTTTTATCAACTTTTAAATTTGTTTTGCAGGCACACCATTAGTTAGCATGAAAAGAGCTCAAGAAAATCTTAATCTATAATAGAGATACATGATTTGGTTCTACAGCTTACACTACAAAATTACACTACTAAATAACACGATTCAGGAAATTAATGAAGTATCCTAGTATCATGGCCTTCTGACAAATATACAGAACATACCAGACCCAGAAAGATAAACAATAAAAGTTATAATTCTCATCCCACCCAATGCATCCTGAGTCAACAGAAAACTGAGTGATAACACAAATATCATAGGATGGAATGTCTGTGTGGCTATAGAAGGCCTTCCTTTCCTTTTCCTGTTTATGCTGTCAATTACGAAACGCTGAGCTGGAATGTTCTGGTATTTAAGACCTGTCAGCGTTTTCCCCTTTTCCTCACATTTACGTTAGCCTTTTCCTTTAATTATCTTGATGTTGTTATTCTTGGTAAAGCTGCCCTTTCCATGATGGTGTATTTACCTTCCAGACAGTCCCTATTTCCTCCTTATCTTTGTGAGTTCATTAACATTTCCAGCTCCAACTACTCACTTCCCCTCTTCGACATCGCCTCACCTTCCCAGCTCAGTTCTTTTTTTCTCTTTTCAGCCCGTCTTTCAACTCTCACCCCAATCCTCTCACCCCTTTGGAATAACAAATTATTTCCTCTTTCATTTCCTGTTACAGAAGATGTTTTTGGACCCATTCCCGAAAATCTTTGGCAAGTAAGTGTACCCACGCCGCTCTGTGTTTCCACTGGGCACATTTCCAGAGATGTTTCATCAGCCTGGAGCCCTCAGCCCTCACACCAAGGTGAGCCTGGCCCTGTCAGCCACCATCACCACCCGACCAGCATTCCAGGTGAGCCGAGATGACAGAGATGCAACTAGGGAGTCCCGCTCCCACTGGCAACAGGCTCTTCTTTTCAAATCTGTTTCAAGAAGTCTATTTGAGGTATGAAAATCGGGACTTTTTTTTTTTTTTTTTTTTTTTTTTTTTTTTTTTTTTTTTTTTTTTTTGAGACGGAGTCTCGGTCTGTCGCCCAGGCTGGAGTGCAGTGGCGGATCTCAGCTCACTGCAAGCTCCGCCTCCCGGGTTCACGCCATTCTCCTGCCTCAGCCTCCCGAGTAGCTGGGACTACAGGCGCCCGCCGCCTCGCCCGGCTAGTTTTTTGTATTTTTTAGTAGAGACGGGGTTTCACTGTGTTAGCCAGGATGGTCTCGATCTCCTGACCTCGTGATCCGCCGGTCTCGGCCTCCCAAAGTGCTGGGATTACAGGCTTGAGCCACCGTGCCCGGCCGGGACTTTTTTTTATTGCAAGTAAAAAGGATTAGATGGCAGGAAGGAAGTCTGAGTCAGCAATATTTGTCCAGCTGAGACATGTTTCTCAATTTATGGAATACCTGTATTATCCAATTACTTTTCATTCTTTATAGGTCATCCAGAAGTAAGTTTGACAGTTGCATCCAAGCTGGAGGAAAAATGTGTTAAACAACAAACAAAACTGACTAAAATTAAAGGGTTTCTACTTTAGGGTTAAAAAAAAATTGAGGGAGGAGTCATGCTACAGTGATGTGCCACATAATAGCATTTAGGTTCCATAAGATTATAATACCATGTTTTTTACTATACCTTTTCTATGTTTAAGTGTGTTTGTACACAAACACCATTGTGTTACAATTGCCTAGAGTATTTAGTACAATAAAATGCTGTACAGATTTGTAATCTGGGAGAAATAGGCTATACTGTATAGCGCAGGTATGTGGCAGGCTGTGTAGCATCTAAGTCGGTGTAAATACACTCTATGATGTTCACATGACAAAATCACCTAAGGACACATTTCTCAAAGTGTTTCCCGTCGTTAAGTAAGGCATAACAATAATTTGCCCTTTAATGGGGACAGGGGTGTTATTATTCATGATGATTTATAAAACAGACTAAAAACTTTACCTTTCATTGTTTCATAGTTTATTAAAGGGAACAGTTTCATAGTACACTTCCATATTTATTTTTAATATTTATGCATCATTAATAAAATATATTTATGAGCTAGAGGACACTGTCTTGAGATAAGGTGTTTGCTCATCAAGACCCAAAGACAAGAAGTCAAGCCTATGTTCTGAGTCATGTAACCCTGAACAGTCTATTCCACATATGATATTCAGCACTCTATCAACCAAGTAAGTAAATATGCATGAAAGCACACGTTCCAACTAATGGCATTAAAATCTAGTACCCATAAACATGTTACTCCAACTAAACATGAATAAGTAAGTTATTTCCTTAGATTCAAAACATTCCGGATTCAACATGCAAACCTGGTCTTTTTTGTGTAGTTTTGTTGGTTTGGTTTGGCTTGGCTCAAAGAGTAACGGGTAGAGACAGCAGAGAAAATGCTGTACTTTTTAACCTAATTTTTAAAAATTATTCAGTAAATAAGTCTATTGACTGTGCCAAGTTGTAAACATTTTCTAAGTTACTCCAGTACACTGTTGTTAATACAATTAAAAATGCAAAGTCAAAGTGACTTCCAATTCAAAATGATATTTGCCTCACAGCTCCAATGTAGCTTCTCCCCTTGATATGATGAAAATATTGATAAGGGATCAGAAAAGGGTAAACTTTCCATCCGATTGCTTGGAAGGCGTCAATTCAGCACATGAGCAGCCCCTCAGGAGGAAGAGAGAGTATCTGTGGAGCAGAGGTAAAGTTGTGAGCACTTGTTAGAAACAAGGATCAACTCCGTGCCCATCCACCCACCTCACAGCTCCAGAGCTAGAGATCAAACACCGCACAGAGGGCAGAGAAGATGGGCCAAGGACAATACGCCCACCTTCTCCACTAACAATGTCCAGTCTGGAGAACATGCTCCTTGTTTGAGACTAAACAAAAACGGTTGGAAAAAGTACTGCAGACGAAGGGAAAGGGAGCAGCTTCTGGAAGACCCAGGGAGAGACCAAATAGGCTTGAGTTTTCACTCGCTGGTCACTTGAACTTGGACAAGGAACTAAAACTCTCCAATCTGCAGTCTTTATGAAAATTAAATAATATATAAAAAGCAAAAATTATGTGCCTAAGATATGGTACAGTAAATGTTGGTTAGTATAATTATTGTGATTACTAGATATTAAGATGCACTGTCAAACTCTCATTCATCCCACAAATATTATCAAATGCCTATCCTATTCTGACATTTAAAAAGACATACATGTTCCCTTTCCTATTATCATGCTGCTTATATATAGTACAATAACTAATAATTAAAATAGTTCTGTTCTGGGAATGGTAAACACAAGGTAAAGCAATATAATATTATCGACTGGATTCTGGGAGAAAAGGTCAAGGAAATCTCAAAATCAGAGTCAAAACTATTTAAACTATGTTACAAACTGGATTTAATATGACCTTATGTAATTAGACTTTTACATCCAATATTTAAGAACATAATAACTATGCATGCAAAAATAGTATTAAATGCAAGAATCTCTGAAAACAGCTAATACAGAAATTGCCTAATGTGGAATACAGAAAATTGAAGGAATTTAATTTCTTATGATTTGCTATAAAAAAAGGTAGACCATCAATACAGTAACATCAATTCTAAGTTAATAACAATCCTTATGTTCTAGTAGTAGATTATATGAGATTGTTTTACCTATCTTCTCTCACACATAACTTTAATTTTACTATTAGATAAGGTCTTCATCCTTTCATTTAATGTTATCAAATTTGTCCTTTTCATGAACAGACACTTTTCAAAAGAAAACATACATGTGGCCAATAAGCATATGAAAAAAAGCTCAATATCACTGATCATTAGAAAAATGCAAATCAAAACCACAATGAGATACTATCTCACACCAGTCAGCATGGCTATTAAAAAATCAAAAAAATAACAGATGCTGGAGAAGTTGTGGAGAAAATAGAACACTTATACACTGTTAGTGGAAGTGTAAATTAGTTCAGCCATTCTGGAAAGCAGTGTGGTGATTCCTCAAAGAGCTAAAAGCAGAAATACCATTCGACCCAGCAATCCCATTACTGGGTATATACCCAGAGGAATATAAATCATTCTGCCATAAAGACACATACATGTGAATGTTCATTGCAGCACTATTCACAATAGCAAAGACATGGAATCAACCTAAATGCCCATCAATGACAGATTGGTAAAGAAAATATGGTACATATACACCGTGGAATACTCTGCAGCCATAAAAAAAATGAGATCATGTCTTTTGTGGGAACATGGATAGAACTGGAGGCTATTATCCTTAGCAAACTAATGCAGGAGCAGAAAACCAAATACTACATATTCTCACTTATAAGTGGGAGCTAAATGATGAGAACTTATAAACACAAAGAAGGAAACAACCGACATGGGGATGGGGTAGGCGTGGGAGGAGGGAGGGGTGCAGAAAAGATAACTATTGGGTACTAAGCTTAATATCTGGGTGATAAAATAATCTGTACAACCAAATCCCATGATGCGAGTTTACCTACATAACAAACCTTCACATGTACTCTCAAACCTAAAATAGAAGTTTTTTAAAAAGAATTTTTAAAGATTGCTCTTTTATAATAATTCTGCTAATATTGATACATATTGATTTTCTTGGGATAAATAGTAATAAGAATGCAATTTTTAAATGGATTTTTGAGGTGTGGTTCAAGTTGATTGATTTTTTTGGGCCTGTGTCAGGACTGAAGAAATAAGCTATTCTACCTAAGATGAAATGCATTTGCCTCAAAGTAAATCCATTCTTGAGGTTTCTTGAAATGTTATATGCTGCCAGTCCTGTTCCCAATTAATTTAACAAACTAGCTGATATTTTTCTTAAAAATATTTGAAGATGCTTATTTTGTTCTGTGTATACTGACTTCTCAAGCAAATCGCCATCCTTATAAAGTATACTTGTATCTTGCAATCAAAGTATTCTTGAGAAAAGTCTACTAAAATAAACCCAGGTTTTCATCCTAACTAGTTCATTTGATAGGAAACTTGAAGGTTTCACCTAAAGTCAAACATTGAAACTACATGATTTTACATTCTCCAAAAACGTTCTGACTAAATAGATACCCGTTGAAACATATCAGAGTATATAACCAAGATTTACATTGCATCAGATGCTGAAATAGAATCTTCCTTTGTTTTCTAAGAAAGATCTGTCTAGCCTTATTTAGAGAAGCCAAAAGAGAAAAATAACTTCTTGCCCCATACTAAGTACCTTTAAAGTCATGAAACGCAAGGCCCCCTTGGACCATCTCCTATCTTTCTCACTCTCTCTCTGCCAGTAAAGATTTTGAAAAAAAATGGAATGGAATGTCTTTATGTTCCTCCTAACTATTCCCCACTGCCTCCTTCTTTCTGATGGGTAGGTTGGTGCTACTGTCAGCAGTCCAATTTTCTATCCACACATTTTAAACTACACCGAAAAAAAAGGAAAAGGAGAGAGTCAGTATGTCAGAATCCAGTGAGCAGATCACACTGGCTTCAGATTTGCTAATTGAAACACGACTCCCCGGAGCCATTGGTCCATAACATATATGTCTGTAACTATGTCTGAAGAGTTTAGAGAAAGAAAAATAGTAGAGCAAGTACCCAATACTCAGATACAAATAGTTGACCACAAAATGTTTCCAGAACAATACCAGCTAGTATCATCCTGATGTGTAGAGTAGTGAGCAAAAATAGTCTTTGGAAGCAAACAGTCCTGAGTTGTAATCACAGCTTGGTCCCTGGACAAGTTGCTTAGCTTCTCTGAGCCTGTTTACCAATCCATAAAATGTGGATGATAATACCTTGCTATTTCTATTGCTATGCAGATTAAGATGAAATGTGTGGTTCTTAGAAAGGTAATTGACTCGTGTTAGCTGTTAATATCATCATCATCATCACTTCTACTTGTCTCTATTATGCATTTCTTGTTTCCTCCCATTACTTTAATCATTTCAATAAACACATTTGTACGTACCATATGCCAGACAAGCACTGTAAGAGGCATTTGTGATACAAAGAATGACTGAAACATTGAGATTCTGGCAACAGTAGCTCACAATCCAGAAGATGGGACAGATATAAACACATAAGCACTCTACCTCTGGGCAGGCACATGACACTATTTTGTCCTTGTTTCTATTTCTGTCTGCACTCAGCACCAGACTATAAGCCCTTCAACGTCAAGGCCCACATCTTAATCTTCTCTGTATCACTGCTGCTTCATCTGGCCCATGGTGTTAGGTACTCAACAAATGTTTGCAGTTAAACAGATTTAAAAAATGCATGCTTTGCATTCTGGACAAAGAGAGCTTACTTCGCCTGGAGAAAATGAGGTGGCTTCACCAAGGAGGTCAACATTGAACTGGGTCTTAAAGAATAAATTGAAGTTGAATAGGTAGAGTGCAAAGAGGTGTTCCAGGAGAAGGGAACTTTATACAAACTCAACTATAAATTCCTTGAGAGTTGGGACCCTAGTTTTAAATGATCTTCTGATAGTACACAGGGCCTTGAGCAGTGCCTGAACAAGAAAAATTCACCATAGATTACTGAATACCAACAATAACTAATATTTACTGAGCATTTGAACATACTCCGCACAGTTCTAAATGCTTTATGGTGTTACCGCATTTAATCCTCCCAACAGCCATATGAGCTAAATACCCATTTTTCTTAGGTGATTTCCCCAAAATCACACAGCTAAAAACTAGCAGAGCCAGCTTTCAAATCTAGACAGGCTCGATCACAGGTTATCTGACCTCTGTATTTGTTTCCTCTATCATTCAATAAGTACTGAGCACGTCTTATGGATCCACTGTTCCAGGTACTGCAGTAGTGTTCACCCTTGGGAAGCTTGTGTTCTAGTGTGAGAAGACAAACAATAAACAAAATAAATAAATAAAAAGTATAGAATATGAGAGAGGGATAGTGTTATGGAAAAAGCCATTAAAGAGAGAAGGGGAATAAAGGAAAGACAGGTAAGTGGGAAATGTTCAATTTCAACCACAGTGGTCAGAAGAAGCCTCGCTGAGAAGATGACATTTCAACAACGACTTAAAAGAGATGAGAGTAAGCTTTGGTCATCTGGTGGAAGGGAATTCAAGGCAAAGTATAGAGCAAGTGAAGAAGCCCTAGGTCAGAGTGTGCCTTGTTTGTTGAAGAATTGCAGTGAGGCCAATGTGGTTGAGCAGAGTGAGCAAAGGGTAGAGACGAAGAAGTCAGAAAGGTGAGAGACAGCCAGATTATGCAGAGGCTCCTAAACCGCAGGCTTTTACTTGGTAGGGAAACCATTATCTAGTGGTTGATTTTCTTTGCATCGCTACCCACCCAGCCTCTTCCCCTGGCCTGGGCCGAGTAATGGGACAGATCTTACAGCCAGTCTCCAGCAAGCCTGCTCTTTACATCCAAAGAGAGTAAGTCCACTCTGTGGTGCCCACAGAACCTTCCACCTTCTCTGCATTCCTTTTTCTACAATAAAACAGAACCACAGATAAAACAGAATAATTACTAACATGGAAAACTCCCTAAACCTTTGAACAAGATCACTGAGTCTAACAGACTAGAAGATCGGAGGTGGAGTGGAGGAAGAAGGATGCTTACATTCAATGGCTGCTCTGAGCATGTAAGCATCTTTGCATGACAACTTCCATGACTTCATCTCACCCCCCACATAATGCTTATGGGTAGTAAAGTTCATTTTTTTGAACTGGTTTTTTACACATATTTTGCAAACATTTCAAATAAATGCCAAGTTTGGGCTTCAGAACTTAGATTATTTTGGTTTATTTCTATTTTCAATTCACAATTTGATTTCAAAGTCCCAATTTGTTTGAACATATTCTCCAATGAAGAGCCCCACTCATATTTGAAACAAAACCACAAAAATTAAATTTGAGAGGGAAACTTCATATTAAGATAAAGGCCAATTTTAATAACTGAGCAATTAATAACCTTTAAAATCTTTGCTCTTAACAATTGTGATTTATAAGAAATCTGAAATCTTTGAATCAATGAAATTTTTTAACTGTTTTATTTAGGTAATTCATACAGTGAAATTCCAGACCTTAAGTAAATATAAACAGCTATGTAACCAACAACCAAATAAAGATATAGGAAATTTTTATCCCCCCATCAAGGTTTCTCACATACACTTCCGGTCAATCCCTTGTAACCCCAAGACAGCCATTGCTTTGATTTCAAAATCTCACCATAGATTGGTTTATCATATCTCAAATTTCATATCAATGGAATCATATAGTATGTAATCTTTTGAATGTGGTTTCTTTTGCTCAACATAATGTTTCTGAGTTTCATTCATATTATTCAGTATATCATTAGTTCATTCATTTTTACAGACAAGTAGTATTTTATTGTATGAATATATACCACAGTTTGTTTCTTCATTGTCCTGCTGATGGACACTGGGTCATTTTTAATTTTGGGCTTATGAATAAGCTGCTGTGAACATTCTTGTACAAGTCTTTTGTAGACACATGCTTAAATTTTTCCTAGGTAAAAATCGTAAGAGTGGAACTGTGCAGTTACAGAGGTTATTTACGTTTAACTTTATAAGTACCCATTTCCCAAACTTATGCCATTTTACATTCCCACTAGTAATGGGCGGGAGATCCAATTTCTACATATCTGCACAAATATTTAGTGGTGTGAGTCTTTTTTAACAAAAGCCATTCTAGTACTTCTGAAAGGCTATCTCATTGTGGTTTTAATTTGCATTTCCCTAAAGACAAATAATTTTGACCCCATTTACACAAGCCATTTTTCTGTCTTCTTTCTTCTTTCTTTTTTAAGTGCTTAATCTAGTCTTTTGCCCATTTTTATAGAGTTGTCCTTTTGTTATTGATATGTAGGAATTCTTTACATCTTCTTGATAGAATTGTTTGGCAGATACATTTTTTTTACAAACATTTTATTCCAGCATGTTGCTTGTCTGTTATTTTCTTAGTGGTGATTTTTTTTATTATCAGGAATTTTTAATTGTGATGGTTTAGCTTAATACATTTTTTAATCTTATAGTTTATGTTTTTTGCATTCTAAGAAATCTTTGCCTGTCCCAAGTTCACAATGATATTCAGTTTTCTTCTAGAAGCTTTATACTTTTATCTTTAAATTTCTACTTCATCTCAAATTAATTTGTGCCTAGTGTGAGGAAGGGGCTGAGATTCATTTTTTTTCTTTATGCATTTACCCATTTTTTCCCACATCATTTGTTGAAAATATGTGCCATTCCCCCATTGAAATGCAGTGGCAACTTGGTAGAAAATCAATTTATTGTATATATTTTGATTTGTTTCTAGGCTTTCTATTCTGTAACATTGATATTAACATAGTTTTCTGTCCTTATGCCATAATATATTATCTTAATTACTGTAGTTTTATTGTAAGTCTTAAAATCAGGTAGTTTACTTCTTCCAACTTGCTCTTTCTCAAAATTATTTTGGCTGTTCTAGGCCATTTTCACTTCTGTACAAATTATAGAATCAGCCATTTTCTCCAAACAAGAAGAGAAAATGATACAAATTTTTATTTGAATTGTATTGAGTCTATCTATAGATCAATTCAGGCAGACATGGCATCTCAGTCCTCATTCCTGCCTTTATTTAGGTTTTATGTAACTGCCATCAGCATTGTTTAAAAGTTTGCAGAAATAGAGATCTTGAACATCTTTTGCTATGTCTATTTCTATTCATTTTATGGACTTTGTTACCTTGCTATTGTTTTCTTAAATTTTATTTCCAAATTATTGATTGCTGTAATATAGAAACACAAATAACTTTAAGTATTCACCTTGTGTCCATGACTTTACTAAATCACTTTTAATTAGTTATAATAGTTTTTATATAATTTTCTGAACATTTTCTACCCACATTATAGCATCTGCAAATAAAAATAATTAGGATTTTTTCTTTTCAATCCTTGTGCCTTTCATGCTTGTTTGCTTGTTTGTTTATTTGTTTTAGCCTTATTACACCGCTAGGTCGTCCAATAAAATGTTGAATAGAACTGCTGAAAGTGGACATCTGTGAGAGTAGACATTCTTTCCATCTATGAGAGTAGACCCTCATTTTAGGGTAACTCTGTTCAGTTTTTTACCATTAAGTGTGATGTAAGCTGTAGGGGTTTTTTTTTGCAGGATGCTATTTATCACACTCAGGAAATTTTTCTGTTCTCATTGCATGTCTTTTATTTTTTTTTTTTTTTTTTTTTTTTTTTTTTTTGAGGGGAAAAACTTTTATTTATTTTTTTTTTTATTTTTATTTTTATTTTTATTTTTTTTAATTTATTTATTATTATTATACTTTAAGTTGGAGGGTACATGTGCATAACATGCAGGTTTGTTACATATGTATACTTGTGCCATGTTGCTGTGCTGCACCCATCAACTCGTCATTTACATCAGGTATAACTCCCAGTGCAATCCCTCCCCCCTACCCCCTCCCCATGATAGGCCCCGGTGTGTGATGTTCCCCTTCCTGAGTCCAAGTGATCTCATTGTTCAGTTCCCACCTATGAGTGAGAACATGCGGTGTTTGGTTTTCTGATCTTGTGATAGTTTGCTAAGAATGATGGATTCCAGCTGCATCCAAGTCCCTACAAAGGACTCAAACTCATCCTTTTTTATGGCTGCATAGTATTCCATGGTGTATATGTGCCACATTTTCTTAATCCAATCTGTCACTGATGGACATTTGGGTTGATTCCAAGTCTTTGCTATTGTGAATAGTGCCGCAATAAACATACGTGTGCATGTGTCCTTATAGCAGCATAATTTATAATCCTTTGGGTATATACCCAGTAATGGGATGGCTGGGTCATATGGTACATCTAGTTCTAGATCCTTGAGGAATCGCCATACTGTTTTCCATAATGGTTGAACTAGTTTACAATCCCACCAACAGTGTAAAAGTGTTCCTATTTCTCCACATCCTCTCCAGCACCTGTTGTTTCCTGACTTTTTAATGATCGCCATTCTAACTGGTGTGAGATGGTATCTCATTGTGGTTTTGATTTGCATTTCTCTGATGGCCAGTGATGATGAGCATTTTTTCATGTGTCTGTTGGCTGTATGAATGTCTTCTTTTGAGAAATGTCTGTTCATATCCTTTGCCCACTTTTTGATGGGGTTGTTTGTTTTTTTCTTGTAAATTTGTTTGAGTTCTTTGTAGGTTCTGGATATTAGCCCTTTGTCAGATGAGTAGATTGCAAAAATTTTCTCCCATTCTGTAGGTTGCCTGTTCACTCTGATGGTAGTTTCTTTTGCTGTGCAGAAGCTCTTTAGTTTAATGAGATCCCATTTGTCAATTTTGGCTTTTGCTGCCGTTGCTTTTGGTGTTTTAGACATGAAGTCTTTGCCCATGCCTATGTCCTGAATGGTACTACCTAGGTTTTCCTCTAGGATTTTTATGGTATTAGGTCTAACATTTAAGTCTCTAATCCATCTTGAATTAATTTTCGTATAAGGAGTAAGGAAAGGATCCAGTTTCAGCTTTCTACTTATGGCTAGCCAATTTTCCCAGCACCATTTATTAAATAGGGAATCCTTTCCCCATTTCTTGTTTCTCTCAGGTTTGTCAAAGATCAAATGGCTGTAGATGTGTGGTATTATTTCTGAGGACTCTGTTCTGTTCCATTGGTCTATATCTCTGTTTTGGTACCAGTACCATGCTGTTTTGGTTACTGTAGCCTTGTAGTATAGTTTGAAGTCAGGTAGCGTGATGCCTCCAGCTTTGTTCTTTTGACTTAGTATTGTCTTGGAGATGCGGGCTCTTTTTTGGTTCCATATGAACTTTAAAGCAGTTTTTTCCAATTCTGTGAAGAAACTCATTGGTACCTTGATGGGGATGGCATTGAATCTATAAATTACTTTGGGCAGTATGGCCATTTTCACGATATTGATTCTTCCTATCCATGAGCATGGTATGTTCTTCCATTTGTTTGTGTCCTCTTTTATTTCACTGAGCAGTGGTTTGTAGTTCTCCTTGAAGAGGTCCTTTACATCCCTTGTCAGTTGGATTCCTAGGTATTTGATTCTCTTTGAAGCAATTGTGAATGGAAGTTCATTCCTGATTTGGCTCTCTGTTTGTCTGTTACTGGTGTATAAGAATGCTTGTGATTTTTGCACATTAATTTTGTATCCTGAGACTTTGCTGAAGTTGCTTATCAGCTTAAGGAGATTTTGGGCTGAGATGATGGGGTTTTCTAAATATACAATCATGTCATCTGCAAACAGGGACAATTTGACTTCTTCTTTTCCTAACTGAATACCCTTGATTTCTTTCTCTTGCCTGATTGCCCTAGCCAGAACTTCCAACACTATGTTGAATAGGAGTGGTGAGAGAGGGCATCCCTGTCTTGTGCCAGTTTTCAAAGGGAATTTTTCCAGTTTTTGCCCATTCAGTATGATATTGGCTGTGGGTTTGTCATAAATAGCTCTTATTATTTTGAGGTACGTTCCATCAATACCGAATTTATTGAGCGTTTTTAGCATGAAGGGCTGTTGAATTTTGTCAAAAGCCTTTTCTGCATCAATTGAGATAATCATGTGGTTCTTGTCTTTGGTTCTGTTTATATGCTGGATTATGTTTATTGATTTGCGAATGTTGAACCAGCCTTGCATCCCAGGGATGAAGCCCACTTGATCATGGTGGATAAGCTTTTTGATGTGTTGCTGAATCCGGTTTGCCAGTATTTTATTGAGGATTTTTGCATCGATGTTCATCAGGGATATTGGTCTAAAATTCTCTTTTTTTGTTGTGTCTCTGCCAGGCTTTGGTATCAGGATGATGTTGGCCTCATAAAATGAGTTAGGGAGGATTCCCTCTTTTTCTATTGATTGGAATAGTTTCAGAAGGAATGGTACCAACTCCTCCTTGTACCTCTGGTAGAATTCAGCTGTGAATCCATCTGGTCCTGGACTTTTTTTGGTTGGTAGACTATTAATTGTTGCCTCAATTTCAGAGCCTGCTATTGGTCTATTCAGGGATTCAACTTCTTCCTGGTTTAGTCTTGGAAGAGTGTAAGTGTCCAGGAAATTATCCATTTCTTCTAGATTTTCCAGTTTATTTGCATAGAGGTGTTTATAGTATTCTCTGATGGTAGTTTGTATTTCTGTGGGGTCGGTGGTGATATCCCCTTGATCATTTTTAATTGCGTCGATTTGATTCTTCTCTCTTTTCTTCTTTATTAGTCTGGCTAGTGGTCTGTCAATTTTGTTGATCTTTTCAAAAAACCAACTCCTGGATTCATTGATTTTTTGGAGGGTTTTTTGTGTCTCTATCTCCTTCAGTTCTGCTCTGATCTTAGTTATTTCTTGCCTTCTGCTAGCTTTCGAATGTGTTTGCTCTTGCTTCTCTAGTTCTTTTAATTGCGATGTTAGAGTGTCAATTTTAGATCTTTCCTGCTTTCTCTTGTGGGCATTTAGTGCTATAAATTTCCCTCTACACACGGCTTTAAATGTGTCCCAGAGATTCTGGTATGTTGTATCTTTGTTCTCATTGGTTTCAAAGAACATCTTTATTTCTGCCTTCATTTCGTTATGTACCCAGTAGTCATTCAGGAGCAGGTTGTTCAGTTTCCATGTAGTTGAGCGGTTTTGATTGAGTTTCTTAGTCCTGAGTTCTAGTTTGATTGCACTGTGGTCTGAGAGACAGTTTGTTATAATTTCTGTTCTTGTACATTTGCTGAGGAGTGCTTTACTTCCAATTACGTGGTCGATTTTGGAGTAAGTATGATGTGGTGCTGAGAAGAATGTATATTCTGTTGATTTGGGGTGGAGAGTTCTATAGATGTCTATTAGGTCTGCTTGCTGCAGAGATGAGTTCAATTCCTGGATATCCTTGTTAACTTTCTGTCTCGTTGATCTGTCTAATGTTGACAGTGGAGTGTTGAAGTCTCCCATTATTATTGTATGGGAGTCTAAGTCTCTTTGTAAGTCTCTAAGGACTTGCTTTATGAATCTGGGTGCTCCTGTATTGGGTGCATATATATTTAGGATAGTTAGCTCTTCCTGTTGAATTGATCCCTTTACCATTATGTAATGGCCTTCTTTGTCTCTTTTGATCTTTGATGGTTGAAAGTCTGTTTTATCAGAGACTAGTATTGCAACCCCTGCTTTTTTTTGTTCTCCATTTGCTTGGTAAATCTTCCTCCATCCCTTTATTTTGAGCCTATGTATGTCTCTGCGTGTGAGATGGGTCTCCTGAATACAGCAGACTGATGGGTCTTGACTCTTGATCCAGTTTGCCAGTCTGTGTCTTTTAATTGGAGCATTTAGTCCATTTACATTTAAGGTTAAGATTGTTATGTGTGAACTTGATCCTGCCATTATGATATTAACTGGTTATTTTGCTCGTTAGTTGATGCAGTTTCTTCCTAGCCTCGATGGTCTTTACATTTTGGCATGTTTTTGCAATGGCTGGTACCGGTTGTTCCTTTCCATGTTGAGTGCTTCCTTCAGGGTCTCTTGTAAGGCAGGCCTAGTGGTGACAAAATCTCTAAGCATTTGCTTATCTGTAAAGGATTTTATTTCTCCTTCACTTATGAAACTTAGTTTGGCTGGATATGAAATTCTGGGTTGAAAATTCTTTTCTTTAAGAATGTTGAATATTGGCCCCCACTCTCTTCTGGCTTGGAGAGTTTCTGCTGAGAGATCTGCTGTTAGTCTGATGGGCTTCCCTTTGTGGGTAACCCGACCTTTCTCTCTGGCTGCCCTTAAGATTTTTTCCTTCGTTTCAACTTTGGTGAATCTGGCAATTATGTGTCTTGGAGTTGCTCTTCTCGAGGAGTATCTTTGTGGCGTTCTCTGTATTTCCTGGATTTGAATGTTGGCCTGCCCTACTAGGTTGGGGAAGTTCTCCTGAATGATATCCTGAAGAGTGTTTTCCAACTTGGTTCCATTTTCCCCCTCACTTTCAGGCACCCCAATCAGACGTAGATTTGGTCTTTTTACATAATCCCATACTTCTTGCAGGCTTTGTTCATTTCTTTTTCTTCTGTTTTCTTTTGGTTTCTCTTCTCGCTTCATTTCATTCATTTGATCCTCCATCGCTGATACTCTTTCTTCCAGTTGATCGAGTCGGTTACTGAAGCTTGTGCATTTGTCACGTATTTCTCGTGTCATGGTTTTCATCTCTTTCATTTCGTTTAGGACCTTCTCTGCATTAATTACTCTAGCCATCAATTCTTCCACTTTTTTTTCAAGATTTTTAGTTTCTTTGCGCTGGGTACGTAATTCCTCCTTTAGCTCTGAGAAATTTGATGGACTGAAGCCTTCTTCTCTCATCTCGTCAAAGTCATTCTCTGTCCAGCTTTGATCCGTTGCTGGCGATGAGCTGCGCTCCTTTGCCGGGGGAGATGCGCTCTTATTTTTTGAATTTCCAGCTTTTCTGCCCTGCTTTTTCCCCATCTTTGTGGTTTTATCTGCCTCTGGTCTTTGATGATGGTGATGTACTGATGGGGTTTTGGTGTAGGTGTCCTTCCTGTTTGATAGTTTTCCTTCTAACGGTCAGGACCCTCAGCTGTAGGTCTGTTGGAGATTGCTTGAGGTCCACTCCAGACCCTGTTTGCCTGGGTATCAGCAGCAGAGGCTGCAGAAGATAGAATATTTCTGAACAGCGAGTGTACCTGTCTGATTCTTGCTTTGGAAGCTTCCTCTCAGGGGTGTACTCCTCCCTGTGAGGTGTGGGGTGTCAGACTGCCCCTAGTGGGGGATGTCTCCCAGTTAGGCTACTCAGGGGTCAGGGACCCACTTGAGCAGGGAGTCCGTCCCTTCTCAGATCTCAACCTCCGTGCTGGGAGATCCACTGCTCTCTTCAAAGCTGTCAGACAGAGTCGTTTGCGTCTGCAGAGGTTTCGGCTGAGTTTGTTATTGTTTACTGTGCCCTGTCCCCAGAGGTGGAGTCTACAGAGACAGGCAGGTTTCCTTGAGCTGCTGTGAGCTCCACCCAGTTCGAGCTTCCCAGCAGCTTTGTTTACCTACTTAAGCCTCAGCAATGGCGGGCGCCCCTCCCCCAGCCTCGCTGCTGCCTTGCCGGTAGATCACAGACTGCTGCGCTAGCAATGAGGGAGTCTCCGTGGGTGTGGGACCCTCCCGGCCAGGTGTGGGATATGATCTCCTGGTGTGCCTGTTGCTTAAAGCGCAGTATTGGGGTGGGAGTTACCCGATTTTCCAGGTGTTGTGTGTCTCAGTTCCCCTGGCTAGGAAAAGGGACTCCCTTCCCTCTTGCGCTTCCCAGGTGAGGCAATGCCTCGCCCTGCTTCAGCTCTCGCTGGTCGGGCTGCAGCAGCTGACCAGCACCGATCGTCCGGCACTCCCCAGTGAGATGAACCCAGTACCTCAGTTGAAAATGCAGAAATCACCGGTCTTCTGTGTCGCTCGCGCTGGGAGTTGGAGACTGGAGCTGCTCCTATTCGGCCATCTTCTCATTGCATGTCTTTTAATGTGGGTCTGTTGGTAATGAAGTCTCTCAAGTTTCATTTACCTAAAATATTATCATTTCACTCTATTTGTAAAGAATAGTTCCCCTCATATTGAATTCAAGGTTAACACATTATTTTTTTCTTTCTAAATTTAAAGATATCATTTCATTGTCTTCTGACCATCACTTTTTCTGATGAGAAATCAGTCATCAATCTTATCATTGTTCCTCATCATATAATGTTTTCCTTTTTTTCTTCCTTTCTGTCTTTTTATTTCATTCTTTTAAAATCTCCCACTCTGGCCGCCGTTTGCATTTTCTCTTTATCTCTATTTTTCAGCAAGTTGATTATTATAGACCTGTATTTCCTTTTTGTTTTTATCCTGCTTGAATTGAATCTATAGATGAATGTTTTCCACCTAATTTTAAGAAATTTGGGGCTCGGTGCCGTGGCTCATGCCTGTAATCCCAGCACTATGAGAGGCCGAGGTGGACGGATCATGAGGTCAGGAGATTGAGACCATCCTGGCTAACACGGTGAAACCCTGTCTCTACTAGAAATACAAAAAATTAGCCGGGCGTGGTGGCGGGCACTTGTAGTCCCAGCTACTCAGGAGGCTGAGGCAGGAGAATGGCCTGAACCTGGGAGGCGGAGCTTGCAGTGAGCTGAGATCGCACCACTGCACTCCAGCCTGGGTGACAGAGCAAGACTCCATCTCAAAAAAAAAAAAAAAAAAAAAAAAGAAAGAAATTTGGGCCCAATATTTCTTCAAATAATTTTTTTCCTGTCCCACTCTTTTTCTCCTTTCCTTCAGGAAGTTTACTTCCATATATCTGAGACTACCTGCCACTTTTCCACAGATCACTGAGGCTCTGTTCTCCCATCATTTTGTCTCTCTGTTCTTCAGTTTGGGTAAATTCTGTTCACTTTTCTTGAAGTTCACAGATTCTGCCGGACTGTTCAATATGCTGTTAGGACTACTCAGTGCAGTTTTAATTCGTATATTGTGTTTTGCAGTGGAAGAATTTCCATTGGTTCTTTTGCATGTTTTCCATTTCATGCTGAGATTCCCCATATGTTCATTCATTTTGACCATCATTTCCTTTAAGTCCTTGAACACACTTACTATAGCTGTTATAAAATCCTTGTCTGCTAATTCCAAAATCTTGGCCAGTTCAGAATTCGTTTCAGTTGATGGTTTTTCTTTTGGTTATGGTTATAATGTAATGTTTCTTCACATATTTAATCATATTTTTATATGTTAGATATTATGAATAATAAATTGTAGGGAGTTTGGATTATATGGTCTTCTTTTAAATGGTGGATATGAGTGTAGTTCTGGCAGTCAGATAATTTATTGACAGATCCTCTTGATCTAGTCAGATGATTTTGGTTGTTTTTAGCATGGTTCTATTTCAGTGTATTCTCTAATTGAGAGTGTGACCTTTGCTCTAAAATGTGGTCCTTGCTCCTAAATATGGTCTTTTGGGGTGTCTCAACTAAATACTCAGATGCACAATGTAGTTCATCCACTTTGGTTGGAATAGAACTTCAATGTCTCCCAGCACTTCATGACCTATGAGGGAGTTTCATTTGGTTTTTGTACCCAGAGTTCCACTCTGCTAGGTCTTTCAGTATATTACCCTACACATGCATAGCTCAACCCTTGGCCAGAGACCCCAGAGGACGCTGGGACTCAACCTTTGCGGTATTCTCCTCTCTAGAACCCTGGTCTACATATTCCGGCCACCTTAGCAGACTTAAATTCTGACCTCTCTGCCTTATTAGCAAGACTAAAACTCTCCTTGTGGGCCTCACCTCCCTAAACCACAGTCTGGAAAGTGTCACCAGTTAGAAAGCTGGGGTGAAAATGAAGTTCAGCTCATGTCTTTGCTTCCAAGGATCACAGCCTTCTGCTGCCTATTTACAGTGCCTAAAAAAACATGTACTCATATAGTTGGTCTGGTTTTATAATTATTTGCAGCAGGAAGTTAACTCTAACACCAGTGACTCTAATATGTATAGAAATAGATATTCAATCAACTGATAACTGATCACTTTATGATCTTGTGCCAGAGTTCGCTCCTTCTTCTTCAGTTTCCCCGTTTTATCAAAATTACAGATTTTCTGTAAGGGGTTTACCTCCTCTAAGATCCCAAGATTCAGTAATCTTTTGCCACAGAGGTTTAAGGGTGTCTGGGGTCACAGTCTCATTTCCTTTAAATGCATAAATGGATTTATTAAGTGCCAGTATTTGCTGTGACACTTTGACCTTTCCTAGTCAGCACAGGTGTGGTATGATTTTTGAAAAAAATAAATAAATGAATATTCTGGGGTTCCTTAAAGGCATCATATGTAACAACATTCTTACAAATCTACTACATCATTGCACTGGGGTAGAAATAAAAATCACCCCAATTTTTCTCATTTAAATTGTAAGGTTAGCACCAATTTAATCGAGGGTTGTATAGGTTAATGACTAGAATATTGGCAATGTGCCTGAAGTTTCTTGAATGAGAAGGTCCTATAAAGGTAAAAGATAATTTTCCATACGCAAATATTATAATACTGTGTATATGTGTTGTGAGGTAGAATGAAAAGAAAAAAATAAAAAAAAAAAAACAGTTAATCACCTGGTATACATTAAAATATGTCGGGAACACACACACCCGTGCACATGCACACGCACACACACACAAATACCAATTACTGTGTATGCCTTTCACAAAATGATAAAATAAACTTGCCAGTCTTGCAAAAGACTAGGATTGATAAGCTACTTAACAAATACCCATTTCCCTTATTTACCTTTTTGTCTTTTCTTCCTTCCTTTATAGACTCAAATATAAATGTCTATATAAAGGGCTTGGGGGCAAGAAAGCTTTTGCACTTATAAAATCCTTTACTTAAAAGCTTTAACCTTTCTTTTGTCTAAGAGCAGTTGAAGGTTGTCTTGATAAACATCATGTGTGGAAAACACAACTTTTTCTTGCATTAAGCATTTTTGGTGAAATATTTTTAAACTTCATGTAGTCATTTCAGATGATCTAAAAGAACCCCAGAGACAATAAAAGAAGAGCACATCTGTTATCCTCTCTGTTAATATAAGTGTCTGATTGTTTCACATCCCTCAAGGCATATTTCCACGTAAAACATGACAGGGAAAATGAGTAGTGATGACTGGAGTGCAATGTCTGGGTTTGTGAACATCCCATACAATGACCATCGGTCCACTTATGAGATGATCTGCTAACAATACCAAAAATGAGCAGTGACAACCACACAGGACTGTTAAACCACAGAGATGGGCATTAGACACTGAAGGCTTGATGGAGAGAAGGAATTTACCAACCCTGCTCCTAGGACTTGCAAGGCCTCAGGGCACAGTTCACAACACTTTTTATGTTTCTTTCTCTGCAGGGTGAGAAAACCAGTTTCAGGGCGACTTTTGACCTTGAGAGAAGTATGAGAATTTTTAGGTGTGCAGTTTTTCGAGATGGAGATGTTTTGAGGTTGCTTATAAATATGCAGGTAAAGGAACATCTCTGTATACAGGCAGTCCTTGCATTGCTCGATGGTTTGGAACCATAAAAATGACCAGGCAAGCTGAAATCACACATGTCATGTTAATAACCAATGGGGAAAATTATTATTGTTCTGTGACCTTTAAGATTTTTGTCAAAATGAAAAAACTGTCTCTTACTGTCAAGTGTAAATACAGAGAGACATGAAAATAATAATAAAAAAAAAAAGCCTGTCCTTCCAACCAAGCAGGTTAGGGATCTCTATAAGAAGAACTACTAAACACTGCCAAAAGAAATCATAGATAACACAAACAAATGGAAAAACTTTCCATGCTCACAGCTTGGAAAACTCAATATCACTGAAATGTCTATACTACTCAAAGCAATCTATAGATTCAACAGTATTCCTATCAAACTACCAACATCATTTTTCACGAAATTAGAAAAAAATTCTAAAATGCATATGGAACCAAAAAAGAGCTGAAATAGCCAAAGCAATCCTAAGCAAAAAGAACAAAGGCAGACGTATCACATTGCCTGAGTTCAAGTTATATTATAAGGCTACAGTAACCAAAACAGCATGATACTTGTACAAAAACAGATGCATAGAGCACTGAGACAGAATAGAGAACCCAGAAATAAAGCTGCACACCTACAAATCACACCTACAACCATCACACCCAAAATCCTAAATCACACCTACATCACAATCCTATATCACACCTCAAATCAAATCACACCTACAACCATCTGATCTTTGACAAAGTCAACAAAAATAAGGAATGGGGAAAGGACTTCCTATTCAATACATGGTGCTGGGATAGCTGGTTAGCCATATGCAGAAGAATGAGACTAGACCCCTACTTTTCACCATATTCAAAAATTAACTCGCGAGTAATTAAAGACTTAAATATAAGACCTCAAACTACAAAAATCCTATAAGAAAACCTTGGAAATATCATTTCAGACATCAGCCTTGGCAAATAATTTATGACTAAGTCCTCAAAAGCAATTGTAACCAAAACAAAAATGACAAAGGACCTAATTAAACTAAAGAGCTTCTTCACAGTAAAAGAAACTATCAACGAATTAAACAGACAACCTACAGAATGGGAGAAAATATTTACAAACTATGCATTTGATAAATGTCTAATATCCACAATCTATAAGGAGCTTAAACAATTCAACAAGCAAAAAACAACCCCATTAAAAAGTGGGCAAAGGACATGAACAGACACTTCTCAAAAGAAGAAAACAAGCATATGAAAAAAAATCATCAGAGAAATGCAAATCAAAACCATGAGATGCCATTGCATACCAATCAGAATGGCTATTAAGAAAAAGTCAAAAAATAACAGATGCTGGTGAGACTGCATAGAAAAGGGAATGTTTACACGCCATTGGTGGGAATGCAAATTGGTTTGGCCGCTGTGAAAAGGAGTTTGGAGATGTCTCGAAGAACTTAAAGCAGAGCTACCATTAGACCCCACAATCCCATTACTGGATTCATATACTTTGGATATTAATACCCTCAAAATCTCATGTTGAAATATAATCCCCAATGTTGGAAGTGGGGCCTGGTGGGAAGTGTTTGGGTCATGAATGGTGTGTGGTGTTCTCCTTGCGATAATGAATGAGTTCTTATTCAGTTCATTCACATGAAATACGATTGTTTAAAAGAATTTGGAACCTCCTTCTTCTCTCTCTTACTCCCTCTCTTCCAATGTTGACATGGCTGCAACCTCTTTGCCTTCCACCATGAGTAAAACTTCCTGAGGCCTCGCCAGAAGCTGAGCAGATACTGGTGCCATGCTTTCTGTGTAGCCTGTAGAATTGTAAGCCAATGAAACCTCTTTTATTTATAAATTACAAGGCTTCTTTATAGCAACACAAAAATTGACTAACACATGGGAATATGCCCTAAAGAAAATAAATTGTTTTATCAAAAAGACACATCCACTCCCATGTTCATCAAAGTATTATTCACAATAGCAAGGCATGAAATCAACCTAGATGGCCATCAACAGTGGATTGTATAAAGAAAATATGGTATATACACACTATGGAATACCATGCAGCCATAAAAAAGAATGAAATCATGTCCTTGGCAAAACATGAATGTCGCTGGAGGCCATTATCCTAAGTGAATTAACACAGGAACAGAAAACCAAATACTGCATGTTCTCACTTTTAAGTGGGGGCTAAACATTGAGTACACATGGACATAAAGATGCTCACAATAGGAAGTCTTAGCTAGAGCAATCGGACAAGAGAAAGAAATAAAGGGCGTCCAAATTGGAAAGGAAGAATTCAAATTATCCTTGTTTGCAGATGGTATGATCTTTTATTGGGAAAAACCTAAAGACTTCACCAAAAAGCTGTTAGAACTAATAAGCAAATTCAGTAAAGTTTCAGGATACAAAATCAACATACAAAAATCAGTAGCATTTCTATATGCCAACAGTGAACAATTTGAAAAAGAAATCAAGAAAGTACTCCCATTTACAATAGCTACAAATAAAATAAAATACCTAGAAATTAACTTAACCAAGACATGAAAGATCTCTACAATGAAAATGATAAAAACATTGATGAAAGAAATTGAAGAGAACACACACAAAAAGGAAAGATGTTCCATGTTTTTGAATTGGAAGACTCAATATTGTTAAAGTGTCCATAGTACCCAAAGCAATTTACAGACTTAATGTAATTCCTATAAAAATACCAATGACATTCTTCACAGAAATAGAAAGAACAATCCTAAAATGTGTGTGGAACCACAAAAGACCCAGAATAGCCAAAGGTATCCTGACCAAAAAGAACCAAACTGGTGGAATCACACTACCTGACTTCAAATTGTACTACAGACCTATAGTAATCAAAACAGCATGGTAGTGGCATAGAAACAGACAAGTAGACCAATGGAACAGAATAGAGAACCCAGAAACAAATCGTTACATCTACAGTGAACTTACTTTCAACAAAACCACCAAGAACATACACTGAGGAAAAGACACTCTCTTCAATAAATGGTGCTGGAAAAATTGGATATCTATATGCAGAAGAATGAAACCAGATCCTTACCTCTCACTGTACACAAAAATCAAATCAAAATAGATTAAAAACTTAAATCTAAAACATCAAACTATGAAACTACTAAAAGAAAAGATTGGCCCAGCATTTTGGGAGGCTGAGGCAGGTGGATCACTTGAGGCCAAGAGTTCGAGACCAGCCTGGCCAACATGGCCGTCTCTACTAAAAATACAAAAATTAGCTAGGCATGGTGGCACACACCTATAATTCCAGTTACTCAGGAGGCTGAGGCACGAGAATCGCTTGAACCCAGGAGGCAGAGGTTGAAGTGAGCTGAGATTGCACCACAGCACTCCTGCCTGGGCAACAGAGTAAGATTCTGTTTCAAAAACATAAAAAAAGAAAAGAAAATATTGGGAAACCCTTCAGGACATTGGACCAGGCAAAGATTTCTTGAGTAACACACCACAAGCAAGGCAAAAATGAACAAATGGGATTACATTAAGTTAAAAAGCTTCTGTATAGCAAAGGAAACAGTCAACAAAATGAAGATGCAACTCACAGAATCAGAGAAAATACTTACAAACTATTCATATGATAAGGGATTGATAACCAGAATATATAAGGAGCTCAAATAACTCAATAGGACAAATATAATAATCTACACCAAAAAAATTGGCAAAAGGTCTGAACACACGTTTTTCAAAAGAAGACACACAAATGGCAAACAGGTATATGAAAAGGTTCTCAATATCATTGATCATTAGAGAAACGCGCATCAAAACTATAGTGAGATATCTCATCCCAGTTAAAATGGCTTTTATGCAAAAGACAAGCAATAACAAATACTGGCAAGGAGGTGAAGAAACGTGAACCCTTGCACACTGTTGGTGGAAATGTAAATTAGGACACCACTATGGAGAGTGGTTTGGAGGTTCCTCAGAAATTAAAAATAGAACTACCATATGAACCAGCAATCCCACTGCTAGATATATACCCAAAAGAAAGAAAATCAGTTTATCAAAGAGATATCTGCACTCCCATGTTGGTTGTAGCACTATTCACAATAGCCAAGATTTGAAAGCAACCTAAATGTCCGTCAACAGATGAATGGATAAAGAAAATGTGATATGTATACACGATGGATTACTATTCAGTCATAAAAAAGAATGAGATCCTGTCATTCACAATAACATAGATGGAACTGGAGGTCATTATGTTAAGTGGAATCAACCAGGCACAGAAAGACAACCATCACATATTCTCACTTATTTGTGGAATCTAAAAATTAAAACAATTGAACTCATGGAAATAAAAAGTAGTTACTGGAAGCTGGAAAGGGTAGTGGATGGGGAGTGGGGGGAGTGGAAATGGTTAATGTGTATGAAAATAGAGTTCGACAGAATGAATAAGATCTAGTAATTGGTAGCTCAACGGGATAACTACAGTCAACAATACTTTATTGTACATTTAAAAATAACTAAAAGAGTATACTTGGATTGTTTGTAACACAAAGAAAAGAAAATGCTTGAGATGATGGATATCCCATTTACCCTGATGTGGGTATTACACATTGTACGGCTGTATCAAGATATCTCATTTACACTGTAAATATATACACCTATTATGTACCCACAAAAATTAAAAATGAAAATGAAAATCATCGAGAAAAAGATGGGAGCAATAAACTGGAGACTACTAGACAGGGGAGAGATTGAGGGGAAAAGGACAGAAAAACCCACTGGGTACTATGCTCACTACCCAGGTGATGGGATCATTCATACCCCAAATCTCACCATCATGCAATATGTGGCAAACCTACACGTATACCCCTGAATCTAAAATAAAAGTTGAATTATTTTAAGAAAAGAAAACAATAGAAAAATTAAGATTTATTTTGTTCTGTATGATTTAAAACATTAGAAACATGGAAAATGAAAGTCTTTCCACTTTCTCCCTAGCATGGAAAAAGTCTCTCCCTGTATCATGAAAGAAACAAACAACATCTTGTGACTTTTCTGAACTTTTCTTTTTTTGAGACAGGTCTCACTCCGTTGCCCAGGTTTGAGTGCAGTGGCACAAACATAACTCACTGCATCCTCGATTTCCTAGGCTCAAGCAATCTCCTGCCTCAGGCTCCTGAGCATCTGGGACTACGAGCACACACCACCATACCCTGCTAATATATATCTTTTAAAGACGGAGGTCTGGCCATGTTGCCCAGGCTGGTCTCAAACTCGTAGGCTCAAGCAGTCTTCCTGCCTTCGTCTTCCAAAGTTTACCTAGTCTTTCCGAACTTTTCATGGGAAGGGGCATAAGTTTCTTCTTGACTTTCTAAACCAATCTGAGTATTCTATCATTGTCCCCTACCCCTATGCTAGGATGCAGTCTGAGACGCACCTTCTCAGGACACACCAGCAACCCTCCAGCTTCAACCTGATTCCTTCCTTTCTTATACAGTGTCCCTCCCTTTCCAGCAAATACTACGAGAGTAGGGGTCGGGGGATACTGGTTCTGATAATGAAGTATCCTTAGCACTCTTCCAAATCACCTTATACCTGGATCTTTCTGAAACTCAAAAGCCAAGAATTTGACTCATTTCCCATGGCTACAAAAGAGGTTCTACTACAATGACCCCTTCCCAAACAGCAGATGCTGCAAGACCCCAAGGTGAATGGAAGAAGTTCCAAAAAGAAGTAAAAGAAAACACAAAACTAATGTGTTTTCTATATTTCATCCCACAGGAAGAGAAAAAGAAACACAGTGTGATGTGGTGACTATGAATCTATCTGCTTCTTGAATTTTAATTCAGGCTCCACCTCTAAATAGCTACTTGGCCTTGAAAATACTATTTCATGTCTTTGAGTCTCAGTTTCATCACCTGTAACACTGAGATAATAATGGTACAAACCTCCTACAGTTTTTGTGGAGATTAAATAAACTTTTTCATGAAAAAGAAAGCATTTAGCATAGAGCCCAGCAAATGGTAACTGCTCAATAAATGTTAACCCTTGTTATTAAGAGAAACAGCCACCAGTGGATGATGGAAACTCATAATTTTGAGGTTATATATCCCCAAAATACCTTAGAATTATGCCATTTATTCTCAGTCGGTGTTGTGATTGCCACAAGGTTTGCAAGGGACAATTGTCCTGTAATTTTGTTTTAAGCTAAAGAACCAAACCTTGCTTAGAATTCTCTTCACACAAAATGAAAGGAAGAGGATTTGCTGCTTTTTCAAAAGGACTCTATGTGATTTCACACTGCATGCATCCTGTGGTCTAGGACAGGGGTAATGAAGCACATGGATTTTAGAAAGTGTTAACAATAGAGTAAAATATTTAGAAGCCTGCCAGCAAGGCCAATCTTGCTACCTCCATGTGAACTAATGGATTGAAAGTGAGGGGTCAAGAATCACAAAAGTCTAATTTTTCCCTCTTACCTTTTGATGATTAGTATGCCCATGGCACCCAGGAAGACATCATATCTTACCACCTTCCATCATTTCCATTGTGTATCTGGAACCAGTCCCAGAAGCGTGTGGGGTGTGTGTGTGTGTGTGTGTGTGTGTGTGTGTGTGTGTACATCTATCTGTGTATACAAAGGATGGGGGAAAGGAGAAACGAATGGTTTTGAAATGAATGAATAGGATATTACTTATAGAAGCATTGAACAGGATATTGACAGTTTTTCTTAGTTTCCAGTGCAAGTGCAGCAAATCTTCCAGGTACAAAACAAAACAAAGTCAAATAAACAATTAGCATCTCCTTGGCAATTGGACTCGCTTTTATGAACTATAGTTCATGTCTCCCCAATATTTATGATGAAATCCTACCCCTCAGTATGATGGAATTAGGAGAAGGTATCCTTAGGAGGTGATTAGGTCATGAGAATGGGGCCCTTATACATGGGATTAGTGCACTTATTAGAAGAGACTAAAGAGCTTGCTTCCTCCCTCTGCTCTAGCCCATGGAGGATACAGCAAGAAGACAGCTATCTGCAAGCCAGGAGAGGGCCCTCACCAGAAACCTGGTCTGCTGGTGCCTTGATCTCAGACTTCCCAGACTCTAGCACTGTGAGAAATAAATGTCTACTGGTTAAAGCCACCCGGTCTATGGTATTCAGTTATCACAGCTGGAATTGACTAAGCTACCCGCTGGGAAAAGTAACACTGTTAAAATGCACACAGGAGTGACACAGGTAAGGAAGTGTCGAGTCAGCACAAGCCCAGCAGCGGAATCACACATGCAAATCTATTCTGTGATGGAAGGAATTTAGGAAAAATCATATTCTCAGTCTCTGCTTATTCTTCCCAACTTTGTACATCCATATTTCTTGCCGGCTTGAACTCTCTCCCCATCTTTTGATGGGAACACCTCAATTTTGCCTTGGGGAACTACTGCTGCCCCAAGTCATGAAGCCATTAGTGAACAAACCACCTCCCCCCCATCTTTAGCTAAGCACCCTCAGATGCTTTCATTTGTAGGAATTTAATCTTGAGCAGGGTGGTACAGGGAAAGAAGTCAGCTGGTCCCACTGGCTCCAGCAGTGATGCCATGGCACTGCTGCCCTAACTCCTGGAGCTCCCCTGTGCCTGATCTTTTCCGGTCTTTGATTTCCAGGTTTCTTGTTGGGCCTGTGCACTCTCCCACATTTTATGTATAAATTTCCCACATGTTACGTATAATTACTCGAATCAGCTAGAGTCTGTTCTGCTGCAACCAAAGAACCTTAGCTCACAAGCCACCTCACCCTGCTTTCAGCCTAGACCCTACATAAAACTGTCTGAGTTGATGGGACAGTCCTTTTGTGACTACTTCTTCCTGAGTTCATGGTCTCAATTAGGAGCAGCATCACCAAGAAAAGTTCATTAAGCATCCACTTCAGAGGCCAGCCAGGCATGGAAATTAAAAACAGGAAGTGAATCCCTAGGGTCATAAATACATATAAAAGAAAATATAACGCAAATGCTAACTTTTGTTTAATAAATTTAAATTATGATATAATTTAAAATCAATGCTTAAAGGTAAAGTTTGTCACTTTCTGGTCCTTAAATGCTACCAAATATTTCTTAATCTAACATTATGCTTCATTTAAAAAACCACTTGCAGCTCTCTCCACATTTGGTTTGCAGCACCTTGGCCAACCATCCTGAGCTGTGGAACTGCCACACAGTTTTTTAGCTTGTATTAACTCATGTGAAGGAAAGACAGGTTCTGAAGGTCCCCTGACTCTGGTCTTCGCTTCCTGGACAGATGTCCCTCTGTGCCTCCTTTTACACAGACACGCTTCTTTATTTCTTTCACATAACTTGATTTTGCCAGCAGCTGCCTTTCTATTGGTGCAATAACACAGCAAGATGATCTTCGTCCACCAGCCGTCTGTGAGCAGCTCGGTGTGCTGTGAAAATTCCAGAGCAGTCTCTCCTTCAAACAGCAAGAGGCTTCCTCCACAATACGTTTTTAATCATTCATTCCAGCTCCCTTGGAAGCTGTAAAAGTCATATTATTTCCGTAATAACAAAGATGACTAATTAACTTTTCTAGAAACTTCTTTTAAACCTTTTAAAGGGGCTATGCCTTTCTTCTGAACTTTAAACAACATTGAACAGAGCAAAAGTTGTTGCTATTTTTAAGAAGGTTATTCAGTGGTTTTCTCACATTTCCCAAGGTTACTGCCTTTGGTAACTAATTCTGATATTTAATAACCCTCAGCATGATTTCTCTCTTCAACATCAAGTGTGGTGTGAGCCAGTATTTAACTTAATTTTTAAACAACAACAACCAACCCCACACCATGCTGGGTAGAAAGAAGTGGGGAGCCATGTCAACCTACTTCTTTATTGACAGGTGTAAATGCTATCCATCTTAATGAACAGACCTCAGACACTCATTCAGAATTATTCCCTAGTGCAAACAATCATTCTTACACCAATTTGAAATTCAGCAATCAAATTCCACAGTAAACACCTCCTGGATGTTTCACACTACTTTGGACATCCTGATACATATAAAAAGAGTAGAAAGTAATTTTTGCTTGTAAACATTACAGTGATCCCACCACATTTCAGGATGACATTTATTTTCCCTATACAGGCCACCTCTTTTTCTTTCTCTGAGCACAGAACCTCTTCAGATCCCCAGCTTTGGCAGACTGCATTATCTTCCCATCCTTTGTAAAAGAAACAAGATATAGAAATGGCAAGGACAAAATAACAGTAATAATAATGGTGAATAATGAGCCATGGGAGAAAGGAACCACAGTGCAGAACAGCTGACTCAAACCCACATGCTGTCTGAAGAGACCAGGAATCATAGTTCCCCACTGTTTACTCTGATACTCACATTTACCTATGAGGTCTTTTATTTCACCACTCCTTTTAACTGACCTCTGTTACTCTCTGCTTTTTGGATACAGAAAACCCTGTGGAGTTTCTGAGATGGGTGAACATCACAAAGAGGAGAGGAAGTCTACAGTCTTGGTACTCAAAGTGTGGTCCCGAGCCAGTAGCATCAGCATCACCTGAGACCTGTCAGAAACGCAGAACACCAGGCCCCATCTCAGACCTACCAAATCAGAATCTGCATTCTAACAAGATGCACTGGGCCATGTTCTCCATACATTAAAGCTTGAAAAGTTCTGGTCTATAGTATTTGATCATTTAAAAGAACTTTCAAAGCTACCTGAGGTCCTAGTTGTAATTTTGAGACCAATGAAAGGGAGAATTGATAATGCATGGACATGTCTTGCCTGCAGTGCAGCACGGAGCTTTTCTGATTAGTGACTGAAATAAGAAGACATTTTATGAGATCTGTCTCTACTGATACAAATTGTCCAACAGTAAAATTTTCACACCATATATGCATCCACTGAAAGAAAATAATTTATGTGTTTATCAAATTTTAAATAGTTACACTTCCTTTAACAACAAACACTCAATGTGAACATAAAGTATGCAACCACATTAAGGAAAGAATAAGAAAAATAAAACCAGCCCCTATAAAATGACTCCGTCCCCCAGCTGTGCCCAAAACAAAATCTTGGGCCAATGTGACATTCTTTTTTTCTTTTCCAAAATATTTCATTAAAGAGATTTAATTTTGTCTTTCAGGCAAGCTGCCCTTGCTAAAGAATGGTTTTGTGATATGCTGGAATCCATATGGCTCATCCTCATTATGAAATGACTATGAAAAATAAGGGGAAAGAACAAACAGATTTATTCTACAGAACTTATTGGAGGTGACCAAATAGGTTAAAATGGGTCTATTGTAAGGGTTAAACTTATATTTCATGTTCTCCAAAAATCTAATGAAATTTGGGACTTCTGAGAAGGATACAGAACATTTTAAAGAAAATGAGGACTCTGAGGAAAACAATTTCTATGGGTAGTCCAAGAGGAATGAGAACCTATCTATAGCACTCTGGATTTAGGTTAAAAATGAGGAAAGTTTCCTGGCAATTAAGATTAGTAAATGCATAAATTAGCATTATATGGTAAATTAAGATGACATAATGTTGATAGAGCTTGCGTCCTTGCAGTCATGGAGTTAAATTCTTATTGGGGAGCTTATTTTCACAATAGTAATAATTGTTGTTGTTGTTGTTGTTGTTGTTGTTGTTATATCAGCAATGACAATTGAACAATAAGAGTGTAGCAGGCTCTGTGCTTTGCCCTTTACCTGCATTCAGGGCGCTGTTATTATACTCATTTTATAGTCAGAAAGAACTGAGTCTCTGAGAGGTTAAGTGACCTACCCAAGGTCACAAAGGCAGGCTGTAGCTGCACCAGGAATTTATACACAGGCAACTTCCCTCCAGAATCAGCACACTGAACTATGCCACACTCTACTGCCTCCTGGTAGATGTACATCATGACAAACCAGACTGGGACCCCAACATTGGGTTAACTTGGCTTGCTGTGGCAAACAGACTTAAAGGGAGACTGTAGTAAATATTGGGAAAGGCATTAAGGAGTATGAAGATAACATCCAGTTAGCCAGGTAGTTGAAACATCTAATTTGCTCCTTGTCTGCTCAATGTGTCGTCAGTCACCAGGCATAGCCCACCAACTTGAGAGCCAACGTAGGCTGCCTTGGGGCTTCCATATGCCATCCACATGGCCCCAGCCATAGCAACACCAGCAACAATTTCACTCTGGAGACATTCTGACCCTCACTTTCTGTTGCACTAACCAACTGTGATCTGTCAACATGTAGCATGACTAGAACAACAAACACATCCTCCCTCTCCCAATTACGCACAAACCAGATCACAAAATTGTTCATCAGAAAGTATCAACAGAAGAGCCTGGAACTGAGCTGATGCTAGGATTACTATAACATAAATGCAGTGGATTGAATGTTTCCGGTATCCACCTAGATAAAACAGGACAACACATGGAAGGCCTGGTCAGTGTGCAGTACCCCAGAAATACTTGGCAAATACTGGTTCTTTCCTTTGCCCCCTCCTTAATCACATAATCCTCACGTATTTTATTTTACTTTGGAAAGTGAAAAAGCTTGGTCCAGGGTGTATCCCATTGTGAAGGAGACATTGGAACTGGGAATGACAGGACAACAATGGAGATATTTATAAAGCGTCTTCACTTTATAAAAGGCAGCTCAATTCCACAAGAGAAAAGGTGAGTACACAGTAATACTTAACACAAGATTACAGAAAAGATCTGAGAGCTAGCACAGAAATTTGATACCTATTATGAAACTGCCTTTTGCTGGAAGACACATGAACCACTGGAAGACACTTAATGCCTGGGCTTGGCCAGACTATAACCAGTCAATTATTATAAACAGAAAATACCAAACTGACCAAAAGCCATGATAATGACCCAGAACTGTTCACAGGAAGGTTAAAACAATTAAAGTGAAATGATTAAAGCAGACTTGGAAAACATTTTATCTTAGTCAAAAGATACATTACTTGCATTTAGAAGTTTCAAAGGGGATTCTTTGATTATGGGAGAAATTATTAATTTATGAATTATTTCTTAATTTTATTCTCTTATAAAGTGTTACTGGAATAAGTGAGATGCTTTGTTTTTCTCAGTTATCCATTCAAGAAGTCTAACATTGATGTTTCAGTGCACTAGTAAATCAGTATAAGGCAGAAATCTATAAGGAATGAGTTCTCTCTAGTGAAGTGTTTTCAATGTGAAATTCATGTCCTCCTTTCATATGTGTCAAAAGCTTATGCCTTCTTTTAGTATTAAAACTTAGAACAAACTAAATATTGTTCTTAACATTGAATCAGAGCAATGGAACAAAGTGCTGCTTGGTTTTCACACTGCACAGTCTCTGCCCCCATTACGATATGGGTAGCGACAATAAAGGGCAGGGGGCAGGGGTAACACCCCTGCTCACTTCCACTTAAAGAATCCCTGCTCAAGTACTTATTCCGAAATACTCTGGTTTTCACATGAAAGAAATATTCTCTGACTACACTTCAGAGTTGCAATCCCATTTGCTGTCACAGAATACCTAGGGTCTTAAAAAGAAGGCAAATTAAGGTACAAAGAGAAATATGTAACTCTTTTAGCTCAAAAATAATTAAATCTTAGGATTTGCATCTGTAAATTTTGCAAGATGTCTGCTAGTCATTTTAACTCTTGTGAAGCTTTTCTAACATCACTCATGTTTTACAAGTTGTTGGAACATTTTATAGGTTGTCATTTTCTGTCATCATCTGGATTTAAACTTTTTTCCCCTGGAACACACTCAACACATTTATGCCTCTTTTGAGCTATCGTCATTTGTTTGCTTGAGGTGAGAAATCAACATGGTATTGTGGAAGGTTCCAAAGGTTTTGGCAGTCAGATAAACCCATGTTCAAATCCTGAATCTGCTGCTATCTAGGTGACCTTGATCACGTCCTTACCTTTTCTGAACTTCAATTTCCCCATCTGTAAAATTAGCTTAACAATTCCCTCCTTTGACACTGTTGTGAGAATTAAAAGAATGCAATTATAGCCCCTTACACAAGGCCTGGCATGTAGTAGGTACTTAGTGAAATTCTTATATACATACCAAGAGTGGGAAATATTTTGTTATTAACGGTACAGTTTTTAGTACACACAATATTGGGTATTCCTTTAAGAAAGAGAAGAGATTTTGAGTTTTTAAAATGAAAAGTACTATGTGTCTAGATTTAATGAAATTTGATCTCTACTATCATAATAGTGATCATTTTGAATAAAATTGAAATATTGTTACCTAGGCAATACCCAAAAGCTAATTCCCCAAGACGGAGTGAAAGGAGATGCAAAAATTACTTTGATAATTACCAATTTGTTTCCAAATGCTAGTTTTCTTGTCACATTATATAAATTAACGATACTATGCCTGCCACTGGTGTATCGAATCTTTGCATTTTCCAATATATCAAATAAAGTTAATTTAGAACAGTTATCTAATATTATCACAACACCAACAGCTTCAGGAAGTCTGATTTTTTCCATTTTAGCTCCTCTGCACACATGGTTTGGTCTCTTGTTGGGAGTGGTGGAGCCTAATTCAGTGTGAATTCTTTTTTTCATCCTGTCACCCACAGGCAGTCACATCCTGCTCTAGAGCAAGAAAACACCCCCTGAGGGAGCAAGGCTCTGGAATTCCCTCTCACCGCTCCGTAAAGTACTAGAGACACACCAAGCATTACAAATGTGGGATCCAATCATTTTAACCACTGAGAAAAATTTTAGTGATAATGTTGAAACATGTTCCCATCAACCAAGATAAACTGCTATTAAGCCCATGTTAACATATAACCAAAATGTCCAGAAGAAAAATGACAACTTCAATCATCTCGATTTTTTACTATAGGAAAACGATTGTATTACAAAAACCAAAAAATATTTTTATTCTATTGCATGCCAAGAGATAAAACCATGTGAGGGATGGGAAAATATGCTAACATTTGATTAAAACATTATGGGAAAACTCAGACATATGCTGAACAACAGGGATGAACCTTGGGGACATTATGCAAAGTGAAATAAGCCAGCCACAAAAAGACACTTGATGCGTCCACTTCTATGAGGTACTTAGAGTAGTTAAAACCATAGGAATAGAAAGGAGGTGGTTGCCAGAGGTTAGGGGAAGAAAGGAAAGGGGAGGTATTTGTTTAATATAGAGTTTCAATTCTGCAAGATGAAAAAGAGTTTGGGAGACAAATAGTGGTGATGGTTGCATAACAATATGAGCGTAATTAACACCACCAAACTACACTTAAAAGGATTGAGATAGTAAATTTTGTGTTATAAGCATTTTATCATAATTTTTTAATTGAAGACCAAAAACATTACGGAAATAAAAATCAACCCAATTTCCCTTAGAATTCAGAATAGGCTGGGTGCAGTGGCTCACACCTGAAATTTCAGCACTTTGGGAGGCCAAGATGGGGTGGATCACTTGGGCCCAGGAGTTCAAGACTAGGCTGGACAACGTGGCAAAACTCCGCCTCCACTAAAAATTATCCAGGTGTGGTGGCACATTCTTGTAGTACCAGCTGCTCAGGAGGCTGAAGTGAAAGGATCAACTGAGCCCAGGAGGATGAGGCTGCAGTGAGCTGTGATCACACCACTCCACTCTAGCCTGGGCAGCAGAACGAGGCTCTGCCTCAAAAAAAAAAAAAAAAATTAATTAATTAATTAAAGTATCCAAATATGACATACATGAAAGTTCCAAGCACAATGCCTACTCAAATAATTGCTTAATAGATAATATTTGAATACCAACCTAAATTTATCTTCAACTTGTTATTCTATATTCAATGTATTCATTTATTTGATTGATTGATCTCATAGCTATCTAAATAGTTAATATTCTGGTAAGGATCTACGTATATTCTTTCATTTTTTAATAGTTTTTTTTCCATAAGTTATTGGGGTACAGGTGGTATTTGGTTACATGAGTAAGTTCTTTAGTGATGATTTGTGAGATTTTGGTGCACCCATCACCTGAGCAGTATACGCTGCACCCTATTTGCAGTATTTTATACGTTACCCCCCCCACTCTTCCCCCAAGTCCCCAAAGTCCCATGTATCATTCTTACGCCCTTCCATCCTCATAGCTTAGCTCACACATATCAGTAGGAACATATGATGTTTGGTTTTCTATTCCTGAGTTACTTCACTTAGAATAATAGTCTCCAGTCTCATCCAGGTCACTGCAAATGCTGTTAATTCATTCCTTTTTATGGCTGAGTAGTATTCCATCATATGTATATATGGTTTCTTTATCCACTCATTGATTGATGGGCATTTGGGTTGGTTCCACAATTTGCAATTGTGAATTGTGCTACTTAAACATGCATGTGCAAGTATCTTTTTTCAAACAGTGACTTCTTTTCCTCTGGGTAGATACCCAGGAATGGGATTGCTGGATCAAATGGTAGGTCTATTTTTAGTTTTTTAAGGAACCTCCACACTATTTTCCATAGCGGCTGTACATTCTCACCAGCAGTGTAGAAGTATTCCCTTATCACTGCATTCACACCAACATCTACTGTTTTTTTATTTTGATTATGGCTATTCTTGCAGGAGTAAGGTGGTATCGCCTTGTGGTTTGGATTTGTATTCCCCTGATCGTTAGTGATGTTGAGCATTTTTTCCTATGTTTATTGGCCATTTGTATATCTCCTTTTGAGAATTGTCTATTCGTGTCCTTAGCCCACTTTTTGATAGGATTGTTTGTTTTTTTCTTACTGATTTGAGTTTGTTATAGATTCTGGATATTAGTCCCTTGTCAAATGTATAGATTGTGAAGATTTGCTCCCACTCTCTGGGTTTTCTGTTTACTCTTCTGACTGTTGCTTTTGCTGTGCAAAAGCTCTTTAGTTTAATTAAATCCCAACTGTTTATCTTTGTTTTTATTGCATTTGCTTTTGGGTTCTTTGTGATGAAATGCTTGCCTAAGCCAATGTCTAGAAGGGTTTTTCCAATGTTATCTTCTAGAATTTTTACAGTTTTAGGTCTTAGGTTTAAGTCCTTAATCCATCTTGAGTTGATTTTTGTATAAGGTGAGAGATAAGGATCCAGTTTCATTCTCCTACATGTGGCTAGCCAATTATCCCAGCACCTTTTGTTGAAAAGGGTGTCCTTTCCCCACTTTATTTTTTTTATTTTTTTAAATTTTTTTTTTTTTTTGCTTTGTCAAAGATCAGTTGGCTGTAAGTATTTGGGTTTATTTCTGGGTTCTCTATTCTGTTCCATTGGTCTATGTGCCTATTTTTACACCAGTACCATACTGTTTTGGTGAGTATGGCCTTATAGTATAGTTTGAAATCAGGTAGCATGATGCCTCCAGATTTGTTCTTTTTGCTTAATCTCGCTTTGTCTATGCAGGCTCTTTTTTGGTTTCACATGAATTTTACAACTGTTCTTTTCTAATTCTGTGAATAATGATGGTGGTATTTTGATGGCGATTGCATTGAATTTGTAGATCACTTTTGGCAGTATGGTCATTTTCACAATATTGATTTGACCCATCCATGAGCATGGGATGTGTTTCCGTTTGTTTGCGTCATCTGATTCCCTTCAGCAGTAGTTTGTAGTTTTCCTTGTAGAGGTCTTTCGACTCGTTGGCTAGATATATTCCTAAGTATTTGATTTATTTATTTATTTATTGCAGCTATTGTAAAAGGGGTTGAGTTCTTGATTTGATTCTCCTCTTGGTCACTGTTGGTGTATAGAAGAGCTACCAATTTGTGCACATTAATCTTGTATCCAGAAATTTTGCTGAATTCTTTTATCAGTTCTAAGAGCTTTCTGGGGGAGTATTCAGGGTTTTCAAGGTAAACAATCATATCGTCAGCAAACAGTGACAGTTTGACTTCCTTTTTACCAATTTGAATGCCCTTTATTTCTTTCTCTTGTCTGATCGTTCTGGCTAGGACTTCCAGTACTATGTTGAAGAGGAGTGGTGAGAGTGGACATCCTCTTGTTCCAGTTCTCAGAGGAAATGCTTTCCACTTTTCCCCATTCAGTATTATGTTGGTAGTGGGTTTGTCATAGATGTTTTTTATTACATTGAGGTCTGTCCCTTGTATGCTGATTTTGCTGAGCGTTTTAATCATAAAGCGATGCTGGATTTTGTCAAATGCTATTTCTGTATCTTTTGAGATGATCATGTGATTTTTGTTTTTAATTCTGTTTATGTGGTATATCACATTTATTGGCTTGTGTATGTTAAACCATCCCTGCATCCCTGGTATGAACCCCAGTTGATCATGGTGGATTCTCTTTTTGATATGTTGCTGGATTCAGTTAGCTAGTATTTTGTTAAGGATTTTAGCATCTATGTTCATCAAAGATATCAGTCTGTAGTTTTCTTTTTTGGTTATGTCTTTTCCTGGTTTTGGTATTAGGGTGATGGTGGCTTTATAGAATGAATTAGGGAGGATTCCTTCTTTATCTTGTGGGAATAGTGTCAAAAGGATTGGTATCAATTCTTCTTTGAATGTCTGGTAGAATTCTGCTGTAAATCCATCTGGTCCTGGAGTTTTTTTGTTTGTCATTTTTTTAAATTACCATTTAAATCTCACTGCTTGTTGCTGATCTGTTCAGGGTATCTAATTCTTCCTGATTTAAGCTAAGAGGGTCATATTTTTTCAGGAATTTATCCATCTCTTCCAGGTTTTCTAGTTTATGTGTGTGAAGTTATTCACAGTAGCCTTGAATGATCATTTGTATTTCAGTTGTGTCAGTTGGAATATCTCCTGTTTTGTTTCTTATGAGGTTATTTGGATTTTCTCTCTTCTTGGCTAATCTTGCTAATGGTGTATCAATTTTATTTATCTTTTCAAAGAACCAGATTTTTGTTTCATTTCTCTTTTGTAATTTTTTTGTTTCAATTTCATTTAGTTCTGCTCTGATCTTGGTTGTTTCCTTTCTTCTACTGAGTTTAGGTTTGGTTTGTTCTTGTTTCTCTAGTTCTTTGAGGTGTGACCTTAAAGTGTCAGTTTGTGCTCTTTCAGTCTTTTTGATGTAGGCATTTAGGGCTATGAACTTTGCTCTTAGCACCACGTTTGCCGTATCCCAGAGGTTTTGATAGATTGTGTCTTTATTGTCATTCAGTTCAAAGAATTTTTAAATTTCCATCTTGATTTTGTTTTTGACCCAATACTCATTCAGGAGCAGGTTATTTAATTTCCATGTATTTGCATGGTTTTGAAGGTTTCTTTTGGAGTTGATTTCCAGTCTTATTCCACTGTGGTCTGAGGGAGTGCTTGATATAATTTCAATTTTCTTAAATTTATTGAGGCTCATTTTATGGCCTATTATATGGTCTATCTTGGAGAAAATTCCATGTGCTGTTTAATAGAATATGTATTCTGCAGTTGTTGAATGAAATGTTCTGTATATATCTGTTAAGTCCATTTGTGCCACGGTATAGTTTAAATCCATTGTTTCTTTGCTGACTTCTGTCTTGATAACCTGTCTAGTACTGTCAGTGGAGTATTGAAGTTCCCCACTATTATTGTGTTGCTGTCTATCTCATTTCCTAGGTCTGTTAGTAATTGTTTTATAAATCTGAGAGCTCCAATGTTAGGTGCATATATGTTTAGGATTGTGATATTTTCCTGTTGGACAAGGTCTTTTACCATTATATAATGTCTCTCTTTGTCTATTTTAACTGCTGTTGCTTTAAAGTTTGTTTTGTCTGATATAAGAATAACTACCTCTGCTTGCTTTTGGTGTCCATTTGCATGAAATGCCTTTTTCCACCCCTTTATTTTAAGTTTATGTGAGTCACTATGTTAGGTGGGTCTCCTGAAGGCAGCAGATAGTAGGTTGGTAAGTTCTTATCCATTCTGCAGTTCTGTATCTTTTAAGTGGAGTGTTTAGGCCATTTACATTTAATGCTATTAGCATTGAGATGTGAGGTACCATTCCATTCACTGTGCTCTTTGTTGCCTGCGTACTTTGTTTTGTTTTTTGTTTTTTGTTTTTGTTTTTTAACTTTTACTTTGTTTTAAAGGTCCTGTGTGATTTATGCTTTAAAAAGGTTCTGTTTTGATGTTTTTCCAGGATTTGTTTCAAGATTTAGACCTCCTTTAGCAGTTCTTGTAGTGGTGGCTTGGTAGTGGTGAATTCTTTCAGCATTGGTCTGAAAAAGACTGTATCTTTCCTTCACATATGATGCTTAGTTTCACTGGATATAAAATTGTTAGCTGATAATTGTTTTGTTTGAGGAGTCTGAGGATAGTGCCCTGATCCCTTCTAGCTTGTAGGGTTTCTGTTGAGAAAACTGCTGTTAATCTGATAGGTTTTCTTTTATAGGTTACCTGGTGCTTTTGTCTCACAGCTCTTAAGATTCTTTCCTTCATCTTAACTTTGGATAACCTGATGACAATGTGCCTAGGCAATGATCTTTTTGGGATGAATTTCCCGGGTATTCTTTGTGCTTCTTGTATTTGGATGTGTAGGTCTCTAGTGAGGCTGGGGAAGTTTTCCTCGATTATTCTTAAATTTAGAATTCTCGTATTCCTCAGAAACACTGATAATTCTTCAGTTTGGTTGTTTAACATAACCCCAGACTTCTTGGAGGCTTTGTACGTATTTTCTTATTCTTTTTTCTTTGTCTTTGTTAGATTGGGTTAATTTGAAGACTTTGTCTTTGAGCTCTGAATTTCTTTCTTCTGCTTGTTCAATTCTATTGCTGAGACTTTCCAGAGCAGTTTGCATTTCTATAAGTGTGTCCAATGTTTCCTGAATGTTTATCGTTTTTTCTTTAATTTCTATTTCCTTGAACATTTCTTCCTTCACTTCTGGTATCATTTTTTGGATTTCCTTGCATTGGGCTTCGCCTTTCTCTGGTGCCTCTCTGATTAGCTTCATAACTAACCTCCTGAATTCTTTTTCAGGTAAATCAGGGATTTCTTCTTGGTTTGGGTCCACTGCTGGTGAACTAGTGTGATTTTTTGGGAGTGTTAAGGAGTCTTGTTTTATCATATTACCAGAGTTGGTTTTCTGATTCCTTCTCATTTGGGTAGGCTCTCTCAGAGGGAAGGTCTAGGACTGAAGACTGTTGTTCAGATTCTTTTGTCCCATGGGGTGTTCCCTTGATGTAGTACTCTCCCCCTTTTCCTATAGATGTGGTTTCCTGTGAGCCAAACTGCAGTGACTGTTGTCTCTCTTCTGGGTCTAGCCACCCAGCAAGTCTACCCAGCTCCAGACTGCTACTGAGGGTTGTCTGCACAGAGCCCTGTGGTGTGAACCATCTGTGGGCCTCTCAGCCATGGATACCACCACCTGTTCCAGTGGAGGTGGCAGGGGTGTGCAAAGGACTCTATGAGTGTTCTTAGATTTAATGTTTTATTTTTGTGCTGGTTGGCCTCCTGCTGTGAGGTAGTGCTTTCCAGAGAGCATCAGCTGTGGTAGTATGGAGAGGAACCAGCAGTGGGCAGGGCCCTAGAACTCCCAAGATTATATGCCCTTTGTCTTCAACTACCAGAGTGGGTAGAGAAGGGCCATCATGTGGGGACAGGTTTAGGTATGTCTGAGCTCAGAATCTCCAGTGGAGGTGGCAGGGGGTGAGAGTCACAGGTCACTGAAGGTGTGTACCTAAGAGGATAATGGCTGCCTCTGCTGAGTCATGCAGGTTGTCAGAGAAGTGGGGGAAAGCTGGCAGTCACAGGCCTCACCCAACTTCCATGCAAACTGAAGGGCTGGTCTCACTCCCACCATGCCCCCCACAACAGACCCTGAGTCTGTTTCCAGGCGGTGGGTGAGGCGGGCTTAAGAACTTGCCCCAGGCTACTCGCCTCCCAGCTGCAAAAGAAAAGGACTTGGTTCTTCCTCTGCCAGTGGAGTCTGCACAACAGATCCGTGCCCTCTCTTGAGTTCTGGCCAGGAAGCTTCTCACCCTGTTCAAATTGTTACAAAATTCAGCTGAAGATTACCTTTCTCCTGTAGTGTTTCCCACCACCTCCCACTCTTCTGGCCACCCTCCCAGTGGATCCCTGTGGTGCCAGGCAGAAATGGCCTGCTAGGGGACGGGACTGAGTGAGCTCCCAAGGCCTTTCCGCTGCTTTCTCTACCCCTGTATTTTGCTCAGCTCTCTAAATTGACTCGGCTTCAGGTAAAGTCAGACACTTCTCCCACAAACAGACCTTCAGTTTCTCCAACAGGGCTGTGTGTTCAGGACAGAAGGCTCTCCCTTTCCCAATTCTGCAGTTGGGGCACTCCCAGTATTTGGGGTGTATCCTGGGTTCTACAGGAGCAGTCTGCTTCCTTCAGAGGGTCTGTGGATCCTCTCGGGATTCCTAGTTTGTTCTGAAATTGATCTGGAGCTGAAATTCCATATTCTTTTACTCTGAAAAGAAAAGAACTCTCAGAGCAGGAATACATTGAACTTTTCACATTTCAATATAAACCAGTAACAGATATGCTATTTCTTATGAATGTTCATGAAGCCAGAAATGTACTGTGTGCATTAAACTCAATCTCAGTGTCACCAGCAAACTGACATCATTCCCCACTCCATCGGTCACAAAGAAAAAAGACAATCAGGTTTTATTTACTGGCCTGGAATGGAAAAAGAGAGACTCTTGCTCTAAATAGCCGTTCTCCCTGAACAATAGAGGGTATGGGGTTTTTAAGGATTGAGTACCATGAGGAAGAGGAATGTTAGCATGTGCAGGATGGGACTCCAGACATGCAGGCTCAATTCATAAATGTATGTCTTCATACAACCCTGGTACACAAAATGGCGGAAATTTTCTTTAAGGTAAGGGAATTTTCACATTATAATGATATGTTAATGATCTAAAGGCTACTAGGGGTCATCTGTTCCAGTTTGTGCCAGTTTGGGGGTCTTATCTCCTCTGGTATCTGATCAGGAGTCAAGAAACTCTGGCACCATCCCAGGCCATCTGGCTTCTTTAAGCAGCTATGCCTATAAATAAAAGGACTAAAGAAAAACAGTAAGAAAGAGAACTTTCTCAGTTATTTCATCAGGGCTGCTCTGGTAACATCAGCACAGTGCTGCATCCAAAATAAAAATCTAAGTATGTGAACCATTAAAAAATAATGTTAGTTTTTACTGAAGGTCTCTGGAGTTAGTAGTATAGGGGAATTGCATTGCATAACATGCAGCCAGGCTCACTTCCTTAAAAATCTTAACATATCTCAAAGTCATTGATAAAGGCAGTTGTCCTCTCCCCTCCTTTCTCTCCATAAATTCTTCCATACTAGCTCCTAATTGCACCCCATACTAATTCTCTTTACCTCTTTACTTCTCTATCCCCTTCATTACTCTCTTCAGAAGGTGATATGGTTTGGCTCTGTGTCCCCACCCAAATCTCACCTTGAATTGTAATGCCCATAATCCCTAAATGTCAAGGGCAGGACCAGGTGGATGTAATCGAATCATGAAGGCAGTTTCCCCCACACAGCTCTGGTAACAATAAGTGAGTCTCGGGAAATCTGATGGTTTTATAAGGGTCTGGCACTTCCCCTGCTTGCATTTCTGAGGGAACAGCAAGTGCAATGTTGGGGCAGGAGTGTCGCTTGAGGAAGCCAGTGTGGTGGAGGGCTCTAAGGAATAAGAAGAGATAGGGGAAGAGAGGTCAGAAGAAAGGTATGGAATTTAAGCATGGCTCTTAAAATCTCACCGCAATAGAATGGGCCAGGTAACCGGAGCCGTTGTTGGCTGTGAGTGATAGGAGGAAGACAGCCAGACAATGATGGCTGAGAGGTACGAGTCAGGCAAGGAGTAGACTCAGGTCGCAAGGGGCCGCCATGCTGACAGGGAGGCCTGGTGGAGTCTCAAAACAAGTACAGTGGAGCGATCTAGGAGGGCAGGAGCAGCACAGGCCACAGAGGGCAAAACTGCTGTCCTGAGAAGGACGTGGCAGAGAACGAGCAAATAGACATAGCATTGTGGGACTGTGAAACGAGGTGAAGTGTTGGCTGCAGGACGGGAGAATCCGTTTGTCCAGAGGTGAGCTTTGGGACAGAACAGGTCTGGCACCCTGGGAGAAATTCATTCTAAGTTAACTAAATACTTAATTTCCTTCTAACCAAAGCTGGAAGCAGCCCCCCTAGCTGGAGCAGAAGGTAACTGTGGGGAGGTTGGGAATTTGGGGATTATCATAAAACTCCCTTCCTGTTTCTAAGTTTAAGGGTAGAGTTGCTTAATATTGTGCTCTTCTGCGTACCTAAATAGCCCTAAAACAGTCATGGGGCCCTAGGAAAAACAGAAAAAGTGCTCTGCATCCACTAATGAAAAATAATATTTGATACTACAGGAAGGAAACAGCTGCAATAGTGAATATAGCAGGACAGATGGATCCTTAAGAAGAGTTCTGCTGGTCCATAATAGATGAAAGCTAAGGAAAGGAAAAGGCTTGCCAGCCCAGAGCAATAATGATGCCCCCGGGATCATTGCTAGTAATAATCGTAAGAAAGCTACCATTATAATGACCATTACTATTAACTTCCATTTATTGAATTACCCTTATTTTCCAGGCACAGAGCTAGGCACTTCACTTGATTTCCCAGTCTGATACCCATGGGGACAGGAGAAGGGCTGGTGGGTGGTGTTCTTTATTGCTATTGTTTACTGTTTACCCTGAGTGCAGACCCAGTTGAAAAATAAGTCCCAAGGATCACACCAATTTAAATTAAAACGTCAGTTTTAAGCCTGAAAAACAGAACTAGAAAATGTGACTTGGGTTTGTTGTCAAATGGGCTTCCTAATGTACCTCTCCAAAAAGGAAAACTTTCCCCACAATAATAAGACCTACTCCTATAAGCTTAGATTACAGCAAGAAGAAGAAGAAAAAAAAGTCCACATTCTTCAGGAGAGATAGCGAGGGAAAGGAAGAGAGACCAAACAAGCAAACTACCCAATCAGTAAATGACTTCTTGTTCCAATGAGTAAAAAAAAAAAGGGGAAAAGATGGAAAATTTCCTCTGTCACTTTCTCCTTAAGAAGCAGAGGGCAATTTCCCCTCTTTGTGTGAAAGAGTATATGGAAGAATTGAGATAAATAACCATTTTGGTCTTACATCCATTTTCACAGACAAGTCAGCTATAGTTCTGAAGTGGAAGTAACTTGACCAAGTCATAGACCTATGAGATAAAAGAGAGTTTGGGATTTGAATTCAGGTCAGTCTGACCCAGAAGTCCTAATTCTTTCCACCACGTCACTTAAGTTAACCTATCAATTTTTTAAATTCTTACCAAAATAACAAAGGATCACTGTAGAAAGTACAAATTAGAAAAGAGAACTGAGAATGCCTGGAACTACCCATAGCCTTTGTGTTTATCTTGATATAGAGCCTTCCTCTTTTATGTTAGATAGCCTGTCTGAGAAAAAGCTCAAAGTAGATTATGACTGGGAAATTTCTGAGGGGGTTGCAGGACAAGGAGCATCATAGAGACAGGGCCCGGGGCCCAGAGAATGGAGCTAAGAAGTAGTTCCTGCAAACTCCTGAGGCCCAGCAGTCTTCAACATCTGCCTGCCAGTTCTCATCTCGGCAATGCCCGCATCCAGTTCCCTCACCTGTTCCCTCCTCCTGGGTTTCTGATTGAAGTCCCTCCCTTCCTCTGGCACCCGAAGCAGGAAAGCTGCCTCATCCATCACAGTCCTTTCTTGTTTCCAAGGCCTCATACCTATGCTTTTTCTTGTTTGGTCATTCCTTTTCAGTTTCCAGAGCACCTGGTTACTGGCAGTTGCCTGGTTTTGAATGACTTCTTCATTTATACATCTGGAATTTGAGGTTCCCTCTTTCTTAAATGTCTACCTGGCTTCCAGCTCACTGCTTTCTCAGATCTTCATTCTTTTGTTGCTTTCACAGATAATTCTATCACCTGGCTTTCAGAACAAGGCCATTCCTGCTCTAGTATGCTGACCTGCTTAAAGTCACATTTTGCCCAGAGTCTAGCCCATCCTCACACCTAACGTCTATCCAGACTCTTATCCAGGCCTGGATTTCACAGGCCCAGTGCCCACACAACATGCACAACCAGTGGCCATCTGTGTCTGCAGGGTGACATTAGTCTTTTCCACTTCTATCAATAGTCTGATTAGTCAACAAGGTTCTAAGACATTTCCAACCCCATATGTCTTATACAGTAATTTGTTCTACTTTCATAGTTACTCTGCTTAGTATTATTTATATCTTGTCAATTAATGTGTTTATCATCACTTCTCTGATAAAATAGAAATGTATCTCCATGAATAGAATATGCTTACAAGGTATTAATTTAAAGAATTGTTTTTAAATTTGTTTTCAACTCTCTATGACATATATTCCATTAAAATTTTCTGATGCCATACTTGTTCCTCTTCCTAAAAATAAACCATCAACTTGGAATGAGACCATAATCCAACTGCCTTGGACTGTTACTTACAAGATTATGAGCACTAAATGGAATAAATCTTATTGGACAAATTCAAATGGTTAAATAAAATCAATTAATTACATTAAAATATTGATTTAAATGGGAAAAAAAGAGCTTTAAAAAGTATTCAAATCAGCGTCTGCACTTAGAACTTGACTAAAATGTCAAGGTTTTCTAGGAAGAACTTGAAAATTATTTTCCTAAGCCCACACCTTTCTGTGTTCAATGTCATTGGTGTGCAATGAAGAACTCCTGTTGGGCATTACTAGTTAGAAGCAGATAGGAAGCCAGTGCACATATACTATCCTCCCGCTTCTAAGACATGTTTCCATTTTGCTAACAAGGAGATCAAACCACAAGATCTGAATCCAAGTGGAGGAAGGGGGATGAGTCTCGAATTCTCTGACTGTTCAACTTTTCGGAATCAGGAGGCTTTGGGGTATGTACCAAAGATCTTAAGGGGCTTGGATAAGATCATCAAATCACTGGAATGCACTCTATTCTAAACTCAACTTTGAAATCAAAGTTCTTGGAACTGCATTAAATAGGTATACCTTCAAACCTACTGTATACAAACACATATAATTGAGTAAGTACTAGTTTTGTTCAGGCAATCGCAGAATAGATTGGTAGAGTGATTTTACTGAGTTAGCACATAGCTTACTAAAGTCTGGTTCCTGACACATAACCAGCAATGTCACCATCTCCAGGGCCTAGTGTGATCAAGGAGCTAAAACCGCAAGTTTCTGAAACCAATCAAGAGTCAAAGATCTTTGAGATCTAGCAGGAGGTAAATTTGTCCTTGGGCACTATTGAATCAAGCTGAAGAAGGACCCCAGGGGATATGTTTATCACTATTACAGTGCTCTTTTAACATGGAGCCCCCTGACCCAAGAGACCGGCAGGATGGAGCTCTAGAAAATCATACGGTCTTCCTGGCCAGGAAAGTAATTTTTGTCCCATTATCTAACATCAACGGCACCATATTCACCACGTAGTAGTGACTGGTATACAAAAGAGGCTTTTCTTTGTGTTGGGGAAAAAAAATCTGTTTTTTTCCCCCTGTTCAAATGTGTGGGATTTTATAGCACAGTGCTAGACCAGCTCAATACCTGATTGAAATAACCCAAGAGGAGGATACAGAGTGAAGGCTGAATTCAGAATGCTCTGTGAAAGTACATCTGTTTTATATGAGACACACAATCTGTCTCATTCCAACCTGCATTTCTGGGTCACTTGAGACATTTAAACTGCACTTATAATTAACAGCTATTTTTAAACAGTGAAAAAATAGAGCACTGGTAAGGTACAAAAGCATTAAAATTGCCCCAGTTTCGCTTTTCAATAGGACACACCACCGCAATATGCTTCAAGATCAAAGAGAGCTCAGAAAAAGAGAGAGAGAGAGAGAGAAAGAGAGAGACAGGCCGATCAGTGGGGATAAATTGTTCCCATTATGATGGTGTGAGAATAGGGTTCTTTCAATTGAAACAATTTAATAACCACATTCATTACATTGGTGTCCACTTGGTTTTATCTGAGCAGTTTTTGCATAACTGGGGAACAAGTTCAATTGAGCTTATTCTCTAGAAATTAAGATGTGCAGCGTTTGACATTCAGAAATTAGGCACTAATAGTCGACAAAGCAGTTGTCTTGAGATTCCCCCTGGATGTAGTGAGATCTGCGTACCACTAATTATGTCAAATATAAATGCATTCTCTAAAAGCCCTGCCCAAAATTTTCGTGAGCTCATTTCAAGATGGTTAAGGTTACATTAGGGTGATGATGGAATATCAGAGTCTCTTCTTTGGAACATGTTTATAGAATCACTTTGCAAAGCATCACTTACATAGGTATAGCGACGCCATCTGTAAACTTGTTTTTCCCTCAGCTATCACCAGAGGAAATCTTTTGGAGCACTCTTCTAATATTCTGTGAGATCAAATAGAATCATGACAAATACTGGAACTGCCAATTTGACAAATAACAAGGGGATCATTCATTCAAAGGGGAAAAAAGTCACTAATTTCCCAGGATTGACCTCAGTTATGGATATCTACGTACTAGAAAAAGTGTGGTATTTTCTGCCAAGCAGCTTTCCTGAGAATGGTTACATTTGCTGGTTCTCAACTGCACTATGGAGCATAATGTGTCATTTGAAGAGTAGTTTATCCTAAAGTGCTATTTTAAAAAGGTATTAGGAATGGAGCTGTAGAAATGCATATAGAAGAAGAAAAGCCAGGGTTTACATATGATGTATTAGATATACACAATCCATTCCTGTCTGCTTCTCTCTCTAGGAACTAAATCATGTACAGGAACATTTAAGAGACATTTCCCAGTGTACACTAAATCCTTGTTTGTTTTCTTATTGCTGCCAAACAAGTGGAGAGTAAAGAATTGTTGAAATATAGGTTGGGTGGCAACTTCATAATAGCGGCATTTCTTCTTTCCTTCTTTTCTCCAGAAGACAAAGTATAAAAACTGAGAAGTTACCCTTACTTCTACAAAAGCTTTTAAATAATGGCTTTTTCCAGGAGCAACTGCACTTCTCTCACTAGACCATTTCCCCAGATGGGATTTGCAATATAAAACCACCATAGATTGGCTTATTGAGGAAAGGAGATAGACTTGTACAAATCACTAGAAAGATAAATAAGCTATAGAGATCAATAAATAAAAGCCAGGCAGAAAAAAAAAAATCAAACTCCGGCATTCTAGACCAATTAAGATGTTATTTACTGCCCATGTGATTGTAACTTCGATGCTCTCCTTCCTCGTTTTCACACCATAGGCATTTGTTTTGCTGAGAGAAAGATATATAACTGATGTGTAAATAGAAAATGATATAGATAGATTTTATGTCCCATAAAACTGTTAATCTGTGCTCCACATTAAATATAAAGTACATTTTTTATTTAGACACTGCACTGGTATAATTAAAATAAAATATGCTGGCTTTATTTTTTCAGTAAGTCATTTCCAACCATAGAGATCAAATAACAGTGCAACAGCAGCATGAAATGTGGTTATAATAGCCTGGGACCACATTTCCTGAAACTAAAACATGGGAGATAATAGTGTGAAGGTACAAATTAAATGCAAATAAAACAGATTCCCTATTGTTGCTAATCCCTGGATTGGGTTTCAGTGGGGAAATTTAGCTGTAATGTTTAACTTCTTTGTACAGCAATCATTGACATGTTATCAGTTGCATTTTGAGATCATTGATGGAAACTCTCAACAAAGAATTTAGACTACCTTTCCACCTTTCAGGAGGAAAATGGAAGTGCCCTGGGGCAAATCAAATAAAAATATACTGCCCAGACTGCCTCCAGGACACTTATGGCAGTTGGCAAACACTGATTGACTTGTTTCATAATCGATACACATTTTTGTGGCAACCTCTTTTCATTTGCCCAGCAGAAGCTTTTTTATTTCAGAGGTGTGTCAGCATGGCTTAGCAAGTACCCATTTTTGAGGGTGACTGCTCTGAAAACATCTCAAATTTTAACACAAGGGGACTTTACAGTAGGCTTGTGTTACAATTTCTGGTTTTCCTATGCTGTAATAAGCCTACATGCCACGGCAATAAAGAATGGCTGGTAAAATACAGATGTTTTTAACAATTGAAAAATATGATTTAAAGTGAACTTAGCAAAATCACTTTTGCTCCCAGCCCAGTTTCACAAGGACCTTGCTACTAGTGTTTAAAATGGTCATTGAGCAATTTGTTTTTTAGAATTTCCAAGTGCACTGACATGAGTAGTCATTCTGATGAGACATGGCCCTTTTCTAGACAAGAAACTAACTCATGTTTTAGGGCTCTCTGATAAACAATCTCTTTCTAGTCTTTCATAAAATGGCATTTGTCTTGTAACTCCATAACTTGCAGCTCTCGACTTTCAGGAAAGTTCTGGCCATGTTACACTCTGTCTTTTACATTCTGTAACTACAAATGGCAATAATAGTGCATGCAAAGAAAATAAGTAAGTTTCCTCCTCACTTCCAAAAACTGTCAGGGACTGTCAGAAAGTTCCATAGTCCCTTCCTCACCTGGAAGCCTTATGGGTCTCGAAGAAGAATTAGGAGCCACATTTACACATTTAATCAAAAACGAGGAGCACAGAGGGGTGCCCAAGATGATGCATTGGGGTAAAATCAGGAGGTGTTGATCAAAAATGTTTCAATGATTGCAACTTGAATCTCTTTGGTATTGTACTTAAATTTTTCCTAATACTCCAGCACTCAGAATTAGGGCAGATGGAATGTATTCATTTCCTATGACTTCCATAGCAAATTACCACAAATTTAGTGGCTTAAAACAACACAAATTTATTTTCCTACAGGTCTGTGGGTCAGAGTTCTTACTGGGCTAAACTGAGTGGTAAAAACCATTAGATTAGATCTTTTATTCATTTATACACTAAAAAGAAAGTAAGCTTTACTAGCAGTAAAAATACAGAGCTTAATGGTAGTATAACTTAGAAGAAAATGTACATATTTGGAGGTGCATACTCTAAATTTTTTAAGCAATTTTGTGCATAATTTTTATAGTTTGAAGACAATTGGCTTGGTGACTGCTATTAATCCTCCAAATATTGGTATAGAAGAGAATTTTCAGAGACTCTGAGTGGTAAACAGACTAATGGTCCCCCCAAAATGTTCATGTTCTATTCTCCAGTGAATATGATATCTGGCACAGCAAAAGGGACTTTACAGATGTAATTTAGGGCATGGACCTTGAGATGGGGTGATTATCCTGGATTTTTTTCAGGTGGTCTCAGTCTAACTACCTGAGTCCTTAAAAGCAAAAAACATTTTCCAGTTGGACTCAGAGAGTAACAGATGTGATGATAGAAGAGGGTCAGACACATGCCATGTGAGAAGAATTTGACCTGCCATTGTTAGTTTTGAAGATGGAGGAAGGGGCCACAAGCCAAGGAAGGCAGGTGGCCTCTAGAAGCTAGGAAAGACAAGGAAACGGCTTCTGCCCTGGAGCCTCCAGAAGGAATGCAGCTCTGTTGACAAGTGATTTAGCCCAGTGAGAACTCTGATCTACAGAACTGTAGGAAAATAAATTTGTGTTGTTTTAAGCCACTAAATTTGTGGTAATTTGCTATGGAAGCCATAGGAAATGAATACATTCCATCTGCCCTAATTCTGAGTGCTGGAGTATTAGGAAAAATTTAAGTACAATACCAAAGAGATTCAAGTTGCAATCATTGAAACATTTTTGATCAACACCTCTTGATTTCACATCATTAGAGGAACAAATAGCAGCAAATATATGACATAGGTTGACTATATTGCATTTACAAAATTGGAAATAGAATAGGAACAAGCTCTTTGCTCAAGAAGAGGTGAGAGTTTACAGACATGATCTTTACCCGTTACCTGAACATTATTTGCAATGCCAGCAAATATTTTTAAAAAGAGTAAAAAATCTGAACTTGGGATATGTTGCATTTGCCCCAAATCTAAGGCACTTAGAGAATTTTAAAACTCATTCCTCAACATCCGAACTTCAGAAGGTAAAATTTCCAGGAATGACAGTATCGTGCTGGAAACATTAATGTGCCAGCATGAAATAATATCATTCTGTAGGAGGTAATAAAGGTATGAATTATGTCAAATTGTATTTGGTTCATAGATGTTACTATGCTTCTTATGGGCAGATAGAGCTAACAGGCACAAGAACACCTGCCCATCTCCCTCAAAAAATTAAAGTCGTGTGCACAAACATCCATCTGAGAAATTAGAGGACTGTTTGTGGCAAAATGAAAATGTGCAGTGTTTTAGACATACCGCCTAAGGAAAAGGAATATCTCTTGTTACAGCAGAACATATATTTTCTCCTGGTCCTCATAGAAAGAACCATTAAGTAAGTGGTGGTTTCTACTCCTGTTAGGTAATAGAATATGCTAAATGAACTTGCTGTTATGCTATATAGCACCACCATTACGGACTCTAGTCATTAATTGGTTTGGGGTCATTGGCCATCTCAGTTAATGTGAGGAATCTATTCTTCTTTAAGTAAAATGTACAATGGCATCTCCTATTGAAATGGGCCAGTTTCAAATGATAGGCATCATTATGCATGTATCAATGTACACGTGTACGGGTTTTCCTGCATTTATTTATTTAGGGTAAGAAAACAGTTCATTTTGTAAAGTTTAAAGAAAGTATTTACAGGTGCCATCATGTACCAAAGTTTTTGAAAAGTTTGAGAAAAATGTGGCACAAGGAAAACGCAGAACTCTAGGAGCCTCATTGTGATTTAACCCTTTTGGAGCCAAAGCACTGACAGAGGAAAAAGCCGCCTTTCTCTTCTTTCCTCCACTCTGCAGATGCATATAGATGACACCACAAACAGAACCATCGCTCCTGCTACAACCTCTATAATAATGTGCTCAGTTAATCTACACAACATAGAGTCATCCTCTCCAAAAGTAATTCACTTCTTTAAAAACTGGAAGGAAAATAAATATGGTGCAGTAAAATTGTTGAGTAGAGGAATCTATCTGGACATTTCACAAAACATTTCATTATGCTGACAATTCCCAGAAGTACTCTCAAGAGTGCTTTAAGCTGAGGATTACTGCGCTGGAGCTGATGGACTTTTTTTGTAGCCCCTTTAAAAGGCAGTGAACCGTTTTTCTATTTTATTTAAATAATGCCCCTTAAAATGGATTTTTAGAGGTATAATAACTCCTTAAGAGTCAGTTATGCTAAACAGTTTCTCTTGATAGAAATGTTGTAAAACTCGTTAACTGCACAATTTCAGATGCCGGCTTGGTGAACACTAACTGACATGTGAATGACCAGAGTTTGTAAAATAAATTGCAATAGTTGTTGTATCACACAGCTAGCACTGCACAAGCTGGAGGCCACGAGGGGCTCCAACCTGACAGAAAATTACTTCAAGATGAATGAAAAGTGCTTGTTTCTCTTTATTAGTTTTTAGAGAACAATGAAAATGTGGAATTGTTTACAGAGGGCTGATTAAATGTGGTCAGTGGGGCCACGTCCCTACCGCTAACTGTTAGCCTCCCCCTCCTTTCGGCCCCCAACCTACACACTCACACACCACACCACTGAAAGCACCCCTCCTCACCCCACCCCCACCCTCAGCCCCCTGCCACATGCATCTTCTTATGGGCTATTATGGCTGCACATCTGTGTGTGAAATGTGCTCATTCTGACATTCCACTGCTGCTCGGCGCTGCAGACGCCTTTGTTAGGTAAAACACTGTTGTCAAGCCTAACAAGCAGGTCATGCAATTTGCTGGACACTGTGGCAGAGAATAGCCCACGATGGATTGCTTCGGCCTCAGACAATGATCAGTTCCATGTTGGAGTACATACATATTTCTTTCATTGTGCAGCACTACAAAAAGTCATGACATTTTGGGTTTTTTTTAAGGCTTTGATTTTTTTAAAAAAGTAGGTTCCTTGTGTTAGACTACCCCAGAATAGCCTGTTTGTGGTATTTACTTAAGATAACTACTGTCTTATGGCTAAAGGAAAAAGGCATGAAGTGCTTTAATTGGTCATTTGTGGCTTAATTCCATTTATGTTTGACCAAAAAGCACAGCAGAGGAAAGGCACTAGCTACCACCTTAATACTTAAAGTGGTGTTCAAAACCAGGGTATTTAGGAGGGTGTTGTGGAGAAGGATTCTCACTATATATTTCCACAAAGTAAACAGCCCTTGATTGGAAAGAAATATGATAACTCATTAATAAGTGTATGTCAAGCACAGAGAAAACAGTCTTTTTACCAGACCAAGCTAAATGAATTAGATCCAAAAAATGTTTTGGTAAACGAAAAAAAATTAAGGAAAAGCAAATCACTACCATTCAGCTCAACAAATAGCCTTCCACGGCCCACAACCTACCTCACTCCTAACCTCTCCCTTATACACACACACACGCTGGGAAAAGCAGCAGTGACAGGGAGCAGTTCAAATGCTATTTGTGGCATCCTAACATAATACATAGCCCACACCCCAAATGTGCAAGCAGGATTCTCTCCCGCTCTGTGCAGAATATGCATTCTGAGCCTATTATGTGTATAAACAATGGCATATGTAATTACCTTTCTAGGGTGGCAATTATTCCTCAGAATCAACAACCAGAGTTAAAGCATGTTCCCCCAAAAGACATTTGGGGATCAATTCTGGGTCAATTACGTCAGGCTTTGATTTATCACATGCTGTCAGACCATGTTAAAAAAAGTAAGTTGAAAAAAAAAAAAAAGCTGTATGAAGTAAAGGACAGTGGTTTGACTCAAATTGGTTTGTTTCCAACTTTGCTTTCTCCCAATTGCTCTGCCCTTCCTCCATTCTCAAAACAACTGTGATTTGCTGGGTTTTAGCTGTTAAGACAGTTTGCTGTTCAGGAATATTAAATGCAGTAAATCTGGACTATGTCCAGATTCGATCTACCCTACACACACACACACACACACACACACACACACACACACCAGGCACTGGGACTTTCTCCTAGGATATGGCACAGTGTAGGGGTGAATAGTTCAGGCTTTGGAGTCTAAGAGGCCTGGATTTGGAGTCCCACAACTTAAGCAAGATAACATACCTCTACAGCACATAGTGCCTACTTCAAATGGTTATTGTGAGGTTTAAAGGAGATAATTAAGAGAATATGTGTAAAGTAGCTCAGTGCCTGACACACCATGAGTACCCTGTGAATAGAGAGTTGCTAATCTACTGACAGATGGGGCAGCACATGACAAGTGGAGCAGCCCCTCCGAAAGCCCTGTCCATGCAGAGAGAGTGGGGCAGGGCCCAGGGCAGCAGAGTGGATGTTGGTACAAGTAACAGGGCTGAACTGGCAAATCCAAGATACCAAGTAAGAGGCCCAGGGGACTAGACTGTATAAAAATATCCAGTTTATTTGGATCAATTCTAAGTAGATTGATTGTAAGCTACCAACCCCTAAGTAGCACCAATAAAGGTGCTATTCCATTAGCAAGACTATACTAGGCACCAGGAATACAGAGATGTACCCTCCAAGAAATCTTCCAGAACAGGAAATAAATATCTACAGTTTAGTATAACACAAGTGAATAACTAAGACTTCCTGGAAGATACTTCACGCAAACTAAAAGTGGCATAATCAATACCCAGTATCACGGCCAGGAGTTTGGGAGTGGGGCTCTTCAGCCTGTTATGGACAAATCATATCACTAAAGTTACCCGTCCGATTAGAGCTATTCCTTACCGAGGAACAAATAATATTGTTTTAGAAATTAAATTAAAAGGGATCATATGAGAATTCTCATCACATTATTTATGGAGCAATATAATGCCTCATTCAAAGAACACTTTAAATCCAGTTTATACAGAGCAACATTGTTTATTTAATAAGATGGAAATAGCACTTCCACAATGCATTTCTCAGACAGCACACAGTGCTATTGGCAGTATGTATTGGCAGCTTAATTAAGAAGTCTGTTAATGATGTTTTTAAAAAAAACTGACACATTTTCAATTCAGATGGACACTCCTGAAGACAAGACATGTCTATTGTTGGCTCATACATACTAAAATGTGTCACAGACACTACATAAAATGTCTGGTGTCTACAGTTATATCAGTGTCTTTACACTGGGAAAATCATGACACACTTATTCTCAAGTCAGAAATAAATTTTTGGAAAAATTAGACAGTCATCTAACTTATGGAACACAAAGGACAATGAATACTGAAATAATTACTTAGCCAAATTTTCATACAGCCGTTGCCCAGATGGGTTTTGTTCCATCCCTATCCTATCTTGGGTCTCTGAGTACCACCACCCACATTTGATCCAAACCTTCCTCTTCTTCATGCTAGTAACTCACTCAGAATGGCAGGCCCCTAGGGCAGGGGTCCACAAGCTGCAGACTGGTACCAGTCTGGGGTCCACAAGCTGCAGACTGGTACCAGTCTGTGGGGGTTCATGGCCTATTAGGAACCAGGCCGCACAGCAAGAGGTGAGCAGTGGGCCAGTAAGCATTGCCACCTGAGCTCTGCCTCCTGTCAGATCAGCGGCAGCCTTAGATTCTCATAGCAGTGCAAACCCTACTGTGAACTGCGCATGTGAAGGATCTAGGCTGCACAGTCCTTATGAGAGCCTAACTAATGTCTGATGATCTGAGGTGGAACAGTTTCATCCCGAAACCATCCCCACACTGTCCACGGAAACATTGTCTTCCAGGAAACTGGTCCCTGGTGCCAAGAAGGTTGGGGACCACTGCCCTAGGGCAGGGAAGGTAGTGGACTGTAGAGACAACAGGTATAATTCACCTTCCCACTCCCCAAGAAATCCACAAACAATATATTTTTACAACAGACAATCTATACCTAAGGGGAAAAAAACAGAATTTAATGCATATTAACTCAAACTACCATGTATTAATATCTCTAAAGTCTACTAAATATTTATGGAATCAATAAAATGGATCCTATCAGAAGTCCAACAACAACAACAAAAAGGATTAAAACGTACCGAGTTGCCATGTTAGGAGTTTTTTGGGTTTTGTTTTGTTTTTTATTAAAGAGACTTAAAACACAGAATACACTTTTCCATTTATTTATTTATTTTCTTGGGGATACACCTAATTAACAGCAGAAGAAAAACAATGTACCCTGAAACTAACTGTAAATTTACTGAAGGCAGGCTTTGTCTCCCTCATTTTCTTCCCCTATTTTGTGCAGTGGTTCACACATAGTAAGTACTCAATTAAGTTGAAAAGCAATGCATATTTCAATTCACATTAATTTGGAGGGGTTGGACTGATTTAAGGAGCAGCTGAGATGAAAAGGCTAGCTTCGATCTTTTCTGATTTCTGGCTAGCGAGGCACACCATCTTGAAAACTTCCTCTGCTGAACCTTGCGTAACTGCTGTCCACTGTGGCATTCTTAATGTCTTGATTTGTTTTCATTTTTGCTGAAGGTAACGAGATGGTTCTCCAGTGGTTATCTTTCCAACAAGAAAATGTGCAGGGTGATTTGAAGCTGGTACTCAGCGGCTATCTGTCCCAGTCCTAGAGGCAGTGTATCTGTGGACAAATTGAAACCAATTATTAATCTAGGCCTTTCTAAGAACACTTTTCAGAAGTACAAAGGTTAGCCTTTCACTGATCACTAAAATGTTATTTCACTCAACATTTCAAAAATACAACCAGGATCTCTTATGGTGGTTGTCTAAAGCTTTATCTCCCTACTTTAAATAATGACTTTGAAATCCATCTCACCCCCAGGCACAGATCCAAGCCTGAGGAAATCAGAAATATCACATACCTGCATATTTGGAAAAGAAAGTTTCCCTACCAGGTAAGAATTCTGCATTTTCATTCCTTGCCTTTATAAGCAGGAAAAGCCCCATTCGCGTTCCCTACCCCTTTGTGAATAGTAAAGTCCCTGCCTGTGTCCCATCCTGTGGCACCATATGGATGGCTGGGAAACAACAGTTGCAGATAGAGAAGCGTGCTGTGAAGCAATCGGACAGGCAGAAGCACATTTTCTTCAGCAAAGACTCTGAACTAGCCAGGTGAGTCAAAGACAGAGGCACACACGAACACTTCAAACATCAGCTAGGTAGCAAAGACCTCATGAGGGCCACATGGAAGGATCCAGTCACACCTTGTGTATTAGTTACACCATCATGGACCAGAAAAGACAGGCATCTTTACAAGAAACATTTCCATTCATTCACATGCTCAAGGGCTGCTGTCTCTCTGAACTGTCTTACTGCAGACCCTGCCTCCACCACCCCTCCTTACTCAGGTCCTCTTCTCCTCAGCCTGGAATAAGATGGCCTAGGTCTCCTCTGCCATAGTCTCAACTCCTTCCAAGCAATGCTATCTCCTCTGGTCCTCCACCTCAGCCATTCATTCCAGGCTCCCTCTGAGCTTGGGCCCCTGACGTCTCCACTTAAAAGACTCAGCACTACTGTGACCTTCAACCCATCCTCATCAGAGCAGGCCATAGAGAAAAACTGCAGCCCAGAAGATGGTGAGACTGGAATTCTCTATTTGATCACGAATGCATTCAGTTGCACTGACTTTACTCTACATTGCTTCTTCATTTCTCCCTGTTTTCCTACCTCCAAACATGTTGGCTCAATCCTCAGAGCTGGGGTCTGCCCTGACTGGATTTTCTGTTTCCTACAATGCCTTATGCCTTGCCCTGAACCTATATCTACTTGACTAGGGCCCTGATAAAACCCTTCCCTAGATTCCATTCCAGGCCCCCAGCTGTGGGCTGGGATCCAGTTGTGATTAGATTGCCTCCTTCCATGATACCACCACTCGTAACTCTAAATCTCACCTGTTATCTACAATTCTACTGGCCCAAACCTCCTGCTAAATTAAATCTCCTCAGGTACCAACACCGTCCCTGAACCAATCCCCAAATCACCACATCCACTTGGTCACTAAGGATTGGACTGCTGGCTCATCCTAGTGAAACCAGGTTCCCAGTCCCTAATATACCTAATCTTGGCTTCCTCCTGTTCCCTGGAAACCTATGCTGCTGAGACCCTTCATAGGAACTTCCTCGCCCAGCCTAGACAAATTATAGCACTATGGTGTGTGTGTGTGTGTGTGTGTGTGTGTGTATACGTGTGTGTGTATATATATATGACTGAATGATCATATGTACATGTGTGTATATATGTGTATATATGTATGTATATGTATATATAGATGTTTATATTTATATATTATATGTGTATATATGTATATATATAGACACATATATATACACACACACATACATATCACCATTCAGTCATTTATTAATGTATTCTTACCTCATTCCATTAAAAATGGCCTCTCCTATGGCCTAACCCCTGCCTGATTTTTGACATCTTCCACTTTCTTATTTCACTTTATTTCCTAGTCTCCAACATGAAGTTTCTGCTTCAAGCACACAGGTCTACTGACCTCTAAGCTCATTCTGAATCTTTGTTCACATCCTCTTTTCTGCCTTCTTAATTGGCTCCTTTTCATCCCTTGGCCTGGCACTTATGACACAATCTAAAAAGTCTTCCCCAAGAAACAAATCTACATGAATTTATCCCTTATCTGTATTCCTTCAGAATAATCAATATCACACAGTTTAGTACTTGATTTTCATTAAATGTTTGGAATACATTACCTTCCCCAAAAGACTGCTAGTCCTTTGGGAACTGGGATAAAGGTCATATCTTGTACTTGTTATGCTTTCTCCAAAGTGCCTGGTGCTGATCTCTAGAAGGAAAAGGAGAGGAAAGTTCCATCCCATCTTTTCCTTACCCCTACCCAAGCCCATCCCCAAGGAGGAAAAGACACAAAGTGACTGAATCAAGTTACCCAACTCAGTTAAACTTTTGTAAGTGGGAGAAGTTTTCAGTATGCTGGGAGAAAAAGTTAAAGCTTTAACTTCTGTTGGCTCTCTCATCTCTTCGGGGTTCATCTCTTTAAGGTTCTTACTCTCTTTGGATTGCTTCTTTCTACTTCCACATTGCTGGTGTGATAAAACTGGACTGAAACTGCCTCTGAGCTGAGCTCATCAGAGACTGCATTAGGTTTGGGGTAGGACGGCCAGGGCCTAAGTAGGCTAAGAACATATGTGTATGTATTAAATACTTGAGGTGCAGCCTGTGCTCATCTCCTCCAAGTACCTGTGGCCACAGGAAACACATGAGCAAGGATCTGAATGCAATTAGAATCTAAGTGTCTTCTTAATAAAAACTTACTGATTTTTCTAAAGTAAATGTCTAAACTACATCAGAAGAGACCAAGAATTCTGAGAAACTTTGAAGTTCTGGGTCAGTGTTATTTATGATTCATATATTGAGTACATCTCTCATTCAAAACTTTAATTGTATTTTTATAAAGGCAGTTCTCTAAGAACACACTTCTTACAACATAGATCTCTGAGTCTGAGATCTTTTTGAGTTAGGATGCAAGCACGACAAATCCTGGGGGTTTTGTAAGCCTTCCTGCCAAAGAAGTAAAAGCCAGTGGACTTTTACTATAAAATGTTTTACTGGCTCTTGCAGATGACCACAGTCTGCCATAGAATCATTTAATATTCATGATACTTCACATATTTTGAATATTTAAATATATCATATGCACACTACATACATATACACATAACCTTACTTGAAAAGAACTGCATAATTAATTTAAGCATACCCCAAAGTCCTATGATCTTTCATCACTTGGAAAAGACCGTGGTGAAAACTCCACTTTGAAACAATGTTTTTGTTAGCATGTGACTCAGAATAAGAACTGTCCCCTAATACCCACTGTCCACTGCTTTTTATTGATAGAATCCTTGAATTTTAAGGGATGAATGGCCACAAAAACTATATTTTCAGGCCCTCCTGGTAGCTAGGTATGGTTGATGGGATGTGAGTAGAAACTAGGAATATCTTTGATTTAAACCCTTAGTACTAATATATGTGGCTCAGTCACTTCTGTGGCTGAGGTGAGAACATGCTTGTAGAAGAGAAGTCTGTGGCTTGTGAGTGTGCATGGCCAGCAGTCTCCGATCTGTGTAGGTATTAATGTGTCAGGGCTGAGTGTTCCACGATTTCTCTAGAGGCTGGCATGGGCTCCTGAACCAGTTGTCATTTCTGTCTTGCCAGTATATCAGGGTTGGAGAAGTCCAAGCCTTAGGACCCAGTTTCCTTTCTACCTGGTGTTTTCCTGCCAGAATACCATGGGCTGTAACTTGCCTTGAGTTGGAAGCAGTTTGCATGTAAATTTATTCATCCTTTTAACTTATGTAAGGTTTTTTTATACACAATTCCCAATTATTTAAGCAATGACAACAAATTTTGGTTTTCTTTTGTTATGTGAGAACATTAGGCCCCAGCAACATGCTACTGTGTAAGGAAAAATAAACTGTTGCAGTTAAAAACAACAGAAAAAATCTTAAGAGTACCACCTCCAAGAAGTGCCCTTAAAGAGAACACTTATGCATCTTCGGACATATTAATGAGGCCAATATCCAGGGGCAGCAGAGGTATCAGATAGAAGTGTACATCTCCCTGACCCAGCAGTCTAAACATAAGCGATCCAGCACTGCTACACCAGCCATGCTGTGTCAAGGAGCTCCTTCTTTCTCGTTTAAGCCACTATACTTTGGTACCTCTCAACAAGAATATAGGTTAGGTTGCTGTAACAAATACAGCTCTGCCACTTTATAGCTGACCTATCTTAGACAAATTACTTAAACTCTGTATTATTTTATCTGTATCTACTTCACAGAGTTGTTGTCAGCAACATTAGACTATGTCTTTTTTGGGGGATGTGGGCTGGAGGTCTCATATCCCTGGCTTCTAGCACAGTACCTGAATATAGTAAGCATTCAATAAGTACTACGCTATTATTGCTGATCTTACTCATACGCCAGATCTAAACAAATAATGCCAGACCTTAACAACTCACCATTCAGTATTTCCAATAAAGATCTGATATAATACAAGTAATCAACATGGTGTGCATTAGAATGATCACTTTCTGACCCAAATCTTAGAAAACATGGTTTGACAAAAGATATTTTCTGACTTGTGAATTTACTTTTATGAAAACTCTTATATGCAGAACCACTGATCATCAAATTAATGAACTGACTTAACTTTTTTAAATGGATCAACTTGAATTGGGCAGTCCTGGAAAGTCAAAGGCACACTGCCCCAAGAGTACTGGTTCTGTCCCTGCCAGTTATTACTGCAAGCTTCCACTGTTCATGCATATACTGCAGAAAAGCCTGATTTTTATAACACGTTTATGATTGTGAACTTGTAATAGTACAGAATCTCAAGAAGAATAATTCTTCTGTTTTCTCAAAGGAAGATGGGCCCCTTTTTTGCTTCTACAAAAATAGCATGGATGAGAGTTTTCAGGAAAACACATTTCTCTTATTGAAGAGCACTTAATAAACACACACCTGACTGCTTTCATTTCACCACAAGTGGTGCCCATTTGCCAGTCATCAAAGTAATTCAGTCTGCTCTGTTGAAGTGATGGATTCTACAAACTGTGTAAGGTTGTCATTAAGGAGAGGATAGATTATAGTCTCTATGCAGGACATTACAGTACTTACATTTCTCACCCACATAGCTTATGAAACACAGGGGAAACAAGAAGATGAAAATAAAGTTAAACATGGACTTAATGCCTTTCTCTCCCAATGAATGGAATGAGCTGGTCACTAGTCCACACTTTTTACTACTTATATATAAAGTTCCATTTCCTTCTATTTAATATAAAAAGCTTTGATAAAGGACACAGACTATGCACAAAATTCATTACACAGTAATTTAAGTCTAACTTGCTTTTGTGCCTCTACTTTTAAAATAATATTCTTTCTTTTTTCACCCTATTTATATAGCCATTTTGCTTCTCTATAATTTTAACTTACCTACTTAAAATTCTCATATAGAACAGAGATTATATCTAGAGTAAAATTCATTAATTTGGGTGAACTGAAAAAGACAAGCCTGAATGAATGAAAAGTCTAAAGTATGGACAGTTATCAAAAACAGCATGATAACAGCAACAGCTGACATTTGAGAGTTTATTACATGAAAATCACTGGGCTTTTTACCTTACATTATCTCATTTAGTCCTCAAAACAGTCCTGGAGCAAGTATTATCATACCATTTTTACAAATTGGAAAACAGACTTTAAGAGATGTTAACTTTCCTAGGGCCACACAGCTACTAAGTGGTAGAACTCCTTCCAAAGTTGCAGTTGTCTGACTCCAAAGCTCGTGCTCTTTACAACCACGCCAAACTGCTAGGATTTTTTCTTCAATCAATAATAATAATAATAAAAGTAATATCTCAGAGGAGGGTAACAAAACTCTAAAGTGCCAAGGAACCCTGGTTTAGTAAAAAAAAAAAAAAAAAAAAAAAAAAAAAAAAAAAAAGGTATTTAAAATTAGCTCACCACTTATTTTAGGTAATATTTACCCGCCATGTATGAAGTAACTACTTCACACAAGGCATTTCTATACATTAAAACTGACCTTTACAACAACCTCCTAAAGTAGATAACTATCTCCATTTTACAGATGGAGGAAAATACTCAGTGAAGCTAAGGTCACATAGCTAGTAAGTGGCCTAGTCTTTGCACTATGCCACACTACTTCGTTATCTGTCTTATAAGGTCTTTCTCTAAAGTGCTGAAGAAGTCTGCTTTTTAAAGGAACAGTGCCATCCCCTGCAATTTTATTTATACTATTTATTAGCTCAGCAAAGTTTTAGTTCAGAGACAATGCAAAGGTAAACTTTAACCCAGGCCTTGACCTCATTTTCATAAATTCCAAATTTAGTGAGGTCCATGTTAATGGGTTTTACTGTATATGGAAAAGAGTTTAATAGTCACTTAGCACTGCTCTATCCATTAATCAATCTAAAAAGCCACACAAAGGTGAAGGAAGAACAGTGACCTCAAAACTAAAACAGATAAAGAGCACCTATAATTTGTACTCCAGCAAAAAAAAGTCAGAATATAAAACTGCCAATACATAACAAATTCAGTCTTACAAGTTTAAATGCTCATTCATCAATTAAAGAAAACTAACTTCATCAGATGCTCATATTAAGGAATATAGCCATAGCAATTCAGCAATCATAATTAAAAGTTCATTTCAAATCTCTTTGGTGTGCAGTGAAATGATCTAACAGTGAGGCTGCCTGGTTCTTTTCACAGTGTTGTGTAAATGTGCACAGTATGTGGTCATTCCTAGCTATTGAACATGTTCATCTTTGCTACTCATGCTGCACTTGTTTCTGATGCAGATATGCTTCTGTGTACACACTGAGTGGGAAACATGTACAAGATAAGACAGTGAATAAAGCACATGTCTGCAGCACTGTTCCCACCAAGCCTATAGCCAGTTCCATAATATACAGGGGATTTTTTTTTTCCCCTTGTAGATCATCACCGTACTGAAAATATTCTAAATAAATCCTATAGGCTTCAGAGGCGGCCACCTGAAGCACTTAGAATCCCACAACTCTGTCAAGTTGCATCACACTTTTTTTCTTTTCTTTTCTTTTCTTTTCTTTTCTTTAGACCAGCTTGTGAAAGAGCTGCCACATGCCTCTCTGCAAGGGAAACAGCCTTGAGACATAAGCAAAGCAATCCAGGTAAAGGATAACCAACTATTCTTTAGCCTGATGCACTGTGGAATAGGTGGCAGAAGCAGATTTCAGGTCCCTTATAGTCTGGCCAGACTCTCAATAGGTCACCTACTTCCTGGTGACTGACAGCCAAGGCCTAAAGGGGGCCAGCTTGCCAAGGACTATCTTGAGGTTTGCAGTCTTGGTCACCCAGAGTGAACTAATCTCTCATAGCTATTCTCTATAAAGTATAAAAGAATAAACTTTCCATCTGTAATCCCAGCACTTTGGGAGGCCAAGGCAGGCAGATCACAAGGTCAGGAGATCAAAACCATCCTGGCCAACATGGTGAAAACCCGTCTCTACTAAAAATACAAAAATTAGCTGGGTGTGGTGGCGCACACCTGTAGTCTCAGCTACTTGGGAGGCTGAGGCAGAGAATCGCTTGAACCCAGGAGGCAGAGGTTGCAGTGAGCCGAGATTGCACCACTGCAGTCCAGCCTGGCAAAAGAGCGAGACTTCGTCTCATAAAAATAAATAAATAAATAAATAAATAAAAACTTCCCTACTATATGAATGTAAATTTATCCAAATATCTGGGACTCCCATAATTTGCTAACCCCTTATCTGTGTTACCTGATTGGTTTGTCCACCAGGCTCAGCACAGTATTACGTTAGGATTCAGCCTTTCACTTTCACTTTCACTTCCAACTCCCTTGGCCACAGCATCATAATTGCTACCATTTCTTTTATAATCAATTTTGATTTCAAGTCACTGGAAAGCATTACTGAAAAATAATATGGAGTTTCACTCTCTGGACTATTCAATGTCATAGCAAGAAAAAAATCTTCCTGGGCGTGCTGGATAAACTGAGTACTCTCAGAATCCTTCCCAACCTATGAGTTTCTCATTATTAATCAAATACCTAGAAATACTACTTCTTGGAATCTATCTTACAGTAATAGCCACACAAGTTCACAAAAACAAAAACATTACCATGTTCACTACAGTGTTATTTGCAATAGCAAAAGTGTTAAGTGATCTAAATGGCCAACAGTTGAAGGATGATTAATTACGGACCATCCACACTCGAGAACACTGCACAGCCATTAAAAATAACATAGTATGCCTCTATTTACTGGCATGAAGCTATGTTCAGTGAAAAAAGGATAATGGACAAAATGTATAGAGTGATACCGTATTTGGAAAAAATACAACTGCGTATATACAGAAACATATGTGTACAAAGAGAAATTATATGAAAAAAATCTTAGAGATTTGTAAGTATAAACATGTAGTTATGTATATTTCTGCTATGTGATATTCAAGTAAAAACATTTCTACTGCTGGGCACAGTGGCGTGCACCTGCAGTCCCAGTTACTGAGGAGGCTGAGTCAGGAGAATCGCTTGAGCCCAGGAGTTTGAAGCTATAGTGTGCAAAGACAGTGCCTGTGAATAACCACTGCACTCCAGCCTAGGCAACACAGCTAGACTCTACCTTTAAAAAAGGTTTCTATTATATACTTATATAAATATATATTTGCATATGCATAGAAAAATCAGAAAGGATATACATTAATAGTAGTCACTTCTGGACAGTGAGTTTGGAAAGACAGAACTTTTTTACTTGTACATATATGTGCTGAGGTTTCTAAAGGATTCTGCAAAATTGACACCCCTTTCCTTTCCTAGGTTCTGAGCAAATAAAGAAATAATACAAAAATAAAAACAGATGAGGGACCAGAATATAACCTTTATTACTGATTGAAGCCAAGGTGGAGGAGGTAGCTTAGTCTGAAATCCAAAACACACATGGCTAAGCTATAGAATTATATCATCTTGGGGCTGGGCATGGTGGCTCATGCCTGTAATCCCAGCAATTTGGGAGGCAGAAGTGAGTGGATCACTTGAGATCATGAGTTCAAGACCAGCCTGACCAACAGGTGAAACCCCGTCTCTACTAAAAATACGAAAATTAGCCAGGCATGGTGGTGCACACCCATAATCCCTGCTATTCCGAAGGCAGAGGCACAGATCACTTGAACCGAAGAGGCAGAGGTTGTAGTGAGCCGAGATTGCGCCACTACACTCCAGCCTGGGCAACAGAATGAGACTACCTAAAAAATAATAATAATAATTATATCATCTTGGCAGGCCAGGACAGCAAAAGCTGGGGTGAGCCCCCAGCCTTTGGGAAAATGTGTGCTCTTGGTAGGCAGGCCCTTCTCCAGATAGAACGAGCATGGCAGTAAGCTGAGGTAGCCCACTTATTCAACCCATATTTACCAATTAGGTAAGCCACTCCCCTATAGAGTAGAGTGAGAAAGAGGGTCTGTCAAGTAGGAGTATTGTCTTTGTCTGAGAAGGTAGTTTCAGCACATCTGGGGTGGCTGAATCCAGACTGCAAAGGGTTAAAGAGTGAATGGTGAAAAGGCAGAGACTACAGAGTAGACAAGTCGAGAAGAATTGAAAGAAAGGAGGCTGGGAGCAGGGAATTTTAAAAATGATTTTTTTAAAGGAGGAGGCCAACAAAATGTCAAAGGCAGAAAATGGAAGAGAGAAAATAATTTACAGGGAGAGTCTAAACATAGTGATGGAATCATGGACATTAAGTGAATGTGGCCACCTCTTAATGAGACATGAACAAAAGGGAAGGAAGAGAAGTTGAGTTCTTATCACAGGACCAATTCTGTAAAAAGAAGGATAGATCCAAAGCTAAATCCAGAAAACAAAAAATAAACTTGCAGACTGCCAAAGAGCTGGCTGTGCTACAGTCATGACAAAACTCGGCAGAACCAAGACCTACTTGTAAATGTTTTATCAAACTGGGAAAATTACAAGAAATATGTGATTTATTATTTCTAAGACTGCTTAGATTAGTATTGATATGTACATACTCTCCATATTATCCAAAATCATGCTCCATAACATCAGTTGATTTACATGCTCCTTTGTCCCTGGGAGCCCTAAGGAATAAAGTTTTTCATAACAAACTTTGAGTGATTTAAGCTTGACTGGCTCTGTGCAATTTTTCATTGCAATTCTGGCTACCATTCTACCATATGCCCCAAATCACAATGCAGTATAAAGTAAAATCAAACAGACCAAGTATTGGTGGGAAGATTCCTAGTCTACAAGTCTGGCTCCATACTTCTAACTGATAGAGACTGAAATGTCTGCACTGGAAATGTTTCTGTATTTCCACTGATCTATTTTCATGCCATGGTTTCAACGGCTTCAGAAGTTCCAGTAAGAAAAGGCTTCTTCTGGTAAACAGATTCCTCTGAGTTAAAAATAATAATAATAATAATAAGAGGGAAAAGCTTCGTATTTTTCAACAGTCCCCAAAGTCATATTCTTTATCAGGTTTTAAGGTTATGTTCCAAGTCTCCATTCTTCGGTGTGGTTTAGCTTTACAACCAGCTGCCCCCTCTTCACTAGCAGTTTTTGACGTCATCCAGGCTTTGCAAAATGTGTGCTACAGCCCCTACTCAGGCTTCTCAGCTGCTATGAAAGTTATACTGCATTTGGTTAAGTGTGGAGGCTGGCACCAGGGAGGATCCATGATGGTGATTATCATGCAAATCAGTCTCCTGCAAGTCAAGCTCCTCCGCGGAGGCCTTCCAGCTCTGCTTCCCCCAGGGCCGCTCCATTGTCCCCAGCATAAAGCTAACCATCTTGGCTGCCGACACTGGACGCCGCTGAGATTGGTTCTCCTGACAGAGATTAGTGGGCAGCAATGAATCTTTCACTTGGGGTAGAAATATGATTTTATTTAAGAAAATAACCATACATAATTGGGCTTCTGTCACTTTAAATTTTAATGGTGAGAGTAATATGGAGGCTTCTGGAACTTTAAATTATGGCTTTCAGAAGCTTCACACTGAATCTTTCAATTATTCTCTGTAAGTACTTTCTCAAAGCATGTGCCACCATGACATTGATATCACAATTCAAATCTAAATTCAAAACTGACTGCAAGGCTATGAGCTATGTGCTGGCGTGCATGCTGCCTCATTTTATCTTTGAACATCTGACGAGGCGAATCAAGAGGCGCTCTTCCGGAGCCCAGCCAGCTGTTTGCCAAATATTCAAATGCTCTGACATGCAGAAGAGCCTTTCAGATTTCCCCACATCAAAATTAGCAACGACCCCCTATTTTTCCCATTAGCTTCTGGCTCACCTACATCCTTTCACGCAGGCCCGCCTGACTCACTCAGCTAAGTGCTTGCTCTTGCTCACCTCTCGGGTTCCCGACTCCAGCAATTGGATCTGGTGTGTGCTGCAGAATGGCAGCCAGTTCAGACAAAACCATGGGGGAGAGTTTTCAAGTCGGTGTTTCCTTGAAGTGGATCTGAAAGAGTGGCTGAGCTGATATTTGCAGTAGTAGGAAGGCAGAGAGCAAAGACAGCATGCAGGTTTTACTTACAATACATTCATTAGGCTGGAGCAAAAAATGGAATTGGAAAGACAGTAGCCAGGGGAAAGTAAAAAGGCTTTGCTTTTCCTTTTATTTTGGTGTCAACTTCCTTGTTATATATCCATTTTATCATTTTTAATATTTGTATCTTCATATTAAAACAAATGGAAAGGAATCTTTTTCTCTATAGGTCTAGCTTTAGACTGCTTCAACTATTTTTAAAGGTGTCCCCTACCTCAGTAAACGCAGCACCACATTTACAACTGTAAATAATTAATCCAGTTGCCCTTTGGTTAATCTACAATGAAAGACAACCCTTCTTTCACATTTCAAAAGTCCTGGAACAATTTTCCTCAGCTGGATGACTTAGAACAGAGGCTGTGGACAGCACCTGGGGAGTTTAGAATGGGAAAGGGACTAAGGTGCCAAGTGGTCAAGACAACAGCCCCTACCCCAGCGGCTGGCAAAATTTCCTGAAGCTGGACATCAAAACCCGGGCCAGCTGGGTGAGGGGTTCCTTCATTCCTTCCGGAAAAGCTGGGTCTTTACTTGTTCATTTCCTATGATGTGTTTATACTTGGACAGAAGGGGCACAGCAGGAATGCTTTCAGGGCACATTTAGGGGGAAGCCACTCTCACAGGAATTGTGAATGCCAGATGTCAAACAAACCTGTGCTGCTGAGAATTCTCTGAGCAGGATGCAAGGGGCACCACATCACATCTGAGAAAACTCTGCTGTCCTGATCCGGGGCCTCTCCTTAGCTGCAGGCAAAGGCAGGTAGAAATCCTTTCATTTTAATAATAATAATAAAAAAGAAGCTGCAATTGTGAGCATAAAATTACCTAACAACTAGATGGGCTGATGGCATTCCAGTTCTGCCAGTAAAGTCTATTAATTCTCTCAATTCAAATCAGCATAAGGCAAGTAACTTGCCTCTGGGAACCATAGGTGGCAGAGGCAGGAGGCCCACACGTGGAGTGGCCATAAAACAGACATCAGTCAACAGCCTTACCCCAGCATTATTTCCTGAATACAGGCTCAAACATTGCTTTGCACTGAGATCAGGATTATGGTGCCCAAGTAGGCACTGTTGTAAGCTACTGACCATGGACAGAGAAAATTTTAAAAATCCACACTGATTTCCAAGTCCAAAGTAGTACAATTACAAATCTTGTCTAACTTTAATACTGAAGGCTTGTGGAGTGTTTCAAATACAAAACAGTTCTACATAAATCATTCACTCAAACCTTTACTGTTCTCCTATTATATGCCAAGTACTATACTTTCATGAGTCAGCATTGGTTAAATAATAATCTTAATACTACTAGATTTCTCTGCAAAATTTAGCACTGTGGCTCACATCTTTACTAATTCCTCTTCCACGGTCCTCATTTCATTAAACCCACAAGGAGAGAGCAGCAGTATAGCAAAATCACCTGGGGGACATATTTTTCACACTGCACAGATCCCCTCCACTCCCATTTGAGAATCATTACATATGTGAACCCCTCACCATTTCTAGCTGGAGTAAGTTATTTCTCTTAAGAGTCTGGGGATGAAAAAAACAAAAGCTGGAAATCTCTGTACCAAATACTTCCTCTAGATGATGTCATCTACTCTCATGACTTCAACTATGTGCCAACTACACACTGATGACTTCAAAAATAGTATTTTAAGCCCAGACCCATATGTCCAAATGCCTAGCACACCTGTTTTCAAATGACCTACCATTGCAAACTCTACAAGTACATTATATTTTCTAATATATATTTTATAATTTATATCAAATTAAATCATAAATTATATAATTTATATTTTTCTCTCCTTTTTCTTAATAGTATTAGTATTTACTATATGATCCAAGTCATATTTATACTCCTTCTCCTTCACACTTCCCATTCTCACCCCACATAGATCAAATCTGTCACCAGGTCTTTCTCTTCTTCCTCAAGAACACATTTCAAGTGTATCTACCTACCATTTACTATATTCCGCTTGGACCTCTGCATTAGCCTCCTCACTCCTCCCTACCAGCAGCCTCTGCACTTCAAACTATTCTCCACGTGCTTCTGATTCGTACTGATTAAAGCAGGAAATCCTTAAATGCACTCCTCATAATATACAAGATGATTTCTCATAGCAAACAGACCAACTTCTTAAATATTCATATTTTAATACGTTTCAAAAAACAGAATTAACACATCAAACTGGGTGTCAAGTTAAGTTTGCTTTAAAAATAAATTTCAGTATAAAACTCACGCAATTTAAAGAAAAATTAACCTATTCAGGTAGTGTGAGATGTTTTAAAAAAGATAAAAGCAGTACATGAATCAATGACGTTGGGAAGCTTGGTACTAGAAAGTAGGTCTAAACTCCTTAATATGGTATCAGATATCTTAAACTCCTTAACATTCTCTTCATTTTTAGCTTCTCCCTCTCCTACATTTCCTGTACTCTACATGTAAGTTCTGTGTATCAGCTTTGCTGAAAAACAAAACACCCCAAATTTACTAGCTAAAACAACATTTTATTTAGTTCATAAGTCTGTGAATGGGCTGGGCAGTTAGTTCTGTATCAGCTGACACCCCAGAGAGATCAGGGGAAATCTGGGCTGACAACTGATTGCCCCTGGACTCTCCCATGTGTTTGTGATCAAATGGTGGATCAGCTGGTAACTAGATGATCTCACTCGCATGTTTAGCAGTTCAATGACTGTTGGCAAGAGCCTCAGTTCTTTTCTGGGTGACCACTCATCCTGCAGCACAGTAACCTGGGCTCACTGACAATACGGTCACAGGGTTCCAAGTGCAGAAGCCCCAGTGCATGAGTCTCTGCGCTGTTTGCTAATAATCCACTGGTCAAAGCAAGTCATATGATCAACCCAGATTCAGTATGGAGAAAGAGACTCCACCCCTTAACGGATGGATCTGCAATGTCACTTTGCCAGGAGTTAGAAGCAGGAAAGGGAGATTGGTGACTGTTTTTACAATCAAACAACCCTTCCCATCCACCAAATATGCCAGGCATATTCACACACATGCTCCTGCTGTTCCCATCACTTAAAATGAACTCTCAACTTCCTCCTGTCCTTCTAGAAAATCCTTATTGCTTGTCCTTCAAGGCTCTGATCGAATATAGCATTCCCTGACACTTTCCCTCAAGGCATAATTAATTATTCCCTCATATGTTCCCATGATCCCTTGCATTGCCTCTATTATATCATTTAGTGAATTGTATTATAGTTATTTATAATGTCTTATACAGTCTTTCTCCTTAAATAGACTGTCTTTGTACCACCAGCATCTAGCACAATGTCTGGCAAAGAACAGGCATTCAATAAACGTTTAAGAAATTAAATTAATTTAAAACAAAGATTAAAGTCTCCCTGGAATATGCCTACATTAAAACAGATTTAAGGTGCAAATACAAAACTGGCCTCATGAGTTAGCAGAACTAATTAGATCTATCTCACCTATTTTTTTTTTTTTTTTTTTTTAAGATAGAGTCTTGCTCTGTCATCCAGGCTGGAGTGCAGTGGTGCCATCTTGGTTCACTGCAACCTCTGCCTCCCGGGTTCAAGGTATTCTTGTGCCTCAGCCTCCCAAGTAGCTGGGATTACAGGCACATATCACCATGCCTGGCTACTTTTTGTATTTTTAGTAGACACGGGGTTTCACCATGTTGGCCAGGCTGGTCTCAAACTCCTGATCTCAAGTGACCCTTCCACCCTGACCTCCAAAAGTGCTGGAATTACAGGCGTCAGCCACCACACCCGGCCCACCTCATCTCATTTGAAGAGCACCAGGCAGGGCAATGCTCCGAGCCAAAAGCATTTTTTCCTGTGGGACTGGCACAAAGCCTGAACTTCCAGCATAATTTATTCAAGGTCTGAATATGTTTTGATGTAATACAAACAACATAGGTTCTGGAGTCAAAAATACTACTAGGACTCAAAACCTAACTACCTGTGTGATACTGACAATTCATTTTGTGCGTGTCTCTGCACTACTTTTTTCATCCATACAATTATCTGTGTTGCAGTAACCCATGTAAAGCAGCTAGCACAGTGCCTGCCATACACCCAACACTTATATCAAATCACGAAGTCTCCTGTTTAAAAAGCAAACGCCTCTGGCAGGGGTAACCGCAAGCCCTTTTTATTGCCATCTGAGGAGAGGGAAAAAGGTAAAAGGAAGAAGAGTGTCAAAGAAAAGAGTGGCAGATAAACAACTTCGCAGTTTTACTGAGAGCTGGACTTGTGGCTAGTAATTAAACAGTTACATCAGTTTTTAGAGACCCTACCAAGTAATAAAAGGCTCCCCACCTAGGGCATATAATGACCATTTCTGGTAATACAGGACTTGGGAACTGCATAATTTAGGACTCTGGGACTTGCATAATTTTTGCTGGGCATCAATATGTCCATACTTGCAAAATTTTTCTGGGCATTGATATGGAATCACCATTTATAAGTATACCTAGGCAAGACTACTGAAGAGTTAGTTAAGGAAGAAACGGAGTTATTTAAATGTTACTCTGATCTTTTTCATGTATAATCCTTTGCCCTTGTCCTTCATTTAAAAGGGGCAACTGTAATTGTAGTAAACAAATTTTTTCCTCCCTACCTAAGGATACAATTTTTTTTTAATGATAAAAATTTAAAGAACACTACAAAACACACAATTATAAACTGTAAATTATATCACTTCTAAAGGAAATGTTGCCACTGAAATCAAAATAAAATGAGTTTTAGACACACTTATATCGTTTCAAAGTAAAGCCAAGTTTTAATAAAATGTTTAATTTTCCAAAATCCAAGCAGGAACTCCTATGAGAAGTCCCTATACTTGTCCCTCCTGAGGCTGTTCTCACATCTCAGTGACAACCCTGAAACACTTCTGCACTTTGGGAGCACTAAACCAATCTACTGTTCACATCTAGCCCTGTAAATGAGACTCCACTGTTACCCATGATCTTTCACCCCAGCTACATTAGAAACTTCCTGGTACCCAAGATTCTGTTTTCTGTATTTTCCTAGTCCACCTCTCCCTACCCTCAGCACCCAGATTTGTACTCAATAATTGTTAATTCATGGCTGACAAGGAAATGTATAAATAGCACTTGCTGACAGTAAATTCTTTGGTCTGTCCAAGTTCAGACCAAGACCTCTAAAGATCCTAAGACTGAAATGACTATGGTGCCCCACATTCACATGTAAATTTAAAAAATACTGAACTATAAAGGACAAAATTTACATGTATGTTTTTAAATTAAAATAGTTTCTAATGGCAAAATTCTAGGTAAGTTCATCAAAGGCTGAACTCTTCTTCATTCTTTTCCCTCCCCATTGTGAGAGCATACATGTGTATGTGAAAGAGAGAGAGAAAGAGAGAGAGAGAGAGAGGTCGGGGGAGAGGGAGCGAGGGAGGATGAATGTGTCTGTGACTTCCAGCACTTTGTCTGCTATAGGGTACTCCAATTCTGGGTCCACTTCATAAACTATATCAAAATACTAAATATGGTTTTGGATGCTATAGAGTATAGAATGAGAAATCAAATAATTGCCTAAATCCATATGCATATTTGCTTTTCTCTTGTTAAGTATCCAAATTCTATTTCAGGTTTGTAGTAAGACAGCTTAATATAATATAAATAGAAACAATGTAATATATTGTTTCACCTGCTCTTACAATTGTATTATGGTTGTGTGTAGAAAAGGAGGTACAGCAAATGATTGTCAGCAAATCACTCATAAAAATGTGAGAAGCCCAAGTTACTTGCATTTTATTTCATTAGACACCAATATTTGATAAAAGCAACAAGCACCAAATTATATTAATATAAACCTTCCATAAATAATGTTCACAGCAGTCACAAAGTTTTAAATACAGATGCTAATTACAGTGCCAAATCAAAACTACCATATTTCAATTAAAACTATTTTCACTTGTAATGTGATTATCTTATTCATAGTAACAGATATTAATATTTCTATCAAACCTGAATGGGTTGTGCTTAGCCATAATTGTTCCAATGGATCTGTTTCCACTCTTGTATTTTAAAATGCAAGTGTGCTGCATAAGAGTTAGTGTATCTTAATCTACCCAGGTAGACTCTTGTCTTGTAATAGAAAATATTTGGATATGTAGGGAAATGGCATCAGAAAAATCAGGAAATGCTTGTGATTGTATAGGTACTTCATTTCTGATTATATAAGTATTTTTAAAACAGTAAAAATTTTAAACCCTATACTTGCATTGAAGTACAGCTAGAATGCAAATTTAGTAATAAAACTGAATAATTTAGCAGCTTGTTTTGTGATCAGGTCTGACTGGTCCTCTCTAAGACGTATCCAATTTTTTAAAATTCCCTTTGTGGCTTTGAACTAGGAATGGAGTGCATATTATGTCCATTAAATAGGAAGCCAAGGATTACTTGAACAAATAATATTATGGCTTTGTAGAATGACTAATGGTCTTTGCAACGGCCCAGACTGGTTTCATCTTTCTTAAGATTTTATCACTGATTTGTTCTTAGTCATGTGCAGTCACTAAAGGCAGCAGAGGTAACAAGTGTTTGATGTATGATACTTGAGCCACTTTTGTCAGAGCTGCATTTATTTTTATGCTATACTCATTCTTGGTACTCTTATATTTACATGGTTCTTTCACTTTATTTTTTCTTGTTTCCAGTGATGGGTCAAACAGATACAGCAATTATAATAACACTAACCTCTAAAACTCTATAAAATAACAAATATCTACTTCCTTGCAAGGGATGACTTTCCATTGCAGATTAATAAATGACCACAGAAGCAAGCATCCTAATATAAGAGTTTAACTCTTTGTTCACTGCCATATTTGCACAGCTTACAAAATATCCCTTACCTTTTAGCATATATTATCAATTTCAATTCAATCCATCCTTTACAATCTGCAGCAAGTCACAGAAGTGCTCTTCTAGTTGAAAGGAAATTTCAAGGGAGGAGGGATGTGGAAAACCACATTTAATTTATTCTATTGAAAGGGGACATTCTAAATGGTTTCTGAGCTCTTTTGCATCTTCTTACACACTGCAAATCAGCTCAGATATCTTAATCAGTGGCTATAAACATATCCTTATCAGTAACATATTCATGAAAGATGGTATGTGTATGAGCTGCAAAATGTTTGGCAGAGACCCAAGAATACAAAAGAAAGAATATGGTAAAGAATTGATGGAATATCTTTGTGTTTCAACCCTATTCATTCTGGGAATTTTCTATCATCTCCTTTTGTTCCATTTGGAAGGATAATAGACAAACCAACAGAATGTCAGGTTTCTGTGACTTGGTTTCATCTACATACAGTCACACATATTGTACAACGATCCAGGATGGAAGCATATCTGTACACACTGATGAATATAAGTACATAATATATACCTTCTTGTGTCTCTCTCTAAATTTTTCTATTCATGATATTATCTTATACAGAGTTTAGTGCTTTTCTGTTTTGACAATCTAAGCACTGTCTACACATTGTTTCATGAAATCAAGAGTAGTCCTTGACAATTAATTTTTGCAGTCAATGGTCTTCTCAAAATGGGCAACTCCCCTTGGAACTCAGGAGCCACAACAGCAGACTGTGTGAGTGAGGGAGCGAGACAATTCATTAGCCGATTCTGCAGCAACTCAGAGTGGCGGGGGATGTCAGCCCCTGCTCTGGTGCTTCAATACTAATGAGAGTCATTGCATATTCATAACCCCAAATACAGTCAGCTTCTTGTAAAAACTTTTGTCACCCAGGCTTCATGGCAAGAGCAAAGCACTGCACTCTTCGTGTCGTGGCACTTCCGCCAAGTGAGAGTGAGAGCAAGATTGATTGTTTTGCAACGCTGCCTGACGGGGAACTAAAAGATGCTGCCCCAAGGGTTCTAAAACTGCTTAGTTTGATTGCAAAGCTCCAAATAATCAAAGAAACAAAAAGGAAGCATTGGTGGTGAATGTGTGTGTCGATATATACATATACACACATATACACCATTACATTAAAAATATATCAAAAAATACTCCAAACAAGAAATTTGGCTTATTCAGTATTCAGAGTAATTATCTGTTAGGAATGTAAAATTCTCACATCAATTCTTATTATGCTGAAAGAATGGTGTGCCCCAGTAAACTTGTTCTCATGTTGCAGAAATGCCATGGCATATCTTAATAGAAACAGATTTCTAAAACTGTCTGAAGTTTCCCGTCATTATCAATACCAAAGCTTAGTGAACTGAACCTGTCAGTTCTGCCAAATCTAGACCTACCTGGAATCCAATTTCTCAGGCACCTTTTTGTGTTGTCACTGTCTCCCTTGCTTTATCATCATCATCATCATCATCATCATCATCATCATCATCATTACGATGAGTGTCCAGAAACGAGCCATCCGGTGTGCCTGCCAGGAAATCCTAAGGGGCCAGCACTATACCATTTGACCCGAAAATACCTCTGTTTGGGGTAGCTACCAGCATCCCCTGGAGTCAGAGAAGGGAAATGTATGTTTCAGCACCCACTTTGAAAAAGCCTTGAGCATTTTTTCACTCGTAATGATGTCTTCAGCTGGAATGCCAGCACAGTTACACATTTTTCTGACAGGCATACAGGCTATAAACTACCCATAAAAATTAAATAAAACAGGACAGTGAAAGAAAACTTTCTAAATTTGATCACACTTGAGTTGTTAAAAGTTATTTTCAGATGCATAATGTGTATAAATATCTGCATAGCTAAAGACAAATCAGGACTACTGAGATGATGGTGGGGGGAGATGATGAGGTGTTGTGGGGGATGGGTCTCACCAAACTGTTTTATATCTTAGTCACAGACACAAGCTTTGAAAATAGACGGATTTGTGTTTATGATTGATTGAGGTAACTGATTATCCACAGATATTTTAAGTGTTGAGACATTAAATTGTCAGCTCTATCAGTTTGATTGCAGTAAAACATGAAAACATTGACTTTTGTCTAGTTAGAGAAATTTATTTTTCCCAGAATGACAATCCTTTAAGTAGATGCCAGGCAGCTTGCCAGATTTCCATGTCATACATTGAAGTTTGCAAATGCAACCCATATTTTCAAGTGTTTTTCAAGGTGCAATGAATGGTGCATAGGTCTTTTGCAAATAGTCTTGTAATAAACAGAATCCTGCAGTATGCTTCATTCTGTAAACCCAAGAAAAGTATTTACTCATTTTGAAGACGAAAAACACATTTTTCTTTGTATCAATGAAGTATATGTTACCAGTGCTCTTCACTTACTTAAAGTCTCTCTCAAAAATAAAATAACCCTCTTTGGACCATCACACTGTAAATGAGTTTGATTAATATGTTTTATAAGCCTGAAATAAATGCTCATCATAACTGTCAGTAAGCTGACAGCTTTCAAAAGTCTTTGTTCCCAGAATGAGTAATTTTTCTGATCTTCTTTAAAATACCAGCCTAAAAGGAAGATGTTAAAATCAAGTAAATTCTACCAAAATTTGATTGCTGTTAAAGCAATCTTGTATTCTGAATCCCTGCATGCACTATATGCGTGTATACTACTTGACAAAATAAAAATACCACATCTTATTTATTATTATTTCTTGTTAGAACACCTGTGCTTTTCATTGGGCAGAACTGTGGTTCAGTGTTTAAGACCTAGTCCATTATAAGAATAAAAAATGTCAGATGTTTTATATATAGTCAATTGTTTTAGTAAAATTTGACTAGGAAATCATAACTAGACCTGATGATTTCAATGAAAACACCAGTCAAAAAGCAGACATGGTCATTAATTCTACTGAAACACCAACATCTCTGTATTTGCTCCATATTTTCCAAGCACTTACCATGATCATTAAAATACAGAATGTTCCAAAGACCAGGGGACACCATTGAGCCCTCCATGTCTGAATTCTGCAGACAGCAGTAGATAATACCTGGTGCTAGGAAAGGAACACATAGACGGTACCTAAGTAGTTGAGCAAGGCTACACCAACTAGAACAACAAACGCTTCTTCCTGACTCCTTTAGCCAATCACTTGTGTTCTGGAGCATTGGGTTTGGTTACCCTTCTTATCGTATCTTAGAGAGAAAAGTAACTATTTTAAATGGTCATTAAACTATCCATTCCCCTATTTCTTCATTCCAACTACTGCTGATGCTTCATAGCTGTTCCCTGGCAGAACTTCACAAAGCACCCTGCCTGTATGCTGCCTACAATTCCAGCTTCTTTTGTCAGCATTGTTTTCCTCCTTAATTTGGTACTACCTGCTCTCATACCATGCCCACAAAGGTTTAAATTACAGATTTTCTCATATCTTTTTGTGTAATTTCTATTTTTCCTAATATTTAAGAAAGGCTCATTTTATAATAGTATATCACATTTGTCCATTAAAAGTCATTTTTCATTTTATTATTTTCCAAAGAGCCAAGAAACCACAGGTTTTGTACATGCGATCACTGATACATTGTGAGCATTACTGCTCTTCTTGTTCATTTTGATATATGCATTATTCGACTTTTAATAAAGTATATTTTCATGCTTCACCTATGCCATGACCACCCCTTATAATTTCTGATACACTGTGGCAGTTTTGAAAACAAAGTTCCCTCATATCTTATAGAGTAATTTCCCCACTTTTGTTATATCTTATCTCTCAGTGAGATATAAAGTTTTAGTATTTAGCACACGAATTAGGTCAAAAGATAATTTATTTTCTTCTCCTTTGTTGGGTTTTTTCCTTTAAGGAAATTAGAATTCCCTTATAGTCAACCTAAAACAATCTATATGCTAATTACATGCCTATGATAATTCCATAATTCCAGTAGTTCCACATTGTTTTCTAGACCTTCAAGTTATGTTCTTCTCAAAGTACTATACTGACTGGGGATTATGTTGTTAACTCTAAGAAACAAAGAAATGATACCTGGCTCAGGCAGGGTTCCTCTCTTTTGATGTAATGAATGCTATCTCCAAGTACAGTCACACATTGCTTAACAACAGGGATATGTTCTGAGAAATGCATCGTTAGGCAATTTCATCATTATGTGAACATCATAGGATGGACTTATACAAACCTATGACATTATGTAGCGCATGACTGTATATAGATGGTACCGACTCAGTACAAGTGTTAAAGTGGCCTGAAGTAGGATGCTTTTGACATTGCTCAATGCTTTTGACTGCTTCCTTGTCTATTCTGAATCATTTTTCATCTGTCTTCTAGCTTTTAAAGGTCACTATGACCTTGTCATTTAGTGAGAGGAGCCATCCTTACTATGATTATAAACTTAAATTATGCTGATCAGAGTTTCCACATTTCACTCCTTCCTATGCCTCATTTCAGTTTCATGTATTTACTTTTACCAAAAGTAAAATTTATTGCCGCTACTTAAAAATCTTCCTAATGACCTACACGCAGACTCCCTCACAATTCCCAGAGCCCTCAGGCCAAGTATAGACTTTGCCTTATTTTCTTCCATATGCTCTTTTTTTCCCATATGCTCTTTTTTTGGTGTCTATCGATATTTACCAATAATATCTGCACATTAGCAATATTTAAAATTAAAAGGACAAGTAGTCTCTTCTTACAGCTAATGAAATATTAGCGTGTCCTTTCTTATTACCTATAAAACTATTGGCTTTTGCCTTTTTTCATTGCTGGAAGGGATGATCAGTTTAGTGCAATGATCTTCAAATTATTTTCAGGGGTGCCCCAGGGTCCTTCTTAAAAGAAAACGGACGAAGAGGGGCACCAAACAGAAGGGGAGTTCCTGGCCCAATTCATCCAGCCCACTACCACATTTTGTTTCCAACTTTTTATTTTCAAATAATTTTAAACTTATAGAAAAGTTTCAGGCATTGTATAAAGAACTCCTGTATGTGTTTGACCCACATTGTTAACATTTTGACACAATTGCTATATCATTCTTTCTTGCCCTTCCCCTTCCCCTTCTCTTCTCTCTCTATGTATAACTTTTTTCTCTAAATTGTTTGAGAGTAAATTTCAGATACCATATTTCATTACCTGTAAGCAGTTCTGTGTGCCTTTCCCAAGAAAAAAGATACTCACTTACAGGGTCAAAGTACAATAATCAAAATCAGGAAATTTAATATTGATATAATGCTATTATCTAATGTAATATGTAGAACTTATTTTAATTTTTCCAATTGCCCCCAAAATGTGCTGTATGGGCAATTTTTGTTTTTCTGGTCCAGAATCATCCTTCCTTGTGTTTCACAACATTGACCTTTGTAAATACTACATGCAATTTCCTTTGTAAAAATCCCTCAATTTGGGCTTGTCTAATTTTTTTTATAATTAGATTTAGGTTACATAATTTTGACAGCAATATTATGTAAATGATGTTGTGTTCTTCTCAGTGAATCACATCAGGAAGTATGTGATGTTGGTTTGTCCAATTATTGGCAATGTTAACTCTGATTACTTAAGTTGTTAAGGTGGTATCTACCTGGTTAGTCCACTATAAAGTTCTTTGTAATTAAAACCTATTTTATGCTTTGTAATTAAAAAGTAATCTACAGATAGATGCTTTTTAGAACCTTGTAAATATGCTGGTCTTCATCAGATTCTCATCCACTGGTTTAGCATCCACTGATAATCTGTTTAATGGTTATAGTGGTTGCAAAATGGTGATTTTCTAACATTATCATTCCTCCTACATTTATCAGTTAGTATCCTACTCCCTTATTTGTTTAAGTGTGAATTCATTATTTTTTTATTTTTATTTTATGGATTGAAATCTACTATTCTCATTATTTTGAAACTCAAATTGTCTGAGTTTGGCCAGTGAGAAGCCCTTGGATCTGACTCCCATGGTTTTCTGACATGTCCCATCATAATTGGAGCTGTACTATCACTTTATTTGTTTTCTGATTTATTTCCAAGCAATGATTTTTAAGGTTTAAAATAGATTGTTCCACTATAACACTTTTCCCCCTATTTGCCTCATTTCAAGTCAAGTTTGTATAAATAGTACATAGAAAATAGAGAAGACAATAAATGATAGTAGCCCCTTTGTTTCTATGACTACTCGGTCACCATACTGTTCCTGCAAACTACTGGGTATGCTCCTGCAGTAGGGCTTGGCACCCACCATATCCTCTACCTAGAATGCCCCTCCTGATGCCCCATCAGGGCTCACTCCCCCATTTCTTTCAAGTCATAGTACTATCATCCTCTTCTCAGGGAGGCCTTCTCTGACTACTTCATTATAGTAAAGCTCCTTTGATGATAACCCCTTCATTCCCAAGGTTTCATTCTAAAGTAAGACAATTGGTTTAACCGATCAATGGTTAAGTCACAAACATGGCATTAGCCCTTGTTGGATTATTTTACCATAGTGGATTGACAAACTCCATAAAATGCCTAATGGCATACACATAGTCCTTCTGGGTCATGAAAACAAAGTAGATGCTACCCACCCTACTGCTTCTGTCTTCCTTATTCAATACTATTCCCCATAGCACATCCAATTCTGTATCACTTTGTTATAGAATTAATCTAATGTTTAAAGCTGTTAGTATCAATAAATATGAAATCAAATGAAAGCATCAACGAACAAGGATAAAGTAGAACTATTTGTCTTTTCCTTTGAAACATTCTCTAAAAGAAAATCTGTTTAAATTGTAACACTCACCATTTGCTTTTCCAAAGTGTTTTTAAAAACAAACAGAAAACCCTCAACAAACAATCACAGATAATAATCAACATCAAAGGGATACCCACAGCCTTTATGACTAGTCAAGTGCTTTAACTCAGTCATTCAGCACAGAAACTCACTTTTCCCTGAGAACATTCCCTCAACATACAATTCAAAGTGACTGCATTTCATCAATTAGGATTAAAGGTAACCTCACTAAAGTGCATAGCAAGTTCCATGACTCACTGAGTTTACCCAAAGCAAACTCAGTAAGTTATTACCATGTATTGCCAGTGTCTTAGTAGGTCTTCTTAAGTTTCTCAAATGACTTACCTAGTCTTTTTCTAAAACCACTAACATATTTCAGACATTTAAAAGTATATTATTTCCAACTGCTGTATTGAGGGCACATAGGATGGCTGACTTTTCCCCTCAATGTCTGTTTTTCATTAAATTACTTAACAGAAATCTTTTAGGTTTTTGAGATGTTTCATGCTTCTGTATTGTAAAGCCAATACATTTGTCAACATAGTAAATAAGTAAATGTTCACAAGCCACAAAATGATGAGGAACCTCACTGTATAAAATAATGGAACAAATTCTACCAACATGTAATGTATTCCCAAGGGTAAAGGATGAACATTAACTATACTTTAAATCCCCTGGTTACCTGGTCCACTTAGTGAAATTCTGGAGTGGTTTACACTCAAGGACCTAATGATACAACCTACAGGCCTAATTTACCTTCCAAGATGCCTGTTTTAGACACAGTAATATCTAGCTGATTTTAAGTGAAACTCATGATCTCCAAAAAAAAATTAAATACCATGTAAATTCACTGGCCATTTGTTTCTTCATTATAATGTTAGCTATTCTCGGTATTCAACTGTTTAAGATAAAAAGCATACCACAGTATTTAGTCCTCTAACATACAAAGAAAAACTATATTCATCATACATGATAAAATATAACTTCTTGTTCTTGAGGTCTAGAACTGCACTGTCCAATATAGTGGTCGATAGCTACACATAGCTATTGAGCTCTTGGAATCTATCAAGTCCAAATTGAGATAAGCTGTAAATGTAAGATACACACTGGATTTCAAAGATTTAGCATGAAAAAAATGTAAAATATCTGACTAATAATTTCATGTTGATTACATGTTGAAACAGTATTTTGATAAACTGGGTTTAAAAGTATATTATAAAAATTAATTTCATTGCTTCTTTTAAGGTTTTTTAATGTGGCTACTAGAAATTTTTAAATTATGTGTATGGCTCATATTTGAGGCTTGCATTTATCTTATTTCTACTGAAGAGGGCTGGTCTAGACTAAAAGCAGGCAAAAGTTACAGTTATAAGGCCAGTTCCATAGTGTGTTATAAACATACTGCCACCACACAACTCTCTCATTTTCTGAGATTGTTAGCAGATCATCAAACCTCATAAGCAGCAGAGGACTAAGCCTAGGTGAATTCAGTTTGTGATGAATAAAATTATAAATCTTACACATATTAAGATGCTATCATGATGTTTAATTAGGCAACACAGTAACTACCTGTTGTAACTATCTTACAAGCAACTATCATGTTATTAACATATCCAAAGTTTATATATTTTATTGTTTTATTATCTCATTTCTATAAACACTATACCAAATATCCTTAAAAACAGATTATTATCTACTGAATATCTTTATTTAGATATCATGGGCATTTCAAATTCATTATGTCCAAAACGGAAAGCATTCTCTTACTGTTGAGAGGTAATTGTCCATGGTGTTTTTATTTGTCTCTGAGTAAAGACAGGATATGCTTCTGGGTTAGAGAGTACATTTGTTTCCTGGCCAGCATAACAAAGATAGTGTCATCCTCCAGGATAATGATTTTGGGCAAGTTTGCAAGTAGCCTCTTATAAGATTGGGAGGACACAGGTCCACTGTGTATACAGCATCTATCTGGGCCTCACTCTGTATCATGGGACTTGGGGAATTCATAAAAGCATGAAGATCATGCTGCCTTTTTGCTTTGAGTAATAAACTGTCTAAATCTATCTAGGCTCATTGCTTCCTTCTCAACGGAATCTACAGAAGTGTGATGAGCCAGCCTAGCAGCTGACTGCTGCTTGAAACTGCTTGACACTCACTTTCCTTTTTACTTTCTCAATCTTTATACAAGCATCACTATGTACCCACTGCCCAAATCAGAAACCTGACCATCAATCTTGACTCCTGCCTCTCATTCACCAGGCCCCCTATATCCAGTCAATTGCCAAGTCCTAGTCATTCTATCCTCTTAATTTCTCTCAAACTATCTATTTATCTCCATTCCCACTACTTTAACCCTAGTTCAGGTCATTGTCCTCTCTTACGTATATGCTTAATTTGTGCCACTACACCAGTGTTACCCCACTTCACTCTATTCTCCATACTGCAGCTGGAATGATCTGATTTTTCATTTCTTTGACCTCAGGATAAAGTCTAAGCTTCTTAGGATGACAAAGTATTTCAAAACCAGGACTTACATAGCATGTTTCTTGATATTCCATTTGTGACTGTTTCACCTGAGGGGGAAAGAGGGTGGAAGAGAAGGAGAAAACAAGAGATTAGTACCACTTCTAACATAAAAGACTTGGGAGCAAAGGATAAACTGGGTGCTATGGCCTAGAAGGAGCACTTTAAGAGAGCTGAACCTTAGTGGAACTGCCAGAGTTCCTTTCTTCCTTATTCATATAAAGATTTGACGGTTACTATGTAAGGTAATGAATATGTAAACTACCTTGATTGTAATAATCATTCCACAATGTAAACATATATCAAAGCATGTTCTATATCTTAAATATATACAATTTTTATTCGTCAATTATACCTCAGTAAAGCAGGGAAAAAAGATTTGAATCCGACTAAACTCAATGACTTCCTCTGTTAGAACTGGTAACCAAAAATTGACCCAACATAGCCAAGAAGGACCATTATCACTTTACTCACTGCCAGCCACGTTTATTCTGATGAAGAGAATGTGCCATCTGTAAGCAATATTACTTCCTTGTTATTAGATTTTTGAATGCACCATTAAGGCCACATCTTTTCCTTTTAGTTCATGGCACCCAATATAAAGGCTTTTCTTTTAAAATGCCTGATGTTAAAAAATGCTGAAATCAGTTGAATCATGTAGATGGAATGCGGAAAGTTTAGACCAAGCCTCCATCCTCATCTCTCATTCATGTTGTTTCCTCTGCCTTGAACAGATTTTCCTGGTTTTTTGTCTGATTAAGCCCCTCTTCTTCATTACCTAGCTTAAATTTTATCTCCTCCAGGAAGCCTTTCCTGACTCTCAAAGTAGCATTAGATGTCTTTCCTATGAATTCTCTTAGCATTTAATACTTGCTCATGTTTCAGCATTTAGTACACAGTATTTAAATGATGTATTTGCTTATCTCCCCTAATAGACAGTAACCTCCTTGAAGACAATGTGTCTAACTCATTATTTTATCCCCAGTGGTAGCATCATGCCTAGCACATAACAGATACCCAATCAGTAATTATTCATTATAAATAGATAAATAATTAGATAAGTCTTTGGAAAATAAAAAAGGGAATTAAAATCTTTTTAAAAACGAGGAGAAGGAGGGGTTAGGCTGTGGAGTTTTTCTTATCTCTACCCACATTCTCTCTCTCTCCCCCTCAATCCTCTCTTTCTCTCTCTCTCTCTCTCTCTCTCTCACACACACACACACACACAGAGACACACACACACACACACACAGAAAGTTAATTTTATGTATCAACTTGACTGGGCCATGGGGACCCAGATACTTGATTAAACATTGTTTCTGGGTATGTCTCCAAGGATATTTCTAGATGAGATTAACTTTTGAATCAGTAGAGTAAAGCAGATTGGTCTCTCCAACGTGGATGGGCATCGGGCAACCTATTGAAGGCCTGAATAGAATAAAAAGATTGAGTAAGAAGGAATTCTTTCTCTCTACCTATCTTCAAACTAGGACACTGGTTTCTCCTGCCTTCAGACTTGTACACAGACTGGAACTTACACTATTGGCTTTCTTGGTTCTCAGGCCTTCAGACTCCAGTTGGAACTATACACTGAGCTCTCCCTGGTCTGGCTTTCTCAGACTCCACAATCAAGTAAGCCAGTTTTTTATAGTAAATCTCTCACTCACTTACTCTGTCTCCGAAGATATCTACATCTTACTGGTTCTGTTTTTCTGAAGCACTTTAGTACACACACTGACATGCCATGTCACTGATGTTTTCCCTAATTTCAACAGCCTTCCCAGTCCTAGGTTTGCAGTTTCAGCACTACCAACTTTCATGAGGAAAGATAAATGCATTTTTTCAAATATATTCTTTTTCTCTCAACTAAGCCTCCAAAGATTTCTTACAACTATAAAGGCCTGGATGCAGCAACAATGTAGATCATCTTACTTTACTCCAAAAACCCAATAGGAAAATGTGTTTTAAACTTCTAAAATAAATACTAGACCATTTATTAACTATATGCTCCTAATATTCACTTTCTTACATTTTTACTAAACCTAATTATTCCTTCACCTTTGAAAACTTTAGAGATAACATAAAATATTGTTATTATAGAAATCCATCATCTTGTTCATGTAAGGCAGAGTTGAATGTAATCTCTACATAAATCAAGTTTGTTTCCAGGCCAGGAGAACTAAGGTGGTGAAGATAGGATGACAGCTAAACTGGACAACTTGTTCATTAACTTTTTAGCATCAAAGATCTTTATCTTTGCCCACTATCCTTTCCAAAGACCTGAGGTACTGCTGGCCTCTGGTTCTGAATTTTGGAAAGAGAAGCTTAGAATGCTGCTAAAGTTTCTTCCAAGATCTTATCTAGAGTGACCAACATAGCCCCTCAAAAAAGTCAAAGAAGAGAGACCTTCAAGTCAACTGCTGTACTATGGCAGGTTTCAAGGATGTCTGTTATCTCAACAGTGCAAACAGCTAAGGGAAATTCTGGTGGCCTGGAGGCCATTAGTCAGTTGCCCCCAATTTAAATTGTCAGTTTTCTTTGGCCACTATCTGAAATGAAACAATTTCAGAAAGATCAAGGTAGCTCAACTTTATAACCAAGTTCTTTTAGAATATAGAAAGCAAAGTTCTTAAACTTGTAGAGCATTCTACTTCAGAGTAAGAATAAGTATAACATCACTGTGGAGATAAATCTATGTTCTAGGAATGACTCTGCAACTTTAAAGTCTCCTGAGCCTTGGCTTCCTCTGTGTCATAAGAATTAGCTAAAAAACAATCCAATGTGCCTATAACATTACATAACATGTGTAGATGCTCAACAGAAGGCAGTTATAATTTTGAAAGATTTCCATAAGAAGTTAGCAAAGTACAGCCTGCAGGGCAAACTACCCAATGCCTGTTTTTGTAAATAAAGTTTCATTGGAATACAGCACACTTATGACTACTTCTGGGCTACAATAACAGAGGTGAGTAGTAGAAAGAGTAATGACAGTTGTAACAGAGACCGTATGACCAACAAAACATAAAATATTTACTATCTGGCCCTTTATAGAAAATGCTTGCTAGCTGGGGGTGCCAAGATGGCCGAATAGGAACAGCTCCAATCTACAGCTCCCGGTATGAGCAACGCAGACAGGTGATTTCTGCATTTCCAACTGAGGTACCGGCTTCATCTCACTGGGGCTTGTCAGACAGTGGGTGCAGCCCACGGAGTGTGAGCTGAAGCAGGGCGGGGCATTGTCTCACCTGGGAAGCGCAAGGGGTCCGGGAATTCCCTTTCCTAGCCAAGGGAAGCCATGACAGATGGTACCTGGAAAATCGGGATACCTCCACCCTAATATGCGCATTTCCAATGGTCTTAGCAAACAGCACACCAGGAGATTATATCCTGTGCCTAGCTTGGATGGTCCCATGCCCACAGAGCCTCGTTCACTGCAAGCACAGCAATCTGAGATTGAACTGCAAGGCGGTAGCAAGGCTGGGGGAGGGGTGTCCACCATTGTTGAGGCTTGAGTAGATAAACAAAGCGGCTGGGAAGCTCAAACTGGGTAGAGCCCACCACAGCTCAAGGAGGCCTGCCTGCCTCTGTAGACTCCACTTCTCAGGGTAGGGCATATCTGAACAAAAGGCAGCAGAAATTTCTGCAGACTTAAACGTCCCTGTCTGACAGCTTTGAAGAGAGTAGTGGTTCTCCCAGCATGGAGTTTGAGATCTGAGAATGGACAGACTGCCTCCTCAAGTGGGTCCCTGACTCCCGAGTAGCCTAACTGGGAGACACCTCCAAATAGGGGCCAACTGACACTTCATACAGCCAGATGCCCCTCTGAGACAAAGTTTCCAGAGGAAGCATCAGGCAGCAACATTTACAGTTCTGCAATATTTGCTCTTCTGCAGCCTCTGCTGGTGATACCTAGGAAAATGGGGTCTGGAGTGGACCTCCAGCAAACTCCAACAGACCTGCAGCTGAGGGTCCTGACTGTTAGAAGGAAAACTAACAAACAGAAAGGACATCCACACCAAAACCCCATCTGTACATCACTGTCATCAAAGACCAAAGGTAGATAAAACCACAAAGATGGCGAGAAACCAGAGCAGAGGAGCTGAAAATTCTAAAAATCAAAGCACCTCTTCTCCTCCAGAGGAATGCAGCTCCTCGTCAGCAACGGAACAAAGCTGGATGGAGAATGACTTTGAGGAGTTGAGAGAGGAAGGCTTCAGAAGATCAGTAATAACAAACTTCTCTGAGCTAAAGTAGGATGTTCAAACCCATTGCAAAGAAGCAAAAAACCTGGAGAAAAGATTAGACAGATGGCTATAAACAGTGTAGAGAAGACCCTAAATGACCTGATGGAGCTAAAAAGCATGGCATGAGAACTATATGACAAATGCACAAGCTTCAGTAACCGACTCGATCAACTGGAAGAAAGAGTATCAGTGACTGAAGATCAAGTGAATGAAATGAAGCAAGAAGAGAAGTTCAGAGGAAAAAGAGTAAAAAGAAATGAACAAAGCCTCCAAGAAATATAGGACTAAGTGAAGAGACCAAATTTATGTCCGATTGGTATACCTGAAAGTGATGGGGAGAATGGAACCAAGTTGGAAAACATTCTTCAGGATATTATCCAGGGGAACTTCCTCAACCTAGCAAGACAGGCCAACATTCAAATTCAGGAAATACAGAGAACACCACAAAGATACTCCTTGAGAAGAGCAACTCCAAGACACATAATTGTCAGATTCACCAAAGTTGAAATGAAGGAAAAAATATTAAGGGTAGCCAGAGAGAAAGGTCGGGTTACAAACAAAGGGAAGCCCATCAGACTAACAGCAGATCTCTCAGCAGAAACTCTAGAAGCCAGAAGAGAGTGGGGACCAATATTCAACATTCTTAAAGAAAAGAATTTTCAACCCAGAATTTCATATCCAGCCAAACTAAGTTTCATAACTGAAAGGGAAATAAAATCCTTTACAGACAAGCAAATGCTGAGAGATTACATCACCACCAGGCCTGCTTTACAAGAGCTCCTGAAGGAAGCACTGTTTAACATGGAAAGGAAAACCGGAAGAGCCACTGCAAAAACATGCCAAACTGTAAGGACCATCGATGCTAGGAAGAAACTGCATCAACTAACGAGCAAAATAACCAGCTAACATCATAATGAAAGGATCAAATTCACACATAACAATATTAACCTTAAATGTAAATGGGCTACATGCTCCAATTAAAAGACACAGACTGGCAAATTGGATAAAGAGTCAAGACCCATAAGTGTGCTGTACTCAGGAGCCCCATCTGACGTGCAGAAACACACATAGGCCCAAAATAAAGGGATGGAGGAGGATCTACCAAGTAAATGGAAAACAAAAAAAAAAGCAGGGGGTGCAATCCTAGTCTCTGATAAAACAGACTTTAAACCAACAAAGATCAAAAGTGACAAACAAGGCCATTACATAATGGTAAAGGGATCAATTCAACAAGAAGTGCTAACTATCCTAAATATATATGCACCCGATACAGGAAAACCCAGATTCACAAAGCAAGTCCTTAGAAACCTACAAAGAGACTTAGACTCCCAGACATTAATAATGGGAGACTTTAACACCCCACTGTCAACATTAGACAGATCAACGAGACAGAAAGTTAACAAGGATATCCAGGAATTGAACTCGACTCTGCACCAAGCAGACCTAATAGACATCTACGGAACTCTCCACTCCAAATCAACAGAATATACATTCTTCTCAGCACCACATCGCACTTATTCCAAAATTGACCACATAGTTGGAAGTAAATTACTCTTCAACAAATGTAAAAGAACAGAAATTATAACAAACTGTCTCTCAGACCACAGTGCAATCAAACTAGAATTCCGGATTAAGAAACTCAATCAAAACCGCTCAACTACATGGAAACTGAACAACCTGCTCCTGAATGACTACTGGGTACATAACGAAATGAAGGCAGAAATAAAGATGTTCTTTGAAACCAATGGGAACAAAGACACAACATACCAGAATCTCTGGGACACATTTAAAGCAGTGTGTAGAGGGAAATTTATAGCACTAAATGCCCACAAGAGAAAGCAGGAAAGATCTAAAATTGACACCCTAACATCACAATTAAAAGAACTAGAGAAGCAAACGCAAACACATTCAAAAGCTAACGGAAGGTAAGAAATACCTAACATCAGAGCAGAACCAAAGGAGATAAAGACACAAAAAACCCTTCAAAAAATCAATGAATCCAGGAGCTGGTTTTTTGAAAAGATCAACAAAATTGATAGACCACTAACAAGACTAATAAAGAAGAAAAGAGAGAAGAATCAAATAGATGCAATAAAAAATGATAAAGGGGATATCACCACTGATCCCACAGAAATACAAACTACCATCATAGAATACTATAAACACCTCTACAATAATAAACTAGAAAATCTAGAAGAAATGGATAAATTCCTGGACACATACATCCTCCCAAGACTAAATCAGGAAAAACTTGAATATCTGAATAGACCAATAACAGGCTCTGAAATTGAGGCAATAATTAATAGCCTACCAACCAAAAAGAGTCCAGGACCAGACAGATTTGCGCCAAATTCTACCAGAGGTACAAAGAGGAGCTGGTACCATTCCTTCTGAAACTATTCCAATCAATAGAAAAAGAGAGAATCCTCCCTAACTCATTTTATGAGGCCAGCATCATCCTGATACCAAAGCTTGGCAGAGAAACACACAAAAAAGAAAATTTTAGACCAGTATCCCTGATAAACATCGATGCAAAAACCCTCAATAAAATACTGGCAAACTGAATCCAGCACCACATCAAAAACTTATCCACCACAATCAAGTTTGCTTCATCCCTGGGATGCAAGGCTGGCTCAACATATGCAAATCAATAAATGTAATCCATCATATAAACAGAACCAAAGACAAAAACCACATGATTATCTCAGTAGATGCAGAAAAGGCCTTCGACAAAATTCAACAGCCCTTCATGCTAAAAACTCTCAATAAACTAGGTATTGATGGGACGTACATCAAAATAATAAGAGCTATTTATGACAAACCCACAGCCAATATCATACTGAATGAGCAAAAGCTGGAAGTATTCCCTTGGAAAACTGGCAGAAGACAGGGATGCGCTCTCTCGCCACTCCTATTCAACACAGTGTTGGAAGTTCTGGCCAAGGCAATCAGGGAGGAGAAAGAAATAAACGATATTCAATTAGGAAAAGAGGAAATAAAATTGTCCCTGTTTACAGATGACATGATTGTATATTTAGAAAACCCCATCGTTTCAGCCCAAAATCTCCTGAAGCTGATAAGCAACTTCAGCAAAGTCTTAGGATACAAAATCAATGTGCAAAAATCACAAGCATTCCTATACACCAATAACAGAGAAACAGAGAGCCAAATCATGAGTGAACTCCCATTCACTATTGCTTCAAAGAGAATAAAATACCTAGGAATCCAACTTACAAGGGATGTGAAGGACCTCTTTAAGGTTTGACTACAAACCACTACTCAATGAAATAAAAGAGGACACAAACAAATGGAAGAACATTCCATGCTTATGGATAGGAAGAATCAATATCATGAAAATGGCCATAGTGCCCAAGGTAATTTATAGATTCAATACCATTCCCATCAAGCTACCAATGACTTTCTTCACAGAATTGGAAAAAACTACTTTAAAGTTCATAAGGAACCAAAAAAGAGCCCTCATTGCCAAGACAATCCTAAGCCAAAAGACCAAAGCTGGATGCATCGTGCTACCTGACTTCAAACTATACTACAAGGCTACAGTAACCAAAACAGCATGGTACTGGTACCAAAACAGAGATATAGACCAATGGAACAGAACAGAGCCCTCAGAAATAATACCACACATCTACATAATTATAAGGTCATTCTACTGCATTGTAAAGTCACACAATACATTCCAAAGACCACTGGAAATTAATTTAGAATTATCTAATGTTTTTTTTTGTTTGTTTGTTTGTTTGTTTGTTTGTTTAATTTATTTATTATTATTATACTTTAAGTTGTAGGGTACATGTGCATAACGTGCAGGTTTGTTACATATGTATACTTGTGCCATGTTGGTGTGCTGCACCCATCAACTCGTCATTTACATCAGGTATAACTCCCAATGCAATCCCTCCCCCCTCCCCCCTCCCCATGATAGGCCCCGTGTGTGATGCTCCCCTTCCTGTGTCCAAGTGATCTCATTGTTCAGTTCCCACCTATGAGTGAGAACATGCGGTGTTTGGTTTTCTGTTCTTGTGATAGTTTGCTAAGAATGATGGTTTCCAGCTGCATCCATGTCCCTACAAAGGACACAAACTCATCCTTTTTTATGGCTGCATAGTATTCCATGGTGTATATGTGCCACATTTTCTTAATCCAGTCTGTCACTGATGGACATTTGGGTTGATTCCAAGTCTTTGCTATTGTGAATAGTGCCGCAATAAACATACGTGTGCATGTGTCTTTATAGCAGCATAATTTATAATCCTTTGGGTATATACCCAGTAATGGGATGGCTGGGTCATATGGTACATCTAGTTCTAGATCCTTAAGGAATCGCCATACTGTTTTCCATAATGGTTGAACTAGTTTACAATCCCACCAACAGTGTAAAAGTGTTCCTATTTCTCCACATCCTCTCCAGCACCTGTTGTTTCCTGACATTTTAATGATCGCCATTCTAACTGGTGTGAGATGGTATCTCATTGTGGTTTTGATTTGCATTTCTCTGATGGCCAGTGATGATGAGCATTTTTTCATGTGTCTGTTGGCTGTATGAATGTCTTCTTTTGAGAAATGTCTGTTCATATCCTTTGCCCACTTTTTGATGGGGTTGTTTGTTTTTTCTTGTAAATTTGTTTGAGTTCTTTGTAGGTTCTGGATATTAGCCCTTTGTCAGACGAGTAGATTGCAAAAATTTTCTCCCATTCTGTAGGTTGCCTGTTCACTCTGATGGTAGTTTCTTTTGCTGTGCAGAAGCTCTTTAGTTTAATGAGATCCCATTTGTCAATTTTGGCTTTTGCTGCCGTTGCTTTTGGTGTTTTAGACATGAAGTCTTTGCCCATGCCTATGTCCTGAATGGTACTACCTAGGTTTTCCTCTAGGATTTTTATGGTATTAGGTCTAACATTTAAGTCTCTAATCCATCTTGAATTAATTTTCGTATAAGGAGTAAGGAAAGGATCCAGTTTCAGCTTTCTACTTATGGCTAGCCAATTTTCCCAGCACCATTTATTAAATAGGGAATCCTTTCCCCATTTCTTGTTTCTCTCAGGTTTGTCAAAGATCAGATGGCTGTAGATGTGTGGTATTATTTCTGAGGACTCTGTTCTGTTCCATTGGTCTATATCTCTGTTTTGGTACCAGTACCATGCTGTTTTGGTTACTGTAGCCTTGTAGTATAGTTTGAAGTCAGGTAGCGTGATGCCTCCAGCTTTGTTCTTTTGACTTAGGATTGTCTTGGAGATGCGGGCTCTTTTTTGGTTCCATATGAACTTTAAAGCAGTTTTTTCCAATTCTGTGAAGAAACTCATTGGTAGCTTGATGGGGATGGCATTGAATCTATAAATTACCTTGGGCAGTATGGCCATTTTCACGATATTGATTCTTCCTATCCATGAGCATGGTATGTTCTTCCATTTGTTTGTGTCCTCTTTGATTTCACTGAGCAGTGGTTTGTAGTTCTCCTTGAAGAGGTCCTTTACATCCCTTGTAAGTTGGATTCCTAGGTATTTTATTCTCTTTGAAGCAATTGTGAATGGAAGTTCATTCCTGATTTGGCTCTCTGTTTGTCTGTTACTGGTGTATAAGAATGCTTGTGATTTTTGTACATTAATTTTGTATCCTGAGACTTTGCTGAAGTTGCTTATCAGCTTAAGGAGATTTTGGGCTGAGACAATGGGGTTTTCTAAATATACAATCATGTCATCTGCAAACAGGGACAGTTTGACTTCTTCTTTTCCTAACTGAATACCCTTGATTTCTTTCTCTTGCCTGATTGCCCTAGCCAGAACTTCCAACACTATGTTGAATAGGAGTGGTGAGAGAGGGCATCCCTGTCTTGTGCCAGTTTTCAAAGGGAATTTTTCCAGTTTTTGCCCATTCAGTATGATATTGGCTGTGGGTTTGTCATAAATAGCTCTTATTATTTTGAGGTATGTTCCATCAATACCGAATTTATTGAGCGTTTTTAGCATGAAGGGCTGTTGAAATTTGTCAAAAGCCTTTTCTGCATCTATTGAGATAATCATGTGGTTCTTGTCTTTGGTTCTGTTTATATGATGGATTACGTTTATTGATTTGCGAATGTTGAACCAGCCTTGCATCCCAGGGATGAAGCCCACTTGATCATGGTGGATAAGCTTTTTGATGTGTTGCTGAATCCGGTTTGCCAGTATTTTATTGAGGATTTTTGCATCGATATTCATCAGGGATATTGGTCTAAAATTCTCTTTTTTTGTTATGTCTCTGCCAGGCTTTGGTATCAGGATGATGTTGGTCTCATCAAATGAGTTAGGGAGGATTCCCTCTTTTTCTATTGATTGGAATAGTTTCAGAAGGAATGGTACCAACTCCTCCTTGTACCTCTGGTAGAATTCAGCTGTGAATCCATCTGGTCCTGGACTTTTTTTGGTTGGTAGGCTATTAATTATTGCCTCAATTTCAGAGCCTGCTATTGGTCTATTCAGGGATTCAACTTCTTCCTGGTTTAGTCTTGGAAGAGTGTAAGTGTCCAGGAAATTATCCATTTCTTCTAGATTTTCCAGTTTATTTGCATAGAGGTGTTTATAGTATTCTCTGATGGTAGTTTGTATTTCTGTGGGGTCGGTGGTGATATCCCCTTGATCATTTTTAATTGCGTCGATTTGATTCTTCTCTCTTTTCTTCTTTATTAGTCTTGCTAGTGGTCTGTCAATTTTGTTGATCTTTTCAAAAAACCAACTCCTGGATTCATTGATTTTTTGGAGGGTTTTTTGTGTCTCTATCTCCTTCAGTTCTGCTCTGATCTTAGTTATTTCTTGCCTTCTGCTAGCTTTTGAATGTGTTTGCTCTTGCTTCTCTAGTTCTTTTAATTGCAATGTTAGAGTGTCAATTTTAGATCTTTCCTGCTTTCTCTTGTGGGCATTTAGTGCTATAAATTTCCCTCTACACACTGCTTTAAATGTGTCCCAGAGATTCTGGTATGTTGTATCTTTGTTCTCATTGGTTTCAAAGAACATCTTTATTTCTGCCTTCATTTCGTTATGTACCCAGTAGTCATTCAGGAGCAGGTTGTTCATGTCATTCAGGAGCAGTTTCCATGTAGTTGAGCGGTTTTGATTGAGTTTCTTAGTATGAGTTCTAGTTTGATTGCACTGTGGTCTGAGAGACAGTTTGTTATAATTTCTGTTCTTGTACATTTGCTGAGGAGTGCTTTACTTCCAATTACGTGGTCAATTTTGGAGTAAGTACGATGTGGTGCTGAGAAGAATGTATATTCTGTTGATTTGGGGTGGAGAGTTCTATAGATGTCTATTAGGTCTGCTTGCTGCAGAGATGAGTTCAATTCCTGGATATCCTTGTTAACTTTCTGTCTCGTTGATCTGTCTAATGTTGACAGTGGAGTGTTGAAGTCTCCCATTATTATTGTATGGGAGTCTAAGTCTCTTTGTAAGTCTCTAAGGACTTGCTTTATGAATCTGGGTGCTCCTGTATTGGGTGCATATATATTTAGGATAGTTAGCTCTTCCTGTTGAATTGATCCCTTTACCATTATGTAATGGCCTTCTTTGTCTCTTTTGATCTTTGATGGTTTAAAGTCTGTTTTATCAGAGACTAGTATTGCAACCCCCGCTTTTTTTTGTTCTCCATTTGCTTGGTAAATCTTCCTCCATCCCTTTATTTTGAGCCTATGTATGTCTCTGCGTGTGAGATGGGTCTCCTGAATACAGCAGACTGATGGGTCTTGATTCTTTATCCAGTTTGCCAGTCTGTGTCTTTTAATTGGAGCATTTAGTCCATTTACATTTAAGGTTAAGATTGTTATGTGTGAACTTGATCCTGCCATTATGATATTAGCTGGTTATTTTGCTCGTTAGTTGATGCAGTTTCTTCCTAGCCTCGATGGTCTTTACATTTTGGCATGTTTTTGCAGTGGCTGGTACCGGTTGTTCCTTTCCATGTTTAGTGCTTCCTTCAGGGTCTCTTGTAAGGCAGGCCTAGTGGTGACAAAATCTCTAAGCATTTGCTTATCTGTAAAGGATTTTATTTCTCCTTCACTTATGAAACTTAGTTTGGCTGGATATGAAATTCTGGGTTGAAAATTCTTTTCTTTAAGAATGTTGAATATTGGCCCCCACTCTCTTCTGGCTTCTAGAGTTTCTGCCGAGAGATCTGCTGTTAGTCTGATGGGCTTCCCTTTGTGGGTAACCCGACCTTTCTCTCTGGCTGCCCTTAAGATTTTTTCCTTCATTTCAACTTTGGTGAATCTGGCAATTATGTGTCTTGGAGTTGCTCTTCTCGAGGAGTATCTTTGTGGCGTTCTCTGTATTTCCTGGATTTGAATGTTGGCCTGCCCTACTAGGTTGGGGAAGTTCTCCTGGATGATATCCTGAAGAGTGTTTTCCAACTTGGTTCCATTTTCCCCCTCACTTTCAGGCACCCCAATCAGACGTAGATTTGGGCTTTTTACATAATCCCATACTTCTTGCAGGCTTTGTTCATTTCTTTTTCTTCTTTTTTCTTTTGGTTTCTCTTCTCGCTTCATTTCATTCATTTGATCCTCAATCGCTGATACTCTTTCTTCCAGTTGATCGAGTCGGTTACTGAAGCTTGTGCATTTGTCACGTATTTCTCGTGTCATGGTTTTCATCTCTTTCATTTCGTTTAGGACCTTCTCTGCATTAATTACTCTAGCCATCAATTCTTCCACTTTTTTTTCAAGATTTTTAGTTTCTTTGCGCTGGGTACATAATTCCTCCTTCAGCTCTGAGAAATTTGATGGACTGAAGCCTTCTTCTCTCATCTCGTCAAAGTCATTCTCCGTCCAGCTTTGATCCGTTGCTGGCGATGAGATGTGCTCCTTTGCCAGGGGAGATGTGCTCTTATTTTTTGAATTTCCAGCTTTTCTGCCCTGCTTTTTCCCCATCTTTGTGGTTTTATCTGCCTCTGGTCTTTGATGATGGTGATGTACTGATGGAGTTTTGGTGTAGGTGTCCTTCCTGTTTGATAGTTTTCCTTCTAACAGTCAGGACCCTCAGCTGTAGGTCTGTTGGAGATTGCTTGAGGTCCACTCCAGACCCTGTTTGCCTGGGTATCAGCAGCAGAGGCTGCAGAAGATAGAATATTTCTGAACAGCGAGTGTACCTGTCTGATTCTTGCTTTGGAAGCTTCCTCTCAGGGGTGTACTCCACCCTGTGAGGTGTGGGGTGTCAGACTGCCCCTAGTGGGGGATGTCTCCCAGTCAGGCTACTCGGGGGTCAGGGACCCACTTGAGCAGGGAGTCTGTCCCTTCTCAGATCTCAACCTCCGTGTTGGGAGATCCACTGCTCTCTTCAAAGCTGTCAGACAGAGTCGTTTGCGTCTGCAGAGGTTTCGGCTGAGTTTGTTATTGTTTACTGTGCCCTGTCCCCAGAGGTGGAGTCTACAGAGACAGGCAGGTTTCCTTGAGCTGCTGTGAGCTCCACCCAGTTCGAGCTTCCCAGCAGCTTTGTTTACCTACTTAAGCCTCAGAAATGGCGGGGGCGCCCCTCCCCCAGCCTCGCTACTGCCTTGCCGGTAGATCACAGACTGCTGTGCTAGCAATGAGGGAGGCTCCGTGGGTGTGGGACCCTCCCGGCCAGGTGTGGGATATGATCTCCTGGTGTGCCTGTTTGCTTAAAGCGCAGTATTGGGGTGGGAGTTACCCAATTTTCCAGGTGTTGTGTGTCTCAGTTCCCCTGGCTAGGAAAAGAGATTCCCTTCCCCCTTGCGCTTCCCAGGTGAGGCAATGCCTCGCCCTGCTTCAGCTCTCGCTGGTCGGGCTGCAGCAGCTGACCAGCACCAATCGTCTGGCACTCCCCAGTGAGATGAACCCAGTACCTCAGTTGAAAATGCAGAAATCACCGGTCTTCTGTGTCGCTCGCGCTGGGAGTTGGAGACTGGAGCTGTTCCTATAGAATTATCTAATGTTTTATACAATGCATACTATTTCCTGCTTTCAATTATAAAGATAACTGAGAACAGTCTGTATTAAGAAATATACTATGTTTCAAAACAATAAATTATACTATAATGTGAAATACTATAATTTTGTTAAAATTCATATACATATATATATATATATATATATTTTTTTTTTTGAGACAGAGTTTCACTCTTGTTGCCTAGGCTGGGGTGCAATGGTGCGATCTCGGCTCACCACAACCTCCGCCTCCCAGGTTCAAGCAATTCTCCTGCCTCAGCCTCCTGAGTAGCTGGGATTACAGGCATGCACCACCACGCCCGGCTAATTTTGTATTTTTAGTAGAGACGGGGTTTCTCCATGTTGAGGCTGGTCTCGAACTCCTGACCTCAGGTGATCCGCCTGCCTCGGCCTCCCAAAGTGCTGGGATTACAGGTGTGAGCCACTGCACCTGGCCTTAAAATTCATATTTTTAGCAGAAGTACAAAAATACATAATAACACTGTTACTCTTATGGAACATTAACAAAAAGTCTTAAACAGTTTGACAAGAACTTTCATTTTCACCTATAAAGGATTAACTATGAGAACTGCCTTCCAATCATAAATACCAGAAAACTGAATAATATATATGAAACAAGAGTTTTCAGACACTGGATAACAGAAGGAAAACAAACTAGCTGAGCCCTCTGATTGCCCCAGCTTATCACCCAGAAGCATTTTCCAGGCTGTAGAGCAGAATCCACACAGAGCCCAGCAGTCACAGTGAGCTCAGGAGACAGAGACAGGGATCTGGGTAAGTTGATACAACTAGAATTTGTGGAGATTATCAGACAGGAGGTAGCTAAATGGAAAGAGAACTCTAAAGATCTTACAGAAGGTCTTCTGTAATCTATGGCTGACTATTCATCTGCATATGCATGAAGTGAAACTCCTCAAGGCTGAGGAAAGAAACATCAGGAAGCAGTATACCAAATAATTTCCACAGTTCATGCAGAGATAAGAATTAATTCTCATTTGCCAGAGTGGAGAGGCCATATAGTACAGGAGGTATTTGTAGAGTTAGCAGTAAGACTAACTTAGTCATAGACTAAAGGCTCTTCTGGAACCCTTTAACAAAGCAAACAATGAAAGGATAAAACTGATCCCAAGTAATTTAAATGCATGCCAAAACAAAGTCCAACCACCTTAAAGGAATAAAACAAAACCCAGTACCCAACAACATAAAATTCATAATATCCAGCATCTGTTCAAAAAAAAATAACAAAGCAAGAAAGGTTACCCATAATCCAAAGAAAACACAATCAATAGAAACCTGGAGAAAAAGAAATAAATAGAATGACAGGAGAAGTAGAATTGGCAGAAAAGGACACTAAAACAACTATCATAAATATGTTCAAGAATGCAGAAGAAAACATGAACATGTTGAAGAAATAATGAAGATATTTTTAAAGATCCACTAGAAGTCTGAATTACAGAATATAAAATGAAAATTACATTGAATATAAACAACAGAATAAAAGTGGCAGAAGACAAGATCAGTGAACTTGGAATACATCACAAAAGAAGCTACCCAGAACAAAACACAAGTAGAAAAAGACCCCCCAAAATAGAGTCTCGGGTACCTGTATGACCATATCATGCAGACTAATATATATGTAAGTGGAGTCCCAGAAAGAAAAGGACAAAGAAAAAAAATTTTGAAAAAAATTACCATGGATTTTCTAAATTCTCTAAAAATAAATAACAGATGCAAATCAGCTCAAGAAATTCTGAGCAGAATAAACTTGAAAAAAAATCCGCACATAATAACATCATAACATAATAATAATATCATAACATCATACCAAACCACAACATAACCAAACTTCTGGAAATGAGAAATAAAGAGACTATCTTAAAAGCAGCCAGAGAGCAGGAAAAAAGACACATTTTGTGCAGAAGAATAAAACCAAGAATGACAGAAAACTTCTCATCAAAAGCTAGCTAAGTCAAAAGACAATGGAGTGACATCTTTAAAGTACTGAAGCAAAAAACAAATTAAAAAAACACACATTCTATACTGGAAAAAATATACCTTTTAAAAAATGAGGGCAAAATACAGTCCTTTTCCAGACAGACAAATACTGAGAGAAATTGATGCTATCAGACTGGAACCACAAGAAATGTTAAAGTTCTTCATTAGAAAGGATAAAAATTAAACCAGAAAGAAATATAACTCTACACAAAACAGAAAAAAGTACCATAAATGGTAAATATGTGAGTAAAAATAATAAATGTTTTCCTCATATTTTAATCTTTTTAAAAGATAAAGGAGCTGGGTGCAGTGGCTCATACCTGTAATCTCAGCACTTTGAGAGGTCGAGGCAGGATTGCTTGAGCCCCGGAGTTTGAGACAAGCCTGGGCAATATGACAAGACCTCATCCCTACTGAAAATCAATATTTAAAAAATTAGCTAGGCATTCTGGCACGTGACTGTAGTTCCAGCTACTCAGGAGCCTGAGGCAGGAGGATCCCTTGAACCCAGGAGGTGGAGGTTGTAGTGAGACATGATTGCACCACTGCACTCCACTCCACTCCAGTCTGGCAACAGAGGCAAACCCTGTCTCATAAAAAGAATATGAAAGAAAAAGATAAAGGAGATTACCCAAGGCAAAAGCAATTACAATGTATTGTAAGCTTTTGTGATTTAATAACAATATATTTAGTAAGCTTTTGTGATATAATAAAAATACATTTAGTCTCTGCCCTCAGTTCCTGAGACAGAACTCCTAAAACCTTTGTAGTTAGGAGTACTAGAAGAATCTTTTGTTCTAATATTTGGTCTTTTACCCCAGTTTCTGCCACAGACCTCCTAAAACCTTTGTAATTTCCTAAGTGTTAGTAGTATCTTTCGCTCTAACGAGGTAACTCTTGGTGGACTCCTGAATAGCCTCAGAACTATTCAGGGACTAGTTGCCAGGGGGAGCCAACCATGTGAGTAGAAGGTTGGAACTTTCAGCCCTACCCTCAGACCTCCGGGGATGGGGAAAGGGGTTAAAAGTTGAGTTGATCACCAATGGCCAATGACTTAATCAATCATGCCTACATGATGAAACCTCCATAACAATCCCTCAACTACAGGGTTCAGAGAGCTTCTGCACTGCTGAACATGGAAGTGCCTGGAGGGTGGTGCACCCTGAGAGGCCATGGAAGCTCTATGCCTCTTCCCACACACCTTGTCCTACACATCTCTTCCAACTGGCTGTTTATCTATATCCTTTGTATTATCCTCTATAATAAATGTGCCCATTTACTAAAGTAGAGTGTTTCCCTGAGTTTTGTAAGGCACTCCAACAAATTAATGAACCCAAGGATGGGGTCATGAGAACCACTGATTTACAGCTGGTTAGTCAAAAGTGCAAGTAACAACCTGGACTTGGGGCTGGCATCTGAAGTGAAGTGAGGTCTTGTGGTTCTGAACCCTTAACCTGTGACAATCCCCACACACAGTTTGATGACCCCAAGTGAAGTATCCAGTATTCTGTTAAATATATGAGAGGAGAAAAAAAAAGTTTGTCTTCTTCTTTTACAGGTTCACAAAATATGAAGTAAAATGTATGATACTAGCACTATTGTAAGGTTCTTCCCCATATGTAAAGTTGTATGATATTATGTAAAGATAGGCTGTGATAAGTTAAAGACGTGTGTTTTAAACCCGCGAACAATCACTAGTAAATTAAAACAAAGAGGTATATGGTTAATAAGTCAACAGAAGAGAAGATGGGACAAATAGGAAAACAAAGCAAGATAATAAATTTAAACTCAACCATATCAATAACAACATTAGAGACTGACAGATTGGATTTAAAATGAAGGAAAAACAAAAGAGAATAGAGAAACTTACTTTAAACATAAAGACACAAATAGGTTAAAAGTAAAAAGTGCAAATAGATATACCATATAAACACAAATTAGAAGAAAGTTGGAGAGAATGTATTAATATCAGATGAGGTAGACTTCAGATCAAAGAATAGTACTAGGGATCATATTAAGTAACACGCACATACAAAAATACAAAGGATCATCCCAAAAGACATAGAAAAAGCATTTTTTCCAGAAATGTAGTTAAACTTTTGGAAAAAAAAATCAATGTAATTTACCATGTTAACTACACACACACACACACACACACACACACACACACACACACACCTGAAAAGATGCAGAGAAAGCATTTGACAAAATCCAACACCTATTCATAATAAACCCTCAACAAACTAGGAATATAAAGGAACTTCCTCAAACTAATATTTAGGAGCTGATGTCCTACATATGGAAAAAAGACTGCACGCTATTGCCCTAAGACTAGGAACAAAGCAAGGACATATCCTCTAACTACTTCTATTCAACATTGCACTGGAAATCCTAGAGAAAAAAACAATAGCAGGCACACAGATTGGAAAGGAAATAATAAAACTATCTTTTGGTAGCTGGCACGATTATAATTATTTCAATGTAAGGAATATACAAAAAAGTAAAAGAGAAAACAACAACAACCTACCAAACTAATAAATGAGTTTGGCAAGGTCATATGATTCAAAGTCAATGTACAAAAATCAACTGTATTTGTATGTTCTAAGAACAAATAGTTGGAAATTATAATTCAAAAACCAATGTAATTTACAATAGCAACAAAATGGAAATAATTGGGAATAAATTTAACAAACTATGTGCAAGATCTGTACAATGAAAACTATAAAACACTGCTGACAAATGTTAAAGACATCCTACATACATGAAGAGATGTACCGTGTTTATGGATCAGAAGATCCAATACTTTTTAAATACTTTTTAAAGATGTTAATACTTTAAAGATGTTAAATACTTTTTAAAGATGTTAATTATCCTCAAATTAATCTATAGATGTGATACCATTCCAGTAAAATCAACCCAAATGCCCATCAATGATAGACTGGATAAACAAAATGTGGCACATATACACCGTGCAATACTATGTAGCCATAAAAAGGAACGAGATCATGACCTTTGCAGGACATGGATGGAGATGGAAGCCATAATCCTTCACAAACTAACACAGGAACACAAATACAAATACCACATGTTCTCACTTATAAGTGGGAGCTGAATGATGAGAACACATGGACACATTGATGGGAACAACACACACTGGGGATTGTCAGAGGGTGGGATATGGGAGGAGGGAGAGCATCAGGAAGAACAGCTAATGGATACTGGGCTTAATACCTAGATGATGGGATGATCTGTGCAGCAAACCACCATGGCACATGTTTACCCATGTAACAAACCTACATATTTTGCACATATACCCCTGAACTTAAAACAAAAGTGGGAAATATAAAAAAACTTAAGTCACTTGGGCAGAATAGGGGCTCAAAATACAAACTGAGTTACAAAAAAAATAAGAAGTAGTATAATCATTGAACATCGGACGTTATAGACTGAGATGTAGTTCTACAGACTGCTGTATTACCCTCAAAGCAAAGAGGTTTTCCAAGGAATGTGGAAGCATTTTATTTTATTTATTTTTTAGATAAATTGTGCCAAATAAATACTGGATTTTTAAATATGCCCTACAGATGGGCCATCAAAGTGCAACACTTTGAATAATTACTACTATATGGACTATAGAAGTAGGTTCTTCTGATGACATCTATAATAATTTTACTAGACAAGCTGAGTTATTAAGCACAGTTTTTCAGTTTCCCAAACACATCTGTAGGTAATAAATTATCTATGACAAGTCTAGATGATTGGCAACACTGGCCAAAATGAGTAAAACTTACTCATTCTGCAACTATTTAAACAAGTTTAATAACAATACCAACAAAATCCACTGGTTTGCATTGGGGAAAGTTTTGGTCTGAGGCATTAATAGAGAAAGCAAAGAGATTAGCATGAAATATGTATGTATATGTGTATGTGAAAAATTACATTTTCTAATTTTTCTAAAATGACCAGTGATATGGTTTGGCTGCGTCCCTGCCCAAATCTCATCTTGAATTGTAACTCCCACAATTTCCAAACCTGGTGGGAGGTGATTGAGTTATGGGGGCAGGTCTTTCCCAAGCTGTTCTTGTGACAGTGAATAAGTCTCATGAGATCTGATGGTTTTTAAAAAGGGGAGTTTTCCTGAACAAGATCTCTTCTCTTGTCCACCACCATGGGAGATGTGCCTTTTACCTTCCACCATGATTGTGAGGCCTCCACAGCCATGTGGAACAGTGAGTCCATTAAACCTGTTTTTCTTTATAAATTATGCAGTCTTATCTATGTCTTTATCACCAGCATGAAAATAGAATAATACAGTAAATTGGTACCAGTAGAGTGGGGTGCTGCTATAAAGATACCCCAAAATGTGAAGGCAACTTTGGAACTGGGTAATAGGCAGAGGTTGGGATACTTTGGAGGGTTCAAGAGAAGACAAAAAAAATGTGGAAAAGTTTGAAACTTCCTAGAGATTTGTTGAATGGCTTTGACAAAAAAATGCTGATAATGATATGGACAATGAAATCCAGATGTGGTCACAGATGGAGATGAGGAACTTGTTGGGAACTGGAGTAAAGGTGACTCTTGCTATATTTTAACAAAGAGACTGGTAGCATTTAGTCCCTGTCCTAGAGATGTGTAGAACTTTGAACTTGAGGGGGATGATTTAGGGTATCTGGCAGAAGAAATTTCTAAGCAGCAAAGCATTCAAAAGGTGACTTCGGTGCTGTTAAAAGCATTCAGTTTTAAAAGGGAAACAGCATAAAAGTTCAGAAAATTTGCAACCTGATGACGCAATAGAAAAGAAAACCCCATTTTCTGAGGAGAAATTCAAGCCAGCTGCAGAAATTAGAATAAATAATCAGGAGCCAAATGTTAATTTCCAGGGCAATGGGGAAAATGTCTCCAGGCCATGTCAGAGACCTTTGTGGCAGCCCCACCCATCACAGACCCAGAGACCTGGGAGGAAAAAGTGTTTTCCTGGGCCATGCACAGGGCCTCCCTACTGTATGACACCTAGTGAATTGGTGCCCTGTGTCTTAGCCACTCTAGCGATGGTTAAAAGGGGCCATGGTATAGCTCAGGCCATGGCTTCAGAGAGTGAAAGCCCCAAGCCTTGGCAACTTCCACATGATGTTAAACCTGTGGGTATACAGAATTGAGGTTTAGAAACCTTCACCTAGATTTCAGAGGATGTATGGAACTGCCTGGATGTCCAGGCAGGAGTTTGCTGTGAGGTGGGGCCCTCATGGAGGACCTCTGCTAGGGCAGTGTGGAAGGGAAATATGGGGTTGAAGCACCCACAGAGAGTCCCCACTGGGGCACTGCCTAGTGGAGTTGTGAGAAGAGGCCATCATCCCTCAGGCTCCAGAGTGGTAGATCCACCAACAGCTTGCATCATGTGCCTGGAAAAGCCACAGACATTGAATGCCAGCCTATCAAAGCAGCCAGGAGGGGGCCTGTACCCTGCAAAGCCACAGGGGTGGAACTACCCAAGACCATGGGAACACACCTCTTGCCATCAGTGTGACCTGAATGCAAGACATGGAGTCAAAGGAGATAATTTTGGAGATTTAAGATTTGACTGCCCTGCTGGATTTCAGACTTGCATGTGGCCTGTAGCCCCTTTGTTCTGGCCAATTTCTCCCATTCGGAATGGGTCTGTTTTCCCAGTGCTGGTATCTCCATTGTATCTAGGAAGTAACTAACTTGCTTTTGATTTTACAGGCTCATAGACAGAAGAGACTTGCCTTGTCTCAGATGAGACTTTGAACGGTGGACTTCTGAGTTAGTATTGAAATGAGTTAAGACTTTGGGTGAACGTTGGGAAGGTATGATTGGTTTTGAAAAGTGAAGACATGAGATTTCGGAGGGGCCAGAGGTGGAATGATATGGTTTGGCTGTGTCCCCAACCATATCTCATCTTCAATTGTAACTCCCACAATTACAACATGTCGTGAGAGGAACCTGGTAGCGGGTGATTGAATCATGGGGGCAGGTCATTGAATCATGGGGGCAGGTCTTTCCCATGCTGTTCTCATAGTAGTGAATAAGTCTCAAGAGATCTGATGGTTCTAAAAAGGGGAGTTTCCCTGCACAAGCTCTCTTCTCTTGTCTGCTGCCATGTAAGATGTGCCTTTTACCTTCGGCCATGATTAACTGTGAGTCCATTAAATGTCTTTCTTTTCTAAATTGCCCAGTCTTGTGTATGGCTTTATCGGCAGCATGAAAATGGACTAATACAACCACAAAGCCCTTTATTTACTAGAAAATTAGAAAATGTGTTTTAAAATAGAGGTTTTTTAATTACCCTTCTAATATAGTCTTAGAAATTTAACAGTACATGGCCTGATTAAATATGATTAAGAACCATATCTACAATGGTGCAATTACCTAAGAATTCAGGCAAAGAACCATTTTAGTATGAATATTCAAATAGCCAAGTACTTGGAGTAGCTGTGGCCCAACAGGGCCTCTGAGCTTCAGGTTTTTTCTGCTGAAAATGGAAACAAATATTCATGCAGCCTAATGTTTGAAAAGCATCTAGCATCATCTGATACATAAGCCCACAAAACAATATTTACTGAATTGGCCACCATTTACTTCCAATCAACATCACTGATGTTGGCCTCTGAAAGAACAAATCAACGAGAAATTGCTAGGAAAAGAGTCACCTATTTCATCATGGTTCTGCAGTACTCTTCCAAAGGTAAAACAGACCTTCAGTAGTATCATCCAGGGCAAGCTGTTTCAGAACAACCATCTCCCATTCCTACTGTGGTATTTATATTGATAAATGCAACTGCATAAGTGCCTAAGAATTCTCCTGATACCTTGCAGCTTTGCTGCAAAAGCAAAAATAGACAAATGGGATATAATTAAACTAAAGAACTTCTGCACAGCAAAAGAAATTATCATCAGAGTGAACAGACAATCTACAGAATGGGAGAAAATTTTTGCAATCTACTCATCTCACAAAGGGCTAATATCCAGAATCCACAAAGAACTTAAACAACTTTACAAGAAAAAAAACAACTCCATCGAAAAGTGGGCAAAGGATACGAACAGACACTTCTCAAAAGAAGACATTTATGCAGCCAACAGACACGTGAAAAAATGCTCATCATCACTGGTCATCAGAGAAATGGAAATCAAAACCACAATGAGATGCCATCTCACGTCAGTTAGAATGGTGATCATCAAAAAGTCAGGAAACAACAGATGCTGGAGAGGATGTGGAGAAATAGGAGTGCTTTTACACTGTTGGTGGGGGTGCAAATTAGTTCAGCCATTGTGGAAGACAGTGTGACGATTCCTCAAGGATCTAGAACTAGAAATACCATTTGACCCAGCCATCCCATTACTTGGTATATACCCAAAGGATTATAAATCATGCTGCTATAAAGACACATCCACACGAATGTTTATTGTGGCACTATTCACAATAGCCAAGACTTGGAACCAACCCACATGTCCATCAATGATAGACTGGATTAAGAAAATGTAATACATATACACCACAGAATACTATGCAGCCATAAAAAAGGATGAGTTCATGTCCTTTGCAGGGACATGGATGAAGCTGGAAACCATTTATTCTCAGCAAACTACCACAAGGACAGAAAACCAAACACTGCATGTTCTCACTCACAGGTGGGAACTGAACAATGAGAACACTTGGACACAGGGTGGCGAACATCACACACTGGGGTCTGTCAGGGGATGAGGGTTGGGTGAGGGATAGCATTAGGAGAAATACCTAATGTGAATGATGAGTTGATGGGTGCAGCAAACCAATATGGCACATGTATACCTATGTAACAAACCTGCACAACTAGAACTTAAAAGTATAATTAAAAAAAAAAAAAAAGATTTTTACTAGCTGGAGGAAACTAGGATGGACGGAAGCAAAAGAGAGGTCAACCCTCAGATGGTTGAGGCCTTCGCAACAGAATGAAGACCAATCTTTTTTCATTCCACCCATTTTTTTTTCTCATCTTCCTTCCTCTCAAGTTTCCTGCAATAATATCCACCCATTTTCGCCATCTCTTTTCCTCCTCTTTTTTGCTTCCACGGTCATCATTTTTTTACTCACATACTGTCCTCAAAGAATTCTTCTTTTTTTTTCTTCAGACAGGGTCTCGCTCTGTCTCCCAGGCACTAGAGTGCAGTGGCACACTCAGTCTCGCCTCACTGCAACCTCCACCTCCTGGATTCAAGCGATTGTCCTGTCTCAGCCTTCCACGTCACTGGGATTACAGGCGCCCACCACCACGCCTTGCTAATTTTTAATATTTTTAGTAGAGACAGGGTTTCACCATGTTGGCCAGGCTGGTCCCAAACTCCTGACCTGAAGTGACCTGCCCACCTCAGCCTCCCAAAGTGCTGGGATTACAGGTGTGAGTCACCACACCCAACCTAGAATTCTTTTGCTATTAATCAGTAGCCTCAGTAAAAGACAGGTTCTCTATTAGGAAACTGTTAAGAGTAGATCTGATATTCCTTTATATGTCAAAAAGAACACTGACATCATCCACAGTATCAAGTACTCACCATGAAGGCAACAGAATGAAACAAACAATCATAAAGCCATTCCCTTTCACCTCCTACATCAGGAATACTGAATGCTTTGGGGCTTCATCTGATTAAAGTTTCTTCTCTTCCTTCTCCAGAATATATCTTTTTTTGGGGGGAGGTGGGGATGGAGTCTCACTCTGGCACCCAGGCCGGAGTGTAGTGGCACAATCTCAGCTCTCTGCAAACTCCACCTTATAGGTTCAAGAGATTCTCTTGCCTCAGTCTTCCAAGCAGCTGGGATTACAGGCAACTGCCACCACACCTGGATAATTTTCTGTAGTTTTAGTAGAGATGGGGTTTCACCACATTGGCCAGGCTGGTCTCAAACTCCTGACCTCAAGTGATCCACCTACCTTGGCCTCCCAAAGTGCTCCAGCATATATCAATATCATGAGAATGTCCATATTGCCCAAAGTAATTTATAAATTCAATGTTATTCCCATGAAACTACCATTGACATTCTTCACAGAATTAGAAAAAACTATTTTAAAATTCCTATGGAACCAAAAAAGAGCCCATACACCAAAGACAATCCTAAACAAAAAGAACAAAGTTGGAGGCATCACGTTACCTGACTTCAAACTATACTACAAGGCTACAGTAACCAAAACAGCATGGTACTGGTAAAAAGCAGACACATACACCAGTGGAATAGAATAGGGAACTCAGAAATAAGACCACACATCTACAATCATCTAATCTTCAACAAACCTGACAAAAACAAGCAATGGGGAAATGATTCCCTATTTAATAAGTAGTTCTGGGAGAACTGTTTAGCCATATGCAGAAAATTGAAACTGGACCCCTTCCTTACACCTTATACAAAAATTAACTTAAGATAGATTAATGACTAAAATATAAAACCCCAAACTACAAAAACCCTAGAAGAAAATCTAGGCAATACCATTCAGGACATATGCAAGGGCAGATTTCATGATGAAACTGTCAAAAGAAATTGCAACCAAAGCAAAAATTGACAAATGGGATCTAATTAAACTAAAGAGCTTCTGCACAGAAAAAAAAAAAAAAAAAAAAACTATCATTAGAGCAAACAAGGCAACCTACAGAGTGGGAGAAAATGTTTGCAATCTATTCATCTGACAAAGGTCTAATATCCAGAATCTACAAGGAATGTAACAAATTTACAGGAAAAAACAATCCCATTAAAAAGTGGGCAAAGGACATGAACAGACACTTCTCAAAAGAAGACATTCATGTGACCAACAAACATAAGAAAAAAGCTCAACATCACTGATCATTAGAGAAATGCAAATCAAAACCACAATGAAATATCATCTCATGCCAGTCAGAATGGTGATTGTTAAAAACTCTAGAAACAACAGATGCTGGCATGGTTGCACAGAAACAGGAGCACTTTCACACTGTTGGTGGGAACATAAATTTGTTCAACCATTATGGAAGACAGTGTGGTGATTCCTAAAAGATCTAGAACCAGAAATACCATGTAACCCAGGAATCCCATTAGTGAATATAAACCCAAGGGAATATAAATCATTCTATTACAAAGATACATGCATGTGTATGTCCACTGCAGCACTATTCACAATAGCAAAGACTTGGAATCAACCCAAATGCCCATCAATGATGGACGAGATAAAGAAAATGTGGTACATATACGCCATGGAATACTATGCAGCCATAAAAATGAACGAGATCATGTCATTTGCAGGTACATGGATGGAGCTGGAAGCCATTATCCTCAGCAAATTAATGCAGGAGCAGAAAACCAAACACCACATGTTCTCACTTTTAAGTGGTGGCTGAACAATGAGAACACATGGACACAGGGAGAGGAACAACACACACTGGGGCCTGTCGGAGGGTGACTTCAGGGGAGGGAGAGCATTAGGAAAAATAGCTAATGCATGCTAGGCTTAATACCTAGGTGATGGGTTGATAGGTGCAGCAAACCACCATGGCACACATTTACCTCTGTAACAAACCTGCACATCCTGCACATGTATCCTGGAACTTAAAAAAATAAAAAATAAAAATAAATAAATAAAAGTTTATGAAAGGGTTTTTTTTTTTTTCCACTTCCTAAGAAAAGCATACTAACAATCTTTGTCACTGTAGTGGATGAAAGTGGCATATTATAGTTTTAATTTGCATTTGCATAATTTTTAGTGACATTAAACATCTTTCTATATACTAAAAAAAAAATTAACACATCTACAAAAGTCTATTTGCTAAAATCCTAAGCCTGACATTACCTTTTTTTTTTTTAGTAAGTTGATCCCAGTGCTTACTCAATTTAAAATAAATGAAAACTGGCAAGCAACCCCATCAGGTTTATAAATTATTGTTTACATATATATGCCTCTCTCCACCTCTCATCAAATGACACTGGGCTTGGCATTCAACTGGGTTCTTTCAAGAATAATTTCTAATATATTAGCAGTAGCCACCATAATAATGACTGTTAATTTCAGTCAAGTACTTCTCAAAATCCCACAACCCAGAAAGTCAAATTATTCATTTTTAAAGCACTCCATATGAGGTTACAGGTAGAACATGATCTCTTTAATTCAAAATGAGTTCTGGGAAAGTAAACTATTGTACAAGATGTTAGTAGAAATTCATAGTAAAGTTCACAATTTTGCCCATTAGTCCTAGAGAGCAAAGAAAAATTAAAGCAAGAAGAAATAGGGTTTTTAAAAAATATCGGGCATATTTACAAGTGACAATGTATTAATATTTATTAAACTGTATGACTTATAAGATAGCCAGTTTAAATAATCTTAAATAATTTATTCCATTATTTATTAAATTTATTCCATTATTTTGGTAACTACACTTAAATTAATTCCAATTACAATCATAAATTCAAGCCTTAAAAGAAGAACAGAAATTAACACTGCAAATTAACAATCAAAAGTCTAGGGCAGATAATCAAATGGGGTCCCTCATATGGATCATTCAGCAAATCTAACACAGGGGTTTTCCCCATCACCCCTTCCAGTTTTTATGGCCAAGTTCATCCCAGAGAAGACTTGTATCATTGAACTATGCCATCCACTCTTCAATTTTCCAAGGCATCGTCTCCTCACTTTTAGCACCCTTTTGTAAGGCCCTCATACTTCTTAGCTTCCCAGGAACCACCCCACACCTAAATTTGTCTCTCTAAGCCTTGCCCTCATCAGGCAAGTGCTCCATTCAGTTGATTTGACTCTAAGTCCCAACTATTGCTATCAAAATGTTATCTGTTTCGTGTTCTACTATTTCAGTTTCCTCATCTCAAATAACTATTCTGCTAAACAAATTCAATATTCTTAGAATCCTTTGTTAGATAACAATTTAAGGATCAGCCAACAGCTAATTCTTTTTTATTATTATACTTTTAAGTTCTAGGGTACACGTGTACAACATGGTTTGTTACATAGGTATACATGTGCCATGTTGGTCTGCTGCACTCATCAACTCGTCATTTACATTAGGTATTTCTCCTAATGCTATCCCTCACCCAGCCCTCCAGCCCCCAACAGGCCCCGGCATGTGATGTTCCCCACCCTGTGTCCATGTGTTCTCACTGTTCAGTTCCCACCTATGAGTGAGAACATGCAGTGTTTGGTTTTCTGTCCTTGTGGTAGTTTGCATAGAATGATGGTTTCCAGCTGCATCCATGTCCCTGCAAAGGACATGAACTCATCCTTTGTTATGGTTGCATAGTATTCCATGGTGTATATGTGTTACATTTTCTTAATCCAGTCTATCATTGATGGACATGTGGGTTGGTTCCAAGTCTTGGCTATTGTGAATAGTGCCACAATAAACATTCGTGTGAATGTGTCTTTATAGCAGCATGATTTATAATCCTTTGGGTATATACCAAGTAATGGGATGGCTGGGTCAAATGGTATTTCTAGTTCTAGATCCTTGAGGAATCGTCACACTGTCTTCCACAATGGCTGAACTAATTTGCACTCCCACCAACAGTGTAAAAGCACCCCTATTTCTCCACATCCTCTCCAGCATCTGTTGTTTCCTGACTTTTTAATGATCACCATTCTAACTGACGTGAGATGGTATCTCATTGTGGTTTTGATTTCCATTTCTCTGATGACCAGTGATGATGAGCATTTTTTCACGTGTCTGTTGGCTGCATAAATGTCTTCTTTTGAGAAATGTCTGTTCACATCCTTCGCCCACTTTTTGATGGAGTTGTTTTTTTTATTGTAAAGTTGTTTAAGTTCTTTGTAGATTCTGGATATTAGCCCTTTGTGAGATGAGTAGATTGCAAAAATTTTCTCCCATTCTGTAGGTTGTCTGTTCACTCTGATGATAGTTTCTTTTGCTGTGCAGAAGCTCTTTAGTTTAATCAGATCCCATTTGTCTATTCTGGCTTTTGTTGTCATTGCTTTTGGTGTTTTAGTCATGAAGTCTTTGCCCATGCCTATGGCCTGGATGGCTATTGCCTAGGTTTTTTTCTAGGGTTTTTATGGTGTTAGGTCTTACATTTAAGTCTTTAATCCATCTTGAGTTAATTTTTGTATAAGGTGTAAAGAAGGAATCCAGTTTCAGCTTTCTACATACAGCTAGTCAGTTTTCCCAGCACCATCTATTAAATAGGGAATCCTTTTCCCATTGCTTGTTTTTGTCAGGTTTGTCAAAGATCAGATGATTGTAGATGTACGGTGTTATTTCTGAGGCCTTTGTTCTGTTCCACTGGTGTATATATCACCAACAGATAATTCTTTAACCCAAAGGAATGATTAACAGGGCTATTTTGGCTCATTGGTAAAGATATTTGTGGAAAAGGTTATTTTTGGTACTCTCTGAATTACAGCCATGAGTTGCTTAATGATGGGGATATGTGTTGTGAAATGCATCATCAGGTGATTTTGTCATTGTGTGACCATCGTGGAGTATACTTACACGAACCTAGAGGGTATAGCCTACTACAAACCTATATGGTATGGCCTACTGCTCCTAGGCTACAAACCCATAGAACATGTAACTGTACTTAATACTGTAAGAAATTGTAACACAGTCGTATCTGTGTATCTAAATATATCTAAACATAGAAAAGGTTCATTAAAACTAAGGTATTATAATCTTATGGGACCACCATCCTCTATGTGGTCCATCATTGACTGAAACATCATGCATGACCTTACTTCACAAAAGCAAATTATATGCTGTGTATACAGAGAACCTGGTCATAGGAAAAAAACCAACTAAAGCTCAGTAAACAATCACAGTATTAGCAGAACCTCTGTGTAGGAAAAGGCCTTGAAGTTTATCTAGTTTGTAAGTTTTCTTAGGCTAGAAACCAGATTATTTATCTTCCACAACAGCTTGCACCATGCCTTCCTTGCACACAGTAAATACTCAAGAAATACATGTTGAATCAATAGATACTTGAACCTCTATCTGATGCATAAATCTCTAGACTTTTCCCTATTCCCTACATCCATACTCCCTGTCTGTTATTCTGGATATAGCTAGCACAGTAGCAGTTCCAAGACCAAAGGCTGTTAATATCAATGCAAAAGGGTGACTATAGATATTTGACTCTCCCGAACCCTCATTAAAGCTATGCCTTCACTGACATATATTTAATAGAAAATGTGACAAGTGCAAAATATAACAACTGTTTATAGTTGTATTAGTACCACAACATATTTATCAAAAGTAAAGGAATCAGTCCAAATTTTGGTTAGCAGTCTAATCTGACTTAAAACAAGATACAATTTGTACCATTCACATTCTGAAAATAACTCATAGCCACAAAAGGTAAATATTTACAGGACAGAAATCTAGAACAATAGTAATAGCAGAAAATTTTTCTGCTGTTTATTTTTACCAACTTGACATTAATGAAATATGACATTGCTATCAGCATAAACATGAAAGGGTGCCTAATATACTTAGAAATTATGGAAATCCCAAATAATGACAGCAAAAACAAAAATTATGTTTTTACTTTTCCTTTCACATGCCCTTTGTGTTAGTTTGAGAGCATGTGACCTTGTTATCTACATACTATAATAACAAATTGGTTGCTAGTGTTGGAATTGCCTAGATGGAAGCATTAAAAATAACTAAACAAAATTATATTTCTCTGTGACCAATAAAAGACCCATTGCACAGGACCCAGTTCTCATTTCTCTATGTTGGAAGCTGTGCTAAATGCAGCTAACCAAGAGAAAAATATCTAAACAACTCTCAGAAGTAGCATACATATATATTACATCTTTGTTGAAATCTCAAATCTTACATTATCTAAAGATTTGAATCACCTTTAAAACAGTATTTATGAAAATTCTAATCTCCTATCATGTTTACTTTTCCTGTAAGTGGATATATCACTCCTACTAATATGTCTGTCTGATACTACTCATACAGATGAAAGCACATAGTCATTTTAGGGATTAATAGAAAAACAGACATCTGCATGGAACATTTCCCTTATTAGATATTATCATGTGAGCATATTTTTCCTATTTCTGATTTTACTACAAAATAAAATGAGTTTACTTTTACCCTTAAGTTTTTCTGTAATGTATATTGCCAATAATACAAATACTTTAATTGCACATTAGAAAAATCCCATTTTACTCTAAAAATTGCCATAGAAATTAGCCCTGAAGAGAACTCATAACACACACAAAAATCAAGATATGACTATGTCAAACTGGTATACTAGTTTCCATTTACACCAAATTTTACTTTTAAACATTACTTTAAAAGTTAAAGATATGTTTTTGAAAATCCCAGGCTAGATCATATAGTCATTAGAATGTTATCTGGCCTCTTTCTAAATTAGTGCCAAAATGAATCAATCAGACAAAAATCGATTAGCAAAAAACTATATACTGATCAACCGACTTAACAACTAGCCAAACTGTATGTTCAAAAAGCCATCCACTCTTCTGTCCAAAAGTCTTATTTAGGGTGGGTGGAAGTACACATTGGCACTTTTCTGGAAAGCAATTTGGTAAGATATGTTGTGTTAGTGTTCATTTTCTTTGACCAGTAATTCTACTCCTAAGAATTATCCTAAGGAAATATTTAGAAATGCAACAAACTTTTATGTATAAAAACGTGCATTCCAACATTGTTTACTGGAGAAGGAAAAAAATCCAAACATCAAAAAGAGCTTAATTTTAAAAAACTGAATGCAATGCAGTTATTTAAATCACAATATGAATAGAATAACCTAATAAAATTTTCAGAAAATGTATATAAAATATACCAAAAATGTCTATAATAATTACACCTTTGGTTACAGGTGATACTTATATTTTTCATATTTTTAGAAGTTTATAAGACTGCTATTCAAGAATAATTGAATTTTTTACATTGAACGACTATAAACAAAGATTGTTTGTTAGAAGCCATTTTAATGAGTGATAGTCATATCATATTTCACATGCACAGTGAAGAAAGAACTGTTGGTCATAAGTTGATGACTGTAATCAGCTGGCTCCTTCTGAAGCACCATGGACAACGGTAATGGTTCCCATGTTAATAACTATCAATAATCAAATTAGTAGAGCATTTATGTTGAAAATTTATATTTCCATCAAAGGTGAATTTATTTAACAAATAGCTGCATATCTCACTAGGGACAGTTAATGCAACAAAACTGTTGAAAAAGGTATAGAACCAGAGGGGCGCGCACCCAAGATGGCCGAATAGGAAGAGCTCCAGCCTCCAGATCCTAGCGTGAATGACACAGAAGATGCGTGATTTCTGCATTTTCAACTGAGGTACCGGGTTCATCTCACTGGGGTGTGTCGGACAGTTGGCGCTAGTCCATGGGTGCAGCCCGACCAGCGAGAGCTGAAGCAGGGTGAGGCATCACCTCACCTGGGAAATGCAGGGGGGAAGGGAATTCCTTTTCCTAGCCAAAGGAAATTGAGACACACAACACCTGGAAAATCAGGTAACTCCCACCCTAATACTGCGCTTTACCAAGGGTCTTAGCAAATGGCACACCAGGTGATTATACCCCACACCTGGCCCAGAGGGTCCCATGCCCACGGAGCCTCCCTCATTTGCTAGCACAGCAGTCTGAGATCTAACTGCAAGGCAGCAGCAAGGCTGGAGGAGGGGCACCCGCCATTTCTGAGGCTTAAATAGGTAAACAAAGCCACGGGGAAGCTCAAGTTGGGTGGAGCCCACCACAGCTCAAGGAGGCCAGCCTGCCTCTGTAGACTCCTCCTCTGGGGACAGGACATAGCTAAACAAAAAGCAGCAGAAACTTTGGCAGAGGTAAATGCCCCAGGCTGACAGCTTTGAAGAAGGCAGTGGATCTCCCAACACGGAGGTCAAGATCTGAGAACGGACAGACTGCCTGCTCAAGTGGGTCCCTGACCCCTGAGTAGCCTAACTGGGAGACATCCCTCACTAGGTGCAGACCGACACCTCACACCTCACACGGCAGGGTACACCCCTGAGACAAAGCTTCCAGAGCAAGAATCAGACAGCAACACTCGCTGTTCAGCAATATTCTATCTTCTGCAGCCTCCACTGCTGATACCCAGGCAAACAAGGTCTGGAGTGGACCTCGAGCAAACTCCAACAGACCTACAGCTGCAGTTCCTGACTGTTAGAAGGAAAACTAACAAACAGAAAGGCCACCCGCACCAAAACCCCATCAGTATGTCACCATCATCAGAGACCAAAGGCAAATAAAACCACAAAGATGGGGAAAAAGCAGTGCAGAAAAGTTGGAAATTCAAAAAGTAAGAGCGCATCTTCCCCTCCAAAGTAATGCAGCTCATCGCCAGCAACGGAACAAAGCTGGATGGAGAATGACTTTGATGAGTTGAGAGAAGAAGGCTTCAGTCGATCAAACTTCTCAGAGCTAAAGGAGGAACTACATAACCAGCACAAAGAAACTAAAAACCTTGAAAAAAGAATGGATGAATGGATAACTAGAATAATCAATGCAGAGAAGACCTTAAAAGAACTGATAGAGATGAAAACCATAACACGAGAACTACATGACAAATGCACAAACTTCAGTAACCGACTCAATCAACTGGAAGAAAGAGTATCAGCGATTGAAGATCAAATGAATGAAATGAAGCAAGAAGAGAAGTGTAGACAAAAAAGAGTAAAAAGAAATGAACAAAGCCTCCAAGAAATATGGGATTATGTGAAAAGACCAAATCTACATCTGATTGTTGTGCCTGAAAGTGACAGGGAAAATGGAACCAAGTTGGAAAACACTCTGCAGGATATCATCCAGGAGAAGTTCTCCAACCTAGTAAGGCAGGCCAACACTCAAATTCAGGAAATACAGAGAACGCCACAAAGATACTCCTTAAGAAGAGCAACTCCGGCCGGGCACGGTGGCTCAAGCCTGTAATCCCAACACTTTGGGAGGCCGAGATGGGTGGATCACGAGGTTAGAAGATCGAGACCATCCTGGCTAACACGGTGAAACCCCGTCTCTACTAAAAAATATAAAAAACTAGCTGGGCGATGTGGCGGGCGCCTGTAGTCCCAGCTACTCAGGAGGCTAAGGCAGGAGAATGGCGTGAACCTGGGAGGCGGAGCTTGCAGTGAGCTGAGATCCAGGCACTGTCTCCAGCCTGGGCAACAGAGCGAGACTCCATCTCAAAAAAAATTAAAAAAAAGAAGAGCAACTCCAAGACACATAATTGTCAGATTCACCAAAGTTGAATGAAGGAAAAAATGTTAAGGGCAGCCAGAGAGAAAGGTCGGGTTACACACAAAGGGAAGCCCATCAGACTAACAGATCTCTTGGCAGAAACTCTCCAAGCCAGAAGAGAGTGGGGGCCAATATTCATCATTCTTAAAGAAAAGAATTTTCAACCCAGAATTTCATATCCAGCCAAACTAAGTTTCATAAGTGAAGGAGAAATAAAATCGTTTACAGACAAGCAAATGCTTAGAGATTTTGTCACCACCAGGCCTGCCCTACAAGAGATCCTGAAGGCAGCACTAAATATGGAAAGGAAAAACAGGTACCAGCCATTGCAAAAACACGTCAAAATGTAAAGTCCATCAATGCTAGGAAGAAACTGCATCAACTAGCGAGCAAAATAACCAGCTAATATCATAATGACAGGATCAAGTTCACACATAACAATACTAACCTTAAATGTAAATGGACTAAATGCTCCAATTAAAAGACACAGACTGGCAAATTGGATAAAGAGTCAAGACCCACAAGTCTGCTGTATTCAGGAGACCCATCTCACATGCAGAGACACACATAGGCTCAAAATAAAGGGATGGAGGAAGATATACCAAGTAAATGGAACACAAAAAAAACCAGGGGGTGCAGTCCCAGTCTCTGATAAAACAGACTTTAAACCATCAAAGATCAAAAGAGACAAAGGGGGCCATTACACAATGGTAAAGGGATCAATTCATCAGGAAAAGCTAACTATCCTAAATACATATGCACCCAATACAGGAGCACCCAGATTCACAAAGCAAGTCCTTAGAGGCTTATAAAGAGACTTAGACTCCCATACAATAATAATGGGAGACTTTAACACCCCACTGTCAACATTAGACAGATCGACGAGACAGAAAGTTAACAAGGATATCCAGGAATTGAACTCAACTCTGCAGCAAGTGGACCTAATAGACATCTATAGAACTCTCCACCCCAAATCAACAGAATATACATTCTTCTCAGCACCACATCATACTTACTCCAAAATTGACCACGTAATTGGAAGTAAAGCACTCCTCAGCAAATGTACAAGAACAGAAATTATAACAAACTATCTCTCAGACCACAGTGCAATCAAACTAGAACTCAGGACTAAGAAACTCAATCAAAACCGCTCAACTACATGGAAACTGAACAACCGGCTCCTGAATGCTTACTGGGTACATAACGGAATGGAGGCAGAAATAAAGATGTTCTTTGAAACCAATGAGAACAAAGATACAACATACCAGAATCTCTGGGACACATTTAAACCAGTGTGTAGAGGGAAATTTATAGCACTAAATGCCCACAAGAGAAAGCAGGAAGGATCTAAAATTGACACCCTAACATCACAATTAAAAGAACTAGAGAAGCAAAAACAAACACATTCAAAAGCTAGCAGAAGGCAAGAAATAACTAAGATCAGAGCAGAACTGAAAGAGATAGAGACATAAAAAACCCTCCAAAAAATCAATAAATCCAGGAGCTGGTTTTTTGAAAGATCAACAAAATTGATAGACTGCTAGCAAGACTAATAAAGAAGAAAAGAGAGAAGAATCAAATAGATGCAATAAAAAACGATAAGGGGGATATCACCACCGACCCCACAGAAATACAAACTACCATCAGAGAATACTATAAACACCTCTATGTAAATAAACTAGAAAACCTAAAGGAAATGGATAATGTCCTGGACACTTACACTCTCCCAAGACTAAACCAGGAAGAAGCTGAATCCCTGAACAGATCAACAGCAGACTCTGAAATTGAGGCAATAATTAATAGCCTACCAACCAAAAAAATTCCAGGACCAGACGGATTCACGGCCGAATTCTACCAAAAGTACAAGGAGGAGTTGGTACTATTCCTTCCGAAACTATTCCAATCAATAGAAAAAGAAGGAATCCTCCCTAACTCATTTTACAAGGCCAACATCATCCTGATACCAAAGCCTGGCAGAGATACAACAAAAAAAGAGAATTTTATACCAATATCCCTGATGAACATCCATGCAAAAATCCTCAATAAAATACTGGCAAACTGAATCCAGCAGCACATCAAAAAGCTTATCCACCATGATCAAGTGGGCTTCATCCCTGGGATGCAAGGTTGGTTCAACATACGCAAATCAATAAACATACTCCAGCATGTAAACAGAACCAAAGACAAAAATCACATGATTATCTCAATAGATGCAGAAAAGGCCTTTGACAAAATTCAACAGCCCTTCATGCTAAAAACTCTCAATAAATTCGGTATGATGGAACATATCTCAAAATAATAAGAGCTCTTTATGACAAACCCACAGCCAATATCATACTGAATGGGCAAAAACTGGAAGTATTCCCTTTGAAAACTGGCACAAGACAGGGATGCCCTCTCTCACCACTCCTATTCAACATAGTGTTGGAAGTTCTGGCTAGGGCAATCAGGCAAGAGAAAGAAATCAAGGGTATTCAGTTAGGAAAAGAAGAAGTCAAATTGTCCCTGTTTGCAGATGACATGATTGTATATTTAGAAAACCCCATTGTCTCAGCCCAAAATCTCCTTAAGCTGATAAGCAACTTCAGCAAAGTCTCAGGATGCAAAATCAATGTGCAAAAATCATAAGCATTCTTATACACCAGTAACAAACAGAGAGCCAAATCATGAATGAACTCCCATTCACAATAGCTTCAAAGAGAATAAAATACCTAGGAATACAATTTACAAGGGATGTAAAGGACCTCTTCAAGGAGAACTACAAACCACTGCTCAGTGAAATCAAAGAGGACACAAACAAATGGAAGACCATACCATGCTCATGGAAAGGAAGAATCAATATTGTGAAAATGGCCATACTGCCCAAGGTAATTTATAGATTCAATGCCATCCCCATTAAGCTACCAATGACTTTCTTCACAGAATTGGAAAAAACTCCTTTAAAGTTCATACGAAACCAAAAAAGACCCCGCATTGCCAAAACAATCCTAAGCCAAAAGAACAAAGCTGGAGGCATCACACTACCTGACTTCAAACTATACTACAAGGCTACAGTAACCAAAACAGTGTGGTACTGGTACCAAAACAGAGATATAGACCAATAGAACAGAACAGAGCCCTCAGAAATAATACCACACATCTATAGCCATCTGATCTTTGACAAACCTGACAAAAACAAGAAATGGGGAAAGGATTCCCTATTTAATAAATGGTGCTGGGAAAACTGGCTAGCCATAAGTAGAAAGCTGAAACTGGATCCTTTCCTTACTCCTTATACCAAAATTAATTCAAGATGTCTTAGAGACTTAAATGTTAGACCTTAAACCATAAAAACCCTAGAAGAAAACCTAGGGAATACCATTCAGGACATAGGCATGGGCAAGGACTTCATGTCTAAAACACCAAAAGCAACGGCAACAAAAGCCAAAATTGACCAATGGGATCTAATTAAAGAGCTTCTGCACAGCAAAAGAAACTACCATCAGAGTGAACAGGCAACCTACAGAATGGGAGAAAATTTTGGCAATCTACTCATCTCACAAAGAGCTAATATCCAGAACCTATAAAGAACTCGATCAAATTTACAAGAAAAAAACAAACAACCCCATCAAAAAGTGGGCAAAGGATATGAATAGACACTTCTCAAAAGAAGACATTCATACAGCCAACAGACACATGAAAAAATGCTCATCATCACTCGCCATCAGAGAAATGCAAATCAAAACCACAATGAGATACCATCTCACACCCGTCAGAATGGCGATCATTAAAAAATCAGGAAACAACAGGTGCTGGAGAGGATGTGGAGAAATAGGAACACTTTTACACTCTTGGTGGGACTGTAAACTAGTTCAACCATTGTGGAAAACAGTGTGGCAATCCCTCAAGGATCTAGAACTAGAAATACCATTTGACCCAGCCATCCCATTACTGGGTATATACCCAAAGGATTATAAATCATGCTGCTATAAAGACACATGCACACATGTTTATTGTGGCACTATTCACAATAGCAAAGACTTGGAATCAACCCAAATGTCCATCAGTGACAGACTGGATTAAGAAAATGTGGCACATATACACCATGGAATACTATGCGGCCATAAAAAGATGAGTTCATGTCCTTTGTAGGGACATGGATGCAGCTGGAAACCATCATTCTCAGCAAACTATCACAAGAACAGAAAACCAAATACTGCAAGTTCTCACTCATAGTTGGGAATTGAACAGTGAGATCACTTGGACACAGGAAGGGGAACATCACACACCAGGTTCTATTGTGGTGAGGGGGGAGGGAGAGAGATAGCATTAGGAGATATACCTAATGTAAATGACAAGTTAATGGGTGCAGCACACCAACATGGCACATGTATACATACGTAACAAACCTGCACGTTGTGCACATGTACTCTAGAACTTAAAAGTATAATAAAAAAAAGAAAAAAGAAAAAAAAAGCAAAAGGTATAGAACCAACATTCATTCATTGAGTATGTAACAAGTACCATCTAAACCCTTTATTTATTTCATTTAATCCTTGCAATACTATACAGTATGTATTATTACCCATTTTCAGAGGAAGGAACTGAAGCTCAGAGAGGTTAGATAACTTATCTAAGTTCACAAAGCTGGTAAATAGGGTTGCTGTAATTTGAACCCAGCCTTTTCATATGCAGAATCCTTAATGATATCAGTGAAGGAAATTACACTGTAATGATGAGATTGTTTGGCTTGCATAAGATAATGGACTTGAAAATATTTCAACTGTAAAGCACTAAATAATTTTGAAAAAGACAATCATGAATTTGCTGATCATTAATAGTTTTTGACAGAGTCCACATAATTAAGTTAAAAGAAAGACAAATGTTTTAACTAATGTTCAACAAGATAATGCCTAATATCTTGTGCCAGGAAATAGTAGGTGTGCAATAAATACTTGTGTTATTGAACCAAATTAACTTGATACTAACTAAAATAAAAATAGAAACAAATAAGTAAATATCTCTTAGCTACTCTCCATAAGCTACATGAATATACTGTCATTCTAGATATAAAAAATTAAATTTGCTAAATGATTATACATATATATAAAATATTTAATTGACATTTCAGATAACTGATCATTAGGTAGAAAAATCTGTGGGTTGTTTTTGAGAGTGGGAAGATATTCACATATATACAAAAAAAAAAACCAGAAATCACACACACAGAGTGGTATGTTTAGTATCTAAGCAAACCAACACTAAATTGAATAAAAATCTAGAATGGATAAAATAATTAAGAATGTTTCCATTTTAACTCTGAAAATCTAATAATTAAAATTTTTAATCTGAACATTACCTTCCCTTTAAACAAAGCATTCCAGTAATTTCTAAAAATTTCCTATTTTGGATATTTGAAATAACAGCTCCTAATCATTTAAATAACTTGTTAAAATGCTGCTAAGTCAAAATTAAATGCCTAAAGTTTTGATTCAAACAGGACCTGAACAATTTTTGCCTATTTTTACCAGTATATAAAACATACACCACCTATACCATTAAGATGATTAAACCAAGTTAAGGCTATGTGTCACGTAAATTTCCAAAGTTCAAATATTTTTGTTGTTGCCAAATGCACCAAGGGTGGCTTTTCCTTGCTATTACTTAGTTTAAAGTTTAAATTGCTACAGACAATCAAGGAAAAAATTGGGAATAAAAACAATACATTACTGATGCACCAATAAAAATGAACAGATATGGATACTGTCAGATAAATGTTCTAAAATTTGCCATACATAAAGTAAACCAGTTTCTTTCTGAGAAATAAAGAGATGAATTATTCTTTTCTGCCAATATGTTCTGTTGATCTTTAGCAGATAGAATAAATTAATTCTAAAATATTTTATCTAAAAATACTTACAGTTCACTCTTACCTATTTAATCAGTATTGTCAGCCCAAGGGAAAATATTAAATATACAGAGGTTTCTTTGGAAGCCTCCCATTGCCTCACAAGTATATAATTAGTTACATTCCCCACACACTTTTTCCTACTCCAAGATTTCAATTATTATTAACAATCAGGTTAACTGAAGTTGGTATCCCCTTTCCCATCTGCCAGGCTTATTTGAGGTTTTAATAAACCCTTAAATATATATATAAAAGTATGATTCAATATATACATTGAAGAATGCTATAGTATATTCTTAAAGACCACACACACACACACACACACACACACACTCCAATCCCTTTTTAAGATACAAAGGAATTGAGACTATCCCATAGAACAACAGACTCTGGTTGATATTCTGGAAAGTAGACCTTGCTTAGCCACCATTCAAATTTAAACCCTGGCACAGTATAGATTACCTACTCATGGATACTTGAGAAATTAATTAGCAACTCTCCAAGATCATTTATATAATTAGCTTTGAGTTCAAATGAAACTAGCTTATGAAAATATCAGTATCCTTTATGTCTTCTTTGTAAATAATTATAAATTATAGAATTTAGATTAATAAACAGAGCTAAAAGATAAATTAAAACTATAATATTAATATTACTTGATATTACTAACCAGAACATAATTATAAATAAAGTGGAAAGGGTTAACTAAATCAGCTGAGTTAAACTTATAACACAAAATTTATCTCCTCTAATGTTTCAATAATTATATTTTTCAGGCAATTTGTATATAAAATTGTCAATCTTATCACATGTATCACTTGTACAAGATTTGTTAAGATAGACCAAATTTTAATTGATTTAGAAAGTAAAACATGCTTAAGAAAAAGAATTGTATAGTAATTCTAATAACATGTCAATAACTTGTCACAGTTACTTGCTCAGGATCCTTGTCTTACTCACTGTTAGACTCCCAGAACCAAACTGCCTATAACAGTACAAGTACTCAGTAATATTAAACTGAAGTTCCATCTTTCAGCAGGCTGTACTAAAATTATTTTTTAAGAATGTCTTAGTCCATTCAGGCTGCTATAACAGAATACCATAGTCTAGATGGCTATAAGCAACAGAAACTTACTTCTTACAGCTCTAGAGGCTGGGAAGTCTAAGATCAAGGAACTAACAGATTCAGTGGCTGGTGAGGGCCTGCTTCCTAACTCATAGATGGGTGTCTAGTCATTCATTGTCTTCACATGGCAGAAGGGGCAAAGCAGTTCTCTGGAGGTATCTTTTTATAATGGCACTAATACCATTCATGAGAGCTCCTATGACCTAATCTCTCTACCCTAATCATGACTCTTATGACCTAATTACCTACTAAAGGCCAAGCCAACACATTGCAGATTAGGTTTCAACATATGAATTTGGGGAGAACACAAACATTCAGTCTATAGCAAAGATAATTTCCCATCCTGAAAATTTTAGTGTGTGTATGCCTACGTGGATTTTTCTGAAAGATCCATATCTGTCATCAGGGACTAAAAGGACTATATGACTCTAAAAAGTTAAAAGCTATGGACCTGCACAAAATATGGATGGCTGAACACAGACCATGTCTTTTAAACACACAGCAGAAAGCACCTCTAGAAATAGTTGAGAAGAGGAAGGAAAGTCAACTCTAGAAGAAAAACAAAGGAATTTTGTTGCTTTTTTTCACCTGTTTGTTTGTTGCCTTTGTTATTCTGCCTACATTAACCAGAATTAGCAGATTACTACAATTTTTCACTTGATTTCAATGGAACAAATGCAGCCACTGATACAATCACAGGACAGCACACCCTAGAAGGGAACACAACTGCTTTCATTAAGTTAAATGTACCTATCGCAGGATGAGTAAGTATCTTACTAGATAATTCCTTTTGAATCTAGAGTTTAGCTTATTAAATATTCCTGTCATTAATTTTTGTAATCATCATTTGCTACAACTCAGTAAAACAGTTGCTAAATCTCATATGATAAAAGAAAGCTAGATTTCATATTAATTCCCCTTTCAGTATCACTTAATTTTCTTCCTTTAATTTTGAGCACACCTGTTTTGTAGGTGATCACCATACAGCCTTGACCCCCCACATTCACTGTATGTACTTCATGCCAGTAACTAAAATGCTATAATTCCACATCATTATATTAAGCAACAGCCAAGTTCCAGATTTTACACTGTCTGATTACTAAAATCACATTAGTTTACTACTAGAGTTTAGTCACTGTATCAACTATTGGTATTAAATCTTTGAATGCAATGAAAGTTAACAATGCTATTTTTATGTTGTGCCAAAAAATCATTCAGTCTGTTTTCTCTTTTTGATTACAGTTCATTTAAGGGAAAAATGTTGCTGTATGATTTGACAATGTTTTATGTGTCTTCAGCTGATAGAACACACAAAACGTTTGAATAGGCCCATTTATTTGAGCAGACATATTAAATAATACTTTAAATGTGAACATGCATGTCATAAATTTTGTAGTCTCTTTAAAGTAGGATAAATCCGGTACTTAAAGTAGCCTTTGTTCAAAGCCATTTTTTTTGTAACAGTCATAAAGGGACTCTGATTTGTGCTGCATGAACAATGCCAGCATCATCATTTTAATGTTATCCATATGGGCTTCTAATAATAGATAAGAGTCTACATTTGTATTATATGTCTTAGAGACATTTAAAATCTAGATAAGGAAAGGCTGAATTCATTGGCCCCATAGTTAAAGGAAAGCAGACCCTAATTAAAAGAATTCTGTTCTGAATTAACTAGTTTGACATGTGCTAATTGACAGTTCCTGTGAAATGGTTCTAATTAAAGTCAATATGTCTTTTTCAATTAAAAGGAAATTAAGAATATACTAATATACATTAACAACTTAATCTGCCTTCAATATCCCATACATCAGCTGCTTTTCCTTCCTAACATTATTGGAAAACCATCTGACATGAATCATCTACTGTTTGCTTATGGTATCTCATTATTACTTCACACGAGCACAGCAGTAGTAGATATCCCCTTGAGGAAGAAGATAACCTGCACATGCTTTGATTTTTCAGAACTCCTAACTCTTAGTTCATTAACTATAAACCACCTTTTTGAATTGAAAAAAAAATGGACATTTCTTAATAAGAATCTTTGCTAAACGAAAACAAAGACAAGTGTTCTCAATTAGTTGGTCTTTTTACTATAGGCCTTAGAGGTAATTGCATTCTGCTGTAAAGAAGGCTGGACTAAGTTTTCATCATTTGGTTTGATTCAAACCAAAGCTTGATTTAAGCAACATACAACAAAAACATTTTTCAAATCATGTTGTTTCCCAGGTGAAACTTCGGGTAAATATCAGGTGGGAATACTTTGCATTGTATATATAACAGGAAATAGAAAGCAAGTTTGCTTAAATGCCTGCACTAACAGAAGGCCCATGTATACAATGAAAATGTAGCATTAGAGAAGTTGTTTATAGCAACATATTAAATATTCAAATGTACATTACCAAAGCTATGATGTTAGCAATTTCAGTTCCAGAGAAAGTAATATTAAACTGAAACATCAATACTAATGTACATGACATTAACATTACATGGAGAACAACAAAAAAGATTAAAACTATTTGTTTCTTAGTAGATGATTATAATTTAGACATTTTAATTACAAAAAAAGGGTTTTTTAAGGAAAGTTTTTACACTATCAAGATACTATATGCAATTTTTCATTATATAGCTAATATTTTGATAAGCATTCCATCACAACCCCCTTTCTGCAGAGTTTAGAATTCAACATGAAATGCAGCAACTTAAATCAACAGGAAATTATTTTACTTATTTTCACCAAAATTTGTGTTTAATTTAGACCAAGAAAAAAGGTAAACAAGCCTCTTCCACTTTGCCACTTTTATTCACTCACATCTTTAAAAGATGAAATTTGCTATCACCTGTAGCATTCTGAGTAGCGATGAGAGAGGCAGCTAGCCAATCAGCCAACACAATCTCTCATTGAAAGCGTTTTTCCCCAAATGTACTCTATTATTCTTTCTGAGTAGTTACCAAAAACTTAAATGAAAATCATCTTAAGTGGAACTCAAAAAGCATCTGAAGTCTAGTGAATTTCCAGAATGAGTAAACACATATTAATCTACTTTCAATAAAGTGCCTCCTCATATTATAAATATAATCAGACTCAACAGTCAAAATGCAGTGCTATGTATTACCATGTGGAGCCCCTAGTTTGATTTCCAATCCTGGGACTTGCTCCTCAAGCTGGCATAGACTGGAAATGCTGCAATAACAGCATGTACTCAGCTTTTTTAAATGGGAAAGAAGCCAATGCAGCAACTTTTCTGCCCAATTAAAGAGCATTGTCTATAGCAGGCCTACACAACATAAGGCCTGCAGACTGCATACAGCCATGAAGCAATTGATTCATGACCCACCCACAGATTTGGGAAGGGGGACTAAGTAGAAAGACATATAATATGGCATATATGTCAGCAATAAGAGAAAAGACTGTTCCACAGACTCCATCTCTCAGTTCATGTTACAATGACAATGCTAATCTCAGGATGGCAATCAACGTGATCTGTCAATCCTCCCAAGGAAGACATCCACTCTACCAATGCTGCACTTGTATAAAAACTTACTAAAGGGCAGGTTTTGTTGTTGTTTTTTTGGTTGTTTTTTATTTTTTGTTTTTTTGAGATGGAGTCTTGCTTTGTCGCCTGAGCTGGAGTGCGGTGGTGTGATCTCTGCTCGCTGCAACTTCCACCTCCCGGGTTCAAGCAATTATCCTGTTTCAGCCACCTGAGTAGCTGAGATTACAGGTGTGTGCCACCACGCCTGGTTAATTCTTGTATTTTTAGTAGAGATAGGGTTTCACCATGTTGGTCAGGCTGGTCTCAAACTCCTGACCTTGTGATCTGCTCACCTTGGCCTCTCAAAGTGCTGGAATTACAGGTGTGAGCCACCACACCCAGCCAAAGGGCAGTTTTATATACTGAACTGAAATTAGGAAAACCCTGTAGCATTCATCTGAGGGTTTATACTATTTGAACAGTTTATAAATATTTATTGATGATAAATATTTATAAACTGTTTATATTTTGGTTTATATTTTCTTATAGAAACTTATTTTCATTTCTTTCTCTTACTCCTCCCATTCAATTACCAATGAGTGACTAACTTATTTAAACTGGAAAGCTTTTAAGAATGAACATGGAGGAAAGTGATGTCATGGAAGACAGTGGAGTAGGATCAATCCCTTCACCAAAACAATTGAGTTGACACGAACTGTCATAACCAACTACTTCAGAACTCAAGTCTAGCTGAACATTTGCAGTGTCTAGAGGAGTGCTTGATGAAGAAAGAAACTAGTAAATTTTGGTGAATGTCAGTGTTATGTATAGCAACTACTATCCTTAAGCCCTGTGGAAAGCAGCATGGGGACAATGGCCTGTATGTCTGGTGCAATTTGCTAGTGCCAGAGTGAACAACAGGAACCTTCTCTTAAAAAAAAAATTGGTTTTCTGTATTTTGATCTGTTTGGAAGTTCACTGAGGGGCCAGTACACAGGTGGTTCAACCATGATGGGCTGAAGCAACTTCCCAGGCATCAGCTGAAGGAAGTTAAAAAGAATATACTTTACTTTTCTTCTCTTACAAAATCCAGGCATTTAAGAAAATCTCTGTCAGTGTGTTGGCTGACCATGAAGATAACAAAACATAGGCTTCAGGAACCACACATAACAAGGAATATAGTTTTTTCAAAACAATTTGGAAAAGTCCCTAAACAAATGAACAACTGCTGCCTTCATCAAGCAACAACAACAACCCTTCATGTAGAAGGCAAAACTTGATTTCCAAAATTGCCACATTACAGTATTCAAAATGTCCAGTTCTCAACAAAAAAAATATGAAGCACACAAAAAACAGAAAAGTATGACCCATTCGTGGGGAAAAAAATGAGAGAGACCATTCCTGAGGAAGCCCAGATGTCGAATTTACTAAGCAAAGACTTTAAAATTAACTGGCTTAAAGATGCTCAAAGAATTAAAGGAAACCATGAGTAAATAACTAAATGATATTAGGCAAACTATTTATAAAAGAGTAAGAAATATCAATAAAAAATAGAGATTATTTTTTAAAAAGAACCCAGTAGAAGTAATAGAGATGAAAAATATGAGAGATTAAAATAAAAATTCACAAGAGGGGTTCAACAGCCAATTTGCTCAGGCAAAAGAAATATTTATCAAACTTGAAGACAGGACAATTATACTTACCCAGTCTTATGAACAGACAAAAAAAATGAATGAAGCAAAATAAACAGAGTCTATGGGACCTATGGGACATCATCAAGTACACCAACATACACATTATGGGTTACAGAAACAGAAAAGAGAGAAAGGAAGAAACATTATCCAAAAACTTCCAAAATTTGATGAAAGATGTGATGCTACACATCCAGGAATCTCAACAAACTCCAAGCAAGACAAACTCAATGAGATCCACACAAAGACACATTATAATCAAACTGCCGATAAAGACAAAGAAAAAAATCTTGAAATCAGCAAGAGAGAAGGGATTTATCACATACAAAGCATCCTCAGTAAGATTAACAACCTATTTTTATGAGAAACTATGGAGGTCAAAAGGGAGTGGAATAAAATATTTAAAATACAGAAAGGGAAAAAAATGCCAATCAGGAATTTATATACAGCAAAATACTTCAAAAATGAAGAAGAAATTAAGACACTGACAGATAAAAGTTCACTGACAGACTTGCCCTACAAGAAATGTTAAAGGAATTCTTCAGGCTGAAATCAAATGATACTAAACAGTAACTTAAAGTCATACAATGAAATAAAAGTCACTGATAAGGTAACTACATCGGTAAATGTAAAACCTAGTATTAATGTATTTTGGGCATGTAATTTCCCTTTTCATTTCCTGTATGATTTAAAACACAAATGCATAAAACAATAATTATAAATCTATGTTAATGGGCACATATGCATAAAGATACAATTTGTGACAGTAACAACATAAAGGGAAGAATGGAGCTGAGTAGGAGCAGAATTAATGTATGCTGCTGAAATTAAGAACTAGATTGTTATAAATTTAGAATATTAATTGTAATCCCCCATGGCAACTACTAAGAAAATAATTTAAAATATATTGAAAAGGAAATGAAGAGGATATCAAAATATTATACTAAAAAATCCAATCAAACACAGAGGAGGCAATATTGGAGAAATTGAGAAACAAAAAAGACATGATATATAGAAAATACAATAGCACAATGGCAAAAATAAGTTCTTCATTATCAGTTGGCACTATAACTGTAAATGAATTAAACCAATTAAAAAACAGAGATGGTAGAACAAATTTTTAAAAAACATGATCCAGTTAGTTGCTGCTTATAAGAGACCAATTTTAGACCCAAAGACATAATAGGTTAACAATGAAAGGATAGAAAAAAATATTCCATGCAAACAACAACAAAAAGAGAGCCAGGTTGGCTATACTGATATCAGCAAAAAATGGATTTTACATCAAAAACTATTGCAAAAGACAAAGCAATATATTTTATAAGGATAAAAGGATCCATTCATCAAATGATATAACAATTATAAATGTATACACATCAAGCTAGAGAGCCTGAGAATGTATAAAGCAAACAGTGACAAAACTGAAGAGAGAAAATAGGCTAGAAGACAGGACAACTATATAATTAGGATAATAATTGGAAACTGTGGAATAATAGTTGGAAACTTCAATAGCCCACTTTTAGTAATGGATAGAACACATAGAAAATAAATAAGGAACCAGATGACTTGAACAACACTATAAAGCAACAAGGCCTAACAGACATATATAGAACACTCTACCAAAAATGGAAGAATATGTATTCTTCTCAAGTTCACATGAAACATTCTCCAGAATAAACCATAATTTAGGTCATAACACAATTTTCAATCAACTTTAAAATATATAAATCACACCAAGTATCTTCTACAACAACGAAATGAGGCTAGAAATCAATAAAAGAAGGAAAACTAGAAAATTTTCAAGTTCACGGAAATTAAATAACATATTCTTAAACAATAGGTTAAGAAAGAAATCACTAGAAAAACAGGAAAATACTTTCAGATAAAATGCAAATCAAAGCACAACATACCAAAATGTATACGAGGCAGCAAAAGCAGTATTCAGGGGAAATTTTTATAGCTGTAAACACCTATATTTTTTTAAAAATCTCAAATTAACAACCTAACTTTACACCTTAAGAAACTAGAAAAATAAGTGCAAATTAAACCCAAAGCAAGCCAAAGAAATAATAAAGATTAGAGAAAAGATAAACAAAATATAAAGGAGAAAAACAATAGAGAAAAATCAACAGGAACAAAAAATGGTTTGTTGATAAAAATCAACTGTAGAAATTACTATGGTGGCTGTCAAGATGGCCAAATAGGAACAGCTCTGGTGTGCAGCTTCCAGCGAGATCAACACAGGAGGCAGGTGATTTCTGCATTTTCAACTGAGGTACCTGGTTCATCTCATTGGGACAGGTTAGACAGTGGGTGCGGCCCACAGAGGATGAGCCGAAGCAGGGTGGGGCATCACCTCACCCAGAAAGCACAAAGGTTCAGTGAACTCCCTCCCCTAGCCAAGGGAAGCCATGAGGGACTGTGGCATGAGGAACAGTGCACTCCAACCCAGATATTACGCTTTTCCCACGGTCTTTGCAACCCACAGACCAGGAGATTCCCTCCAGTGCCTACATCATCAGGGCCCTGGATTTCAAGCACAAAACTGGACGGCCATTTGGGCAGACATTGAGCTAACTGCAAGAGGTTTTTTTCATACCCCAGAGGAGCCTGGAATTACAGCAAGACAGAACCATTTGCTCCCTTGTAAAGGGGGCTAAAGCCAGAAAACCAAGTGGTCTAGCTCAGCAGATCCCACCCCCACAGAGCCAAGCAATCTAAGATCAACCAGCTTGAAATTCTCACTGCAAGCACAGCAGTCTGAAGTCAACCTGGGACGCTCTAGCTTGGTAAAGGGAGAGGCATCTACCATTACTGAGGCTTGAGTAGGTACTTTTCCCCTCACAGTGTAAACAAAGCCTCTGGAAAGTTCCAGCTAGGCAGAGCCCACTGAAGCTTGGCAAAGCTGCTGTAGCCAGACTGCCTCTCTAGATTCCCCATGTCTGGGCAGGGCATCTCAGGTTAGATGAATTGTTAACTAGAATAACCAGTTTAGAGAAGAAAATAAATGACCTGATGGAGCTAAAAAACACAGCATAAGAACTTCGTGATGCTTACACAATTATCAATAGCTGAGTCAATTAAGCAGAGGAAAGGATATCAGAGATTGAAAATTAACTCATCAAAATAAAGTGTGAAGACATGATTAGAGAAAAAAGAATAAAAAGAAATGAACAAAACCCCCAGAAATATGGGACTATGTGAAAAGACCAAACCTATGTTTGATTGGTTTACCTGAAAGTGATGAGGAGAATGGAACCAAGTTAGAAAACACACTTCAGGATATACCCAGGAGAACTTCCCCAACCTAGCAAGACAGGCCAACATTCAAATTCAAGAAATACAGAGAATATCACAAAGATACTCCTCAAGAAGAGCAACCCCAAGACACATAATCCTCAGATTCACCAAGGTTGAAATGAAGGAAACAATGTTAAGGGCAGCCAGAGAGAAAGGTCAGGTTACCCACAAAGGTAAACACATCAGACTAACAGGTGATCTCTCTGCAGAAACCCTGCAAGCCAGAAGAGAGTGGGGGCCAAGATTCAACATTTTTAAAGAAAAGAATTTTCAACCCAGAATTTCATATCCAGTCAAACTAAGCTTCATAAGTGAAGGAGAAATAAACTCCTTTACAGACAAGCAAATGCTGAGAGATTCTGTCACCACCAGGCCTGCCTTATAAGAGCTCCTGAAGGAAGCACTAAACATGGAAAGGAAAAACTGGTACCAACCACTATAAAAACTTACCAACTGGTAAAGACCATTGACACTATGAAGAAACTGCATCAGCTAACAAGCAAAATAACCAATTAGTATCATAATGACAGGATCAAATTTACACATAACAATATTAACCTTAAATGTAAGCAGGCTAAATGCCCCTATTAAAAGACAGACTGGCAAATTGGATAAAGAGTCAAGACCCATCAGTGTGCTGTATTCAGGAGACCCATCTCATGGGCAAAGACACACATAGGTTCAAAATAAAGGAATGGAGGAACATTTACCAAGCAAACAGAAAGCAAAAAAAAAAGCAGGGGTTGCAACCCTAGTCGCTGATAAAACAGACATTAAACCAACAAAGATCAAAAGAGACAAAGAAGGGCATTACATATTGGTAAAGGAATCAGTGCAACAAGAAGAGCTAACTATCCTAAATATATAGGCATCCAATACATAAAGCAAGTTCTTAGATAAGGGCATTACATATTGGTAAAGGAATCAATGCAACAAGAAGAGCTAACTATCTTAAACATATAGGCACCCAGATTCATAAAGCAAGTTCTTAGAGAGCTACAAAGAGACTTAGAATCCCACACAATAATACTTGGAGACTTTAACACGCCACTGTCAATATTAGACAGATCAATAAGACAGAAAATTAACAAGGATATTCAGGACTTGAACTCAGCTCTGGACCAGGCAGAGCTAACAGACACCTACAGAACTCTCCATCCCAAATCAACAGAATATACATTCATCTCAGCACCACATTGTACCTATTCTAAAATTGACCACGTAATTGGAAGTAAAACACTCCACAGCAAAATGCAAAAAAATAGAAGTCATAACAGTCTCCCAGACCACAGTGCAATCAATTAGAACTCAGGATTAAGAAACTCACTCAAAACCGCTCAACTACATGAAAACTGAACAACCTGCTCCTGAAAGACTATTGGGTAAATAATGAAATTAAGGCAGAAATAATTAAATTCTTTGAAACCAATAAGAACAAAGATACAACATACCAAAATATCTGGGACACAGCTAAAGCAGTGTTTAGAGGGAAATTTATAGCACTAATGCCCTCAGGAGAAAGCAGGAAAGATCTAAAATCAACACTTTACCATCACAGTTAAAAGAACTAGAGAAGTAAGAGCAAACAAACTCAAAAGCTAGCAGAAGATAATAAATAACTAAGATCAGAGGAGAAGTGAAGGAGATAGACACACACCCTTCAAAAAATCAATGAAACTAGGAGCTGTTTTTTTTTTAATATCAACAAAACAGATAGACTGCTAGCCAGACTAATAAAAGAAGAAAAGAGAGAAGAATCAAATAGACACAATAAAAAATGATAAAGGTGATATCACCACTGGTCCCACAGAAATACAAACTACCATCAGAGAATACTATAAACACCTCTAAACAAATAAACTAGAAAATCCAGAAGAAATGGATAAATTCCTGGACACATACATCCTGCTAAGACTAAACCAAGAAGATGTTGAATCCCTGAACAGACCAATAACAAGTTCTGAAATTACAGCAATAATAGCCTACCAACCAAAAAAATAAGCCCAGGACCAAAAACAGATTCACAGCCGAATTCTACCAGAGGTATGAAGAGGAGCTGGTACTATTCCTTCTGAAACTATTCCAATCAACAGAAAAAGAGAGAATCCTCCCTAACTCATTTTATGAGGCCAGCATCATCCTGATACCAAAACCTGGCAGAGACACAACACAAAAAAGAAAATTTCAGGCCAATATCCCTGATGAACATCCATGTAAAAATCCTCAATAAAATGCTGGCAAACCGAATCCAGCAGCACATCAAAAAGCTTATCCACCACAATCAAGTCAGCTTCATCCCTGGGATGCAAGGCTCGTTCAACATATGCAAATCAGTAAATGTAATCCATCACATAAACAGAACCAATGGCAAAAACCACATGATTATCTCAATAGATGCCAAAAAGGCCTTTAATAAAATTCAACACCCCTTCACACTAAAAACTCTTAATAAACTAGGTACTGATGGAACATATCTCAAAATAATAAGAGCTATTTATGACAAACCCACAGCCAATATCATACTGAATGGGCAAAAGCTGGAAGCATTCCCTTGGAAAATCAGCACAAGACAAGGATGCCCTCTCTCACCACTCCTATTCAACATAGTATTAGAAGTTCTGGCCAGGGCAATCTGGCAAGAGATAGAAATAAAGCGTATTGAAATAGGGAGAGAGGAAGTCAAATTGTCTCTGTTTGCAGATGACATGATTGTATATTTAGAAAACCCCATCATCTCAGCCCAAAATCTCCTTAAGCTGATAAGTAACTTCAGCAAAGTCTCAGGATACAAAATCAATGTGCAAAAATCACAAGTATTCCTATACACCAACAATAGACAAACAGCCAAATCATGAGTGAACTCTCATTCACAATTGCTACTAAGAGAATAAAGTACCTAGGAATACAACTGACAAGGGATGTGAAGGAACTCTTCAAGGAGAACTACAAACCACTGCTCAGTGAAGTAAGAGAGGACAGAAACAAATTGGAAAACATTCCATGTTCATGGATAGGAAGAATCAATATCATGAAAATGGTCATAACGCCCAAAGTAATTTATAGATTCAACGCTATCCCCATCAAGCTACCATTGATGGGGTAAAAAGAAATTACCACAGCCACACTAAACCTCCAACAACCACCACCCTGATCAGTCAGCAGCCATCAAAATCTAGGAAAGACCCTCCACCAGCAAAAAGATTACAATTTGCTGAAGGCTCAGATGATCATTAGCATTTTTTAGGAGTAAGATATTTTTAGTTAAGGTATATATATATTGTTTTTAGGCATAACGCTATTGCACAAAATAGACTACATATAGTGAAAACATAACTTTTATACGCACTTGGAAGTCTAAAGATTTAAGTGACTTCCTTTATCGCAGAGGTTCTAGTTTCTTCACAGAACTAGAAAAAACTACTTTAAATTTCATATGGAACCAAAAAGGAGCCTGTATAGCCAAGACAATTCTAAGCACAAAGAAAAAAGTTGGAGGCATCATGCTACCTGACTTCAAACTACACTACAAGGCTACAGTAACTAAAACAACATGGTACTGGTGCCAAAAGAGATATACAGACCAATGGAACAGAACAGAGGCCTCAGAAATAACACCACACATCTACAACCATCTGATCTTTGACAAGCCTGACAAAAGCAATGGGGAAAGGATTCCCTATTGAATAAATGGTGTTGGAAAAACTGGCTAGCCAAATGCAGAAAACTGAAACTGGGCCCCTTCCTTACACCTTATACAAAAATTAACTCAACATGGATTAAAGACTTAAACTAAGACCTAAAACCATAAAAACCCTAGAAGAAAACCTAGGCAATACCATTCAGGACATAGGCATAGGCAAAGACTTCATTACTGAAACCAAAAGCAATGACAACAAAAGCCAAATTTGACAAATGGAATCTAATTAAACTAAAGAGCTTCCACATAGCAAAAGAAACTATCATCAGAGTGAACAGACAACCTACAGAATGGGAGAAAATTTTTGCAATCTATCCATCTGATAAAGGGCTAATATACAGAATCTACAAGGAACTTAAATAATTTTCCAAGAAAAAAACAAACAACCCCATCAAAAAGTGGGCAAAGGATATGAACAGACACTTCTCAAAAGAAGACATTTATGCAGCCAACAAACACGTGAAGAAAAGCTCATTATCACTGGTCATCAGAGAAATGCAAATCAAAACCACAATGAGATACCATCTCATGCCAGTTAGAATGACAATCATTAAAAAGTAAGGAAACAACAGATGCTGGAGAGAATGTGGAGAAATAGGAACACTTTTACACTGCTGGTGGGAGTGTAAATTAGTTCAACCATTGTAGAAGACAGTGTGGCAGTTCCTCAAGGATCTAGAACCAGAAATATCATTTGACCCAGCAATTCCATTACTGGGTATATACCCCAAAGGATTATAAATCATTCTACTATAAAGACACATGCATACGTATGTTTACTGCAGCACTGTTCACAATAGCAGACTTAGAACCAACATAAATGTCCATCAATGATAGACTGCATAAAGAAAATGTGGCACATATACACCATGGAATATTCTGCAGCCATATAAAGGATGAGTTCATGTCCTTTGCAGCGACATGGATGAAGCTGGAAACCACCACTCTCAGCAAACTAACACAGGAACAGAAAACCAAACACCACATATTCTCACTCATAAGTGTGAGTTGAACAATGACAACACATGGACACAGGGAGGGGAACATCACACACTGGGGCCTGTCGGAGGTTGGAGGACTAGGGAAGGGATAGCATTAGGAGAAATACCTAATGTAGATGACAGGTTAATGAGTGCAGCAAACCACCATGGCAAGTGTATGTAACAAACTTGCATGTTCTGCATATGTATCCCAGAACTTAAAATATAATAAAAAATAAATAAAAGAAATTACCACAGCCACACTTAACCTCCAACAACCACCACCCTGATCAGTCAGCAGCCATCAAAATCTAAGAAAGACCCTCCACCAGCAAAAAGATTACAATTTGCTGAAGGCTCAGATGATCATTAGCATTTTTTAGGAGTAAGGTATTTTTAGTTAAGGTATATGTATATTGTTTTTTAGGCATAACGCTATTGCACAAAATAGACTACAATATAGTGAAAACATAACTTTTATATGCACTGGGAAGTCTAAAGATTTAAGTGACTTCCTTTATCGTGGAGGTTCGGTACCGAATCTGCAGTATCTCTGAGGAAAGCCTGTATTTGAAGAGCTGACTAGAGAAAAGTTTCGTAGAAACACAAAGCCACAAAAGAAGTGAGACAGCCTAATTTAATAAAATTAAAAGAAAAAGGAAAAAAACTCTAAAAAGCACTATGCCTTTGCTCAGAAAAGCCATCTGTTTGCTAGCGTGAGTTCTGACAAAGACCAAATCCTGTCTCAAGTACAAGTTTGGAGCTTGTGTTGAAGTTCTCTAAGGGCAGTTTAACCACAGTAAGAGATTACCTCTTGCATTCCAATTTGTATTCATTAACATACAATTCTTTTTTTATTATTATTATACTTTAAGTTCTAGGGTACATGTGCACAATGTGCAGGTTTGTTATATTCTCAAAAGAAGACATTTACACAGCCAACAGACACACGAAAAAATGCTCATCATCACTCGACATCACAAAAATGCAAATCAAAACCACAATGAGATGCCATCTCACACCAGTTAGAATAACATACAATTCTTAAAATGGTGGGATAGTCAGATGTTTGGTCTAGATCTTCCCAGTTGCTGATGATTTCATGTTCCTGCAAATATAATCTGCACCCTTCTGAAAAAGGAAAATGAAAGAGGATGGGTGACTCTCAGCCAATCCATGTGACTTCTGGATGAGGACCTATGAAATGGAGAAAACTGGATTTCCCAGAACTGGCCCTGCCACCACTCCCTTCAGATCCAATTTGAGCATATGTGTTACTTTGTGCAATTGTTGTCATAAAGATGACTCTTGTTTGTTAAAAAAAAAATAAACCAAATGGTTATAGAAAACTAGACAATGTTAACTGTACATGTATAAATAAATTACTTCCCTTTAAATGTCAAATGCCCCATCTCTCCTTCTCTTGTTTTTTGAGCTTTTCCTAATTAGACAGACTCATAGTTTTCATCAAGAAGTTCAGTATAAAAATATTTGGGCTATCTACTATGTGTAAACTGTCACAAAAACATTTAGAAACAAGCCAGAAATCCATATGGATGAGAAGAAAAGGGAGGTGGTGATGATGGTGGTGGTGATGGTCATGGTGGTGATGGGAGTGGTGGTGGTAGTAGTGGTGATAGGGATGGTGGTGGTGGCAGTGGTGGTGGTTGTCTTGGTAATGGTGGTGGTGGTGGTGGTTGTGGTTATGGTGGTGGTGGTGGTGGTGGTGGTGGTGGTGGTGGTTCCTGGTAATGGTGGTATTGATGGTGCTTGTAGTCATGGTGGTGATGGGAATGGTGGCGGTGGTAGTGATAGCGGTGGTGGTGGTGGTGGTGGCTGTTCCTGGTAATGGTGGCGTTGATGGTTGTTGTAGTCATGCTGGTGATGACAGTGGTGGTGGTGATAGTCCCAGTAATGGTGGTGTTTATGGTGGTTGTGGTTATGGTAGTGGTGGTGGTGGTGGCAGTGGTGGTGGTTGTTCCTGGTAATGGTGGTATTGATGGAGGTTTGATTATGGTGGTAGTGGTGGTGTTGGTGGTGGTCATGGTGGTGATAAGAGTGGTGGTGTTGGTGGTGGTAGTGGCAGTGGTGGTGGTTGTCCTGGTAATGGTGATGTTGATGGAGGTTGTGGTTATGGGGTTAGTGGTGATGGTGGTGGTGGTGGTGGTGATAGCCATGGTCCTAACTAAAGTGATAACACAACGAAGTTCTAGAGACCAAAATATTTTTTTAAATGAACTGTAATGATTAATTTTTTTATGTCAACTTTTGTGTGTCCAGAAGATATTAGCATTTTAATCAGTTAACAAAGTAAAGAAGATCTGCCCTACTCAATGTGGGCAGGTATCTTCCATTCCACTAAAGACCCAAATTGAAGAAAAAGGTGGGAGAGCAAATGTCCTCTCTCTTCTCAAGCTAGGACATTCATCTTCTCCTACCCTTGGACATCAAGGCTCCTGGTTTTGGGGCCTTCAAACTCTGAGACTTATACTAGTAGCCTCCCCAGTTCTCAGGCCTTCAGCTTCAGACTTGGAATTACACCATCAGCTCCCTGGTTCTCCAGCCTTCAGACTCTTGACTGAATTATACAATTGGCTTTCTTGGTTATCCAGCATGCAGACAGTATATCATGGGACCTCTTGGCTTCCATAATCACATAAGCCAATTCCTATAATAAATCTCCTCTTATCCATCTCTATATATCCTATTGGTTCTGTTTCTCTGGAGAACCCTGACTAATACATCAACTAAACCAACAAACTTTTAGCCACACTGACTATAAAAAAAGAAAGATGAAAATAACTAAAATCTGACAAGAATGCAGAGACATTAGTATTGACCTTTATAGAAACTAAAAGAATTATAAGAGATTACTTGGAATTATGTACAGCAACAAATTAGGTAATCTAGATGTATGGACAAATTCCTAGAAACACATAAATTATCAAAACTGATTTAAGAAGTAAAAAATCTTAACAGATCTAAAGAAAAAACCTTAACGGACTCAATATTCAAAAACTTCCCAACAAAGAAAAGTCTGTGCTACATGGCTTCACTGATTAACTCTACCAAACACTAAAATAAGAATTAACACCATTCCTTCTCAAACTTTTCCAGTAAAGCAGGAGAGGGAACACTTCCTAACACATTTTGTGAGGTCAGCATTACTCTGATACTAAAGCCAAACAAAGACATCAAAAGAAAACTATAACTTAATATCCCTTATTAATACAGATGTAAAATTCTGCAGCAAAATACTGGCAAACCAAATCCAACAGCACATTTTAAAAACGTATTCACCACAACCAAATGAAGTGTAACTCAGGAATGCAAGTGTGATTGAACATATGAAAATCAATTAATATAATGCACCACATTAAGGAGATGGAGTAATATATTACATGATTATCTCAATACATGCAGAAAGAGTATTTGACCAAATTCTATATCCTTTCATGATTAAAAAAAGCACTCACAAACTAGGAGAGAAAAGAATTTCTTTAATATGATAAAGGGCATTTATGAAAAACCCATAGCTAACATCATACTAATCGTGAAAGAATGAAAGCTTTCCCCTAAGATCAGGAAGAAAACACGATGCCTGCTTTGACCACTGCTATTTGACACTGTACTGGAAGTTCTAATCAAAGGAATGATTCAAGAAAAAGAAATAAAAGACATCCAAATTTATGACACCTTTAGAAGTACAAATAAGTAAAACTACTTCTATTTGCAAATGACAAAATCCCATAGAATCCACAAAAATAACCTACCAGTGCTAATAAGCAAATTCAGCAAACTTGCAGGGTATAAGATCAACATACAAAAATCAGTTGTGTTTCATACATCAGCAATTAACAAACTGAAAAGGAAATTTAAAACAATTTCATTTACAATAGCACCCAAAAGAATAAAATACCCAGGAATACATTTAACAAAGGTGAAAGACATAAACTGAAAACTATAAAACATTGCTGAAAGAAACTTTAAAAGACCTAAATAAGTGAAACTATTTCCCATGTTCATGAATTGTAAGACTTAATATTGTTATCTAACAATATTACCCAAATCAATCTACAGTTCCTCAAATTCATATGGAACTGCACAGAACCCCCAAATAGCCAAAACAATACTTCAAAAGTAACATATGGTTGGAAGACTCACAATTCCCAATTTCAAAACTTACTACATAGCTAAAATAACCCAAACAGTATGGTACTGGCATAATAATAGATATACAGAACAACAGAATAAAACTTGAGATCCAGAAATAAACCCAAACATCTATGATGAATTGATTTATGACAAGGGTGCCAAGGCCATTCAACAGAGAAAGAAGAGTCTCTTCAATAAATGATGCAGGAACAAATGTATAACCACAAACAATAAAGTTGGACTCCTACCTCACTCCTTATTAAAAAAAAAAAAAAAAAAAAACTCCAAATGGATCAATGACCTAAATAAGAAAGCTACAATTATAGAACTATTAAAGAAATCATACACTTAAATCTTCATGACTTTAGATTTGGAAATGGATTCCTAAACTTTCACAAAAGCATGAGCAATAAAAGTAAAAATAGATAGGTTGGACTTCATAAAAAATTAAAATATTTGTGTATCAAAGGATATTACACAATTTGTAGTTATTCTGATATGAAATTAGTATCCCTTAAATTATATCTGATAAAAGATTAATATCCAGAATACATAAAGAACCATTACAACTCAACAACAAATAGATAAGCAATTCAAATTTTTAAATGGGCAAAGGAGCTAAATAAGCATTTCTCCAAAAGAGATACACAGATCTCCAGTAAGCACATGAAAAGACGTTCAACATCACTGGTCATTAAGGAAATGCAATTTCACACCCATTAGGATACCTTTAATCAAACAAATTAAAAATGTTGGCAAGAGCCAAGCATAGTGGCTCACACCTATAATCCGAGCACTTTGGGAGCGCAAGGTGGATGATCGCTTGAGCCCAGGAGTTCAAGACCACCAGCCTGGTCAGCATGGGAAACTGTATCTACTAAAAATACAAAAATTAGACAGGAATGGTGGTGTGTGCCTGTAATGTGAGGCCCAAGAATCACTTGAACCCAGGAGGTGAAGGTTGCAGTGAGCCAAGATTGTGCCACTGCACTTCAGCCTGGGCACCAGAGCGAGACTCCATCTCAAAAAAAGAAAAAGTTGGCAAGGATGTATAGAAATAAGAACCCTGGTACCTTCCTGGTAGGCACATAAAATGTTGCAGCTGCTGTGGAAAACAGTTGGGCTGTTCCTCAAAAAGTTAAACACAGAATTACCATCTGACTAACAGAAATGAAAAGATGTCCACACAAAAACTTGCACATGAATGTTTACAGCAATATTATTGATAACAGCAAAAAAAAAAGTGAAAACAGCTCAAATGCCCATCAGTGGATAATCAGATAAACAAATTGTGGTAATGGGGTGGGTGTGTGGGTGTGTGTATGTGTGTGTGTGTGTGTGTCAAAAATATGCTCAGTGAAAGAAGGTAGACACAAAGGTCACATATTGTATGGTTCCATTTATGTGATATATCCAGAATAAGCAAATCCATAGCAATAGACAGCAGATTAGTAGATAACAAACAAGAAAAATTCCTTGTACATGGCAAAAAATCCAAGATAGAATCAGCATTTATTATATAAATAACTACTTAAACAATTTGGTGTGGTTTTGATTCTTTCAAACATCATGCATTTTGCAAATAATGACATTATACTCATTATACTTACATGGATTTAAGCTAAAATCTCCATAGGGTTTACATACATGTGGCTGTTCTTTTCAGTACTTTATTCTGTTATATTTTAGTCTCTTGTCTGATGCTTGATTTTTGTCTTTTCTCATTAAGAAAAAGAAAGTAGAATTATATGTCCAAATCTAGCATTAAATTACAATTCTTTTACTGAGAAAATAAGACCAAGCGCATGGAGAAAATGCAAATAGAGAGAGAACCTCTCCAAAATTCTAATTAAGCTGCAAGCCATAAAAGTGTGCAGTTTCCATAATGAAACTTAAATGTTTACAGATTTTTCATCAAAAGACAAACAACCAGGTTTTAGCCTTGACCGGGTAATGGAGATAAGAATCCGAAGACAATACCTACTGTTTTACTCTATTTGGAAAAATATTTTTTGATTTCAAAGTTTTGAATATTTAACATAAATACATGTACTTTATACAATTTTAATAAGGTACTGCTTATATATACAAATATGATGATTTGTATATCATATATACAAACATGATGAAGAGGAAATTATTTCATTTCCTCTTAAAATTAGATGTCCATTAACTAACATCACTAGTTATGGCTTATTTTAGAAATGCTCTCCTCAAACGAATGTTCTGAATTTATACTATAACTTTAAAAGCAGGAAAAAAAATGTTTTGTGGATACTACAAACTAAGTAGAATGCATATTCTCAAAACTGTTATAGAAGATAGATGATATTATTATCATACATACCTATGATTTGAACATAAAGAGAAAACTCAATACCACTATGATGTAATATTAGAAGGAAAAAATGAATTACCTAAGACTTAGTGTCTGTTTTTCAGATATCATTGTTAGATGTCCTACAAGTAAATAAAATCAAAGTGAAATGTGTAAGAAACTTTCTATTCCTTTATTCATTCATAGATCAGACAGTAATATAAAATAAACACAAAACCCACATTTCATCTATCTTTGTCTGTATGTAAATAATTAGCAAAGTATTCTAGCTGCTTATGTCTTGCTTTGCTTAAGCAGGCTTCTCTGTGAGGGAAAGAAACTGCTGTGTTGTTAATGTTAGCGAACCACATCCTATAAACTCTAGAGTCCAGGGGAAATATATATTGGCAAGAAGTCTACTCAAAAAATCAGGATGTGAGACATGGCATAGCTTGGCCCTTGTAGAAGGACACACCCTCTTTTTGTCAGAATTGCTTTTATTCAAGGACTTCTGTTGTCATTTCCTTCTCCCTCTACCATGTCTCCTTACCTTGGATATTATGAAATAGGTATCCTTTTTAATTTATGCATTATATCATGTTTTCTACATTTGTTCATGAGTTGAAAACGAAGAAATATAGGTGTTTCTAATGTCTTCCTGGCTTTGCCATATAAAGTAATTGCTCCCAGCCATTCTTAATTTACATACCACGATTTTTGTGATTTTTTTTCTCTTGTTGCTCTTGTTAATTGATATTCATATTTGGTATCTCAAAGCCTAACAACTTTTCTCCTGAATCTAATCATTTTATAAGATTCAGCATTCTTGAATGTATAATAAAGAGACAGTCACATCTTTGCCAGCAAAAGAAAGAATACATGCAGCTACACAGGTCACTTTCTAAGTATTTGCTTTAGCCTCCTTTTTACTGTGAATACAGAAAACATCTGCATTCCATGGTTCCGATTTGCAATAAGGCAGCGTGCATACAGAGAAAGCTGAATGAGAAGATACCCAAAGACTCAAATACTGTCCAAATGAGTGGACTTCTAAAATATAACCCTTTCTCAAATTTTTGTAATATATTCAGTCGAGGCCTTTTTTTTCGGTTAATTCCCCACATGCTTCAGTGATTAGTAGTAACTTTATCTTGTCATTCCCATAGACTATGATAGAAACAAAATAACCCAAAAGCTAGCTTTCTGATTGAGTTTCCATAAATGCAACGTGAAGGACGTGCATGAAGAATGCGGAAGCAGGAAATGACTTGGAGAGCAATGGAGATATTATGCTGTGTTTGTTTAAGTTGCTGTGTGAAAGGCAAATCTTCCCACTCCCCTCATCACCACAGCTGTGATTAGAACTCTGGCTGGCTGAAACCAAATATAAGGTTGTGTTCTCTTCACCCAGCTGTCAATCTTTCCATTAGCTGGTTTACAGGTTGTGAGAAAAGACATGCTCCTGTTTTCAACATGTGGATGAAAGGTCCTGCTTTGGTAAATTCAGTTAGATGGAAAATTGAGCTTTCTCTCTTAATTTCAACTCATCATGGAACAGTGACAACTACAGGACCTGGAATTATCTTATTGAATCCTGTTTTTTCTTATTAGTTGATGTATATTTTATTGTTGCTACCTATAAATTCATGTTTAAGTTTATATACTATACTCAAAGTATACTTAATGTAATAAATATGCATAAATCCAGGTTGATGTAACTTTGACACAGATGACATAATAAAGGTATGAAGAAAAATGATGGCAAATGCCATAGTCTGAAATATCAGGAGAAGTCAAAGTTGAGATTCTCACGAGCTTTCATGTATTCCTCATGTTTTCATTAAACATGTCCATAAATGCCTAGAACTGCATGAACTCATCATCTGAATCGAAGGTCAATTATAAAACATCTCATTTTCAAGTTTGCCTATCAATGCACACCTTTAAATAGCACATATACCATTTTGGCACTGGGTTTTCTCCAGGCTCTTTTATAAAATAAGTGAAGAAGTATTATGCCTCAAAGTTTCTTAGAGAATAAGTCTTATGGCCAGGCACAATGACTCATGCCTGTAATCCCAGCACTTTAAGAGGCCAAGGACAGAGGATTACTTGAAGCCAGGAATTTGAGACCAGCCTGGGCAACACAGTGAGACTCAGTCCCTACAAAAGAAATAATAAATTAATCAATTAATTAATTAATTTTAAAACAGAATAAGTCTCATAAGTTCCACACTGCTGGTGGGGGTGCAAACTAGTTCAACCATTGTGGAAGACAGTGTGGCGACTCCTCAAGGATCTAGAACTAGAAATACCATTTGACCCAGTCATCCCATTACTGGGTATATACCCAAAGGATTATAAATCATGCTGCTATAAAGACACATGCGCAAATATGTTTACTGCGGCAATATTCACAATAGCAAAGACTTGGAACCAACCCAAATGTCCATCAATGACAGACTGGATTAAGAAAATGTGGCACATACACACCATGGAATACTATGCAGCCATAAAAAAGGATGAGTTCATGTCCTTTGTAGGGACATGGATGAAGCTAGAAACCATCATTCCAAGCAAACTACTGCAAGGACAGAAAACCAAACACCACATGTTCTCACTCATAGGTGGGAACTGAACAATGAGAACACTTGGACGTAGGGTAGGGAACATCACACACTGGGACCTGTTGTGGGGTGTGGGGAGGGGGGAGGGATAGCATTAGGAGATATACCTAATGTAAATGATGAGTTAACGAGTGCAGCACACCAACATGGCACATGTATACATATGTAACAAACCTGCACGTTGTGTACATGTACCCTAGAACTTAAAGTATAATAAAAAATAAAATAAAAAGAAAGGAAAAACAAGAAATAATAAATAAATAAATTTTAAAACAGAATAACTCTTATGACCAAAAGATAATAATAACAATAATATATTTTGAGAGATTCTGAAAATTAACTTTCCTTGTAACCACTTAGTCTAAAGAAAGATTTAATAGTCTTTCTTGCCTTGTTTTTTCCTCCAGCTAAAACATCTTATATGATAAAGCTAGCAAAAACAAATAGGAATAAAATTACTATCAGTTTTACCTAAGGAAACTTAAAAGTGGCCAATTTTTCTCACACTTTTACAAAATTCTTAATTCTGGTGCAAAGTTGCAAGTAAATGTGTCCTCCTCAAAAAGAATTTCTCTGAAAACTACAGATCTCTTCAAGAGATCTGAAGATTAAACTATGACTTATACACTTCCAAGCTATTTACTTCATATCAATATTGCTTCTATATTCAAACTCGCAGAAGAGCACAAAGAAAAAAAATCTAGTTGAAATTTATAAAATACAAAGGTTCCTCTATGGCATCCCAATACTAGATGCAGTTTCAATGAAACATCTCCACTGCAAATAGAGGAGGCGCATAAAGGAAAGCAACAGGGAAGAGACAAGTTAGAAGAGAGCACAAGTAAAAGAAACACATAAAATCAAATAGGAATAAATGTAATTGGGAAAAGGCTCTTCATAGGCTGAAAAACTACCCTGACCCATGAATCTGCACCAGCACCCATAAATTGTACTTGGTAATTTCTTCTATTTTATTAAAAAGAATTTATATTCACTATAATGTTGTCTAAAAGCCTTGTGATTATATGTATTACCCTTATGAAAGAAGCACTAAGATCAGTTGACCTAGGTTCCTCTACGTAAATTTTTCTTTGATTTAGAGAAAAAATAAAAAGGAAAAGCAAGGCGGAAAGGAGGAAAAAAGGATGAGAACATGCTGAAGTATACCTTAAAATAACTATTACAGAAAATCAGTAATCTTTTCAAGTGAAAGAAAGGGAAAAGATTTGTTAAGAAATGTCATAATTTTAATTATAAGATACATCCTTTAAAATTGTTTCAAATATGTGAATGTGTGTGTGTTCCTTCAGCCAATCAATTACAGAAAACGGATGACACATGGGTGATAGAAGTGCAGGCATATCTCATTTTACTGTGCTTCACTTTACTGAGCTTCATAGATATCGCTTTTACAAACTGAAGATTTGTGGCAACCCTGCATCGAACAAGTCTATCAGCTCCATTTTTCCAACAGCATGTGCTCACTTTGTGTCTCTGGGTCACAATTTGGTAATTCTCACAATATTTCCAACTTTTTCATTATTATTGTATCTGGTATGGTGATCTGTGATCAGTGATCTATGGTGTTACTATTGTCATTGTTTTGAGGCATCACGAACCATGCCCATAGGCAAACTTAATAAATGTACACATTCTGACTGCTCCACCAACCAGCAGTTCCTCTGTTTCTCTCCTTGGGCCTCCCTATTCCCAGACACAACATATTGAAATTGGGCCAATGAATAACCCTACAATGGCCTCTAAATATTGCAATGAAAGGAAGAGTCTCACATCTCTCACTTTCAATCAAAAGCAAGAAATCATTAAGCTTAGTGAGGAAAATACATCGAAAGCTAAGACAGGCCAAAAGCTAGGCCTCTTGTGCCAAACAGCCAAGTTACGAATGTAAAGTAAAAGTTTTTGAAGGAAATTAAAAGTGCTACTTCTGTGAACGCATGAATGATAAGAAAGCAAAACAGCCTTATTGCTGATTCAGAGAAAGCTTTAGAGGCCTGGATAGAAGACCAAACCAGTTACAGCATTCCCTTAAGCCAAAATCTAATCCACAGCAAGAACCCAATTTTCTTCAATTCTATGAAGGTTAAGAGAGGTGAGGAAGCTGTGAAAGAAAGATCGGAAGCTAGCAGAGGTTGGTTCACGAGGTTTAAGGAAAGCACAAGGTGAAGCAGCAAGTGCTGATGTAGAAGCTGCAGCAAGTTATCCAGAAGATCTAGCTAAGATCACTGACAAAGATGGCTACACCAAACAACATATTTTCAGTGTAGATGAAACAGTCTTCTATTGGAAGAAGATGACACCTAGGTCTTTCACAGCTAGAGAAGAGACATCAATGTCTGACTTTAAAGCTTCAAAGGACAGACTGACTCTTGTTAGGGGCTAATGCAGCTGGTGACTTTATGTTGGAGCCAATGCTCATTTGCTATTCCAAAACCCTAGGGCCCTTAAGAATTATGCTAAATCTTTTGTGCCTGTGCTCTATAAATGGAACAACAACACTTAGATGACAGTACATCTGTTTACTGCATGTTTTACTGAATATTTTAAGCCTTTCAATTAGACCTATTGCTCAGGAAAAAAAAAAAAAAAGATTCCTCTCAAAATAGTACTGCTCATTAACAATGCACCTGATCATCCAAGAGCTCTGATGGAGATGACAAAAAGATTCACATTGTTTTCTTGACTGCTAATACAACATCCATTCTGCAGCCCATAGATCAAGGAGCAATTTTGACTTTCAAGTCTTATTAATTTTTTTTTTCTGTAAACAGAGTCTTGCTCTCTTGCCCAGGCTGGAGTACACTGGCACAATCTTGGCTCACTGCAACCTCTGCCTCCCAGGTTCAAGAGATTAGAGTACCTCAAAGCCTCCTGAGTAGCTGGGACTCCAGGTGTGTGCCACCATGCCCAGCAAATTTTTGTATTGTTTGTAGAGACAGGGTTTCACCATGTTGGTCAGGCTGGTCCTGAACTCCTGAGCTCAGGCAATCTGCCTGCCTCGGCCTCCTAAAGTGCTAGGATTACACGTGTGAGCCACCCACACCCTACCTCAAGTCTTATTAATTAAAAAATACATTTTGTAAAGCCATACCTGTCGTAGATAGCAATTCCTCTGATAGATCTGGGCAAAGTCAATTGAAAGCCTTCTGGAAAGGATTTCCCATTCTAGATGCTATTAAGAACATCCATGTTTCATAAAAGGAGATCAAAATATCAACATGAGCAGGAGCTTGGAAGAAGTTGATTCCAAGCCTCATGCATGACTTTGAGGGGTTCAAGACGTCAGTGGAAGAAATAACTGCATGTATGACAGAAATAGCAAAAGAATTATAATTAGAAGTAGAGTCTAAAAGATGTGACTGAATTGCTGCAATCTTATGATAAAACTTTAAAAAATGAGGAGTTGCTTCTCATGAATGAGCAAAGAAAGTGAGTTTTTTTAAATAAGGTTTTTTGTTGTTGTTTGGTTTCTGTTTTTTGGTTTTTTTAGACAGGGTCCTGCTCTGTCACCCAGGCTGGAATGCAGTGGCGCATTCTGGGCTCACTGCAACCTCCGCGTCCTGGGTTCAAGTGATTCTCCTGCTTCAGCCTCCTGAGTAGCTGGGATTACAGGTGTCCACCACCACGACCAGCTAATTTTTACATTTTTAGTAGAGACTGGGTTTCACCATGTTGTCCAGGCTGGTCTCAAACTCCCGACCTCAAGTGATCCACCTAACTCTGCCTCCCAAAGTGCTGAGATTACAGGCATGAGCCACCACACCCTGCCAAAAGTGGTTTTCTGAAATAGAATCTACTTCTGGTGAAGATGCTATTATATATACATTGCATCATTGTTGTGAGCAACCACGGATTTGAAATATTTCATAAACTTAGTTGATAAAGCAGCAGCAAGGTTTGGGAGAACTGACTCCAATTTTGAAAGAAGTTCTCTTGTGGGTAAAATGCTCTCAAACAGCGTCATATGCTACAGAGAAATTTTTCTTGAAAGAGAGAGTCAGTCAATGGGGTAAACTTCATTGTTGTCTTATTTTTTTAAAATTGCCACAGCAACCCCAACCTTCAGCAACCACAACTTTGATCAGTCAGCAGCCATCAACATTGAGGCAAGACCCTCTACCAGCAAAAAGACTACAACTCACTGAAGGCTCAGATGATCGTTAGCATTTTTTAGGAATAATGTATTTTTAAATTAAAGTATGTACACTGCTTTTTTTAGACATGTTATTCTGCTGCACATATATAAATAGGCTGCAGTACAGTGTAAACAAAACTTTTATATGCACTGGGAAACCAAAAAATGTGTGAGACTCACTTTATTACAATATTCACTTTATTTAATATTACAGTGGTCTGGAGCTGAACTTGCAATATCTCTGAGGTATACCTGTGAATACATTTGATCTACTTGCAATATGACAGTGAACTGATCTTTCTCCAAACACATAGAAATGCTAGAAAACATATAAACCCCAAAAAAGGTATATAGCTTAGAAATACTCAGAGTTCAAAAACAAAGAGGTAACCCAAAGCCAAAGTTACAAGAGTATATGCAGACAGTATAACAACTTAAGAACATATAAAGTAGAAATTGAACCTAGGGGTCAGTAGCTAAGGTTTTAAGGTCCATCTATCAGGACAGGATATGTGGTTTGGGGCCCATCTAAGTAGTGAAGTTAGAATGAAATAACTGAGGTACCTGAATAAAAAGCTCAGATATTCAAAAGATGGCTTATTCCATTTAAAAGGGATATCAAAAGCAAAAACAAAATATTTACTCACTAGCCCAGGAGAGCAGTTTTTGTTTTGTTTTGTTTTCTTTTTTTTTCCAGTTCTCTGCCAAAAGCTCTGGTTAGGAAAAAGTTTTCTATAACCAATCAAAACCTAAGATAGGTTTGGGGCCCACGGTATGATGGTAATCCCATGCCAGATAAGAAATAGCTGCTAGTAATTAATATTATATAATGTTATAGTGTAATTGCTAAGAAATATTATTAAATGAACAAAACTAGGAGCTGGACAGTGTCAATAGTAATCCTGCATTTATCTAGGAAAACAATATAAATTTAATTCCATTTTAAAAGCAGACACAAAAGAAAGATAAATCAAAGCTAATTACATCGTTTACCTATGGGAAAGCAGAGAAAAGGGCAAAGCGAGAAGGATAGAAACTAGACTTCGCCAAATTTATCTTATTTTCTAGTTTTGACTCTGAAACTATATAAATTTCTAACATAATTATAAAGCAAAGCTGAATCAAGAATGTTAAAAACTATTCCCAAAATTTGAAAGTAAAACGAAATAAACTAACTTACGTATCAAGTTGCTAGCTTAAACACAAAGAACAATTATTTCAAGTGACATTAAACAGAGTAATTAGATTATAAATTCTAAGTGAGATATACAGCAAGAACCAAAAGAACTGTAAAAAAAATTGTAAACTTTTTCCCAGTAACCATATTGTTAGCAATAGCATTGGTATTGTTATACTGATATTAAAATAGAGATTAATTTCATTAATGTTATTATACTAGGAACCAACATTTTTAGCATAAGAGGGAAAAAAACACAAACATAAAACCAAAAATGTTAAGTAAAACTCCTATAACCCCAAATTTGAAATAGAAAAGTTTTTTAGAACAAACTGTTTGCAAGGTTGACCCTGTGAACTTGGATTTCGAAGTGTTGCCACCAGTCCCAGAACTACTAAGAGAGGTCACTGTGCCTAAACGGTTTGTACAATGCGGTTTAAGTTAAACACCTCCTCTCTTTTTGAGAGTCTGGAATTTTGTATATGCCATGCAGAGAATGCCTAGATAAGCAGCCTCTAATAAACACCCTGGGCACAAAGTCTCTAGTGAGCTTCCCTGGTAGACATTTCACATGTGTTGTCACAACTTGTTCCTGAGGGAATTAGGTTCATCCTGTGTCACTCCATGAGCAGAGGACTTTTCAAGGCTTGTGGCTGGTTTCCTCCAGACTTTGCTCCATTTACCTTTTCCCTTTACTGGTATTGCTTTGTATCCTTTGCTATAATAAATCACAGCCATGAGTATGACTATATGCTGAGTCCTGTGAGTCCTCCTAGTGAGTCACTGAATCTGGGGGTTGTCTAGGAATTCCTAAGACAGTGGGAAACTTTACAGACTAATAAGCTGGTTTCCTCAACAAATAAATCACACAAGACAAAAAGGAGGAAAAAATCTTATAAAGAAATTTAATAATAAATTTTTAATTTTAATTTTTTGTTTCAGTTCCTCTAAATATGGCAAATACTGATTGGAACAAAAAATTAAAATTTGTTATTCAGAAGCCATAAAACTCAAAAAAAGTTAAATTGCAGATCCTTTTTGTGTAAGTCCATGTCATTTATACTCTTGAAGTCATTTAAGCTTAAAACTGTACTAAGACTTTTGGAATATTCGGTATAAACAAACTAAATTTGACTAAAGAAGAATATAGAAAACCTGAACATATTCATGATATCAAAGAAATTAATTCAGCAGTCAAAAATATGTCCACAAGAAAATATCAGTCAAAAGTTGTTTATAGACAAGTATCACCAAATCTTAAAGAAACAGGTAACCCCTATTTTAAGCAAGATATTCCAAGAATAAAAAATAGGAAAAGCTATCCAGCTTATCTTATAGGACTAGGGTATTAGTCCATTTTCATGCTGCTGATAAAGGCATACTCAAGACCGAGAAGAAAAAGAGGATTAATTGAACTTACAGTTCCAAATGGCTGGGGAGGCCTCAGAATCATGGTGGGAGGCAAAAGGCACTTCTTACATGGCAGCAGCAAGAGAAAATGAGGAAGAAGCAAAAGCGGAAACCCATGATAAATCCATCAGATCTCGTGAAACTTAGTCACTGTCATGAGAATAGTACAGGAAAGACCAGCCCCCATGATTCAATTACCTCCCCCTGGGTCCCTCCCACAACACATGGGAATTCTGGGAGATACAATTCAAGTTGATATTTTGGTAGGGACACAGCCAAACTATATCATTCTGCCCCTGGCTCCTCCAAATCTCATGTTCTTATATCTCAAAACCAATCATGCCTTCCCAACAGTCCCCCAAAGTCTTAACTCATTTCAGCATTAACCTAAAAGTCCACAGTCCAAAGTCACATCTGAGACAAGGCAAGTCCCTTCTGCCTATGAGCCTGTAAAATCAAGAGCAATCTAGTTACTTCCTAAATACAATGGGAGTACAGGTATTGGGTAAATACAGCTGTTCCAAATGAAAGAAATTGGCCAAAACAAAGCAGTTACAGGGTCCATGCAAGTCTGAAATCCAGCAGGGCAGTCAAATTAAATGATCTCCTTTGATTCCAGGTCTCACATTCAGGTCATGCTGATGCAAGAGATGTGTTCCCATGGTCTTGGGCAGCTCCACCCCTGTGGCTTTGCAGGGTACAGCCTCCCTCCCAGCTGCTTTCACAGGCTAACGCAGCTTTTCCAGACGCATGGTGCAAGGTGTCACTGGTCTACCATTCTGGGGTCTGGAAGACGGTGCCCCTCTTCTCACAGCTCCACTAGGAAATGCCCCAGTATGAACTCTCTGTGGAGACTCCAACCCCACATTTCCCTTCCGCACTGCCCTAGCAGAGGTTCTCCATGAGGGTCCCGCCCCTGCAGCAAACTTTTGTCTGTACATCCTGGCGTTTCCATACATCTTCTGAAATCTAGGCAGAAGTTTCCAAATCTCAATTCTTCTGTGCCCTTGCGGGCTCATTACCACTGGGAAGCTTCCAAGGTTGGGGCTTCCATCCTCTGAAGCCACAACCCAAGCTTTACGTCAGCCCCTTTCAGCCATGACTGGAGTGGCTGGGACACAAGGCACCAAGTCCCTAGGCTGCACATGGCATAGGGACCCTGGGCCTGGCCCCAAAACCACATTTTTCTTCCAGGCCTCCCGGTTTGTGATGGGAGGGCCTGCTGTGAAGGTCTCTGACATGGCCTGGAGACATGGTCTAGAGACATTTTCCCCACAGTCTTGGGGATTAACATTAGGCTCCTTGCTATGTATGCATATTTCTGCTATGTATGCTTGAATTTCTCCTCAGAAAAATGGGTTTTTCTTTTCTACTGCATCATCAGGCTACAAATTTTCTGAACTTTTATGCTCTATTTCCCTTTCAACAGCACCCAAGTCACCTTTTAAATGCTTTGCTCCTTATAAATTTCTTCTTTCAGACACCACAAATCATCTCTCTCAAGTTCAGAGTTCCACATATCTCTAGGGCAAGGGCGAAATGCTGCCAGTCTCTTTGCTAAAACATAACAAGAGTCACCTTTGCTCCAGTTCCCAACAAGTTCCTCATCTCCATCTGAGATCATCTCAGCCTGGACCTTATTGTTCATATCACTATCAGCATTTTTGTCAAAGCCATTCAGCAAATTTCTAGGAGGTTCCAAACTTCCCCACATTTTAAACCTGTCTTCTAGGGACATGGATGCAGCTGGAAACCATCATTCTCAGCAAACTATCGCAAGAACAGAAAACCAAACACCGCATGTTCTCACTCATAGGTGGGAACTGAACAATGAGATCACTTGGACTCGGGAAGGGGAACATCACACACCGGGGCCTATCATGGGGAGGGGGGAGGGGGCAGGGATTGCATTGGGAGTTATACCTGATGTAAATGATGAGTTGATGGGTGCTGACGAGTTGATGGGTGCAGCACGCCAACATGGCACAAGTATACATATGTAACAAACCTGCACATTATGCACATGTACCCTAGAACTTAAAGTATAATAATAAAAAAATATAAAAATAAAAGAAAAAACCTGTCTTCTTCTGAGCCCTCCAAACTGTTCCAATCTCTGCCTGTTACCCATTTCCAAAGTTGCTTCCATATTTTCAGGTATCTTTTCAGCAACACCCCACTCTACTGGTACAAATTGACTGTACTAGTCTGTTTTCATGCTGCTGATAAAGACATACCCGAGACTGCGAAGAAAAAGAGGTTTAATTGGACTTACAGTTCCACATGACTGGGGAGTTCTCAGAATCATGGCAGGTGGTGAAAGGCATTTCTCACACGTCAGTAGCAAGACAAAATGAGGAAGAAGCAAAAATGGAAACCCCTGATAAACCCATCATATTTCATGAGACTTAGTCACTATCATGATAATAGCATGGGAAGGACCAACCCCCATGTTTCAATTAGCTCCCCCTGGGTCCCACCCACAACACACAGGGATTCTGGGAAATACAATTCATGTTGAGATTTGGGTGGGGACACAGCTAAACCATATCAACTAGTATAATCTCAATGCCCAAAATGGCAAAAATGGGTAAGAAAAGACTATAGGCAGGCTCATTTACTAACAGAGATGAAAATGTCCAACATAAATTAATGAATTTAATCAATTTAGTTAAGCAAAGTGTGTCCATCTATATCATCTAAATGTCTATGTCTATATACATATATCTACTTAACTGTGTCATAATCAAGTAAGATTTATCCCAGGAATTCAAGGATAGACTGATATTGCTAAATCTAGTAATGTAAGCTGCCATATTAACATATTTAGGAGAAAAACCGTAAGATCATTTCAAAAGATACAGGAAAAAAAATTCAACATCTATGTATTATATTAAGAAACTTTTAGCTAACTAAGAATACAAGAAAATTCTCTTAACCTGATATTTAATAGTAGAATTTTGAAGCATTCTCTTTAAAATTAGAAACAAGATAAAAATGTTTATTAGTACTGCTTCAAGTTAGGCCTATACAGGAAATCCTAACCAGTTTTTTGGGTTTTTTTTTTTTTTTTGAGATGAAGTCTCGCTCTTGTTGCCCAGGCTGGAGTGCAACGGTACGATCTCGGCTCACTGCAACCTCTGCCTCCCAGGTTCAAGCGACTCTCCTTCCTCAGCCTCCCAAGTAGCTGGGATTACAGGTGCCTGCCACCATGTCCAGCTGAATTTGTATTTTTAGTAGACACGGGGTTTTACCATATTGGCCAGGCTGGTCTCAAACCCCTGACCTCAGGCAATCCGCCTGCCTTGGCCTTCCAAAGTGCTGGGATTACAGGCATGAAACACCATGCCCAGCCCCTAACCAGTTTTAAAAGTCTAAGAATTGAAAAAATAAAAATTATTATTTACAAATACTATGATTATACAGAAGATCCAAGAGAATCTACAAACTGTCAAAACTAATGAGACAATTCAACAAAGTTACTGGGAAAAGATCAACATACAAAAAATTAATAGCATTCCTACACAGAGGCAATACCCAAGCATAAATGTAATAAAACATCTCATTCCAATAGAAACAAAATCACAATGCACCTAGAATATATCGAACAAAATCTGAGTAAAACTTTTACAGAGGAAATTCTAAAACTTTACCATCAGGCATAAATGGAAACTTAAATGAATGGGAAGATATACCATGTTGGTAGATGAAAAAAATTCAGTTTCATAAAAATGTCTGTTCTCACTAAATTATTTCAATAAATTCAACTCCACCAGAAATCCCATGAAGGTTGTTAACAGAACTTGACAATGTGACCCCTATAATTCACATGTAAAAGAAAAGACTGAAAATAAGATACTTTTGAAGAAGATGAACAATGTAGAATGATTTATCCTAACAGCCATCATCCTATAATAAAGCTATGATAATTTAGACGGCATAATGTTGGCATAGAGATAAACAAATCAACCACACAGAATAGGGAACCCAGAAACAGAACCACATATATATGGCAATTTGGTACTGAATATTGTTGGTACTCTATACTAGAAAGTTGGCAATACAAATCATTGAGGAAATGATAAATTATTTTCATAATGATACTGAGAAAATTAGTTACATATGGAAAAAAAATTAGACCATCTCGCGAAATAAACTCCAGGTGGATTTTTAAAACTTAAGGCTAGAAAGCAAAAGTTGTAACATTTTTAGAAGAAAAAATGAAAATTAACCCTATGACATCAAAATAGGAAAAACTTTCTTAAGACCCAAAAAAGTAGAAGCCTTAAAGGGTAAGGCCAAAAATATTTACACAGTAAGTTTTGAAACCTCTATACATCCATACATCACAAAGTAAAAAGATAAGCCGGTGTAACTACCGCCCCTGCCTCTGGGAAATGAAATTTCTGTGGAAGGAAGCGTGAGCAGTAACCAGGCCAACCTAGAAAGGCTTTCTTTCTGAGATTTCACTTCCCTATCAACTCCTCAGCTCGAGGCACCAAATAATGTCATCTGAAATGTTGCCAGCATTTTTTGAAACTTCTAATGTTGACAAAAAGCAAGGCATAAATGAACATCAAGAGGAAAGCCAGAAGCCAAGATTAGGTAAAGGGTGTGAACCAGTATCTAAACGACAAATGAAAAAACTAATAAAACAGAAACAATGGGAAGAGCAATGGGAACTCCACAAACAAAAGCGGAAAGAAAAACGCTAGAGGAAAAAATTGGAGCGACAATGTCAAATGGAATCAAACTCAGATGGAAATGACAGAAAACGTGTTCGAAGAGATGTTGTTCATAGCACCCTTCACCTCATTATTGACTGTAGTTTTGATGACTTGATGGTATTAAAGGACATTAAGAAACTTCATAAGCAGATTCAACGATGTTATGCAGAAAACCGACGGGCACTGCATCCTGTGCAGTTTTACTTGACAAGCCATGGAGGTCAGCTGAACAACAACATGGATGAAAATGACAAAGGATGGGTCAACTGGAAGGATATCCATATCAAACCAGAGCACTATAGTGAACTCATAAAAAAAAGAAGACCTGATTTATCTTACATCAGATTCACCTAATATACTGAAGGAATTAGATGAATCAAAGGCTTATGTGATTGGAGGATTAGTAGATCACAACCATCACAAGGGACTCACATATAAACAAGCATCAGATTATGGAATCAATCATGCACAGCTCCCGCTTGGAAATTTTGTGAAGATGAATAGTCGAAAAGTTTTGGCAGTTAATCATGTGTTTGAGATTATTCTGGAATACCTGGAAACAAGAGACTGGCAAGAAGCATTTTTTACTATCTTGCCCCAATGGAAAGGAGCTGTTCCCACAGACAAAACCTGTGAAAGTGCTTCTTATGACAATCAGTCTGTCAGGATGGAGGAATGTGGATCGGACAGTGATTCCAGTGAGACGGAAGATAGCAGAAATGAACTAGATTCACCACGTGAAGAAAAGCAGGATAAGGAAAATCACACTGAATCTACAGTGAACTCTCTGCCACACTAATGTTACCTGGTTTCCTTTTAGTTTAAGGAAAAATTAGGAGAAAGCAAGGTGCTGTATAGAATATTGAACATTTTATTTTCTGTTATTTCTGCTGTGACATTTAAAAACTTTTTTTGGACCTAAATAATAATAAAAATGTCCTTTAAACTTTGTAAGAAAATATTTTTGATTTAGAATAAGATTTAAATGTGTATTTTTGTTCGTTTTTAAAGCCTCAAATAGTAGTTTCTAGATAATTTTACTTTATTAATATATTTTCATACTCTTTAGAATGTGCCTTCTGACCTCTCAGTTTTTTAATTTTATAGTCACATCAACATCTTTATGATCTATTGCCTACGTATCTGTGAAGGCACATATTCATAAATATACTGTCAATCTATCAGAATATTGTGTATGGTAGGTTACCCTCTATTTGCAGTTTTTATGTTTAACTTAGTTACTTGAAAGAAATGTAGTAATTTTAGGAAGAAGTATCAGTTTGATAGACTTAGTTCATTTCTTTTGGACTATGGAACGCATATCTGTTCCTTCTTTGTGATGCCTTTTTATGGTTCTGAAGTAATTACGGAAGAGTTGAGAATCTCTTTAATGCATTTTCTTAATTCTTACAATGGTGATAAGTTACTCCAATTATAAAATTGAATTTTGCAGACTAAATTATTTTATAAGGCTGTTGCTATTGAAAGATCAATTTTGTCTTTACCTGCATTTAAAATGGAACAGCTTTTAGCAGCTGTGGGTTTTTTTTCCATATAATTTTTCAATTTGTTGGCTCTTAAGATGAATAAAGTTTATATGTGCATCTGCCTCCTCTCCTATAAGAATACGCATACTAATTTATGTTTCTATAAATCAAATACACATGTGAAAATATGCATATAAATATATTTATATCTGTCCTCATCGTGTATGGTTCTCAGTTATTAACTAATGATAACATGATTGATTTGCCATATATCTGTATTACTTGAATAATACTGAAATACTTTATTATTCTGTAATACTGAATACTTATTGTACTACTTGAATGGTTGCGTTGAACACCCTAAGAACAATTTGAATTTTATTAAGTACAAAAATCCTTAACTAAACGTTTGTATGGGAATGTTGGTAAGACATAATAGTGTAAAAGGGAGCTGTTTTAGTTTTCTATCCGTAATTGTATATGCAGTTAAATGTTTAAGGTAAAATGATCAGTCTCTGTCACAGCTAAAAGATTTCAGTAGCCTTCATTGAGTTTGGGTAAAATGAGTTGCTGTTCTTTGTCTTCTTTTTAATACATAAAACTTATATTTTTAAAATGTGTAATATACTATATATGTTACATACTAACATATATACACACACAGAAAGTTTATTGGATTTAGTACTGATATTTACTGTCTGTTTTTGTTACTTTATTCTTAGTAATCTATCATAGTTACCTATTTTAAGGTGAGGTCTATAGGCAAGATATGTAAGTAAAGACAAGCCCTACAATTTTAAAATAACAAAGCTTATGTCTTAAGTTGTATTTTTTCAAAGGTTCATGTTTTTCTCAGTAAATGTGGTTTATTAGCATGAAATATTATGCCTTTTACTTAAATTATGTAATGTAAAATAGGGCCCTGTTTAATTATTAAAGGTGGGGGAAAATCATTCCAAATAAAAGTTTAATTTTTATTAATTACAAAAAAAGATAAGCCACAAAATGGTACAAGTTTACAATGCATATGACCAAAAATGAATGATTATTAAAAAATGAAATAAGAAAAAGGTAAAAACAAAAGAAATGAAATGTAAATGGACAATAAACATATGAAAGGTTGCTCATCCTCACTATTAGGGAAATGCAAATGAAAGCAAAACAACATTTCACACTATATTCTAATAATATTAAGTATAAGCAAGTATATGAGGAAAAGGAAATCTTACCCACTGCTAGTGAAACATAAACTGGTATTGCTACTTTGGGGAATGGCTGACTACATCATGCAAAGTTGATAATGATTACAACCAATAAGCACACACCCTAAAGAAACCTTTACACATGCCTGGCAAAGGAACAAGCATAAAAGTATTCCTTACAGCATTGTTTTAACATTTAATACCTAGAAATAGACTAAACATCCATAAATAAGTGAATAAATAAAATGCAGCACATTTATATAATGAAACACTATGCGTATCACTGTAGATAAATCTCAAAAACATAATGCTGAGTAAAAAAAACAAGCTCCAGAATATGTACAGCATGATACAATTTATATAAGTTTAAGAACATGCAAACAATAGTATACACCAGAACGCTCTGCAATAATGAAAATGTTCAGTATCTGCATTGTCTAATACAGCAGCCTCTAGCGATATGTGGATATTAAAGAATATTAAACACTTATAATGTGGCTAGTACTCCAAAGAAACTGAATGTGTTTTCTTTTAATTAATTTAAATAGCCACATGTGGCTAGCAGATACCATACTGGTAGAGCAGGTATATAAATTTATGAATACATAAATATAAATATATACAATCAAATAAATAAAGCTGGAGGAAGAATACATACCAACTTCAGGAAAGTGGTTATCTCTGAAGAAGTAAAATGAGACAGAATGGGATGTGAAGGAACTCAAGAATCTTTAGGAACTTTTATTTCTTTACAACAAAAATAAATATAAAGCAAACGTCAAAATACTTAACATTTTAAATCTGGTTAAAATATTGTTAATATTGGTTAGTCTGCTTTTTCAGTATGTTTGCAATTTTTCCCTATTTAAAATTTTTAATATTTCCTATTTTAAACGTTTCATTTTCATTTCTTTGAAGTATTTCCTTTTTAAAATTTTTAAATAACTTTTTGAAAGTAAACTGTATTTAAATCTTTATACCTATAGAGCTAAACCCAAGGGATCAACTATCTTATGTATAGTCTTGATGAATATGTAAAACATTGAGAAAATAAGAAACTAGAGCAAAAAAAATGATACCATATGCTTGTAGAGTTCCTAATTTATGTGACGTTTTACAATTAATTTTCAAAGATCCAACCAAAATATCTCAAAAATGTGTTATTTTACTTAGATTCTAAATAGAATGAATTGAGACAAACATGAGTTTATCTTATAGGTAAGTTAGAACGATTAAAAATACATTAAATAAAATACTGAAAACAGCACTGGACCCAGGGTCATGGCAGTTTTTATTAACTTTCTAGAACCAGTTTATATTAACTTTGTGTGTTCTGTTTATCTAGGTTTCCTCATTCGTACAGGCTGAACTAAAGAGTCTCTGATTTCACTGCAATTCTTTTAAGTTTCAAACTTTTAATCAAGTTTCATTTCTTCTTTCAAATGCATATGTAATAAGTTATTTAGAATAATCATTTCTTTGTATCAAAGTGTCAAAACTCTGCACATCTGAAATCTGTATTCCCTTAGTGTCATCTAACTCCTCCTCCTTGCCCATAGAAAAGCCAGAAAAAGAAAGAATAAAGTAAATACATGATCAGCTAGTCAATGATCCATGGTTCTCAAAGAACCTCATTTTTCAAAAATGGAAGCTTTTCTACTAGGTGGTTGTGACTTTTAATGGGTCTTATAATCAACACATAAAATCTTCCAGCTATTTTATTTTAGATATCCCAAGACTCTGAACAGAAAACTGATTCTCTATATAAGTTGCAGCTTTGCTCACATTAATGTTTTTAATTCACAAAAATCTAAAACCTATATATTAGCCAGAAATATCAATTCATTCAGTGTTCTCTCCAAGTTATCATGCAAAGAATGTGGAAGAATTAGGTCTCTCTGTGCTATTCATCCATACAACTCTTAGTTATATCACTCCGTGTGTGACAGAAATGCCCAGATTAAAGAAGTCTGATTGTTTATTATTGTTCTAGTTGACCTGCACAACTGTTATTACATAATAAGGCTTTGGGTTAAATTATTTCAGATGGTGGTACAAATGACAGGAAATGGCAGTAATTCTCTTCTTTTTATTTTTTGGCAAAATTATTGAGACACTCCTGACCTCTATCACCTTTCATAAAATATACATACAACTTAAATTCATGTGATGCTTAATTTTATGTGTCAATTTGAATGGGGCCACGGAGTGCTAAGATTAAATGTTGTTTCTGAGTGTGTCTATGAGGGCATTTCTGGATGAGCTTAGCATTTGAATCAGTAGACTCGGTAAAGTACATTGCCCTCCCCAATGTGGTTGGCCATCATCCAATTAATTGAAGGCCTGAATAAAACAAAAGGTGAAGGAAGGAAGAATTCACACCTTTTTGCTTCCTGCCTGCCTGTTTGAGCTAGAATATAGGTCTTCTCCTGCCGCTGGACTGGGATTTACACCATCAGCTCACCTCGTTCTCAGTCCTTCAGAGTCAGAATCACATTACACCACCAGCTTTCCACCAGTCTCCATCTTGCAAGGAGCAGATCATAGGACTTCTCTGCTAATTCCTCAGAATAAATGTCCCTTACAGTCAGGTGCTACTTAACAATATTTAGGTAATGATGGATCTCATATATGACTGCGGTCTCAAAAGATTATATGGAACTGAAAAATTCCAATTGCCTAGTGACACTGTAGCCATCATAATGCACTACATACAAATATGTACAGCAGGGGTCCCCAAATCCCGAGCCATGGACCAGTACCAGTCCGTGGCCCGTTAGGAACTGGGCCACAAAGCAGGAGGTTAGCGGCTGGCCAGCAAGCATTATCACCTGAGCTCCACCTCCTGTCATATCAGCGGTGGCATTAGATTCTTACAGAAGCACAAACCCTATTGTGAACTATGCATGCAAGGGATATAGGCTGCACACTCCTTATGAGAATCTAATGCCTGATGATCTGAGGTGGAACAGTTTTATCTCAAAACCATGCCCCATCATCCCTGGTCCACAGAATAATTGTCTTCCACAAAACCGGTCCCTGGTGCCAAAAAGGTTGGGGACCACTGATATATAGTACATAATACTTGATAATGATAATAAATGACTATGTTACTGGCTTATGTATCAACTAATACTAGACTTTTTATTGTTATCTTACAGTGAGCTCCTTCAGGAGCCTCAGGCAAGTCCTTCAGGAGATACTCCAAAAGAAGGCATTATTATCATAGAAGATGATAGCTCCATGCATGTTATAGCCCTTGAAGACATGCCAGTGGGACAAGATGTGGGATGGAAGACAATGATATTGATGATCCTAACCTTAATTAGGACTAGGCTAATGTATGTCTGTATCTCAGTTTTTAATAAAAAAAGTTTTAACAGTAAAAAATTAAAAAATAGGGAAAAGCTCATAGAATAAGGAAATAAAGGACTTTTGTGCAGCTGTATAATGTGTTTATGTTTTAAGCTAAGTGTTACTGTGTTTTAAGCTAAGTGTTATTACAAAAGAGTCAAAAAGTTTTTTAAAAGTTTATAAAGTAAAAAAGTTAATTTATCAACTTTAAAATATTTATTAAAAAGGTTATTTTTGAAGGAAGAAAAATATTTCTTTATAAATTTAGTATAGCCTAAGTGCACAGTGCTTATAAAGTCTACAGTACTATACAGTAATGTCCTAAGTTTTCATATTCACTCACCACTCATTCACTGACTCAACCAGAGCAACTTCCAGTCCTGAAAACTCCACTCACGGTAAGTGCCCTATATAGGTGTACCATTTTTTATCTTTTATGCTGTATTTTTATTGTAGTTTTTCTATGTTTAGATACACAAATAATTACCATTGTGTTACAAGTGTCAACAGTACTAAGTACATTAACATGCTGTACAGGTTTGTGGCCTAGGAGCAATAGGCTAAACCATATAGCTTAGGTATGTAGTAGGCTATACCATGTAGGTTTGTGTAAGTATACTCTATTCTGTTCACACAAGGACAAAGTCACCTAATGACACATTTTTCAGGAAGTATCCCCATCATTAAGCAACACATGACTGTATATCCTATTGGCTCTGTTTCTCTTGAGAACTTTCACTAACACAGTTAACAAATGTTTCCTGTAGACATACAAGCAGCCAACAAACATATGAAAAATTCTCAACATCACTAATCATCAGAGAAAGGCAAATCAAAACCGCAGTGAGATGCCATCTCATACAAGTCAGAATGGCAATTATTGAAGAGTAAAAAAACAACAACAGATGCTGGTGAGACTGCCGAGAAAAGAGTATTTTTATACGTTGTTAGAGAAAATGTAAATTACTTCAGCCACTGTGGAAAGCAGTTTGGAGACTTCTCAAAGATCTTAAAACAGAATTACCATTGAACCTAGCAATCCCATTACTGGGTATATATCCAAAAGAAAATAAACCGTTCTACCAAAAAGACACATGCACTTGTATGTTCATCGCAGCACCACCCACAATATCAAAGACATGGAATCAACCTAGTTACCTACCAACAGTGAATCTGGATAAAGAAAATGTGGCATATACATACCATGTAATACTATGCAGCCATAAAAAAGAAGAAAATCAAGTCCTTTGTAACAAGAAAGAGGTCATTATCCTAAGTGAATTAAGGCAGGAACAGAAAAACAAACACTATATATTCTCACTTATAAGTGGGAGCTAAACAATGGGTACTCATAGACATAAAGATAGCAACAATAGACACTGAGGACTACCAGAGAGGAGAGGGAAGGCAGGGGACAAAAGCTGAAAAGCTAACTACTGGGTACTATGCTCATTACCTGGGTGACAGGATCAATCACATCCCAAACCTCAGCATCATGCAATAAACCCAGGTAACAAACCTGCACATGTAACCCTGAATCTAAAATAAAAGATGAAATTATTTTTTAATGTCTCCTGGAATTAATTAGCTTCCCAACCTTAATAAGGCACTATTTTTCTTACTAAACATAAGTACTATTTTTAGCGTAGGGGGAGATTCAAGCTTGTAAAGTACAAGGGAACAGAATCCCCCATATCCAAACAGGAAAAAGCATTTTATGTTTCATTAATTCTAGTTACAATAGTTGACCCTCATGAGAACACCATAAACCAGGATTTGACAGATAGGATTACAGTGTAGTTCAGTATATAATTACAATGCAGTTTGAAACACAACTTACCTTTCATGTTCTATTATATATTCAAAGTCAACATAACACTGCTGGATGTTAAATACAGGACTACTTATAGGAACACTTGTTTTAAGTCCAAGAATTGAGAGGAAAAGGAGAAAAAATATTTTCAATTGGTATTTCTAGTAACACCCAGTGCTGCATATTCCATTCCAACTACTAAACATGCAATGAATTGTTACTCTTTGATAAATCTAAATCGAAATAAAAAGGAAACATGAATATAAGCTACACTATCCTCATGATTAAAGCATACAGCTCAAAGTCATACATTTTTATTCCTCCAGCTTCCAACCAGCCAAAGGATTTTTACCTCCAGCACCCATTAAACATGAAATTCATTCAGGGAGCTCTGTGAGTGATAAAGTAAAGCTGCTGTCATAAAGTCTGGCCAGTTTCCTCTGCAAATCTAGGAGAAAGACTGAGAGTATGTAAGTGTTGACATTATTTATAAATTATAAAATTATTCAGCAATCAATAAGAACTTAAGTATTATTAACATATCTCTTTTATTTCACTTAAGAAAAACATTTAGTTGGAGCAATTCTTGCTGATGCACTGAATTAAATGCTTGAGGAAACAGATCTAATATTATACAACAGTATAATTAGTAATCAAAAAGGCTAACCATTTAATTTTAAAGAACTTTAAGCTGAGATTTAAGCTTTACTTATGAAAGAAATGAAGAAAAGGAAAATACTTTTGTTTCATGAAACCAAAATATCCTTTTTAAAAATGTTTTAAATTTATTATAAGCTCTGCTTATAAGAATAAAAATACTGTATAAATAGTCCATGTAACAAAGTAAAATTTAAAGTGAAATTAATGGGTTCCCTCTATAAGCTTAAATTTCAACAAAAGTAAAAACATCAATAAGAAATAATATAAATTTTTAATGCTTTAATGCTTCCATTAATATCTTAGGGGAAGAATTTTATTTGGCAAGCTTCTTAGTTCCCAAAGTCTTATTTTCCTACTTTTCAAGGCAAAGAAACACTATATATAATAAAGTGACATGTGTAAAGAGATAATTTAGCATATGAACTTATTCCACTGATTTTAAGTGTATGAAGTAAAATTGTGTGTTTTGTTCTCTAATGTTTAACATTATTTTTTAAATTGATTTCAAATCATTCTTTATTATATCAAAATTGTTTAACTTTACCTAGCTAATTATGGGTGGGAGATCATAATTGTATCAAAACTCTTACCACTAGAACTCTGTGATATATAAGATATATATAATAATGTTACAGATTACTAATGGTAGTTCCCCACTTCTTTTCATCATTCAAATATGTACCATCATTACTTTTTCTATTTCTCTCAAATGTTGTGAGTTCTCTTAAGACCACATACCTCTCCTTAGTGTTTATGGTTGTTTTAATTTTAAACTTAATTGTGAAATTATTTGATTAACAACTATCTCTTATACTAGACTGTAAGCAAGGACAGAAATCATGTCTCTTTTTACTTTTACTTTATCCTCAACATCTAGCATAGTGTCTGGCTTAGAGTATATGATCAATAAATATGTGCTAATCGATAGATAATATTAACAATAAATGGTGATTTTTTCCCCTTCACTTTTAGAAAATCTTTCCTATCTGCAGTATAAATTGGGCCTTACTAAATAGATGACTGAATAGAGATAATGCCAGAAGATCTTCCTCACATGCAGCTGTACATCCAAGAAACATACCACTTTTGTCTCTTTTTTATACCATTTTTACTTATTTATGGTTAAACACAAGGTAATAAACTGAAAACAGAGTACATCCCTTATCAATATCTACATCCAATGAAGACTTCTAGGATCTGCTGAAAAGGTACATAGTAAGAACAGAAATTAATAACCATGTAACCAAGAAACTGATGGCCAAGTTTTCATAGTTAATATGGTCAAATACTGGAGCAAAGACAACTTGTGCCTGGCACAAATAACTGCACAAAAAATGAATGAATGAAGTCTTCTCCTCAAAAGGAACTAGCTCTTGCCATGCCTACTGCAGTATTTTTCTACATCCAGACAAAATGTATATGTGCATTTTATATATACTCCACACAAACACACTCACACAGAGTGTTTTCAGAGGAAGTAAACAAGGTCAAAAGGTAAGATTGCAAGACTATAATCTGAAGGGAATTTTAAATATAAGGACATACATGACCTGAAATATATGGCCCATATGAAACTTCTCTCTAATCTGACAACAGACAAAACAGTTGACCTTTCTGGAGTGTTCTCACCCTTTCTAATAAAGAGTATGGTTGATATCTCTCATATTAATGTAAAAAGAAATAATAAAAAACTTATATTTGTACTGTTTTTCTTTATATCCCTTCTCATTCTAAAGAAAGTATTTTAGTGGTATATTAAACAGTACTTTATAATTCACAAGGCATTTCCACATAAATTCTCATTTAAGCTACACAACAACTCTATGAGTTATAGAAGTAAGTATAATACTATTAGCCCTATTTTACAAACGAGAACACTAAGGGCCAAAGAAGTTAAGTGAACTGTCAGAGATACAAAACTAATAAGCAGAAAATCCAAGTCCATAACCCAGATGTTCTGACTCTTCATCTTTTCATTGTACCACAAACAGTAATGTAAAGTTAAGGTATTTAAAATACATAGTGGAAATACCAAATATTACACTAGCAGTGTATTTCTGTGAGTTTAGAAACTAGGACAGAATAATCTGAGTCTTTTATATTATCAGAAAAGAAATATCACTATTTTATTTGGAATATTACATTTCTTCTTCCACCATGCAATGCACTAGTCAACAACAAATTTACTACAATGGCACCTATAAGCCAGACTCAAAGATAAATCTAACAGCAGATTCACTCAATTACACAGTTAATACAAACTATTATATAGTTTTTTATTGAAGAATATAATGAAGATATTTTCCTGAATCTCTCACTGATAAAATGCAATCTTATCAATTGATTCACATTATTGTTTTATATATACTTCTCATAAAGTATGTTTGTCTTATTATCATCCTCCCTAAAACTCCAGTAAGATTTTTGAAGTCATCCTCAGGTTCTAAATGGAATAAGTAATTGTTTGATACTTTCTTGCTAAGTCTTTCAGAGAAATCAGATTTTAGTTCAAATAAAAGAGCCACTTTCTTCAGCTGATAAGACTCTTCCTGAAAGAAAAGCACCAAGTAAGAAACACACTGGTGATATCTCCTGTTAGTTCTTTACAATCCTAATCAAAACTTTTTTTAAAATTTTACTTCATTACATACTTTTCTTTTGACATTTTCTCCTGCGATGGTTTAATTTTTGTTAGTTTTGTTTGTTGTATGTCTCAGAGTGTAATCCTATTATTTCAACATACATTGTATTAGATATTTAAGACAAAAAATGTAACTATGTAATTGCAGAATATCCTCAAAGATCTCATTAGAAAGGGAAGCAAATTTTAAAAGAATGAAGTAGGTACTTTTCTTACAAATTTACAATGTTACTGAGCAATAATAATCAGGTAAGATCATCAGTCATATATGTATGCCATAAAACTTAAATGTAATCACATTTATTTATATTCTTCTTATCAGAAGAGTTGAATGATATAAACAAATTGGCCACCAAGACTTTCATGCCATATTCTGGTGAAAATTGGGTTAAAGCAGGAAGAATGAGACTATGTGGGTGACCTATTACATACCACTTTTTGTAGTTTACAAACTTGAATAAGTTTCAACTAGAAGGAAAAATAAGAAAAAATAATTCGTTATCTGCATTTCTTTTTTCAAAGAGACAAGGTCTTGACATGTTGCCCAAGCTGTCCTTGAACTTGGGGCTTAAGCGATCCCCACTCCTCAGCCTCTTGAGTAACTAGGACTAGAGGCATGTGCCACTGTGTCCACCTTCTCTGAGATTTTTTGAATTATTATTCAAAAGACCTCTACAATATATTACAGGTCTAAAATTATCTTTGAAATTTAGGCTCATGAGAACAAGAGTTTTTCAAAATTGCTTTTACGATAAATGTTAGTAATGTGATACAGACATAGTGGTAAGTAGACCTAGTGTCTCCAGACCTGAGACTGTGTAGAAACAGTAGAAAGACCACCGAATTGCTCTTTTCCAAAGTTATTAGACTGATGGTCTTACAATTGGTAGTGTATTAGAATACTATAATTCTGGCTTCATCTTTGTACGGAAACTTACAGTTTCAACGTATTTCCACAATGTTGATTTCACTCAGTTCTCCCAATAACACTTTCAGGGAGATAAGATCCCCATTTTACGGATGAGAAAGCAGAGGCTCAAGGAGACTAAGGGATTTTCCAAAGATCATACAATTTCAGAAATATAATATGAACCCAGATTTTTTATTTCCAAGATGATACATTTGCCTTCATCTGTACTTCAGTTTCTTTATATTTAAAATGGTGGCAATTATATCTATGTGACACAGATATAATTACATTGCTCATTTAATCCTCAACTATTTAGTGAGTAGCAATTATGACAGATATACTAAATAATATGCATTTTGAAAGCATTTTGGTATTTAAGTATATAAAAACAAAACAACCGGCCAGGTGCAGTGACTCATGGCTGTAATCCCAGCACTTTGGGAGGCCGAGGTGGGTGGATCACGAGGTCGAGAGATCAAGACCATCCTGGCTAACACAGAGAAACTCCATCTCTACTAAAAATACAAAAAAAATTAGCCAGGCGTGGTGGCGGGTGCCTGTAATCCCAGCTACTCAGGAGGCTGAGGTAGGAGAATGGTGTGAACCCGGGAGGTGGAGCTTGCAGTGAGCTGAGATTGTGCCACCGCACTCCAGCCTGAACAACAGAGCAAGACTCCGCCTCAAAAAAAAAAAAAAAAAAAAAAAAAAATTCCCACATAATGTAGGGTGGTAGCAGTAAAGAAACTGGTCAGAGCTGAAAGGGGACTGATGTCAAAGCTGATAATTTCATCCACAGTATTACGCTTCTTCAGACTTCCTAAGATGTACATCTAAGAGATTATCATGGTACAGACTGGTGAAGAAATTTATTAAAGTAGACTTAAAGTAGATTAACACAGTCTACCAGACTATTAAAAATTTTTAATTAAACCCAAAAAACTCACTACACTTAAGTGGCCTCTTGGAGATTAGGATCTAAAGTCAGCACATAAGAAAAATTTGCATGTGGTCAAAATCACTTATGGCAATGGCATGTTGAAGACTGACATACTTTCTCTCATACCAGTTATCTTTTTACTTTGGTTGTGTACTAGATGAATTAGTTGGCTTATATTTCATACTGTATATCAAAACAAATACATAACTTTAAACCCAAGAAACACACTCAGCCTAGCACACATAAAAGAACTGAGACTGACAGGAATAGCAGATTTACATCTCACATTCACTCCAGGACACACATTCATTGAGCGAAATATTTTAATTTCTCTTTCTTTTTGGCCAAATCTTTATATGCATATGTATTTAAGTAAAGCAAATGTATGATATGACTCCACTGTGTAAATCATTAAAATAGAAAACATAAAGATATATAGTCACACTAATATTCACATATGTGGGAATATATCTCAAATAATTGCCCACACTGCATGATGCTGAAAGGACCCTTAATTTCTATTTCTACATTGTATGTTTTGGTAATAACTTAGTTAGTTGTCAGTGTATACATAACCCCATCAAAGAATGTGAAAGTATATATAAGTATATATTAAATTTTCCAAAGGAAATTTCCAAAGGACCTCTAAAACAATGCTTCTATTTAGACATGCATGTTAGAATCTCCATGTCTGCTGTTACTGCCCAGTAATTCTTAATGTTTAACAAAAAGAAAAATATCCAACTTGATGCCAAGAAATGTGTGATCTTCTATAGAAAAAAAATTCTGCAACAACTGCTACTATACATCTTCAACATAACACTTAAAATATAATATACTGTGCTTGAAAAATTAGACAAAATAACATTTAAGAAGTCTAAACTAAAAGAAAGAAATTCTAGAATATTACTCATCAATGATGACTCAGTATAAACTGACAATTCTCCTAGCAGAAGTTTTTAAAAATCCGCTCTATTTATGGAAAGACAATTAAGCATTACTGTACCTGAGGTCTCAATGTTACGAATCAGAGAACTTTAAAAAGACAAATTCACATTCACTACTATTTTCAGTAATATATAGATCCTATTAAATTCCATGTAAATCATATAAATCAAACAGAAAATGTGATCTACCTATTTAAAAACTGAACTACACATATTCGTATTACTATAATAGTTTCCACATGCTCAAAACTAAAGTTTGCTTACAATTTTAGTTTTTAATACTCAGGATTAGTTGTTTACTTTTGCATTTTTGAAGCCTGGAAATAGATTTGTTTTGGTTACTCTCTACTTTTTTGTTAATGAACACTTCTATATTGTGCTCTTTTTGAAGAACACCACATCCACTTGAAAAAGCTGTTAAACCCACAGTCCCATTTTCACATATTGACAATGCTCAATTACTCAAAGAAACGTCCCTTTAAAAGTAGACTAATCATTGAAATTTTAATAAGCTCAAACAAAAAATATATAATTTTATTTTATTAATAGTATCCTTTTTACTCAACAAGAGGAAGTATACAGGTTCTACTGAATGAAGAATGACTTGATCTGAATTACAAAGTATTTAATCTAGGACCTGATTTTCATCCTATAAACTCCAAGAAATTTTTCAAGAGAAGTATAGCCTGTTCTTAAGTGGTTCTCTTTTTCATACCCCAGTGGTGCCTGGAACACCAGCCAGAGAGAACCATTCACTCCCCTGGAAAGGGGGCTAAAGTCATGGCCCAAGTGGTCTATAGCGGATTCCACCCCAATGGAGCCCAGCAAGCTAAGATCCACTGACTTGAAATTGTCGCTGACAGCACAGCAGTCTGAAGTCAACCTGGTATGCTTGAGCTTGGTGGGGGGAGGGCGTCTGCCATTACTGAGGATTGAGTAGGCAGTATCCCCCACAGTATAAACAAAGCCTCTAGGAAGTTCCAACTGGATGGAGCCCAAGGCAGTGTGGCAAAGCCACTGTAGCCAGACTGCCTCTCGAGATTCCTCCTCTCTGGGTAGGGCATCTCTGAAAGAAAGGTAGCAGCCCCAGTCATCAAACTCACATTTCCCTGGGACAGAGTACTTGGGAGAAGCAGTAGCTGTGGGTGCAGCTTCAGCAGACTTCCTGCCTGCCAGCTCTGAAGAGAGCAGCGCATCTCCAAGCACAGCCCTCGAGCTCTGCTAAGGGACACACTGCCTCCTCAAGTGGGTCCCTGAACCCCGTGCCTCCTGACTGGGAGACACAGTTGGACAGCAGGGTTGGACAGACAACTCATAAAGAAGAGCTCTGGCTGGGATCTGGCAGGTGCCCCTCTGGGACGAAGCTTCCAGAGGAAAGAACAGGCAGCAATCTTTGCTGTTCTGCAGACTCCGCTGGTGACACTCAAGCAAACAGGGTCTGGTGTTGATATCCAGCAAACTCCAGAAGAACCTGCAGCAGAGGGGCCTGACTGTTGAAGGAAAATTAACAAGCAGAAAGGAATAGCATGAACATCAACAAGAAGGACAACCACACAAAAACCCCATCTGAAGGTCACCAAAATCCAAGACAAAAGGTAGATAAATCCATGAAGATAAGGAAAAGACAGCGCAAAAGGCTGAAAATTCCAAAAAACAGAATGCCTCTTCTCCTCCAAAGGATCACAACTCCTCATCAGCAAGGGAACAAAATGGGATGGAGAATGAGTTTGACAAATTGATAGAAGTAGGCTTCAGAAGGTGGGTAATAACAAACTCCTCCGAGCTAAAGGAGCATCTTCTAACTCAATGCAAGGAAGCTAAGAACCTTGAAAAAAGGTTAGATGAAACGATAACTAGAATAACCAGTTTAGAGAAGAACATAAATGACCTGATGGAGCTCAAAAACACAGCATAAGAACTTCATGAAGCATACACAAGTATTGATAGCCGAATCAATCAAGCGGAAGAAAGGATATCAGAGATTGAAGATCAACTTAATGAAAGAAAGCATGAAGACACGATTAGAGAAAAAAGAATGAAAAGGAACGAACAAAGCCTCCAAGAAATATGGGACGATGTGAAGAGACGAAACCTACGTTTGATTGGTGTATCTAAAAGTGACAGGGAGAATGGAACCAAGTTAGAAAACACACTTCAGGATATTATCTAGGAGAACTTCCCCACCCTAGCAAGACAGGCCAACACTCAAATTCAGGAAATACAGAGACCACCACAAAGATACTCCTTGAGAAGAGCAACCCCAAGACACATAATCCTCAGATTCACCAGGGTTGAAATGAAGGAAACAATGTTAAGGGCAGCCAGAGAGAAACGTCGGGTTACCCACAAAGGGAAACACATCAGACTAACAGCAGATCTCTCTGCAGAAACCCTACAAGCCAGAAGAGAGTGGGGGCCAATATTCAACATTCTTAAAGAAAAGAATTTTCAACCCAGAATTTCACATCCAGCCAAATTAAGCTTCATAAGCAAAGGAGAAATAAAATCCTTTACAGACAAGCAAATGCTGAGAGATTTTGTCACCACCAGGCCTGCCTGACAAGAGCTCCTGAAGGAAGCACTAAACATGGAAAGGAAAAACTGGTATCAGCCACTGCAAAAACATACCAAATTGTAAGACCAGCGATACTATGAACAAACTGCATCAACTAACAGGCAAAATAACCAGCTAGCATCATGACAGGATCAAATTCACAAATAACAATATTAACCTTAAATATAAATGGACTAATTGCCCCAACTAAAAGACACAAACTGGCAAATTAGATAGAGTCAAGACCCATCAGTGTGCTGTATTCAGGAGACCCATTTCACGTAAAAAGAAACATACAGGCTTAAAATAAAGGGATGTAGGAATATTTACCAAGCAAGTGGAAAGCAAGAAAAAGCAGGGGTTGCAAACCTAGTCTCTGATAAAACAGACTTTAAACCAACAAAGATCAAAAACGACAAAGAAGGGCATTACATAATGGTAAAGGGATCAATGCAACAAGAAGAGCTAACTATCCTAAATGTATATGCCCAATACAGGAGCACCCAGATTCATAAACAAAGTTCTTAGAGACCTACAAAGAGACATAGACTCCCACATAATAATAACGGGGGAATTTAACAATCCACTGTCGATATTAGAGAGATCAACAAGACAGAAAATTAACAAGGATGTTCAGGACTTGAACTCAGCTCTGGACCAAGTGGACCTAATAGACATCTGCAGAACTCTCCACCCCAAATCAACAGAATATACATTCTTCTCAGCACCACATCACACTTATTCTAAAATTGGGACCGCGTAATTAGAAGTACAACACTCTTCAACAAATGCAAAAGAACAGAAATCATAACAAACAGTCTCTCAGACCACAGTGCAATCAAATTAGAACTCAGGATTAAGAAACTCACTCAAAACCGCACAACTACATGGAAACTGAACAACCTGCTCCTGAATGACTACTGGATAAATAACAAAAATAACAAAAACATATTCAAAAGCTACCAGAAGACAAGAAAACTAAGATCAGAGCAGAACTGAAGGAGATAGACACACACACACACACACACACACACACACAAAAATTATTCAAAAAAATCAATGAATCCACAAGCTGGTTTTCTGCAATGATTAACAAAATAGATAGACTGCTAGCCAGACTAACAAAGGAGAAAAGATAGAAGAATAAAATAGACACAATAAAAAATGATAAAGGCAATATTCACCACTGATCCCACAGAAATACAAACTACCATCAGAGAATGCTATAAACACCTCTCTGCAAATAAACTAGAAAATCTAGAAGAAATGGGTAAATTCTGGGACACACACACCCTCCCAATACGAAGAAGTGGAATCCCTGAACACAATAACAAGTTCTGAAACTGAGGCAGTAATTAATAGCCTACCAACAAAAGCCCAGGACCAAACAGATTCACAGACAAATTCTGCCAGAGGTACAAAGAGGAGCTGGTACCATTCCTTCTGAGACTATTCCAAACAATAGAAAAAGAGGGACTCCTCTCTAACTCATTTTATGAGACCAGCATCATCCTGATACCAAAACCTGGCAGAGACACAACACAAAAAAGAAAATTTCAGGCCAATATCCCTGATGAACATAGATGCAAAAATCCTCAATAAAATACTGGCAAACTGAATCCAGCAGCATATCAAAAAGCTCATCCACCACAATTAAGTTGGCTTCATCCCTGGGATGCAAGGCTGGTTCAACATACGCAAATCAATAAATGTAATACGTCACATAAACAGATCCAATGACAAAAAAAACACACGATTACCTCAATAGATGCCGAAAAGACCTTCGATAAAATTTACCAACTCTTCACGCTAAAAACTCTCAATAAACTAGGTATTGATGGAACATATCTCAAAACAATAAGAGCTGTTTATGACAAGCCCACAGCCAATATCATACTGAATGGGCAAAAGCTGGAAGTATTCCCTTGGAAAATCGGCATGAGACAAGAATGCTCTCTCTCTCACCAGTCCTATTCAACATAGTATTGGAAGTTGTGGTCAGGGCAATCAGGCAAGAGAAAGAAATAAAGGTATTCAAATAGAAAGAGAGGAAGTCAAATTGTCTCTGTTTGCAGATGACATGATTGTATATTTAGAAAACCCCATCATCTCAGCCCAAAATCTCCTTAAGCTGATAAGCAACTTCAGCAAAGTCTCAGGATACAAAATCAATGTGTAAAAATCACAAGCATTCCTATAAGCCACTAATAGACAAACAGCCAAATCACGAGTGAATTCCCATTCACGATTGCTACTAAGAGAATAAAATACCTAGGAATACAACTGACAAGAGATGTGAAGAACCTCTTCAAGGAGAACTACAAATCACTGCTCAAGGAAATAAGAGAGGACAGAAACAAATGGAAAAACATTCCATGCTCAGGGATAGGAAGAATCAATGTTGTGAAAATGGCCATAATGCCCAAAGTAATTTATAGATTCAATGCTATCTCCATCAAGCTACCACTGACTTTCTTCACAGAATTACAAAAAGCTACTTTAAACTTCATATGGAACCAAAAAAGAGCCTGTATAGCCAAGACAATTCTAAGCACAAAGAAAAAAGCTGGAGGCATCATGCTACCTGATTTCAAACTATACTACAGGGCTACAGTAACCAAAACAGCATGGTACTGGTACCAAAACATATATAGACCAATGGAACAAAACACAGGCCTCAGAAATAATGCTGCACATCTACAACCATCTGATCTCTGACAAACCTGACAAAAACAAGCAATAGGGAAAGGATTCCCTATTGAATAAATGGTATTGGAAAAACTGGCTAGCCAAATGCAGAAAACTGAAACTGGACCCCTTCCTTACACTTTATACACAAATTAACTCAACATGGATTAAAGACTTAAACCTAAGACCTAAAACCATAAAAAACCTAGAAGAAAACCTAGGCAATACCATTCAGGACATAGGCATGGGCAAAGACTTCATGACTAAAACCAAAAGCAATGGCAACAAAAGCCAAATTTGACAAATGGAATCTAATTAAACTAAAGAGCTTCTGCACAACAAAAGAAACTATCATCAGAGTTAACAGGCAACGTACACAATGGAAGAAAATTTTTGCAATCTATCCATCTGACAAAGGGCTAATATCCAGAATCTACAAGGAACCTAAACAAATTTACAAGAAAAAAACAACCCCATCAAAAAGTGGGCAAATGGTATGAACACACACTTCTCAAAAGAAGACATTTATGCAGCCAACCAACCTATGAAAAAAAAGCTCATCATCATTGGTCATTAGAGAAATACAAATCAGTGCTCCAGCAGCACATATACTAAAAAAAGAAAAATGCAAATCAAAACCACAATGAGATACCATCTCATGCCAGTTAGGATGGCAGTCATTAAAAAGTCAGGAGACAATAGATGCTGGAGAGGATGTGAAGAAATAGGAATGCTATTACACTGTTGGTAGAGTATAAATTAGTTCAACCATTGTGGAAGAGAGTGTGGTGATTCCTCAAGGATCTAGAACTAGAAATACAATTTAACCCAGAAATCCATTACTGGGTATACACCCAAAAGATTATAAACGATTCTACTATAAAGACACATGCACACATATGTTTACTATAGCAGTATTCACAATAGCAAAGACTTGGAACCAACCCAAATGCCCATCAATGATAGACTGGATAAAGAAAATGTGGCACATATACACCATGGAATACTATGCAGCCATAAAAAACGACAAGTTCATGTCCTTTGCAGGGACATGGGTGAAGCTGGAAACCATCATTCTCAGCAAACTAACACAGGAACAGAAACCAAACACTGCATGTTCTCGCTCATAAGTGGGAGTTGAACAATGAGAACACATGGACACAAGGAGGGGAACATCACACACCAGGGTCTGTCGGGGGTTGGGGGCAAGGGGAGGGATAGCATTATGAGAAATACCTAATGTAGATGACAGGTTGATGGGTGCAGCAAACCACCATGGCACATGTATACCTATGTAACAAGCCTGCACATTCTGCACATATATCCCAGAACTTAAATTTTAAAAAATAGAATGTTAAGTAGTGAAGAAGAAAAATATATTATTTGCATATAGAATGTGTAGACCTATTCTTATGCTGACAAGTCTTGATTAATGACACTAAAGATTATTTCTCACATAATGCAAATGACAGTTAGTAAAGCTGCTGTTACTACTCTTGGAGAAAAAAAGAAGGAAATAAATTTCCTGAAACAGCCCTGTTTTAAAGGTATGGGGTGCACCAAAATTACTGGCAATTGTGCTGAGACTGAAAGGAGTCAAATGTCAACTCATACACGCCAGAAGACAGATAAAGAAGTCAAGTTTCAAACATAGTAGGACCCACGACTGTCTGAGTAACACCTGGATTACAGACATAGTGAAAATTTTGGTAATCATCTTAATTGAAGCAGAAATTTGACCAAAAAATCAAAAATCTTCTCTTTTTCTCCCCCCTCTTAATACATTATTCACTAGAAAGTACCTGCAACTCTCTTCATCTCTTTTCCTGGGGAGTCAAGGCCAAGGTGACCACAGGTGAATTATTTAATCATATGGTGCCTCATTTTTAATAAAGAAATTAATTCATATCAAGGAAATGTTGTGGATACAGGTTTCCTTGTTCTCAATTCAAACACATTACGATATTATAGTAAAACTCTAACCTCATTTTTATACATGTAGGTCAGTTAATATAAAATATAAATAATAAATTGCTAGGTTGCAGAAAAAAGGAAACGTTATTTTCTGTAACTACTTTGTACAATAGCCACAACTTTTTACACTTAGCAAAAACAGGAGATAACCTGTGTGATAAGCCTTAGAGTTTACTAAGTTTTTTCACATTAATTGACTCATTGTACCCTTACATCAGCTCTGTATCCCATTTTACAAATTAAAACTATGGCTCAAACATGTTGAAGGTTTCTCTAAAAATAAATCACAGAAGTCATAAATGACAGACTCAAGCTCAGATTTTAATATCATTATTTCTAATTTAGATTAAGGGCCTGCCTCCCACCTACAATTTGAAGCCTTTTTTTCTGTTTTTTGGGGGTTTTTTTGTTTGTTTGTTTTTGTTTTTTTGAGACGGAGTCTCGCTCTGTCACCCAGGCTGGAGTGCACTGGTGCAATCTTAGCTCACCACGGCCTCCACCTCCTGGATTCAATCAATTCTCCTGCCTCAGCCTCCCCAGTAGCTGGGACTACAGGCACGTGTCACCACACCTGGCTAATTTTTTGTATTTTTGGTAGAGACACGGTTTCACCGTTTTAGCCAGGATAGTCTCTCGATCTCCTGACCTCGTGATCCACCCGACTCGGCCTCCCAAATGCTAGGATTGCAGGCGATTTGAAGGCTTTTATATATTCATACTAGTCATGGCTCTTAAGTGGAGATTTCTGTACTAGCAATATGAATCTCCGGTTCCACCAAGGAATACCTGGTTCCTTGCCTTTAGGCCCTAGAGATTTCTCACTTGCCAGTCTCATCGGTCTAGTCTTTGCCTCTCGTTGGAGGCAGCAGCAGAAGGACCTAACAACCTTACTAGTAGTTGAGTGGCATAGAGAAACAGATAAACAAGGGAATACAATTCCAACTGCCCCCTCTTAAAATGGATTTGTGGTATATTTCATACATCAAGGTCTTGTTTTGCTTTTTAACATTTCATTCACTGAGAAAAAATGATGAAAATGCCTAATTTGATAGCAAGGCAGAGAGTTCTTCAGTCCTAGAAACAATATTTGCTCAAACGCATGATAGTTTGGAGGTGGAAGAAACCTTAAATACTGGGTTATATCCTTCATTTACTATAGAAGGAAACAGGTTTAGAAAGGCTCAGTGATTTGTCTAAGGTTACTTTTAAGTTTAATTTTTTTTTAAAAAAAAAAAAGGAGTAAATATTTTTCAAATTTGTCTTTGACAACTTTTACATGGTGAAAATAAATGAAGATCTGCCCAAACTTTTTAGATGTATTATTTTAAGAGCTGCCATTTTTCAATTTTTCAACATCCTGGCTGGAAGTTAATGAATAAGGGAAAAGGAACTTGTCATTCTGTTTAATAAAAAACAAATATAGAAGAGAAGCCTGCTTACCAATATACATAATATCCCATACTGCAGCAGTACTCATGATATCAAGAAATTCAAGGAAAGGAAAATAATGGCAAATGATTGCCCAAACTTCCAGAAGTTTTTTCTTTCAGAGTTTACTGAAGAAAGTAGATAAAGACAAGACCGCCTATGAAGTAAGATATTCCCAGAAAATTCTGTTTGAAAGAAAAAAAAAAAGTTTATTTGACTATTCTAAAAGGAAGGAAGAAATCAGACTTTATGAAACACATTGGAAAGTCCCATCCTTCCCACCTATGCCTATCCTCATTAGTACAGATAAAATAACAAAAGCCAAGGTCTCACTGGTTATGATCCAAACTGCATGGTTTGGTTTTCAGTAGGAATGTTTTTCTTTTCCCATTGAACTGGGTGATTTCTTTGCAAATGATTGATACCATCCCAACGAAGTGTATTTACAGTTAAAGTGGCTAATGACTCATACTTTGTTTTTGAGAATGGTTCCCTTATCATCTTTTCATTGTCTCTCAACTTTCCATTATCTACTTTAAGAATTTCCAGTGCCTCACATCTTTATTAACAAAGTATTACAATCCAGGAGTGAAAAGACACCAAAACTGACCAAGATCGAAGTTATAACTCCATAGTAGCATACAAACAGGAAAGAGAAAACAAACTAGTAAGGCAGACTAATACAATAACCAAGGAACTGAAGAAAGTCCTTCAAGCCAAGCTCTAATGTCAGAGAAGGTAAATCTAACATTCACTTTATTTATTTCTACTCCTGTAATGAATACCTACTCTAAGCAAGAATAACAGCAGCAATAAATCTAAAGACAAGAAATTTTGAGGAAGCCTAACTCTACCTTTTTTCTTCATAAGTGTGTGTATTCTTCAACACACATAGTTAAATATCATAACATATACTTATAGATAAGCTCACTAATTAAACTATCTTATTAGGTTGTTTAAAGACTACCTCTGGTGGCTTAGGTGGAACAGAGATACATCGCCTCCTCAAAAAGCCTACAATTGTCCCAAGTTTTTATGCCAATATTTTTAATCTTCTTCGTTATTTTAATATACTTACTGCTTTTCTAAAACATACTTTGCAACCAATTTTGAAAGAATTTATCACAGTAAATTCAAATTTTGGACTACTGTCCCTCAGAAAAAAAGTTGTTCTAAATTTATTAAAACATATATTATTTTGTTGCATCTTTTGTACACTTAGTTTTTATAAAATTCCTTGCATTTTTGTAACTTTCAGACATCAAGACAGAGAGAGAGAAAGAGAGGGAGGGGATTGTGCAATAGAATCCTGCCTCAGCCAACTCTCAGTAGTCTGTTGGCAGAAGGCCTGTGTGTGAACTATTTCCAAGACCTCAGTCTGAAAGGCAGCCAAAGCCTTCACAAAAGAACAGGCCCAAAATGGCTTATTACCTTTGACCTGTGACCTATTGCCCTGCTACCTCATACTTTTCAAATTTGAAGTCTTATGAGAGAATTCTTTGCCATCCTGTTTACAAACAGCTTACTTATTCCACAGGAACAGTTTGGCAGGACATATCCAGGTCACCTGACCTCGGGTTGTCACAGAAACCATGAGCCTCAGACTCGTGGTTAAGTGAAAACTGAAACATTTTGGCTGAAATCATTATTGGATTATGCAGCCATCATCAATCATTTAATTACTTTTATGTGTACACGTCACCAAATTATTAATACACAAAATGTGAAAGCAATCACACTAGAACCACAAATGGTAAGGTATAACTCATGGCTTCCACAGAAAAGAGAAAAAGCATAAATTTTTAACCTGAATATTATAAGTTAATCTCAACTATCACACTATCCTAGATCTTGCTAAATGTATCAGTACACAACAAAAATCACACAATCTTTTAGTTATGCATGTGTTTTCAAAACTCTAGTCTTTGTCTTAGTCAGACTTCACCTTACATTAGGCTTTTACCTGAAGAAATTACTTGATTAAATCCGTTATCTCCAGCATGTTTGAACCAATCCCTCAAGGCTGACGCTTTGATCATTTTGGTGATTCCTTTAAAATGAATTAATTAATTCTCACAAATTATTAATGAGTACAAATGTAGCCAGATTTCTTTTTTAAACTGTGAAAATTGATTTTAAGAATGAATAAATTAGTGAGTGATCACATTTCAAAGGGTCATTTATTATTCAATGGATTTATTTTCTGAATTTCCTAGCTGCACTCAAAACATAATTAAACTTACAAAAATGCTGTATGCACACAATTTGTCAGGAATATCTACTCTCTGAAATAAGTACAGCATGAATGAGTTTTCTTAAGTCAAGAAAACTATATCATTGTATTTACATATATTCACCACTAAGGAAAATTAAATTAATTGTCTTGATACTTCACAGCAGGGCAGCCAGTAGATAAATGGTAAATAATGGATTTTAATTTAGGAAAAGAGTTCTCTTTTTTAATCTAAGAATGATGATGATGACAGGTAACATTTATTGGATGTACCAGGCACTACTGTAAGCACTTTACATCGATTAGCTGATTTAATCTTCAAACCACTCTGTGAGATAGATATTACTATCATTTTCATTTTACAGAAGAGGAAGGTAAGGCTTAAAGAGGTTAGGATATACTTTTAGTAAGAGGAAGGCTTAAAATTTGGCCTTAAGCAATGTCGTTTAACTTTACTGCCTCTCAAAACATAGCCTTTAGGCCAGGCGCAGTGGCTCATGCCTGTAGTCCCAGCACTTTGCGAGGCCAAGGTAGGCAGATCACGTGAGGCCAGGAGTTCAAGACCAGCCTGGTCAACACAGTAAAACTGTCTGAAATCCCAGCTACTTGGGAGGCTGAGGCACGAGAATCCCTTGGACCCAGGAGGCGGAGCTGCAATGAGCCGACATTGCGCCACTGAACTCCAGCCTGGGGAACAGAGCAAGTGTCGCAGCAACAACAACAAAATAACATCGCCTTTAGAAAACAAAGTATACAAGCATTCAAGTAAAATAACATGTTATTACTTAGAATTATAATATCATATACTGCTTTATAAAGCACCCTCACAAAAATTATCTCATTTGAGTCTCACAATTACCCTGTGAGGTAATACTATCATTCCTATTTTACAGATGAAGAAAGTAAAGGTAAGAAAGATTTGACTTATCCAAGGTTACTTGGCTAGTAAATAATAAAGTGAAGATGCCAATCCAGGTGTTCTAATACCATACCTTGTATTTTTCTTACTATAATAAGTCTTTTTATTTCACACTCAAATCTTTTCTAAGACAAAATATTATTCACTCAACAACAATTAAAATGAAGAATTCCTAATAAGAATTAGATAAGAAGCCAGGCGCAGTGGCTCACGCCTGTAATCCCAGAACCTTGAGAAGCTGAGGCAGGCAGATCACAAGGTCAGGAAATCGAGACCATCCTGGCTAACATGGTGAAACCCTGTCTCTACTAAAAATAGAAAAATTAGCCAGGCGTGGTGGCAGGCACCTGTAGTCCCAGGTACTCGGGAGGCTGAGGCAGGTGAATGGCATGAACCTGGGAGGTGGAGCTTGCAGTGAGCCGAGATCACGCCACTGCACTCCAGCCTGGGCGACAGAGCCAGACTCCGTCTCAAAAAAAAAAAAAAAAAAAAAAAGAATTACATAAGAAATAACAAAATAAAGGCATCCTTAATTTAACATTAAACAAATTATCATGAAACAATTTAATGAAAATAAATCCCATTTTCCATACTTAAAATCATATGATTCCTAGTAGTAAGATTTTCATTTTCCTTACTTAGTATCCATAAATACATTCTTAATTCAAATAATGAGACAAATGATGTAGGAAGGCCTATACGGAAGGCCTATACCCAACGGATTATCCTATGACCCTGCCAGGCAGAGAATTAGATCATCCAGGAAACAAGTAAATTACGATCCAGCTGGTGTAAAAGCGATACCAAAAATCTGATTTAAGAACTTCTATTGGTCCACCTCCTATGAACAGTTTTAAAGAAGTTCACCACCATCTACGTTATTAGCAATATTAGGCTAGGCATAACACATGGAAGATCATTTCCAAAGTGGGATGCTCCTAACTCCTGGTTCTCCATTGTCCCTGCTTGTCCAAAAGCCAAAAACTATGTTTCAGAAAACACAGACTTTAAAACAGGCATCTATAGGAATTAGATGGTATGTAATTTTAGGAAGCAATATCTTTTCCAAAAGACTAAATATGATATCTGCAAAGCAGAAAGTATGTTAAGTAAAGTTAACTCATGTGTTACTAGAGCAAGAGATTTTACAAAGCTATCCTTAAATGGAATGAGAGGCTCAGACAACAAAAATGGAAGGAATAAAGGTTGTACCTTTGCTCATCTGTGACAAAGCTCTCTCTTTGGTCATGTCTGTGGCATAACTACAGCCACTACAAAATAATAAGTTAAAAAATGCATTAGAGAAGGTAAAAAGAAAAAAATAAAAAACAATGTGAAAATAAATATTTGAGGAAATAACTTAAGTCTTTTAAAATAATAAATACAAAAAATTTTAAAATTAAAATAGAAACAGAAGTCCTTAGAGATTTCCTTCTACAATAAAGGGAAAAGTTTTAAACAATCAGCATATACATGACAATATGAAACTTTAAAACAGTGTTAACATGTTGATATATACAACAGAATAAGTCTGTAAGAAGCAAGAAATAAAAAGATACTGAGAACACAATAAAAACAGAAAACTATAGCTCAATATCCCTCATAAGCATAGATGCAAAAATTCTCAAAAAGATACAAGCAAAGTAAATTCAACAGCACATTAAAAAGATCATTCATTATGATCAGGTGGGATTCATCTTAGAGATACAAAACAATAAATGTGATATACCACATTAACAGACAGACAAAAACTATACAATCTTTTCAATAGATGCAGAAAAGCATTTGACAAAATTCAACTTCTCTCCATGATTAAAAACTCTCAACAAATTAAATATACAAGAGACTTAAACATCATAAAGGTCACATATGACAAACCTATGGCTCACATCATGCAAAATATCAGGAAGAAGACAAGGATATCTACTTTCACCACTTCTATTCAACATAATACTGGAAGTTCCAGGTAGAGAAATTAGACAAGAGAAAGAAAGAAAAGGCATGCAAACCGGAAAGGAGGAAGTAAAACTGTCTTTTTGCATATGACACGATCTTATATATAGAAAACCCTAAAGACTCCACCAAAAAAAATTGTTAGAATAAATGAATTCAGTGAAGTTGCAGGATACAAAATCCACATACAAAAATCAGCATAATTTCTATACACTAATAGTGAACTATGTGAAAAAAAATAGAAAACAATTCCATTTCAAATAGCTACCAAAAAGTAAGATACCTAGGAATAACCTTAACCAAGGAGGTGAAAGATCTCTACACTGAAAACTATAAAGCACTGATGAAAGAAATTGAAGAGGGCACAAATAAATGGAAAGATATCCCATGTTCATAGACTGGAAGAATATTGTTAAAATTGTCATATTACCCAAAGTGATCTGCAGGTTTAATGCAATATCTATCAAAATACCAATGACATTCTTCATGGAAATAGAAAAAAATCCTAAAATTAATATAGAATCCCAAAAACACCAAATAGCAAAAGCAAATTTGGCTTAAAGAACAAAGCTGGAAGCATCACACTACCTGACTTCAAAATATACTACAAAGCTATAATAACCAAAACAGCATGGTACTGGCATAAAAACAGACAAACCAATGGAACAGAATAGAGTCGAGAAATAAATTTATGTACCTACAGTCAACTGATTTTCAACAAAGGTGCAAAGAACAAACATTACAAAAAAGACAATGTCTTCAATAAATGACAATGAGAAAACTGAATATGCATATGTAGAAGATTGAGAATAGATCCCTACCTCTCATTGATATGGTTTGGCTCTGTGTCCTCACTCAAATCTCATCTTGTAGCTCCCATAAGTCCCACGTGTTGTGGGAGGGACCTGGTGGGAGATGACTGAATCATGGGAGCGGGTCTTTCCTGTGCTGTTCTCGTGATAGTGAATGGGTCTCATGAGATCTGATGGTTTTAAAAATGGGAGATTCTCTGCACAACCTCTCTTTTTGACTGCTGCCATCCAGGTAAGATGTGACTTGCTCCTCCTTGCCTTCTGCTATGATTGTGAGGCCTCCCCAGCCATGCGGAACTCTAAGTCCAATAAACCTCTTTATTTTGTAAATTGCCCAGTCTCAGGTCTTTCTTTATCAACAGCGTGAAAATGGACTAATACACTCATCATGTACAAATACACTCGCCATGTACAAAAATCAGCTCAAAATGGATTAGACTTAACTATAAAATCCAAATCACAAAATTATTAGAAAAAAATATAGGGGAGATGCATATGGCATTGGGCTAGACAAGAATTTTTAAAATAAGACCTTAAACGTATAGGCAACAAAAACAAAAATACACAAATGAGATTACATCAAACTAAGATGCTTTTACACAGCAAAGGAAACAATTAACAGAGTGAAGAAATAAATATTCTCCTATTCTCCTACAGAAGAGGAGGAAATATTTGCATATTGTACATCTGACAAGGGGTTAATATCCAGAATATATAAGGAACTTAACAACAACAACAAAACTCAATTTTAAAATGGGCAAAAGACCTTAATAGACATTTCTCAACAGACAACATACAAATGGTCAATAGGTATGCTCAACATCACTCATCAGCAGGGAAATGCAAATCAAAACCACTATGAGATACCACCTCACTACAGTTAGAGTGACTATTTTCAAAAAGACAAAAGAAAACAAGTATTGGCAAGGATGTGGAAAAAAAGAAGCACACTGTTGATAGGATTGTAAATTAGTAGTCATTATAAAAAAACAGTATAGTGGTTCTTTAAAAATCTTAAAATAGAACTACCATATGATCCAGCAATCCCACTAATGGATATACAGCAGGTACTCTAATAACATTGTTTCATTCAATGTCCTTTCATTATAAGGCACATAAGAAAAAAAATGGATTCTCAGCTGTGCCACTGCCTGTCTGGAATTTGCACATTTTCCTCACGTCTGCATGGGTCTTCTCTGGGTATTCCAGTTTCCCCACACATCTCAAAAATGTCCATGGTAGATGAATTGGCATATCTACATGGTCCAGCCTGAGTGAGTGTGGGTGTGAGTGAGCCTTGCAATGGGATGGTGTACTTCCAAGGCTAGTTCCTTCCTTGTGCCCTGAGCTGCAGGGATGGACTCCAGCCACATACAACCCTGAACTGGCATAATGGGTTGGAAAATGAATGAATGAATGAATGAATGAATGAATACAAATTATTTTAAATAAAAAGTCACGGCTGGGCACAGTGGCTCACACCTATAATCCCAGCACTTTAGGAGTCTGAGGCAGGCAGATCCCTTGAGCTCAGGAGTTCAAGAGCTGCCTAGACAATATGGTAAAACTCCATCTCTACTAAAAATACAAAAAATTAGCCATGCATGGTGGCATGGGTCTGTAGTCCCCCGCTACTTGGGAGGCTCAGATGGGAGGATCACCTGAACCCAGGAGGCTGAGGCTGCAGTGAGTCATGACTGCACCACTGCACTCCAGCCTGGGTGATGGGAGTGAGACCCTGTTTCAAAAATGAAAAATTAAATAAATAAATAAATATTCACAAAATGTACAATAATCACACAAATGTACAACAACAAACAATGCTGCATGAAAGTGTTGAGCATGTCTACCATATTTGTAATTGTTTTTGAACTAAGCAGTTGTAGGAAATGCTTCTTATAATTTTTCTTCACAAACATTTATTCCTTGATTTAATGCACTGCCACTACAACCACTGTCACTCACTGATTCACAAAAAAAAGAGTAAATAATTATCTTTTTATTAATCTTTCTTAAATATGCATATAATTCACATTTATTTCAATGTTTAGTATTAGAAGTGTTGTGAGGCCGGGCGCGGTGGCTCAAGCCTGTAATCCCAGCACTTTGGGAGGCCGAGACGGGTGGATCACGAGGTCAGGAGATCGAGACCATCCTGCCTAACACGGTGAAACCCCGTCTCTACTAAAAAAACACAAAAAAGTAGCCGGGCGAGGTGGCGGCCGCCTGTAGTCCCAGCTACTCGGGAGGCTGAGGCAGGAGAATGGCGTAAACCCGGGAGGCAGAGCTTGCAGTGAGCTGAGATCCGGCCACTGCACTCCAGCCTGGGCGACAGAGCAGACTCCGTCTCAAAAAAAAAAAAAAAAAAAAAAAAAAAAAAGAAGTGTTGTGGGTCTTTAGAAGTTTAGTGATGTTTTTATAATCAGAAATATAACATAGGAACTATCCCTTGTTTATATCAATTAGCCATTGTAAAAATTGGTTTCGTTATACATCACTTCACTTAAAGTCAGTTTTCAAGAACTTATAGACAATGTTAAGGGAAGATTACTATATATCCAAAGGAAAGGAAATCAGTATATCAAAAAGACATCTGGGCCAGGTGTAGTGATTCATGCCTGTAATCCCAACACTTTGGGAGGCCAAGGCAGGCGGATCACTTGAGGTCAGGAATTCGAGATCAACCAGGCCAATGTGGCAAAACCCCATCTCTACAAAAAATACAAAAATGAGGCAGAAGTGGTGGTGTGAGCCTGTAATCCCAGCTACTCAGGAGGCTGAGGTAGGAGAATCGCTTGAACCTGAGAGGTGGAGGTTGCAGTGAGCTGAAATTGCGCCACTGCACTCCAGCCTGGGCAAAAGAGCAAGACTCCATCTCAAAAACAAAACAAAAAAACAGATATCTTCACTCCTATGTTTATTTCCGCACTACTTACAATAGCCGAGATAGGGAATCAACCTAAGTATTCAACAACAGATGAATGGATAAAGATAACGTGGTATATATACATAATGGAATACCATTCATCCATTTAAAAAAAAATGAAATCCTGTCATTTGTGACAACATGGATGAACCTGGAGGACAACATGTTAAGTGAAAATAACAGATACAGAAAGCAAATACCACACGATCTCACTCATACGTAGGATCTTCAAAAAAATTATAGAGGCAGAGAGAACAGTGGTTACCAGCAACTGGAGAGGGATCTGGGGAAGGAGTGAATGGAGGATGGGAAGAGATTGGTCAATGGGTTCAAAGTTACAATTAGACAAGAGGAGTAAGTTCTTGTGTTCTATTACACAGTAAGGGGACTATGGTTAACATTAAAGTATTCTCTATTACAAACAACTAGAAGAGAGCTTTTGACAGTTCTCACCACAAAGAAATGATTATGAGATGATGGATACACTAAGTAACCTGATTGGATCATTATACAACAAGTATATCATATTGTACCCCATAAATACATATAATATGTCAATTAAATTTTAACTAAATAAGAGACAGAAAGGAATAAAAAATAAAGCAGTGTCAGTGTCTTAAGATACTAAGACAACCTATGTGAATTAGCCCAAGATAAGCCCACCACATACAATCAAAAAAGCAAATCACTTGGCTCTTAGAATATGCTTCATGACCATAAGTACAACTCAGGAATATTGATTAACTTAATACATTCCTATGTGATCAGTTTACTCTGAATGTTTTAAAATCATCACCAGCATCATTTCAAAAATTTTATACTACAGTTGTCATTGGTTTTATAAATATGCAAAAATGATGTTTGGGCATCTGGGGATAAATGTGTCATGAAAAAGAAAATGGAGAATCATTAATGTTGAATACTCTCTTTGAATGGAAGGAATATGTCTGATGAGTATCTGTCACCTGTTTAAAAACAAAAAAAGTAAGATCTTTCAGAGTAGTCCTGAGATCTAGTCTCCATAAAGATATTTCTGGTTTCTATTTCCTTTTCTTTCTTTGTATTTCAAGGGCTGTAGCTCGCTCTGCTTGCAAAGTCCATCATTCTTTGCAGCTCTAGTATTTTACCAAATAGGCTCAAGGGGCTGTTCTCATGGAATCTTATCTGCTTGCCAGCATCCATTTACTTTTCTGACATTCCAGCACTAACAATTGCTTTGAAGCCTTCAGTGTTTCCTCTATAATGCAAATAGATAGAGGTAGTTTTAACATGATTTTTGACACTGAACTCAAAAGTGACCTGTTACGGTTTTAGTGGAGTTGTGCTAAAAATCTAAAACAGGAACATATCCTAGAAATGTGCATGCCAAGATAAAGAAGAATTTTTCCTTTCAAAAATAATTTAAACACACACACAAACACACACACACAAGTGTACACTTTGCCACTGGAAAATACAATAAAATTTTGGTACAACTGAAATTGAGAGACTCCGAGGGATAAAAAGCATGGGAACACCAATACAAAAAAATAGTCACTCTGTTCTACTGTGCAAGTATATGCGTGCTTATGATGACACACATATTACTGGTTTAATAGAAGAAAATGACTTTTTACTTTAACAGTTTAAAAATTAACGCTTCAAAACACTTTCCAACATTAGCCTCACTTTTGCTTTTCTCCTGCCTCAGGTTTCCCTAACCACCTCTAAGTGTCACCAATGTACCCACCTTCCACCTGCAGATTCTGTCCTACGCTTGTATCTGAGTTAATTTTGACTGAGGTAAGAAATATCTAAACTGCTTTAAAGCACACTTCATGTACCTCTTACCATTTGGTCATTCGCCACATTGAGGTAGGAGAGATAAATTGGAAGGAGGCAAGAATGGTAAATACAGTCAACTGGTTTCCATGGTGTCTCCCAAGTCTCACTCTTCCCATGTGATAAGCAGGCCCACCATAAAGTTTCTGAGGCTTCCTTTGCCTCTTGTGTATTCCAGTCAGAATAAATGAGTTCACATTACACTTTTTCCTCCTAGGAACAGTATGTTAAGCCATGGTCTTTCAGTCTCCCTTAACGGAAATCATAACCCTAATCCTGATAGCTATGGCCTTAAACCTAGTGGCTATGCCTCCTCCCTAAATGTATCAGTACTTCTTCCTATATGACTGCTCTCTTAAATTGGAATTACCAACTCAGTTTCTTAATGTTTGGTTGGTATACCTATGGGGCCTTTGCAACTTTACCCCGGATCCCCTGAACAGTTTTTACTCAAAGTATAACTGGATATAATCAAAAATTTGAACATCAGCACCACTGTCCCTCAAACCTTCCACTACCCCTTTATTAGGACAGCAACCTTTCCACATGTCCTGTTCAAGAAATGAAACCTAGTATCAGTCCTGGCCTCTCCATCCTGTATGAGCTACCCAACCAGAATGACTCAATAACGAGCAGGGCAAGAATCAAATAAGGAAGCAAGACACTCACATTGGTGCGAATTTAAGGGGGTGTCAAAAAAAAAAAACTCGGCAAACACATTAAACAATATTTTAATGCAATGTTTTAAACAATCAAAATTAATATAAAAATCTATGATGAACAAAATATCAAAATTTTAAATAGTTCTACTTATTTTTCTTTTTGCCTCAGGTTCCAATATGGCAAAGTACTTTTAGTGATTCTGTCTTTATTTAAAGTTTTGACATTTTATTCATTGTGTATTTTGTGTGAGGCAAATGCCTTGCTCATCTCACCTTAGTCCTGACCCTGCCAACAAGTACCAGGGTAAAACATAGTACATGAAAAATGTGACCTTGATAGTAATACTCATGAAGAACAAAAACTGGCTTAGAAAATTTTCTCTAGTTGGAATGTAAAATTTGAAATAAATTACTTAGTATGAAATAAAATCTGTGAAAGTATGACAATTTATTAAGACCTAAAAATTTCAAAATTATAAACTATCTTCTTGAACTTCTATTTTCAGTAATGGAAGGTTAGGTTATTTGAACCTTGGCATTATTGATATTTGGGGCTATGTAATTTGTTTGTTGTTGGGGGTAGCCCGTGCATTATAGTACAATCAACAGCATTGCTGGTCTCTTCCCAACAGGTGACAGTAGTTCCCCCAACCCCAGTTCTAACAACTAAAACATCCCCAAACAGTATCAAATGTTCCCTAGCGGAAAAAAATCACCCCCAGTTGAAAACGACTAGTTGAGGCCATTCCTCCTGCTGAAAACTGAAAATGCAGAATTTTTTTAAATGCAATCTCTCAAAGCACTAAGCTGACAAGATAATGGGGAACTGTCATGCCAAATTCTGGGTGAAGTTAAAAAAAAACCAGTGTTTACCTTTCTGGTAAGAAGAATATCGAACACCTAAGCCAATTTGCCTTGAGGACATTTGCTAGTTGGTAAATTTAAGCTTCAATTCTAAAATATCAAAGGCAAGGCATTTAGAAATCAAGGCTCAAGATCCCACGTAAGGTGGCACATAGAATAGAAAACTCTCTCTGCATTAAGTTTGACCTCAAAGGGCTATACCTAGAATGAAACCTGCCATCCTCATTTCCCACCCACCCCAAGGACTTCAATGAAGGTTGTCTGGACCCTAAGAGGAGCAGAGGAGGAAAGAAAAGAGAAATGGCAAAGGAGGGAAAAGTCTGTCTAAAAATATTTGGCCACAGCCTGGCCCTCATTAGGATTCACTGACCAGGTTACGATCCCAAGATCCTTGGCAAAAGCAAATGCAAATTCTTCCTAAAAGGTATGTTCATTCTAAGCCTCCAGGACTCTCCAAATAATTTTGCAAGAGCAATAACAAAGATAACCACGCATACAAGGAAGCAAAGCAACATGGGCAAAAATATGCATAATGACAGGACAACTGAAACAGACCTATTAAGACTTCAGATATTAGAATTATCAGATACAAATTATAAAACTATGCTTGCTATATTTAAAAAATTAAATGGCATAATTGAAAACATCTGCAGGGATAGGAAACTACAAAAAAAATGGAAAAGTAATTTGAAAAAGAATCAAATGAAATTTCTAGAAATGAAAACACAATGATTGAAATTTAAAACTCAATGTATTGCATTTGCAGCAGATCAGACCCACAAAATGATAGAACTAGTGAACTGGAAGGCAGATCAGAAAAAATAAAAAAATGACTCAGAGAGTAGCCTAGGAACCAGCATGCATAAAATGGTGAGAAAATCTAATATATGTTTACTCTTGAGTTCCAGAAGGAGAGAAGAAGGAATATTTGAAAAAGCAAACTCATATTTTATCAATGGTAACTTACAAACTTTTTAAACATCTCTGAAATCAAGACACATGTCAAAACTGAAGGTTTTTTATTATTACTGTTGGCCAGACAGCAACCATAATGTATTGTGCTATTCATGTTATCCTCACTTCAGCTGACTTATGTGCATTATTGGTAGTAAATAAGTTGAGTTTAATTGTTGTTTAAAATGTCTTCAAATACTATGATTCGGCATTGAGAAGTTATTGTGAGGTGTATTGCACTTCCAAAAAGTTTGTTAAAAGTGTATATACAAAGGCCCACAGTCTGACATTAGTGAAGAAAATATTTGTAATTAAGTAATGGCTACAGTTCAATGGTCATTAGATTCCTGCAAAGCAAGAAAAGAGAAATGGGAAAGGAGGGACTAAGTACTTAACAGGACCTAAGAAATAAAAATATTAGAGACTCTAGCTCAAAAAATAAAACATTTTTATACAAAGTTAATTTAAAACTAAAGATAAGTGGGAACTCAGTAATTAAATGAACAAATATAGGACATGATTATACGAGGAACTATAGATCAGGAAATTAATAAAAGTGAAAACTAATTTTCACTATGAGCTCACAGGTAGCCAAGGCAAAAAGGCAAATGGTACATTACGGTCATTTGTCAAAAGTTGCATATTCATTAGAAGACAGAAACTTTCATTAGCCCTAAATTATTATAAAAACTAGCATGGATTCTAATATGCTGTGGAATATATAATTATATGGGTTGGCACATTATATAATTTAATCTTGGGGAAGAAACAGACATGTCAAAATAGTTGACTTTACACTGCCTGCTATTATTTTCAAGTCCCCAGGCAGCATACTCTGAAGAATTTCCAAATAATCCTAATAAATTATATGAAAACCTAATCTTAAAGTCTCAATCTTAAATATAAAATTAGAATAACTGTTAGTAATTTGTAATAGCCATGCAAAAAAATAAGTTACTCAGCGGGGCACGGTGGCTCACTTTGGGAGGCCGAGGTGGGCGGATCATGAAGTCAAGTGATCAAGACCGTCCTGGCCAACATGGTGCAACCCCGTCTCTACTCAAAATACAAAAATTAGCTGGGTGTGGTGGTGCACCTGTAATCCCAGCTACTCGGGAGGCTGAGGTAGGAGAATCACTTGAACCCAGGAGGTGGATGTTGCTGTGAGCTGAGATCGCACCACTGCACTTCAGCCTGGCGACACAGCAAGATTCCGTCTAAAAAAAAAAAAAAAGAGTTATTCTGTAAGTATATCTAATCTAATAACATCAATGATATCAGAAATTATAAGAATGACTACAAAGAGTTTACACCTACTGGGGGGCTTTTGATAAGAAAAAGCACGCAGAGATGGATTGGATATTAAAGACTTAGTATGAGCAGTGTGAGGACAGTTTAGCAGGGCCAGGGGTAGGGAGGAACACTTAAATCCCTATAGAGTTAAGATGGGTTACACAGTTTAATAACAAACATCCCATAATCTCCATGGCTTAGTACAACAAAAACTTATTTCTCACTTATGCTACATGCACAAAATTCATCAATGAGGGTTTCTACTTCATATTCACTTAAGAACCAAGGCTGACAGAGGTTCTGCTATTTTGTGGATACACCATAAAGTACTGGTGACCTACCCCCAGTCCCCCACAACCCCATCAACCAGCTACAAAGTGGCTAGAAAATTAGAGGAGTACTTGTTATTTGACAAGCATTAAGTATCTCTGTAACTATTCCCAACTATTAGTGTTTCTATACCACAAAATGACTTAATGTTTTGGAACAGTCACAAAATAGAAACATCTACTATCTCTAAGGCCAAATTCATTTTACTCTATGCTAAACTTCTATTAAGGAATAAAAGGCAGTAGATGGGCATTAATCCATACTTTTGCCTCTTACGCAAATTGCTCTTTTTCTCTTCCTTCTCTCACACTTTTACTCCTGCACATTTCTTTAAATGTTAGTCATTTTTTGGCCCAAGCCTGAATATACTGTAATACTTTCCTAGCACCTACTTAACCTACTCTTCTTTTGTTGTTAATTTCATTAATTTTACCTTAACCTCAGTTTTTAAACATTTCATTCTACCCACATAATTCACATAATAATTTTCATTCTACTTGGGAGACAAAGTCAGTCAAATAAACTCACTTGTAGTTACCAAAAGAGATCATAGGAAATTTCATCCACAGAAGCCTAGGAATCTCTTTACACAGACAAGAGGCTGTCCCAAGGGATCCAGGAGCCTTGCTAAGAAGTTTTATATAGAGACAATCTGAGTGGGATAGGAAAAATTCATGGTCTTCAGATTCGGACAGATTGAGTTTGAATTCCTGCTCTTTCACTTAGTGGTTGTATAACTGTGGGCAAGTTAATTAACCTCTCGAAATTTTCCAAAACTGTTCTCAAAAATCTCTAGACACCAATATCAAAGAAATATAAATTATTTAAAGAGGAGGTTGGCTATCTTATACATTGCAATTATCATAAGATTTATGTAATAAAAATTTACATGAAGCAAGCCTCAGGGAAACGGTTTTTTCATTGGATTAACAACCACATTTTGCCTCTTTCCTAGGCCTCAACTCTAACCAGTAAACTACAAAATAATAAGGTCCATAAGTGGTTTTGCATGTCATTCTTTTTCAGTACTGGCATATACAGAGCATTCAATAAATATTTGTTAATGAACAAACGGATGCCAGCTATTATCTCTGAAATTGATCGCTTTCATTTCAAGGAAGTTACCTAATATGTTCTTTGATGATAGTTTCATAGTTTGACATTAGGCATTTCTGTGACTTGTGACATAAATAATGGTGGATGGGAGAGAATGACCAACTGTGATGGTTAGTTTTATGGCTCAATTTGGCTATGTTATAGTACCCACTTATTTAATCAAACACTAACCTAGATGTTACTGTGAAGTGTTCTGTAGATGTTGTTAACGTCTACAATCAGCTAACTTTAAGTAAAAGAGATTAACTTTTAATAATGTGGGTGGGTCTTATCCCATGAGTTGAAGGCCTTACGAGCAAAAACTGAGGGTCCTGGATGAGAAGAAATTCTGCCTTAAGACTGCAGCATCACCTGCTGTGTGAGTTTCCAGCCTGCCAGCCTGCCCTACAGATTTCAGACTTGCCAGTCCCTACAACTGTGTGAGCCAATTTCTTAAAATAAATCATATATGTGTGTGTGTTGAGTATGTGTATGTATATGCATATGCATATGTATATGCATATATATGTATTTTATTGGTTCTGTTTCTCTGGAGAATACTGACTGATACACCAACAAAAGTGTATATTATTTGAGGCTTTAAAGTACTAGGTAGACATCAAAAGTAGAATGTACTAAATGCTATTACATGTTGCTGTAGACCATTAATTTTAACTAAAACAATGCCTTCTTTATGTTCTTCTTTGATATCAATCCAAAATTACTGATTCCAGCCAGCATCTACCACCATTAACATCCATGTCCCTTGAATCTCTTCGCAAAATAATGTATACATTTCTCAGAATCAAAACCAAATATCATTGAATCCAATTAAAAGGGGATCTAAAAGAATTATTTTACATATTATCTATAATATCAACAGCAAGGAGGCCTAGAATCATACAAAATACACTTATGCCATTTTAGCGTTTATGTAATAAAAAGATATCATAATTCTGTACTCCATACCTATTACTCTGTAGTTCCAACTTTTAGCATATGCCTAAACAAGAGAAATAAAGAACTAACCAAATCCAGGCCAAGGAAGGATTTAACCAGAAATATTCAAAAGGGCCATAAATATTAATATACAGACACTATTGAAAACCTGCTTGTATCATCAGAATAGAAAATGTCAGTGTTAACATACAAAACTAAAATAGGCATACCAATGTAATGCTGATATGACCAATACAATAAAAATTTATGTAATATGAGACACTTGGACCATGTTACAAAAATGCTAATGTTACTGTCTTGCACATGTCAATCGGAAAAAGGGAGAGAGAATCAGTGTCAAGGATTAAAGTAAAAATTGTGGAATGTTAAGGCTGGCAGATTTTATTTATACTGGACATCCTGACCCCTTTACACACTTACTTAGAAAAGCAAAAACCAGAAATTCCTTCTTAAATATTTTCCTTCAGTTTTCCTGAAGGAAATCTCCAGATATTTCACTTCCTCTCTCAATGACTTTCCTATTACTAAATAGCTCAATGGGAGCAATTAAGCATCAAGTTGTACATCACAAATGGAGACAACCTAGCAATCTGTTTAATCAACATAAACAAACAATCAAACTAATTCAATCAATTTATGTGGCCAAAAAAATATTTTCTGTCTCCCCCTTTCCCCTGCTGTTCTTTCATTCCCACATCTTATGGTCTGGTCACAGCAACAAAAGCCCATTTTACCATATATGGTTTACCTCAGTATGTCTAAAGAAGTACAATAATGCCTCTAGATTCCAAATGTCCAGCTATGTCAAAACGCAGAATGTATCAAGTTAGTCTGGAGAATGGCATTATTTTACGGCTCCAGTTCAGTTTATGGTCTTCTCACAAAACCTACTAAAGTAAAAAAAGACTTAAAGTTTTTTCTATAATTAATAAACTAGGTCAGGCATGGTGGCTCACGCCTGTTAATTCCAGCACTTTGCGAGGCCAAGGTGGGTGGATCACTTGAGATCAGGAGTTCAAGAGCAGCTTGGCCAACTCCGTGAGACCCTGTCTCTACTAAAACTACAAAAAAGAAAAAAAAAGGAAAAAACTTACCTGGGCATGGTGGCACATGCCTATAATTTCAGCTACTCAGGAGGCTGAGGTAGGAGAATCACTTGAACCCGGGAGGCAAAGGTTGCAGTGAATCAAGACCGTGCCACTGCACTCCAGTCTGGGTGACAGAGTGAGACTCTGTCTAAAGAAAAATAAATAAATAAATTAATTAATTAATTAAATAAACTGATTCTTTATCTTTCCATTTCTAATTCCTTAATTTCAATTATACCAGGGTGGTCTATATTGTTAAAAACATATTTGGAGGATTAACATTTTAGTCATAATTTGTAAATGAATGTAATAACTGATTATTTATATAATTCATTGCCTAATCAGGAATAAGATTTTAATCCCATAAAAGATGTTTAGTAGCAATTTTAACTACTAAGCACAAAATTAATAGTGTTAGGGGATTGAAAATTAAATTTCAAGGTAGCCAAAGCATAAATTCAAGAACTTTAGATCATTTTAAAGAGAACAAAATACTAAGAAAAAAAATTGCCATGTATATACGACTATGTGTAATAACACATTGCTACCCTATATGTTCACATAAATTCAGTAGAATATTACTCAGAAGGGTAATATTACTCAGAAAGGTAATAAGGATTTTTTTTATAAAACCATATCCTTATAAAGACAATGAAATAGCAAGAAAACAATTTTTAGTTCTAATAGAATAAATCTTATTCATAAAAACAAAGAAAGTAAGGGGAAAGGCACTGAAACTCTGAGGTATTAATTACTCTGCTTTTACATAGGGGTAGGTACAGCAGTACAATTCTATGGTCCTTATATACACAAAGCTTCCGTTAACTTTTGATAAGTCTGCCTTCATGAGAAACACAGAATTACTTTCTCATATATAATTTTTTTTATTAGTAAGAGGATCTCATAATGACACTTACACAGGCCCTACATTCCCATGCGTGAGAATTCTCAGTGAAGTGACTTCACTTTTACTAAGGGAATGACTGAATTTTGTGCAGGATTCTCAATTCTTAATATATCAATAACATTAAAGAGTGCCCATTTTCACATGTACACCATAGAATACTATGCAGCCACAAAAAAGGATGAGTTCATGTCCTTTGCAGGGACATGGATGAAGCTGGAAACCATCATTCTCAGCAAACTAACACAGAAATAGAAAACCAAACACTGCATGTTCTCACTCATAAGTGGGAGATGAACAATGAGAACACATGGACACAGGGAGGGGAACATCACACACCAGGGCCCTATCGAGTGGTGGGGGGCTAGGGAGGGATAGCATTAGGAGAAATGTCTAATGTAGATGACTGGTTAACAGGTGCAGCAAACCACCATGGCACGTGTATACGTATGTAACAAACCTGCATGTTGTGCACATGTATCCCAGAACTTAAAGTACAATAAAAAAAAAAAGAGTGCCCATTTTATTTTCAATTGTTTAGATAAATGGGATTAAAGAAAATACAGTTATGCTAAAGGAATTTTCTACCACTCAGTTGCCAGTAGAGTTATGCATGAAGAATTCATATTAAGTCAAAAGAGAACAGAATATATTTGAAAGCAGAGTTGACTCCCTTGATTTGGTTTAACGAATGGAAATACTCAAGATTCAGGTCACTATGGACCCTTTTCCCTACTCAAAAAGAGACCCTCCCTATTAATAGCCATTAGAATGCTCCACATTTTAAAGTTTGCAACATCATGGCCTCATTGCAAATTGGACATTTAGGGAAAACTACATTTCCTTCCAAAGAAAATGTTTTTTAAATGCACAATTTCTCTATCATGCATTTTTTAAATAAGAAGAACAGAAAATCTAACTGTTTTGCAACTAGGCTCAGGCAACTGCCCAGGCAGCTTATAGAACTGATATCAACAGTTTTATGCCTGTCAGAAAATCATTCGAAAGACTTTTTTAATCTGAAAAATAACATCATCACTGTATATTCCACCCTGAAATCCGAAGGCAGGAATTACATTGTGTTGTTAAAATGTTAGCAAGTGCATTTCATTTTTTAAAAAGGCAATTTAGTTTTCCTGAAATAAAGAGCTGATTATATCTCTTATTACTGTTACAAGAATTTGATATATCACAAAGTGAAAGAGTTACAGCATGTGTCAACTATCAACCAGGAAAAATGAACCTGATACATAATTCACTTTGAGAATGTCTAGTTAGTCAATCAAGTGATTTGTAATCATGAAGGCTGCCAGAAATTGAATGAAGAATGGGACACAGTAAAATTCTTAGGTTTTTTGTTTTTTTTTTTTTTTTTTTTTTTAGTATTCTTATTTAATTATGTGGCTTTTATTGCCATTTTTGATCACTGTTTCTCAGCAGCACAAATTAAATCACACATACTTACTTAGAAGTTTTTGACTACTAAATAGACTAAGGATATACAAGTTGAATGACCAGAGTATAGAATGTCTTCCTACAAAATTAAAGGTTTTAGTGTTTACAGTTTGAACAAGGAAAATTTCATTCCTTCCAATCTCCTCCACCCTCTCCCCACTTCATTTGAATTACTTAGTATATATGCCACTCATTCTAACATGGTGTATTTCTATATATTCTAAAACAAGTGAAATCATTTAACAGAACCTAGTTAATATTAGAAACCTTAAGCTTCCTTTTAATATCCTCATTGTAATTCCTCAGTTAAAACTATGACAGTCAAAGAACATTTAACTTCTAATTAATACAATCTCAGTAAATAGGCAAAATATAAAATCAACTTATAGCCTGATATATTACTAAAGGGGTAATGTGATAAATGAGTGTTTTTTGAAGTGTAAACTATTGAACCATGTAAGAATGTGCCATTCTGACAATACTGGCCATTATAAGCTTTTTCATCAGCACTGCATGACACAGAATTACACAGCTTTAAAGTAAATGAAACTTTAAATATGGTAACAAATGTGCTCCTCCTTTGATTTACTCTTCATAATTTTCAAGCAGAAGGGTCCTTTTCCAGCTTTAGACTGATCATAACACAAGATCTCCATAGAGAAAGTAACGGAGTTCTTAAACTCCATTATACTCATTACTGAAATTTAGTATTAATTTTTTAAATTCAGCTGTATAAATTTTGTGGGTAAATTTCCAATAATAAATGTTTGGTTTTTCAAAATAACAAAATTTCAGGCACACATTATACATTTACTCTAAGAAACTAGTATAATTATGGTGAGACCTTGGGAAAGATACTGTTTTCCACACTGAATATTCCCTGAAAAGTGTAGCAGCACTCCACTTGGGAATTCACATTATCATCATTATCACACCAACTACTAGAATCACCTTTTCTTTCCTGTTTAACTTACTTATTCATTCATTCCACAAATGCTCATTAAGTAACTACTATTGCCAGGTATTATGCTAGAAATTGGGGACATGCAAATGAATTTAAAACATAGTCTTTGTACTTGCCCTTAAGAAATCTACAGTCTAGTAAGAAGAAGACATAAGTAAATAAGAACAATGAAATGTAGGCTCTAGAAGAGATCTATATCTTGGAAATTTCAGTGACAGAGGTCAGTAGTCAAGAAGGATTTCAAAGTGTTCACCAAGTTCAATCTTGAATGAAAGTTGGTACCTATCAGAGAGCAAAGAGGAAAGCCTATAATGGTAAGAAGGAGAATATGAACGAAGACAAAAGCGCAAAATAGCTTATCATGGTAGGATGAATACAAGCTAGTCAGTTTAACTGGGGTTTAACATGTAAGAAGTACATACGATGTTGGGTAGTAACGGAAAAGGCTGCCAGAAGCCTCTTTCAAAAACAATTCATATTGATGGTTAGGCTAGTCCAATCATGTGAGGTCATGTACTTGTAGGATAAGGATCCTCTTCCCTCATATCTAAAAGTAGTTTTGACTTCAGTGAGCATCAGTCCTACAAATTTTTGACCTTGGGATTTGTTTATACTGTAAAGAAGAAAAGTTGAAAGATAGTAACAATTACAAAAAAAAAAAAAAACAGGCAGGACACTAGCAAAGCAAGACTGTAAAGAAAATTTACTTTGAAAACCTGACAATGGTGATAACTCAAGTGAAAGCAACTAGAATAAAGAGGGTCAAAGCAACATAAGTGACTGCAGCAAGTTACTTATATATACTCACACATACATACACATACTTCATGATTATATAAGATTTGGTCAAATTATAAATGTAATTAGTACAGTAAAATGAAGTTATGATTACTAAATACTATTAAATGATATTAACCCTGAACTGCAGATAGCTATGTAGATATACTACTGACTCTTGTAATGATATTAAATATATAGAAGTCAAGCCCATCCTGGCTAACACAGTGAAACCCCGTTTCTACTAAAAACACAAAAAATTAGCCAGGTGTGGTGGTGGGCGCCTGTAGTCCCAGCTACTCAGGAGGCTGAGGCAAGAGAATGGTGTGAACCTAGGAGGCTGAGATTGTAGTGAGCCAAGATCACGCCACTGCACTCCAGCCTGGGCAACAGAGCGAGACTCTGTCTCAAAAAAAAAAAAAAAAAAAAAAGTCAAGCACTATATCTCTGGAATAGCAAACTTGCAACAAGCATTAACAATGGCCACCCGTAGACCAACTAAATAACCTATTTGAAAATGGAAGAGAGGCCGGGTGCGGTGGCTCACACCTGCAATCCCAGCACTTTGGGAGGCCGAGGCAGGCGGATCATGAGGTCAGGAGATCAAGACCATCCTGGCTAACACGGTGAAACCCTGTCTCTACTACAAGTACAAAAAATTAGCCAGGCATGGTGGTGGGTGCCTGTAGTCCCAGCTACTCAGGAGGCTGAGGCAGGAGAATGGTGTGAACCCAGGAGGCGGAGCTTGCAGTGAGCCAGATCGCGCCACTGCACTCCAGCCTTGGTGACAGAGTGAGACTCGGTCTCAAAAAAAAAAAAAAAAGAAACAGAAAAAAAGAAAATGGAAGAGAATCTTTGCTGAAATTTCCTGGTATCAGTAACATACACTTTTTTTTTTTTTTTTTTTTTTTTAAAGACACAGTCTTGCTCTGTCACCCAGGCTGGAGTGCAGTGGTGCGATCTCACCTCACTGCAGCTTCCGCCTCCCAGGTTCAAGCGACTCTAGTGCCTCAGCCTCCCAAGTGAAGTGTTTTTAGTACAGACAGGATTTCAACATGTTGGCCAGGCTGGTTTCAAACTCCTGGCCTCAAGTGATCTTCCCGCCTCGGCCTCCCAAAGTGCTGGGATTACAGGCATAAGCTACCGCACCTGGCCTAGTAATACAGTTTTAAAATAAGTATACAACATATGTGATCAATAGGACTCTTTTCTAGTATATGTACTCAAATAAGAGTCATGAATTATAAGTTAGCTGGCATGTGTTATAAGGAGTGAGAATGGAGATGACAGATAGAAGTTAATCAAACAAATTTTAAGTATATTCATAGATAACAAATTATAACTTGCATTATTTTCCACTGTTGTGTTGATTTCTTTGTTGTCTTTTTGGCTCAAGTAATGAAGCATCATGGTTCAAGATCCCAATAACGTCTCATAAAACAAAGTTTAAGACAAATTGTTGTTTGATAACACTGCAAAGATAAAACATGATCTTTCATGTATGAAGATGACACTGACTCACCATCAATAGAGATGAGCTGCAAGTTGTTGTTCCATAGTGGAGATGGGCTTGCTGATCTAGCCAATTCTCTTGCCAAAGCTCCCAGTGAATGGCAGCTTACATCTGTAAGATGATTGTTACCAGTGGTCACAGAAAATAACAAAATAAAATGATCTATACAGAAATAAAACCTATGTTTTTGGTCCCAAACTACCATATTCTGATAAACTTTTAAAAAGTCACAGAAATGTATAAATACTGTATGATTCTTTCATTAAAAATTATACATGTAGTTACTCTGATCAATTCATTGTATTGTATATATTACTTACATAAATACACAAATGATGAAAGCCTGATCCCCTACCTAAGAATGTTCTCAGCTATCTTAACTAAAACAAAGATTGTTTCTGACTTGCAAAATCAGAAGTGTATAATGATGATGCTCAAAACATGAAAGCATGCCAACTTTACATCCCTCATCACCAGTAGCAATAACTGAGGAAATTACAGAATATTTTTGTTAATTTTATAAATATTCTCTATAGCATTAAATGTAATACGACTACAGCCAAAATTACTTTGACATTTCCTAGAATTCTGAAAAATACTTCCATTTTTTATGAAGAAAAAATACTTTAGTTACTAGCTACAGTGTTCATTCTTGTTAATACAGAGGTTTTACAATAAAATAGTTCTACTGACTCCTGATATGGAATTTTATCAGTTTCTAGTTGAATCTCCTTCATAAAATTGAGAAGCTGATAAAATATTACTGGAAGACATTGTTTGTAAGTAAAATTAATGTTACATGCTTCTTTATTATTTGAAAGAATAAGAAATTAGATTAACAACTTAAAAATTAATAAGAAGCCATTAAAACTAGATACAAGTCAAACAAAATCACAATGCTAAGTGCCTATGATGAGCAAGGCAGTATTTAGAGGTTCTGTGAACAATTATAAAAATAACAAGGCATAGAACATAACCTCAAAGAAATAACAATTTAGATATTATTGAAACATTCTTCTTTCAGTTCTCCATAGGTTGTTTACAAAAACAACAGCTAGATTCTAACCCAGATCCTCTGTTAGGACAGGAAGGATGATGCAGAAAAGTACAGCATCACCTACCACGGCATGGTAGCTACCATAAGGATGCGGCTCTGGAGCTCCTCTCACATACAGAAATAAGGAAATTTTAATAGAGATATTGAGAACATCTGCTGCAACCTGTGATGCAAGCCCACTGCCACCTGCAAACAAATAAAATTCATTAATTTTAAGATACCATATAAACATTTCCAGTCACAATTCTGTTTTAATGGGTCATGAAGCAAGTATATTCTCAACAACTTTCCATTATCATACCCCACCGACTCACCAAAATTGGATGTCTTCCACTAGATTGCAAACTCCTAAAGTTCCTCTTCATTTTGGTTTCCAATTTCTACAATGCCTAGCAGCACAAATAACTCAGTCTAGTAAGAAATTAAGATTAAAACCGGCTACTAAAATACTCTGTAACCAGTTCTATAATAAGTTTTATAGAAAATACTACAGACACTAAAATGAAGGAAAAACTGGCTTTAAAGAATGAGTAGCTGCTGAACAGAGAGACAAGCAGAGAGAAAGCATTCTTAGTGGGAGAAAGAGGTAAAAAGTTAGGGAGGTACAAAAGGGCACACAATATTCTGAGAATTTCAAGTATTTTTTTGGGAAAGCAGCAAATAAGAAGACAAAGGCATGAGAAAGATAACGGAGATGACTTATATGCTAAAAAGCTGAACCTGTATCCTGACTAAAGAAGTGAAGACAGGAAAGTGAAGTGATCATGAAAAAGATCTTGACAGCCATATGAAAGATGGGAGGAAGAACATGACTGAAGGCAATGGACTAAATCACACAAGACAAAGCTAGCTTGACCTAATGGTATATGGAGTTATGGTGACCCAACTCACCACCAATGACCATTAGGTCTGTTACCCACTAAGTCGCAAATCCAGGTACATATTTAGACAATACTACAGACACTGATTTATTTTAGAAAACTGTTTATGTAATATAATCTCAATGAAAAAAAATGGCAGGAATTCGACACAGGAATATCAACGTGAAAATATTAATAATGAGTAGTAGGATTAGAGGTCATGTTTTTCTTGTCATATATTCCAAATGTTCTACATAATAAAATTAAAAATAAATTCTACAACAATTTCTTGAAGCTGTGATAGCTAAAACTTGCATTAACCCTAAAGAGCCTCACCCAGGATCACTTGACAATATAATTGGGCCCAAAGCCTTCTTCACCACCACAGCTCACTATGCCTAAAATATTTATTCCTACATCAGGACTTTACCCCATGTTCTTTCTGCTTCTGTAGCAGCCTCTGGCCCCGAATGCCCATCTAAATCTCAACTTCATCATACCACCAGTTATAATGATCTCATACATGCATTACCTGCTCCATACATTTTCACATCCAATCATATGTAATTTATTGAAAACCATCTTCAGTAGTTCTCCTGTTTGTTCTTACTATAGTTTTTATATAAGAACAGACTAGTGCAAGTCAGTCCTATTCCAAAGCAAATATTCATACATGACTCATTTATGGACATATGCACATATAATTATTCCAATGTTTTGATAAACAAACTTATGTATATAACCACTACTACAGAGTTTTCAAATCTATCTTCAGAAAAGTTGCCTACTGTTATGAGTTGAATTGTTTCCCCCCAAAATATGTTGTAGCCTTAACCTCCAACTCCTGTAAATGTGACGTTATTTGGAGATAGGATCTTTGCAAATAATCAAGTTAAGACAAAATCATTAGGGTGGGCCCTAATCCAACGTGACTGGTATCCTTATAAAGAGGTACATTTGGACACAAAGACAGACATGCACACAGGAAGAACTCCATGTGAAGGCAGAGATCAAGGTGATAGATCTATAAGCCAAGGAATGTCAAAGATTGCCAGCAAACCACCAGCAGCTAGGAAAGAAGCATGGAACAGATTCTCCTTCATACCCCTTAGAAACAACCAACACCTTGATCTCAGACTTCTATCCTCCAGAATTGAGAGAAAACAGATTTCTGTTGAGTCAGCCACCCAGTTTGTGGTATTTTGTTATAGCCTCCATAGCAAAATAACACAACTACTAAGGGAAACCATGATTTCTTTCGCTGAAAGTCACTAAAAACAAAAACATTTGTAAGATTACAAATCAAAAAAACATCTTGCTATTCATTTCTCACTCTGGTAGCAAATGTGCTATTTAATAGCTAAGCCAATCTAGTGCCAAAATCTTCTAAGAATAAACATGATTCATCCTTCATCCTATATAGTATCATTTACACAGACAGCATCACATAATCAAACATTAGAGAATGTAATCATTCTATAGATATTAGGATAAGAAAGTAAAATGAAGTTATATAAATTTTTCTTGGTAATGGGTAGAGTTGCTTTGTGAATTTTCATGCTGTGAAAATGTGATCTGACCCATAATACAACCAAAACATAGTATAATGAGTTACTTGATGAGCAATAATCTTGGTACAGACTAGGAATGGGCTCCGAAGTAACACATACTTCAATTCAAATCCTTGCTCTGTTACTCACTAGTTACAGGCATATCTTGAAGATACTGCAAGTTTAATTCCAGATCACAGCAATAAGGCAAATATTGCACAAAGCAAGTCACACAAATTTTGTTTCCCAGTGCACATAAAAGTTATGTCTACACTATAATGCAGTCTATCAAATATGTAATTACATTATGTCTAAAAAACTATGTACACACCTTAATTTAAAAACACTGCTTAAAAAAATGTGAACGATCATCTGAGACTTCAGTGAGATGTAATCTTTTTGCTGGTGGAGGGTCTTGCCTTGAAGTTGATGACTGCTGACTGATCAAGGTGGTGATTGCTGAAGTTCGGGTAGCTGTGGCAATTTCTTAAAACAAGACAACAATAAAGTTTGCCCTACTGATTGACTCTTCCTTTAATGAAAGATTTCTCTGTGGCATGCAATGCTGTTTGATAGCATTTTACCCACAGTACAGCTTCTTTCAAAACTGGAGTCAATCCCTTCAAACCCTGCTGTTGCTTTATCAACTAAGTTTATATAATGTTCCAAATCTGTTATTACTTCAACAGTGTTCACAGCATCTTTACCAGGAGTACATTCCATCTCAAGAAACCAGTGTGTTTTTTTTTTGTTTTTTTTTTTTTTTGCTCATCCATAAGAAACAACTCATCCGTTCAAGTTTAATCATGTAATTACAGCAATTCGGTCACATCTTCAGGCCCCACGTCTAATTATAGTTCTCGCTATTTCTACCACATCTGCAGTTACTTCCTCCTCCAAAGTCCTGAACCCCTCAAAGTCATCCATGAGTGTTGGAATCAACTTCTTCCAATATCTTGTCCATGTTGATATTCTGAGATCCTCCCATGGATCACAAATGTTCTTAATGGCAGCTAGAAGGATGAATCTTTTCTAGAAGACTTCCAATTGATTTTGCCCAGATGCATCAGAGGAATCACTACGTATGGCAGCTATAGCCTTATAAAATGTATTTCTTTTTTTTTTTTTTTTTTTTTCTGAGATGGAGTCTTGCTCTGTCGCCCAGGTTGGAGTACAGTGGCACGATCTCGGCTCACTGCAACTTCCACCCCCCGGGTTCAAGCAATTCTCCTGCCTCAGCCTCCCTAGTAACTGGGATTACAGGCATGTGCCACCACGCCCAGCTAATGTTTTGTATTTTTAGTACAGACAGGGTTTCACCATGTGGGCCAGGCTGGTCTCGAACTCCTGACCTCAGGTGATCCAACTGCCTTGGTCTCCCAAAGTGCTGGGATTACAGGCATGAGCCACCACTCCTAGACTCAAAATGTATTTCTTAATTAATAAAACTTGAAAGTTGAAATTACTCCTTGATCTATGGGCTATAGAATACATGTTGTATTAGCAGACATGAAAACAATATGAATCTCCTTGTATATCTCCATCAGAGCTCTTGGGTGGCCAGGTGCATTGTCAAGGAGCTGTAATAGTTTGAAAGGAATCTTTTTTTTCTAAGCAGCAAGTCTAAAACAGTGGGTTTAAAATATTCAATAAACCATATGATAAACACATGTGCTGTCGTCCTGACTTTGTTGCTCTGTTTAAAAAGCAAAGGCATGGAAGATTCAGCATAATTCTTAAAGGCCCTAGGATTTTTGGAATGGCAAATGAGCATTGGCTTCAACTTAAAGTCACCAGCTGGTTTAGCCTCTAACAAGAGTCAGTCTATCCTTTGAGGCTTTGAAATCAGGCATTGGACTTCTCTGCTCTAGCTATGAAAGTCCTAGATACCATCTTCTTCCAATAGAAGGCCATTTCATCTACACTGAACATATGTTGTTTGGTGTAGCCACTTTTGTCAATCATCTTAGCTAGATCTTCTGGGTAACTTGCTATAGCTTCTACAGCAACACTTGCTGCTTCACTTTATACTTTTATGTTCTGGAGACTGCTTCTTTCCTTAGGCCTCATGAACCAACTTCTGCTAGCTTCAGTCATTTTCTCTGTAACTTCCTCAGCCTTCACAGAATTGAAGAGAGTTAGGGCTTTGTTCTAGATTAGGCTTTCACCTAATACTGTGGCTGATTTGATCTTCTATCCAGACCACTCACACTTTCTCTACAATAAGACTGTTTTACTTTTTTATTGTTTGTGTTTTCCTTGGAATAACACTTTTAATTTCCTTCAAAAACTTCTTTTGCTTCCACAACTTGGATGTTTGACACAAGAGGCCTAGCTTTTCGCCTGTCTTCACTTTTGACATGCCTTCCTCACTAAGCTAAATCATTTCTAAAAGCTTTTGACTTAAAGTAAAGGAGGTATGACTCTTCCTTTCACTTGAACACTTGAAGCCCATTTTAGCATTATTAATTGGCACACTTTCAATCTTGCTGTGTCTCAGGGAATAGGGACGCCCAAGGAGAGAAAGAGGAATAGCTGATCAGTGGAGCAATCAGAATACACACATTTATCAATTAGCTTTGCTGTCTTCAATGGGCTCAATTTGTGGCACCTCAAAACAATTACATTAGTAACATCAAAGATCACAGATCACTCTAACATATACTCTAACAATGAAAAAGTTTGAAATAGTGTGAGATTTGCAAATTATGACACAGAGACACTAAGTGACACATACTGTTGAGAAAATGGCACCAAAACATATACTCTATACAGGGTTACCACAAACCTTCAATTTGTAAAAAACATAGTAACTGTGAAGCACAATAAAATGTAACACAATAAAACAAAATATGCCTGTATTATGACTTGAGCAAATTATTTAACCATGTTTGAGCCCCAAACTCTTCATCAATAAAATGGTAGTTTTACATTTTATAAAAACTAAAGAAATTAGATGATATATGAAATGTGCTTAACATATAATATTATTAATAATAATAATAGGGCTTTACTATTTTTATTAAAAGGAATGTTTATAAATTAAGGATTTTTTTACACTTCTCTTGGGTAGGAAAAATAATTAAGCAAGCTCATGTAAGAATAAACATCTTGATCACGTATACTGTACACTAAATATTGCCTTTGGCTAGTTCCTGACTATAAAATGTAGGACTTTCCGAATTTTAAAACTATTTGTCAAAACTCAAAACACATTCAAAACCTAATCTTGGAACTAAAATACAAACAGGATCTCAGTGACTTCTGACTTTGCCGTTGACATCAGTTGGTATGCAGTTTTCAAAGATCCACAACACCACTCCTTTATTCCCTTAAATCTGTAAGCTTTAGCCAGTCCAGAAAACTTACCTTTACAATTTAGAGTCATATCAATTTAAGCTCAAATAGGATGGTATAATCTACTGAACCTTCTACCAGGAATTAGCAATGTGTTTGCTTATCTCTTTTAAATACAAATCTTGTAAAATATACATCTCAAAAATCAGCTAATTGAAGAAAATACACATTTTGAATTCACATACTTATTTGGGGAAATATTTAAATAATGCAAAACCTAACAAATCACCAAATTCAAAAGGACCTTGTTATACCATGCAAACAATCTACACAAGATACAAATTATATTCCCATATGAATTTCAATATCTGTAAACTGAAATTTGCTCCTATATCTACATATAAAGAAGTAGAAGAAATTGCACAATTAAGTCCAGAAATACTCCAATTATTATGGAAAGAATAGTGGTATTTTTGTCAACCTCTTTGTCTAAAAGAGCTATCTGATGGCCAGGCGTGGTGGCTCACGCCTGTAATCCCAGCACTTTGGGACGACGAGGTAGGCGGATCACCTGAGATAGGGAGTTCGAGACCAGCCTGACCAACATAGAGAAACCTCGTCTCTACTAAAAATACAAAATTAGCCGGGCATGCTGGCTCACGCCTGTAATTCCAGCTATTAGGGAGGCTGAGGCAGGAGAACGGCTCGAACCTGGGAGGCGGAGGTTGCAGTGAGTTGAGATCGCGCCATTGCACTCCAGCCTGGGCAACAAGAACAAAACTCCATCTCAAAAAAAAAAGAGAGAGCTATCTGCACTGGTCAAACTTGTTGGAAAATATATCAACAAACCACTTCTCCTAGTTAGAGAGATAATTATTCTTAGCATCTTTTTAAAAACTTTAAGGAGCTATAAAAACATGTTCAATACTATAATAAGTTCAACAATATTAGCATCAGCATCAAAGCTAATGTACGGTCAAGACCAAACATAGGTTTGTTTTTTTTTTTTAATATTTATGAAAACAGGCCAGGTGCAGTGGCTCACGCCTGTAATCCCAGCACTTTGGGATGCCAAAGAGGGAGGTTCACTTGAGCCCAGGAGTTCCAAGACCAGTTCAGGCAATAAAGTCAGACCCCGTCTCTACAAAAAATTTAAAAATTAACTGGGCATGATGGCACATGCATGTGGTCCCAGCTCCATATGAGACTGAGGCGGAAGGATCACTTGAGCCCAAGCAGTCAAGGCTGCAGTGAGCTGTGTTCACACCACTGCACTCCAGCCTAGGCAACAGAGACCCTGTCTCAAAAAAAAAAAAAAAAATTTATAAATATATATGTGCATAGATACAAATATATACAAATTTATAAATATATATGTGTATAAATATACACATATATATTTATGAAAACATGTTTTGCCTTTATTCTTAGTGTAGTTCCTAACTTTAAAACAGACTTTGTTAGTTGAGTTTTCGAAATATGAATGTGCTTTTTGCTCAATTAAACAACATAAAGGTCACTTTTCAGAAAACAATGTTATTTGCAAGAAGATAACTAAATTGACACATTTAATTTAAACAAAATATTTTGAAGTATTAAGAAAAACTCTAAGACTTTTTTTTAAGTACTGATTTAAAGTTAGCAAACATGGCTGGGTGTTATAGCTCACACCTGTAATCCTAGCACTTTGGGAGGCCAAGGTGGGAGAATCACTTCTGGCCAGGAGTATAAGGCAACATAATGAAACCCGTCTCTACAAAAAAAAAAAAAAAATGAAAATAAAATAAAATAATAAGATAAAGTTAGCAAATGCTATATTCTATTTATTCAAGATACATACTAAATAATACTATAATTTGGGCTGTCCCCAAATTACAATTCCTATCTCCCAAGCTTCCCAGGCTAGAGTGCAGTGGAGCAAACTCAGCTCACTGCAGCCTTGACCTCGCCAGCTCAAGTGATCCTCCCACCTCAGCCTCCCAAGGAGATGAGTTCACAGGCAGTGCCACCACGCTGGGCTAATTATTGTGTGGTTTGGTTTTGTTTTGTTTTGTTTTGTTTTTTTGTAGAGACAGGGTTTCAACATGTTGTCCAGGCTGGTCTCAAACTCCTGAGCTCAAGCATCCGTCCACCTCAGCCTCCCAAAGTGCTGGGATTACAGGCATGAGCCACCACACCTGGCCTCAATTCCAAGCATTTTTTCAAAAAGTGAACAGCAAGGAAAAATTAAATATATTTTATTTTTATCTTAAAGTCCCAATATAGTAATATTAATAAAAATCACATGAATACATTATACTAAGAAAATATAATCTGTTAAATTATTGGCAAAAAACCATATCAATTATTATGGATAGTAATTGGGGCAGGGAGTATGCCTTTATCTACTCCACATGCCTTAAGCATGATAAAAACTCAATAAATATGTGTTGAATATCTATACTTTGAGAACAATAAGCACAATGGTCACATAATTCTCCTGAGAATCAAATATGGAAAAATCCTAAAGAACTGGGAATTCAAAACAGGATATGAACAAATTTTTACATTATGCAAATCTAACATTGGTAAGAGAAAATTCTACCCCTTGTATCCACAAATTGTAAGTCACAGCTACAAATTATGTATTGACTGTGTCAATGGAAAATATATAGCCAATGCTGGTTTTGAAATAATCTCAACTTGGTCTAAAGTGAAGTCATTAAGAACTGAGTAGAAACGGTGCATATATTTAAGCTCCTATAATCCTGTATTATTTCTGTGAACACCACACCACATCTCTATGGAGAGCTATAATAAATAAGAAAGTGAGGTAACATATATGAACTGCACAATGACTATATATTCTTGTGTTTCACTAGGGTCTCTGGTTTTAGCATTGCTGGTTTAGTGGTTAAGTCTCAATATTCTTACCACCATCATCCTGGTTCATATTGTGGTCATGGAGAAAACAGGCTTATCATGGGCTAGTTTCATTTATCCACACCTTTTCTCTTGACTTTCATCTACCTGTTGGAGAAACACAGGGAAATTTAATCAGTGTAGAAAATTCCTTATATTACAGATATTTGCCAGAAATTTCTATTAGACAAAGAGTTGCCTTTTGAAATATTTTCACACACACCCCAAATAAGCTTTCCCAGACAAATGAAAAAAAAACACATTTAGTAAGTGTGAGCAAATAAAGCAATGCCTAAATAAAAGGTGTACTGAATACTGGTATCTCGATTACATTAGATCTTTCTTCCCCAACTTAATATACTAGGGAAATTTTCCTATTAGAAGCTGTTGAACATGTAAGATAATTTGACCTAAAATACAGACAAATAAATGTGTCACCTGGTTTGCTTTTTAAAACACAACTACCAGGCCGGGTGCGGTGGCTCACGCCTGTAATCCCAGCACTCAGGGAGGCCGATGTGGGCGGATCACGAAGTCAGGAGTTTTGAGACTAGCCTGGCCAACACGGTGAAACCCTGTCTCTACTAAAAAATACAAAAAATTAGCCGGCTGTACTGGCCAGGCGTAGTGGCGGGCGCCTGTAGTCCCAGCTACTCAGGAGGCTGAGGCAGGAGAAAGGCATGAACTCGGGAGGTGGGGCTTGCAGTGAGCGGAGATCACCCCACTGTACTCCAGCCTGGGCGACAGAGCAAGACTCCATCTCAAAAAAAAAAAAAAAACTACCTTGAGAATATTTATAGCACAAACAAAGCTACTATTAGCAGCCTCATCCACCCTAAAGAGAATGGTTACTATTATAAGTTCCCAAGTATGCATTTGTAGAAGGAAGCAGTAGTTTATTAAACCAACTTTTTGATCTTGAAGCAACAGATTTGGGAAAAGATGGTTTTACAATAAAATATATAACTCCAACCTCCAGTTACATTGCTATTTTTTCATAGGACAGACATGGCACTGTGTGAATATTATGACTCAAGCTTAGTCATCTCAACTACGAGTGAATTAAATTTGTTAGAGTAAAAACCTGAAAGGGAAAGTACATGCATGTAATTCTAAGTTGCTATTTTTAGAATGGGGTTTTTCTCCAAAGCGATTTTTAAAATGTATTTCCACATTATTTGTGCTATTTTCACTTTAGTACTCTGGTATACTGGCTACTAAATAGAAACAAGAAACAAACCCATTTTCCAGTAGAAGGTCATTTATCATTTGAACATAGTATAAACTACATAAAAAAGGAAAAGTAATTTATTAAAGACCTGCTTGCTAAAACATTGAATTTTAGAGACATATACATGTAAAAAGACACTTGTGTTTATGCCCCTCTTATTTACCTGGTATTATCAAAAAATTAACTGTAGAGTAAGAAGCCTAGTGAAAACCTCATTATATCTAAACTACTTTATTATATTTATTACATTGTATCTAAATGACTTTCCAGGAAAGTCCAGAAAACACAGAAGAGATTCACAGGCACTGCAGGACACACAGTATGCTAACCCTATAAGTAGCTTCCAGGCTGATAGGGCTTCAGTGGTTTTTCCCTACAGAAAAGATAGTCTGAGGAAAAAAAATCTGTTTCTCTATTCTCTCTCCCCACTCCTTAAGAATAATCAGAAAAAAAATGACAGGCAATGCAGAGTGAGGAAAAGACTACCTGAATGCAAGTCAGGAAAACTGAGTTTTATTCCCCACCTGTGACTTATTATACAGTCTTAGGCAAGTTACTTAGCCTTTCTTGGCCTCTGTCTTTTGTTTCATTTTGTTTCATATGGAACACAAGCAGCACTGAAAAAAACATTTTAATTACACTGAGAAAGAGAGCAGAGACCATAGAGACCTACCCCCAACTTCACAGGTGAGGACACTGAAACAGAGAAACATGCCCAGCCATAGGTGATTAGATTAAAACAGTTCTAACAACAGTCACAGGTCCAACATTTTAAAAATTACTTATTTAAAAAGACAAGTTATTTACGTCAAATTTTTAGAACATGTAAAAAAAGTAAGTAGCAAAAAGGATAACTGCCAAATTTAGGGTAATTATCTCTTCAAGAAGCCATAAAAAAATAGATTCTGGAAGACTTCAATTGTACTGGTAATATTTTATTTCTCGAACTGGGTTTGGTGTACATGGATGCTTATTTTTCTTCATATAGCATTTTGTATGAAATACTTTCTAATCTTTTTTTATGTAACCACCAAAACATCTTTAATCAAAAGCTAAAATAAATGAAAACATTTCTCTGGAACTTTAAAGGTCAATGAAAATAGTTGTGTATGGTTTCAAATGTTCTGCTGAGTTTAAAAGGTAAATATCACTATGTCCCCCAATATAAGAGAAAAATGTGTAATGTACTAAAAATACATATACAACTATTTCTAATCTAACTTAGTAAAATATAAAAGTACTACACAAATAGCACAAAACACAAAATAAATTTTATTACTAATAGCATGATAAACCCATTTAAGTATATTGAGAGACATACTTAACAATTTGTACTTTAAACATACTCAAGAGTCACATCTAGCAGCCTAGTGTTTCATCGTCAGATTGGCTAGCTGTTTTTACTGAAACAAATAAGAACTGCAAAAATTTACCTAAAGTAAGCAAAGGCCTATCTAAATATCTACATAGAACCATGCCTCCAAAATATCTGAAATTTTCCAACAAGAAAGTACAGGTCATTCAGCAAAATATATTTACTGTATACTACCATAATAGCTATTTAATTGTTATCATTATGATGCAGATATATAATGGAAACAGATGTTCCTTTTTCCTTTCAGCAAAGCAAAGGAAAAGCATAAACTTGCTGATATTGCATAGACTACTACCATAGCACAATAGAGGAAAAAAAGACATTAGCACATGACAATATTAGTTTTTACTACACAACTAATTGCATAAAAAGTATAACTTGAGGTCATTGAATCAATATAATTTTCAGCACTACAGAAGAGAAACAAATAGATTTGTATAAGCAGCCTATTTCACATCTGCAGTTGGGAAAATACTTCTGACAGATTAAATATATGCAAAACGTTACCACTGCTTTTAGAACACAAGGAAAAGAGTGTTGTTCTGTTTTCTTTGCTCATGTAACATGAATTAGGATGCTGCCACTACAGAGCAATTTTTTTTAAGTACCAGTATAAATGCGTAGAACCTTTCTGGAAAACAATTGGGCAATCAATATCAAGAACCTTAAAAAATAGTCTATATTCTCAGTCTAAGTAATTTCTCTTTTAATAACATATTGTAAGGAAATAACCTTAGGGATGGCTAAAGATTTATTTAAAATGCTATTCATTACAACTTACTTTATACTAATGGAAAATTAAAAATCTGGGTTGTCTAATAGAGCAATAATTAAAGTAGATATGTTAAAACATTATAGAGTCAATATAAACAACTTTAATAATTTTAATTGTATTACATTACATGCTTAGAGGAATAAGGTTTAGAGAAGACACACAAAATGGCATTTCTAATTTTTGTAAATTCTGTCTTATGGGCATATACTACTACTTTTGTCAGAAAAAGTTATTTTTTCTTTAAACAGTTCTATTTCTGTGATCTGATATTCTCAGTCCAAAGTTTCTAAAATTCTTTGGGCAAAAGAGTCCTATAAATATTTACAGGTAAATTGACTTAAAGTTATGTTGACATGTTATGTTACTTGATCCTGAAATCTGGCACAGTAAAAGAAGTATTTGTCAATCACATAGACAACACCTTTTTTTTTTTTTTTTCTGAGTTAAACAGAACCCTTACAAATTAGGCAAAATTTTTATGGAACAAACATTACAAATGCTTCCTTAAGATCTACTAATATGTAGTATGTTGCTAATTCAAGGAAACTTTCAATTAAAAATATTTCTAAAGCAAATGAAGTAGCCTATTAATTGCTGTTTCCGTATGCCAGTAAAAAAGTTTGCCATAGCTTTCCTAAGACTCTTAGTTTCCTGATTTTATTTTTACAAGAAGCAGCTGATTTGTCTTACACTATTACTGTCTATTACTTCTAGAAGTCTTGAGCAAAGGTGGGAAGCAGCAAATTCTGGCAATCTGCCTAAAGAGAAATCAATGAAACAAATTAATCCTTTGCAGGCTGCAATGACACAGTAATCCATCATTCAGAGCTGCTTTTATACACCAAATCAGAGAGCAGAGGAAAAGAGCCCTGGGGGATATCACAGGCAACAACTTACACCAACACTGGGAAAATACTGAGGAATCAGTTTATTTAAAGAGGATAGATTTCAGTTGATTGCCTATTTCGTCAAATAAAGATTTTTATTCCACAGTGTGGTGAACCCAAGGGCCAATGACTGTATCTTCAGAATTCCGTATCATCTATGCTGGCTGACATCAATAGGAGATGAATGTTTTTAAATAATTAGCATCGTTAATCAGTATGGTAAAATATATGGGTAAAATAAATATTACTTTGTTGATACAACTACAAAGTGTTATACGCGGTCCTTGTTTTCACCAGAAACTAAGTGTAAATTTACCCACTAATCTACAACTTAACGAATTCCTGGTAAACCATATTTGAGGTACTTCTTCATACATAAAATGTAACCATTTAAGATATATGTTACTTCGTAATGCTGTGTTAAGTTTAAAGACTTAAAATTTTTAATTCAAGCTCTTGTGTAAATTCCAGCAAGCAAGTCAGATTATAAATAAATGACTTATTTTAAAATGATAAATAATTATTTTGTTCATAATGTAGTTGACAGTGTTGGAAGATAAATGTGGTTTTCTTTTACAAATAAACTTATAATAAATGTATAGCAGTATATTTAAACTGACTATATTTATTTATACTTATACAAAAGCCTATATATTTAAATTTATTTGTGCTTCTATAGAAAGTTATGCACCTTACCTAACCATGTCTTACTAGAGTAATGTATTCTAAGTAGAAGTATGTATCCTTGACGAAAACTAATGGCAAGAACTACAAAGTCACAGTGCATTACTACTGTAAATGCATGCATCATATTCATGGTTAAATGTGAGAAGTTAGTAAAAGAAAAGAATTTTCAAGATTATAAACCAAAGAAAACTTGACACAACAGTCCCTGAAATGTTAAAACTCCAGAATACCTAGTCACAGATTCAAAACAGAAAAAGAAGATTAAATAAATGCTAACTAGTCAATTTTTGAGTGGCATGTTTGATTCTGAGGTCCGTGGTCGTATAATCGCAATTCCTGGCCATGCTGATGCATTTTTAACTCAACGCTTGGATCTAGTATTTATTGATTTAATAAGGTTAGAAGAATTACATTGTTGCTGCTACTGATGAACTGTCAGGAATTTAATCTAGTGAAATCTTACAGAGAAATGTTTATTTTAGGGGAGAACAAGAGAGGAACAATAGCCATGTAAATAAATTTAATTCCTTACTACTCTTGACAGTGACAAGAGCAAAACCCTTCTTTTCTAGACTCCTTTGGGCTCCAAACATTTTCTTTGATTAAAGATGTATCAGCTGATTGAGCTTATGGTGAAAAGGTTGCAGGACAGCTTTGTAGATACACCTTAAAAATTAGGAAAAGCAATGACTGTCTCCCGGTATCCACTCTGGCCTCTCCTCATAGGTTTGAGGTACACACACACCCACACACTCAACCCTTACCTCGTCACCTAACAAGGTTTCAACGAGCCTGTCAATGATTTCCTCTCTCTGGACCCTAAAATTTCCTACAGCATCATTAGTACACAGGAAGACAGAAGAGAAGGGAGAAAATAGAAAATCAACTTTCTTAAAAGCAATTCAGCCAAGAGAGGCTTTAAGGGCTATGTCAAAGTAAGGAGGTGTTACAAGATCCAGAATCAGAAAGGGGGTTTAAAAAATCCACAAAAGTTGCTGAAACAAACACTTGGGGACTATTAGAAAGCTTTTTGCACTGCTGCACTACCCTGCTCCTGGGCTTATCTCCCCAACCTGGACACCTGGGAAGCATGCTGTGCTTCAGCGTTTCCCTGACTTTGAAGAAATGGAGCGCTGGTGGGGCTGCTGCGGAGGTCAGTAAAACTATGCTAATTGGTGAACCTAATTGCTTCAAGCAGTCCTGCCTCTAAACATGGAGAGAGCACAGTTGATGGAGTCAGTCTGTTCCTAATAAAATGAAGAACCACTGAATTAAATTCCCAAGGAAGGCACTATAAAAGTTTCCACAGTGTAACCAAATGACTTCACCTATGCTATTACCTCTAAGATGACATCTTTGAAAGAAAGCAGACCCCAGTCGGGCTCCACATTCATAAATCGACTGAGCTTAGGCCAGTGAATCTGGATTTATTTAAAAAGGTTTTTTCATTCTTCCAATCAAATGAAGTCATTTTTAATTAGATGCTTTCTGTTAACAATGTCACTCTTCTCCACATTACCTGCTCACACTTGCAGCGCCTCTAGTGCAATATCTGGGGCTCGAGTCCCCTGCAAGCAGTCCTCCCAACAGATTGGCTGGAGGGTGGTATTTCCGTTTCTCAGTCCCTGTCGGAAGGAAGATCCCATTCAGCGGCCTGATGGCGCGGGACATATCAACTCTCTAAATTGAGAGATTACTAAATAATCTCTGGAAAAACTCTTAAGATACAGTCTGCCAATATCTTTTTTTATGAACTACACAGCACTTTCTCCGCTGTTCCTGCCTTGCAGATGGGTGTTTTTAAAAGTGCCAAGGGCCACAAAACTCCCACTGACCCTCCAACTTCGTGAAACCCAGTTGCTCCTTAAAATAGAAAATAAGGTGTGAGGGTCCCCAACGGTGCCCAAGGCCTTGCTTCCTACCCCTACCAGCAGCCCACCACCTGAAGAGGACTGGCTGTCCAAGGCAGGGCAAATCGTTAAGCACTCAAAGAGGATAGCAAGGCTCAGCGCTTTAGCCAGCGCGGGTTAAGGGAAGAGGCGAAACGGTAAAGCTGGAAAAAGCGGCTTCGTTCGACGGTGGATCTCTGAACTTTAAAAGATTGGCAGGGACCCGGTCACACCCCCTGGGGCCCATTCCTAAGAGGCTTGCCGCGCCCACCCGAGGGGGCGCCGACCCGAGGGGCGCCAACTGCCCGCGCGGAACCGGGGCGTTGGGCCTGGGGTTCGGGAAGCGTGCGCCACCCCCCGGTCAGGCCTGGCTTCCTTCTTGAATGCCCCCGGCGCAGGCCAGAGGCTTTGTCCCTCCAGCCTGCTCGAGGAGTGGTGGCCTTCTCCGCGGGCGAGAGCATGGCCTCTAGCCTTCCGCAGACATCTCAGTGCGCAGATAACACGGCCCGGGTCCCTCCGCCGAGCCGGGCACTGCACTTGCGTCGAGCGCCGGGCAGCCAACCCCGCGCGGGAGGCTCCGCGGCCGGATATGGGCCTAGCTTCCGGGAGCCGCTCCCCGCTGAGCCGCGCTTAGGGTCTGAGTTAGCCAGGCCGGGGGGAAAGGGGTGGGAGGGGTCACTACAAGGGATCCTAGTCCGCAGAGTGAAAAATTCGTTCGCAAGGGAGCGCCCTTGAGGGGTTAGGGTCGTGAAGAGACACTCGAGAATTAGGGTCCTGGACTGCTGTGGGGCCGGGCCTGGACTGGAGGCAGGTGTTCCCTGCCGCCCTGGGGCCCTGCAGCACCGATGGCCGAGATGATCTCAGGGCTCAGGCGGACGAGGGGTCCGCCACAGGCACCTTAGGACCCTGGCGGCCCGAAGGCATAGGACCTTCAGGAAAGCCTCGGGGGACCTAGCGCCGGGTCACGATTCCATTCGGGGCGGGACCTTCCCAGCAGGAGTTGCTGGCCAAGGAAAGAGTCTGGACCCGGGACCTTGTCCCTGAGGACCAGACCACGACCTTGGAGCCCAACTCGCAGTCCTTCTCGGCTAGGGATGCGGAGGGGTCGGGAGCTCGACGGCCAAGCGACAGGGAATTCTGAGTTCCTAGAGATCTACAGGAGGCAGAAGCACGACACTAGATGAGATTAGACAGTGACGGCGGAAGGACAGGAACCACACGGAGACTGACACACTTTGCGAGTTGGGACTCAATTGCATTTCTTCGAATCCTTGATTCCGAAGTTTCCCCGCCCTCCTAAGCAAGAGCGTTTGGGGAAACTAAGTTCCTTAGACTCTTTCATCCTTGTTATGTGAGCTCAGGGAGGAAGGCAGACAATAGCTGCAGCCTAAACACCTGCTATCTCTCAATGCAATAAAATACAGACGGTGATTGGAATCGTTTCTCTTTTTGCTTCCAGAGGGAGCTCAAACCTGAAGCATCAAGGTTATCTTTTTCCAAAGGTAAAACAAGAGATTTGCAAAACCTGCTAGGGACACCACAGCCCACATCTAGAGGGGGTTCCCCTTTGCAAACAGAAAAGGCAATCTGATTTTTTTTTTTTTCATTTTAGTGTTTGTTTGAACCTACGTTCGGTACCTGCGAAGACTAAAACACTTACTTAACCCTCTAGAGACTCAGCTAGAACTGACTGAGCAAAGGGAACTCAGGCAAAGGAAAGGGAAGGTACGGAGGAGAAAACGGTAAGCGGAGGTCTGGATGGGATAGTGCGCGGGGACTCCTCTGACCCGGCGGCGGGACCCAGCTGCCGCGCAGGTAAATCCCAATATGCCTGGCACTGGGGTTCTGGACAGACTTGGTCTAAATACGGCCACGTGCTCAGGGCTGCTGTGCTCCAGCTGTGCGTTTCCGGGCGCTTTGCGCGCACGCGCACGTGCACACACACACGGGCGCGTGCCTCTGTCCTGGCGCTGGGGTCTGAGGTTATCCAGGCAGCGGAACCCCCATGTTCCCGCTGGCCACTTGACGATGTCGCTCATACTGGATACGGGGTCTCTCTGGTCAAGGAGGGCGGGCAGACGGAGGCACCCGGCTTGTGGGTATCCAGCCCCACGTAGGGGAAGGGCTCACAGAGGGGCAGAGCCCAGGGAGAAGCGACATGACCCCGGCTCCGTGCTCCTACCCGGCTATAGGCCGGGTCACCTGTCAGTTGGTACTCTCTCAGCTGGCTCCCAGTCCCTCCTCGCTCCCCGCAGCCACGCAACAACGGGCTGTCAGCCCGAGCTGGGCGCCTTGGCGGCTTTCTGGTGCCCCAGCCCTGCGAGCCAGGACTCACCCCACACTGACGCTTCCAGGTACAGTCACCAACAGCGCCAGATCCTTATTCCAGCCTCCAGATCCCTGCCTTTTCCCCCCACCGAGCAAAGACAGGTTGGTGTTTGGGGGTGGTGGTTGTTCTTTTAAAAGTATATTAAAGGATCATTGGCGTCTCCCCGTTAAGTCATTACGCCTTTATCCCCATCAATTAACCACACCTCAGAGGGCTGCTATTAAGAGCTCAAATGAGCTGCAAAAGTAGGTATCCCGTTTCAGGCAGATGTTGTTATCTCCCGCTGAGAGGCGCGGCCGGCGGGGCCGGATCCTCCGCTTCCCGCGACTGCCGGAGTCGCGCTGGACTAGGCTGACCGCGCAGGGCGGCGAGGCTGGAAGGGAGGTCGCCGCCCGACAATGAGCGGGTGCCAGAGGAGCCAGAAGGAGTGAGAAGTGCCCTAGACCCGTGGCCTCAAGCGCCATGCACTTCAAGGGGACGTGTCTCCGGAGTTGTGCCAGGAAAAACACCAAGAACGAGCTGTGCGTTTTTGCGCAGAGAAGTAGTCTTCGCAAGACCGCAGCTCCCTGCCGAAGGCCCAGAAAGGGAGTGCGGGGGAGAGAGCAAACTAGTGAGTTTGGCTGGCAGTGCTCCCCCGACACACCCCACTTTCTCTTCCTGCCACTCCAGACTCCTTCCCGGCAGCAGGCTTCCAGAACCCCTTGTTGGTAAAGGCAAGGTCGTGTGGGGATGCAGGATATGGAATTAGGGAATCCGGGACAGAAACGTAGCATTTAGGACAAAGGGGATTCACTGGGGACTTCCGCGGCCTTTGCCCAGATGTGTCTTTCCACCCTTTCTCACTCCAGTCACTCCCGAGGACTTGGGGCACGACTGTCACACGCAACTGGGAGATCCTGGAAGACGGCGGAAAAACGAACAAGGGGAGATGGCCCTCACTGCAGTGACAGGGTTTTCCTTCAGTCAGTGGCCACAATAAATTTAGCCAAGGCTAAAGGAGATTAATTTCCCAGCATAATCCAATTAAAAGATTTCTAAAGTAATCTTTTGCGAAAATGAAAAGTGCGCGACTAAAGAGGGGACCGGTTTTGATGACAGTGATTTATCGCCTCAGCACAGCACGCACGGGATGGTCTCTCTCCAAGTGATTTGACCAGAGCACTCCGTCCTCGCCTCCTGTCCAAACCTTCCCTTCCTGAAAGACAGCCATCTATCACTCCAACCTGGGCAGGAGAGAATGTGCAAGGGGCTGGGGCGGCTTACAAGCACCATAGACTTTTTTAAGTGCTATTAGATTTATGGTCTCTTTTTCGACGCCCATCCAGAGTAATTAGCACATATGTTCTAAATAGATGATAGTTTTGTGAGCAATAAAGCAATTACCCATCGTTGGAGCTGACAGTTCCTCCAACTAAACTCCAACCAGCAGCTAATTGGAAAAGTCATTTCAGCTCCATTGTCTGCAATTAGTCCTGCTAAACTACTACACCCCAACTAGCTGGTTTGAGGTTAATTTATTCAATGTTGTGTTTGCATGGACAAGCCTTTGCCATGAAGGGACTTGCCTTTTGCCCCTCTGGACTGCGCCCAGGGGCTAGAAGAGCAGATGGGAGTGAGCAGCCAATATTTGGGGGCCGGGATGGCCCCCGGGGGAGGAGGCACCCGACTGGGCCTCAGCTTCAAGGTTAGTTGTCCAGTGGCTGAAAGCCTACAGAGAAAACCATTGTTTCTCCTGCTAGACAGTAACTGGAGAAAACTGCTCAGTTCATGCTACCAAAACCTTTATTTAAAAAAATAGAAATTGTCACCACAGAGAAAGCCACTGTGTTCTCAATTTGCCCCTTGCCCACACATCCAGTCATGACCCTGGGCCACCACACCGTCCCTAAGGAATAAACATAGAGTCAGACCGCCAAAACAGAAAAGTTCTGAGCCCTGAGGGAGTGGGGGACAGGATCCAATTCTGGGAGTGATTCGAGGAAAGAAAAGACAGGAAAGGTCAGGAAGCCCAACCTCTGCCTCAGCCTCTCTGAGTTTAAAACCACTTCCCCCTTGAAAGCGGGGTTTCTCTGTGACTTTCTTTGATTTTTTTCCCCTTCCTTTCTTATATTTTTTTCTTCCTTTCTTTCTAAAAGTTAAGCCAAACAGGTCCAGGATTTGTGCACAGTGAGTGGAAAAAATGTGTTAAACGTCTGTTTGACGCCCCACCGGAGCTTCCAAATATCCAGCGGCTGGGATTCTTCTACTTAATTTAATCTTTATTGGACAGGGCGGCTCCTATGCTCCTATTCACTAGGAAACCCGGGGAAACGTATCCGTTGGGGTTCAGAATTGAGGGTGGGAAGGAGAGGAGTTAAAGAGGGATTAATCCTCCCCCACCCAACTTCAAACTTTAGAACTGCAATCGCCTGCAGCCTGGGGGGGTGTCCCCCAAGTCCCAGCCCTGACAGCTCCAGCTCTGGGATCTGGAGCCAGAGGAAGAGAGGTTGGCAGGTTGAGATGGGAACTTGTAGCCCTGGTAACCGTGTATTCCCTTGATGGAATTTTACATTAAAGTGTCCCAAGCTCTGGGAGCAATGAGAATTTTACTTAGAAGAACATGGGGTAGGGGGAGCATCCACCTCTTAGGAGGTAAAGCCCAGTGCTTTCAGTCCTAGAAATCCAATGTCCTTTTCTGGATTATCATTCATATTAAATGTCCTGGGAGATGTTTTTCTTTTTGAAGTAAATACTATAACAATGCCTAAGGAAGACAACTTGGACATTTTAATCAGCATATGAGACTTATTAATTCCTATCTCAAAAAATTATGATTAATTCCTCAGCTTCAAGAATTTGGAGACATGTGTCTATAGCATGTAAAACTTTTAAACTGCCTAATGTCAGGCTCTTATTTTCCACTATTTATTGTATTTTAACCAATTTAACTCCAAACAAAAAGAAAAAATTGTGGGGAGAAATTGAAAGTAAAGGTCTTGTCTTGCCCCATTACCTCCCACCTGTCACACACTCTCCTCCCCCGAAGAGAAATCCTCCTGTCACTGTGACTTCCAGTTGAAAACAGAAAGGAAATAAGATGACTTCTGGAAAAAGCTGTCCATTGTGTTCTTAATTATTTTTTTTTTTTCGGTACTTAAATATGCCCAGAGAGTGACGGCATGAAAAAGCTGAATGAAGAGTCAGCTGAAAGTATCACCTAGACTTGCTTGTTAGAGAATTCTAAGGTAGACATGTGTGCATACTTATGCGTAAGGGCAAAATAACCCACCTAATCACCTAATCCCATGTATGGGAAATATTTATGTATATATCCATGAACTGAAAAATCTTTAAGTACATGTGTGCAGAGATTCAGTTCTATGAAAGCTCAGCTAGCTGTCCGCATGCATGTATTCACTCCTGGAGTAAAGGCATTTTTGTTGCTCCCATAGTTTCTTTCCATTAAGAGCGATTAGATGATGTCTATTCAAAGTTGCTGATCCAGAGAGAAAATAAGAGTAGATAAAAGGAGATTTCAAGTGACCTCCTCGTCCCTTTCACACCAACCTGAGCCCTAGAATAGCCAAGGATCAACTAACACAAAAGCCCTTTCCTTTCTCTTTTCAGCTTCAGAAGATTTTATGCAGGGGGGTAACAATAAAACATAGAACGATCCCCGAGTTTTGTTAGATCATGCATTTGGAATACTTTATTAACTCCCCCCAAAGATGGGCTAGGTTTATGTTCCACCTTTGAAATGGGTAAATAAAATATACATAGCATAATTGTTTACTGTTCTATTGCTTATATCAGTGTTGTACTATGCTTGTGCTTTTTTTTTTTTTTAACTTTACCTAAACCCCTCTCTCCTCAATGATGGAGGACATTATAATAAATATATCTTTCCACTGACAGTTTAGACGAAATGTTAGGTTTATTATTTAGATCAACCTTCTGATAGTTATATACCATTGCAGCATGACTGGTAACACCAGCAGATCTGCTGGCTTTTTGAGCCAATACTTTTCCACTAGTTTATCTCATAGGCAGTAAAGAAAGTGACATTAAAGACTTACACATATTAGAGCAGTCTTTAGTCAGTAAAATATCCAACTCAGATCTACTTCTGATGGGCTAATCCTGTAGTAAAAGAAATAGGTGCTCTGACAGGTAACTATTAAGGGAAATGATTATATAGAGCAGTTGATTTTATTGTCAGGGTACTCCAACAACCTTCAAACTCATTTCAAAACTTCAACTTTCATCCAGACCTAACCCATAGGGAAGAATAGCCATGCAGTTTTATTCTTCACTCAAGCTGGGTATTTAAAATAAATACATTTTGTAACATAAAAGTCTCCAATTATTTCCTTTCTTTCTTTTTGCATAAATGCATTTAGATAGCTAAGACTTGATTTTTATAAAAAGTAAATATTTGGCTCTGGTTTCACTGGTGTGCTGAGAATGATTGTCACTTTTCCTCCTCTAAAAAGGCTTGATTTGCATCCAAAGGTCAGTGCTTGCTCTCCTGCCATCCTTCCTCCTGCTGCTTCTCCTGGGCCCTCTAACTGGGGGCCTAGGCCAAAAGGGGAAGTGCTTCCCTTATCTCTCTTTTTCAAAACACGTGCTTTAAATGACCGGTTTGAGATAGAAAACTAAACTAAGGTATAGCACTTAACTCTGAGCATTTCAACCCAAAGGTGACAAAGAAGAAATGCCTGGGCTACCAGAGCGATAGTAAACACTGGAGTCTGTTGGGTTCACGGTTTGACTACATGTACAGGCTAAGGGTAGGCAGTCCAGCAGAAGCCTGACTCCTAACTTGGCCTGTCCACCTGGTTTTTTGTTGATAAAGGCAGGACTTTTTACAACTGGGCAGCCACAATATAGGCTGGGTTCAGTCCTGGGGGTAAAGATTTCTGAGATAGGCTGGGGTTTAGTTTGTTTGTTTTGGTTTTGTGTTTTAGTAATCACAAAATATTAGATGGGCATTCCTGCGCCTCTCTCCACCCTTTCTTCCAAAAGATCTGTGCGAGACCATTTTAAATACATCTTCAACTATGTCCTTCCTGGCTTTAATCTCATGCCAGGGGAGACTAATTGATTCGGCACCTTTCAAATAAGCTCTTTGGGAAAGGTCTGCAGCAAGATCAGAGGCACTGACCTTTTTCTCAATGATTGCAGGCATGTTCATCTCTCCAGATGGGCTCGATAAAACGGGCTTAGTTCTGTTCTGTGGTCTTGCTAAACAGAATAATACCATTTTTAACGATTTTGAGGTAGGGAAGAGGTAAAAAAGAGAATTTCCTACACATACCTGATCATTTGTAGGGTCCCATGGCTCTTGAACTAGATTTGGAAAATGTATTTACAAGGTCACTTTTGTTCAGTGTGACTTACCAAAAAGCCAAAATGAATGACTTTCGGGAGACCAAGATATCAATATCAAAAAAACCTATAGAATTAGTGAAAACGGTTCAGCCTCGTGGTAAGAAAGATATGGAGGGAGGGAGTACCTTCACAGGCTAGACAGTCCGCTTAGATCCGGACTCTGGGGTCTGGAACGCAAGTCATCCCTGAATGTGCAGCCAAACCGATCTGTGCTTCTCTTCCTCTCTCACCAGATCACAACAATTTACTGGGTGGCGAGCTGGGAGAGATCAACCTTTGTCTGGTATGTCTTTTAAAACGTGATTAACGCTGAGCTTGATGCTAGCAGCCCGCAAAGGGTACTATAGGCTTACAGCCTAATTCCTTTCCCCAAGCAGAGCGGTACCTTCTCATTGCCTTTTGGGGGAACTACACTAAAGATCTAGTGTGCACTGAACAGGTCTGTGGGGAACAGGAAGGCAGAGGAAGGAAGGGAGGCTCCCGGGAGCCCAGGCCCCGGCGAGGCCCTTAGAGTTCCCAGACCCGCCAAACCGAGAGAGAGAGCCTGGAGAGGGCTGAGCCCCGGTGGGCCTGGCTGGAGGCCTCAAGTAGGATGCTGAGGCAAAAGCCACAGCGGTCTGAGTCCAAGAACCACGTCCAGACTCAGTTTAAGGTTCCGAGGTGAAGGGCCGGGCCTAGAAAGGAGGAAGATCTGAAGAAGAGTGGGTGGGTGAAATAAAAGTGAGCACTGAAACTGCGTTTCCTGCTCCTGCAGCTGAGCGTGCCTGGACAAGTATGTAGGATTTCCCAATTGGGGGATCTAAGTACTCTCGAAAACTGTGATCAGTTTTCTGTTAGGTATCCTACCCCACAACAAAAGATATCATTATTTCCTGGTTGAGTGTGGGTCGCATTAGGCCCAGGACAAGTGTGCCAAGTGGGACCAGTATCAAACGAGAACCTTGAAGATAGAAAGAAAGGGCTTCCCAGGAACTGAGCTGACCTCTCAGTGCCTCTGGGGAAGACATTTTTGCTGGAGGCAGGGCTATGAGCGCAAGTGGGGCGCCCTGTGGGTGTGCCACCGCGGCAGGGGAGCACAGGCTTCCGAAGAGAAACAGCTCTAAGTGCCGCTCAGGCCGGACGAGTTCCAGAGGGGGACAGCGCCCTCCTCGAAAAGACTTGGTTTCTCCCCGCCCCCTCTTGTGACAGAAAGTTGGCACGGATGCCCCGTAGGAGTGCGAGCCGCTCCGCTCCTCCGAAAAGCCGCGGGCTTCCGCTGCTCCGGGCATCACCACCAACAGCTTCCCACTCCCACCCCTGGGACTAGGACAGGGGACTGCACCCTCCCCCTTCCTTCCGGAGGAGCCTGCGGCTTCGCCTGAGGCCTCGCCGGCCCAACTTCTCCCCACCCCCAGGGTCACGCCGGGTCCCAGGGGCCTCTTTCAAGTTTGAAAGCTCGGTGGGGGCACTGAGAGCCCACAGTAAGGATGGGTGGGCGCCGCTGCTCCCGGGCAGGTTCAGCTGTCATCTTGTCTCGCCTTGGCCCTCGCCTACAGGGCCTGACCCCGGGCCAGCACAGCTAGGCAAGACCGTCTCGCTCCCGAGCCCCCCCCAGCCTCCTGGTGCGGTCCCTAGCGTCTGCTGCCCCCGCCCCCCGCGCGCACTCTGACGCAAACGCACGCCCCTGCCCGGCACTGAGGAAAGCGCTCTTGTTGGTTTTAATTGAGCCTCTTCCTTTCAACACACCCGCTCTGTCCCCACCCCTGGGAGGCGACCCCCTCCCCGCCCCCAGTCGGCTGGTAGCAGCGCAGGGAGTCTGGTTCTGCTGCTAGGCTGCGAATCCCGGTGCTCTCTCGCCGCCGCCGCAGGTTGTCTGCTCAGGAGAGCAGCTTGATGTCCCTTTTAATCCGCTGACACTATCGCCCACATCAGACAGGCAGCCATCGATCGCGTTACATTAGGGGATGGCGTTACAAACGGCGCCCGCAGGTGGACGGCTGCAGGCAAGCTCGCCAGGTTCTGGTCGCAACCAGGCAAGGCGCGGGCACAAGGGCCAGCCGGGCCGGACTCCGCAGCCGGCTCCACCGCGGGTCGCGCTCGGCACCAGTAGGAACAGCCCGGCCGGTGTTAAACGGGCGGGTCCCCGTCCCCAGCCCAGGCATCCGTTTCCCGTGGGAGAGAGAGGGAATAGCGGGTGGGGGTGGGGGCAGCTTGTTTTGAATGTGGATTGCTGCTCGCCTGGCACGATCCTCCCCTCCAAGGAGGCGCGGCGGCCGCGATCCTCGCCTTCGCGCCACGGCGAGGCAGAGGCCGAGCGAGGGCAACTCCCGAGCAGGCTCCGCGGAAAGTTCTCCTCGTCCCGCCCTGGCTGCCTAGACTCTGCTCTCGGCCTGCGGAGGCCGTGCGAGCCAAGACTGCCTTCCGGCCCTGCCCGTTACCAACCCCAAGTTCAAGAGAAACGATAACCATTGCGTTACTTGCCTGGTGAGGCAGGATTTGGCCGAGTCTCGTTTCTGGTGCCCACGACGCACGGTCCAGGGTCCGAGCGCGGCTGGGCCGGCGGACCTGGCATCCAGTGTGCCTGCGGTGCCCTGGCGCTCGCTGTTGCTTGTCTCCCACTCCCTCCGTCTCTCTCCGCGTTCTCCTTCCCTCACCCTATCTCCCTCTCTCCGCCTGCTGCCTCTGCCCTCGACTGCCTGCCTCTGACTGTATGGGGAGTACGATTTAGAATCTGTACGTAGAAAGATTTTCTTTTCTTTCTTTGCTTTTGGTCTACTTTAATCGTGTTCGTTTCACCTTTTAACTGACCAGAAGATGGAAGCGCGTTTGCGCGTTTATTTGGGCATAAGGGCGAGGGCAAGGAGCCCCTGCCACCCCCAGTCGCCTCCTCGCCATCAGCTGCGTACAATGGGCCACCGCTCGCGGAGTGCATTGACAGTTCTCCATTATTCGAGCTGGAGGGGCTGTGGGGCAGACACGGGAAAGCCTTTTATTCTGCTCTTTAAAATCATCGCTCGTCACTAAGCGGTCGCCGACTCCCGACTTGTAGGCTGGAGAGACAGGGAAGCGCAAAACGTCCCCCAAACACGCAGTGCTTCCCAAACCCCTCCCTGGTGAGACTTAAAGTGAGAACGAGTATTAAAAAACAAACCCTACCTCTGTCAATACAGCGTGGCCATTTACTTCCACCTTTACCTGAGGGCATGTTGGCGCTAGGAATGCTCGAGCTGAGACAAACTTTTACGCCCTCGCGAATCGAGGGGCGGGCGGGCGAGCGCTGCTCCCACCCCCGGCGGCGGCAGCGGCAGCTTTGTCACTCCGCACGGCTCCGCGCCCGCCTGAGCCTGCCTAGGGGAGCGATCTCAAAACGAGGGGGGTGCGAGTATGCGATTGGAGAATATGTAACTAATAGAAGTATCATTTTCCCCCAGTACGATCTTTCAAGGAAAAAAAAATCCATTGAAAGAATTTTCAAAGTGCTGTCTTCGTTTGGAGAAAAGGCACAGGCTGCCTGCGGGGAGGGGAGGAGGGACTCGGCTGTGTGCCGCCCGGGAGCGGCTCCCGTCCGCTAGGTGGCAGCCGGAGCCAGCGATTCTTGCAAGCCCCGCCGCGGGACCCGCTCCTCCCGCCTGCCCCTCCTCCCGCGACCAATCACCTTCGGGAATCGGGGTCTCGGTCTCTCTTTCTCTCTCTCTCCTCTCTCTCCTCTCTCCTCTCTCTCTCTCTCTCTCTCTCTCTCTCTCTCTCTCTCTCTCTCTCTCTCTCTCTCTCTCTCCCTCCCTCCCTCCCCCCCTCTCATTCTCTCTCTCCTCTCTTCTCTCTCCCCTCTCTCTCCTCTCTCTCTCCTCTCTCAATGTCTCGCGCTCTCTCTCTCCTTTCGTCTCCTCTCTCTCCCTCCCCCTCCCCCTTTTCTCTCTCCCTCTCCGCCTCCCCCCCCTCCATCTTCTCGTTTGTTTGCTCTTTTCCCGGGACTGATTTGGCCACACTAATCTCCCCCCACCCCGCAACAATATGGGGACTTACTACTGTTTTATTAATAATTATTGAAGCATTGTTGGAGTTTGGAACAGCCAGGTGATTTTTAAAAAAAGAAGAAGAAGAAGAAGAAGGAAAAACTGGATTGATTGGAAAGTTTATTTTTAAAATCGTCTTTGGGATAAATAGGAACCCTTGATTCCGATCGAATTTGTGGCAATAGCCGCAAATTCCAGGAGTGTGCTTTGTCGTCATTAAACCTTTTAAACCCAGGTATACTTTGGATCAAAAAATAGGGAGATCCTACCTTGTTTATAACAAGGATATAAAATGAGCAGAATCCAGACTTGGATTGTGCTTATATGTGAGAGAAGAAAACAATCCAAATCCAGTATATTTCACGAATCATTAAAATGGTGGGGGTTTCATTCCCGTTAAAATTTTTTCTAAACATTTTAAATGACACTCTCTTCACGCTCATAAAATCTAATTTTAAAAACTTTTCAGAAGAAATCAAAATAATTTCCTTCTAATTCTCCTTTTGCCCATCGCTAGGCGTTCTCCCCCCCTCGTCATCCCTTCCCCCTCTGGGGTGTATGCGTAAGAGTGTGTGTGTGTGTGTGTGTGTGACCATAGACGACCCATACTAATCAGGTCTCAGAGTAAATAGCAGCGCAGGGCGATCTCAATGTAAATTGCGCTTGTCAGAAACACACCCCCCTCCCTCACTTTCTCTCCTCCTCCCCACACCATCCCAGTCTGTAGGTAGCTAAGAGGGAGGGGGGAAAAAAAGAAAGAAAGCAGAAGAGGAGGGGGGAGGGGCTCTCCAACCAATGGCGTGCAGGAGGCTTGGCTAACCTTAGCCTCCCATTTTCTCTCCCCCCGATTCAGGGCTCTGACCAGTCAGTCGCCTTTGATTATCAGTTGCCAGCAGCCCTTCTCTTGGCTCCTTGACACGAGCTCCATATAAGGCAGCGATCTCCATAGAAACGTGTCAGTTTCAATAGTAGTGTCAAAGTTCACTATATACAGACATTCGCGCAGATCCCCCTTTCGGAAACATTGCTCTGCGAGTCCTCCCGTTTAAACGCATTCAATTTTTGGGTCTCTCTCTCTCTCTTCTCCTCTCTCTCTCTCTCTCTGTCTCTCTCTCTCTCCCCTCTCTTTCTCCCCCCTCTCTCTCCCTCCTCTCTTCTCTCTCCTCTCTTCTCTGAACCTCTCTTCTCTCTCCTTTCTCTTTTCTTACATATTCTACTAGTTGTTTTCCCCTTCTTCTCCTTCTTTCTCTCCTTTTTCTCCCTCCTCGTCTCTTTTACTCCATTCCTGCAGAAGAGAGAGGGCTAAACTTAAAGAAAAAAAAAGGAGGAGGAGGAGGAGGAGGAGGCACCCCCTTCGTATTCTTCTTATCGTTATTTTATACATATATGATTTTTTTTGGAGGGAGGGTGTTGGTTCCCGGCTGAAGAGCACTTATTTAAAATACTAAAAAAAGAACATTTTTGGGCGATCTCCAGGGTTTTTTTAACTAGCTCTGTGTGTTATAGCAGAAGAAGCAGAAGAAGGAGCAAGAAAGAGGAAAAGAAGAGGATTATTTATTCGACCTACTTTGGATGTCTCTCTCGCTTTTCCTTTTTCCTTTTTTTGGCAATTATTTTCTTCTGATTTTTATTTTTTCTATTTCGCTGTGAATTCGTCGCCGGCGTGAATTATCCCGTATTTTTTTCCCCCTTCCGTCACCTCCCGAAAGAAGAAGGCAGCTAGAGCCCGGCGCCACCGGCACAACAAAAAGAGCAAAGTGTGTGATCTTCCTCGCCGGCTGCCTCCCGCTCTCCAGCGCTGCCTTCCTGAATGGCTGGCTGCGTCCGGCCCTGGACCTGGCCCCCCGACACCCGCGCGCCCTGATCGCCGCCGGCAGCCTCGCCCAGCGCCCTGCTCGGCTCACCGCGCTCCCTGCACTCCCGAGCCCGGCGAGGGCTCCCGCCGGGACAGCGGCGGCGGCGGCGCGGGCGGCCCCGGCCTCCGCTCGCGCTCCGGCTGCGGCCCCGACTCCTGCTCGGACTCCGGCCCGGGCCCGGGCTCCTCCAGCGGCGCTCGCCGCAGCAGCTCCGGCGGCAGCTCCAGCGGCGCCTGCAGCCGCGACCTCCTCCTCCGCCGCCGCCGCCGCCGCCTCCGCCCTCGCCGGCTTCCTCTATGTCGGCTCAGCCAGCGCGCTGCGCGTAGCCCGAGCGGCCGGCGGGCGGGCGGGCGGGCGCCCGGCGCGGGTGAGCGAGTGTGTGTGCGAGTGTGTGTGTGCGCGGGGGTGCGGGCGAGGCGGAGGGCGAGTCTGTGCGCGCGCCGTGGCCCATGCCCGCCGCCCCCGGCGCTGCGCCCCGCGCCGCTCCCGGCTGCCGCCTGTGCCATTTCTGATTTTGCAACTTGGGGAAGAAGAAAAAAGCGAGAGAAGGGAGCTTGCTCGCCGGGGGGTGGGGAGGGGGGAAGGAGAGCGCGGCCCCCCCAGGAACGGAGCGCGGGGGGAGCGGGCGAGGGGAGCAGGGGTGTTGGGGGGGGAGCCTGAGAGCCTGGGGGGGCTGCAAAAAGAGAGAAAGAAAACAGCAGGAACCACAACAAAACGCCAGCAGGGCGGGCGGGCGCGCAGCAGCAGCGGGGCGGCCGAGGCAGTAGCGGCGGCAGCGGCGGCGGCGGCGGAGGCAGCGGCCGGTGCCCGGCTCGGGCTCGGCTCCTGCGACCCCGGGGCGCCCGGCGGGCCCCCCGCCCCCTCCCCCTCCCCCCTTCCCCTTCCCCTTCCCCTCCCAGCGCGCCGGCGCGCCCCGCGGCCCTCGGCGAGCAGCTCGGCTCCCCCCAGCGCTCCCCGGGCCCAAAGATATGGCAATGGTAGTTAGCAGCTGGCGAGATCCGCAGGACGACGTGGCCGGGGGCAACCCCGGCGGCCCCAACCCCGCAGCGCAGGCGGCCCGCGGCGGCGGCGGCGGCGCCGGCGAGCAGCAGCAGCAGGCGGGCTCGGGCGCGCCGCACACGCCGCAGACCCCGGGCCAGCCCGGAGCGCCCGCCACCCCCGGCACGGCGGGGGACAAGGGCCAGGGCCCGCCCGGTTCGGGCCAGAGCCAGCAGCACATCGAGTGCGTGGTGTGCGGGGACAAGTCGAGCGGCAAGCACTACGGCCAATTCACCTGCGAGGGCTGCAAAAGTTTCTTCAAGAGGAGCGTCCGCAGGAACTTAACTTACACATGCCGTGCCAACAGGAACTGTCCCATCGACCAGCACCACCGCAACCAGTGCCAATACTGCCGCCTCAAGAAGTGCCTCAAAGTGGGCATGAGGCGGGAAGGTGAATATTTCTTCTCTGCTTCTCTCCCCGCGCTTCGCCCGCCTCCCTGGCTCTTTCTTTCTTTCTCGCCCGGGTGGTTGCTGTGTGGGGCTGGGGCTCCTGTGGTCCCGGCCTGTCCCAGCTTCCCTTCTCCCCGCTGCCTTCCTCCCCCGGCGTCTCCCCCCGCCCTCCCCAGCTCACTGCCGCTGCCTCCCCCTCCCGGCCTGCGCTCCTCTCCCCGGCTCCCCCACCCCGCCCGCTGCCTGCTCAGGATTGTGTCCCTGAGATCGTGAGCTGTGGCTTAAAATCCCCCTTCTTCCCTCTGTCTTGGATGTGCTCGGTGTGTCTCTTTCCCGCGTGTGCGTGAGGCTGCTTGGGGCTGTGCTGGCATGAACTTGGGGAGGGGTGCTTATTTCCCCCAGAAAACTCTGTTTCTGTGTTTTTTTCATTACACTTTTCCCTCCACCTCTTCATACCCTTTATTTAAAATGGGGGAGGGTTGGGGTTGGAGTACCCTGAACCATAGATTCATTGCTGCCATCATCCTTTTGGAAGCTTAGCTTGGAAAAAGAGGAGTGAGATTTATTGCACTTGTAGGTCTAATTAGGGGGGAAGGGGGGCTTCTGGCCCGTTCACTGGTTCCCTCTCTTCTTCACGGAGCTGGGGCCGCCTCCTCCAGAGCTGTGGCCTTGTTTTCACCCCTCTACTTTGAAAGGAAAGTTTGTGACTGAACCGTGCTTTCATAGTTGTGTCATTTTTTTTAAAGCATGATACTCGTTTTATTTCTTCATCAAACTCCACCCTCTGCTTAAATACTGCATACAAATTACAATTTACAACGGCATTTACCGATCCTTCTGATTTGGCCATAATGCATAGACTGCAGCTGGCATGAGCTTCCACATCATTTAATCCCTGTGTTGTATGGCTTTGTTTTTTTAAAAAACACAACTTTTGATGTTGTATTTGGATATGCTTCATGTTCATGTGGCAAGAGATGCAGTACTTTTCTTATAACTATATTTAGCCGTTTACAGTTAAACTTTATCTCTTGACAATCATTAAAGATGTCTTATAGTCAAATTAGCGAACCAGTCAATTTTGCAGAATGCAGATTACTCCTTCTTGTAATTGACTTTAAAATTATATTTTATATGCCACAAGAAAAGAAATTGAATTCCTTCAGATCTTAAGGAGCAGACAAATATGACTACTTCATTTCTAGCTCCAGGGAGATTTTGTAGGCATCTGAAAGAGAAAAAAAAAAAAAACAACTTTGAATTGTACTCTCACTTAATTGAAAAATAACTGCCAAGTTCAAAACTATAATTAGAAAAAAGTATTCTAGCCATTATGTTTCAAGAGCTTAAATTGCACTGGAACTTGCATTAAAATTAGAATCAAAGCAAACTTCAGAAAATAGAGCAAAACCTGAAATAAGACAGCTACATGTACATGAACATATCTATATTAATTTGTTGGGGGGAAGAGTTCAGTAGCCCTAACTTTTCCTAAAGTTGTCTTTGTTTACATGGCAATTTAAAACGCTGGCACTGTTGAAGTAAAACATACACATTAAAAAAAAAAAAAAAAAAAAAAAAAAAAAAAACTTTGGTCAGCTTTAAGAACTCAAAGCATGCTTACGTTTTGCATTCAGATGGTTAATGAATCCAGTGTTTTTGCAGTTGAAAGCTCGTGCATTCACTGGGCAAAAGCTGGCTGCAGGTTGCAGTGGCACCGCGCAGGACAGACATTAATTATATTTCCTACTTTTTTCAATAATGTTTGGCTACTGTAAGTTCAACTTTTTTTCTTGAAAATTTTCAATTTTCTGTTGCTTTTAATAGTGAGAACTTTGTATGGGGCGACGGGGAGGAGAGGAGAAGGGAGGGGCGCAGGATACTTGTTCTCTACTCAAAAGTTGTAAGTGGTTAGTAGGATATGTAACTTGTGTCTATTTTAAGAATTATTCTATAGCATTTTAAGAGAATGTGGAAACATTTTATCAGCAAAACGCTGCTTGCTTGCAAATGAGGAGGCCGCTAGGCATTTGCCTAGAACCACAACCTTTCTCCGGTTTCGCCTTTTTTTAACCTTGATTTTTTTTCCCCCCATTCTGGAGGGGTGAGTGGGGTTTCATTTATCTGTGTGTTCCCCCTTGGTGGCTTAGGGGTTGGGTGACACTTTCTTGACCTTGCCAGGGTGGGGGCCCTGTAGTCAGGCCTAGCTCCGGCGGGGCTGAGGTGGCCAAGGGCTCAGGCGATGGCTGGACACATCGAGCTGTGGAGCTGGAGGGCCTCACCCCAGATCTCCTAGCGGTGTGGACTGTGAGAGCGAGCCGGAGAAGATGCGCGGGGCGCGTGTGGCTGCGGGAAGAGCTTCTGCATTGTGTTGGGTACGCTGCGGCGCGGCAATGTTCGCAAGCCCCCTGGATGCACATTGCCTCTTTTCTCTCTTTCTTTTTGTCAGCGGTTCAGCGAGGAAGAATGCCTCCAACCCAGCCCAATCCAGGCCAGTACGCACTCACCAACGGGGACCCCCTCAACGGCCACTGCTACCTGTCCGGCTACATCTCGCTGCTGCTGCGCGCCGAGCCCTACCCCACGTCGCGCTACGGCAGCCAGTGCATGCAGCCCAACAACATTATGGGCATCGAGAACATCTGCGAGCTGGCGGCGCGCCTGCTCTTCAGCGCCGTCGAGTGGGCCCGCAACATCCCCTTCTTCCCGGATCTGCAGATCACCGACCAGGTGTCCCTGCTACGCCTCACCTGGAGCGAGCTGTTCGTGCTCAACGCGGCCCAGTGCTCTATGCCGCTGCACGTGGCGCCGCTGCTGGCCGCCGCCGGCCTGCACGCCTCGCCCATGTCCGCCGACCGCGTCGTGGCCTTCATGGACCACATCCGCATCTTCCAGGAGCAGGTGGAGAAGCTCAAGGCGCTGCACGTCGACTCGGCCGAGTACAGCTGCCTCAAAGCCATCGTGCTGTTCACGTCAGGTGAGGCTGCGGTCGCGGGGAGGGCAGGCCGCGCCGGCGGCGAGCGCAGGCCCAGCGCCGCCCGGGCCTGGCCTTCGGAGCCTCCCGCGCAGCCGGTGCGTGTCGGGTCGGGCCCTCGCTGTGCACTGAGCCTGGCCGGGGTCTGTGACCCCCGCGCGGGGACCGGCCAGCCGCGCCGCTGCCATCTTGGGAGCGCGGCGGTGCGGGAACCGAGGCGGCGCGGGTGCGGCCGGCGGGCGGCCGGGCCTGGTCGCGCGGACCCCTACCTGGGGCCGCGGCTGCCGCGGGTGTGTGTCTGAGGCGGGGGGGGGGGGGGGGCGGGGGGCGGTGCTGTGGATCCGTCTGGCTGCGTGTGTGTGTGTGTGTGTGTGTGTGTGTATATGTGTGTGTGTGTGGTGCGTGTTATGTGTGAGCCAGAGCTCAGCGTTTCTGGGGGAGGAGAGGGAAGGAAGAGAACGTGGGAATGTGGCTTCTTACCCTTTGTGGCACGCTCCTTGGATGAGTTTCCCGACACAGAGAGACACAGAGAGAGGTGGAAAGAGAAGAATACGCACAAATAAATCATAAATAATCCCGCTTTATCGCTGCCTGATTTTCCCTTATCGGAAACCATTCATGTTTGCAGTTGCTGAGGTTATTGAGGGTCGTAAAAAACGGATTCGATCTAAACAAGAAAGATAAAAAACAAAGGCAATACTGTAGAACCCGCAAGTATGGGAGGATTCCCCGCCTGGAGATGAATTCCAAAGCTATGCAAAACACATGAAGGTTGGAAATTTAACAGAGTGACTTTAAAAATATCAAATTATGTGTAGGCAGTGGTAACATGTATGTTAACAATTTCTCTTATGATAGATGGTTCAAATTAACTTCCAGGAAAGTGCATTAACGTTTCCTTTGAAGGGCTCTGGTCTGAGCCTCTGAGAACATTGCCGGCTTTTTATTATTATAACATGCAAGAGGGAAACATATAAACACCCAGGACAGCAGGTAATGGGGAGAAATAGAAACAAAGCCAGAGAGGACGCTGGTGGGAAGTAGTGCTGCTTACACTGGGTCTTGGGCCCTGACCACTGTGAGTAGGGTTAGCTGCAGTTTTACCACCATTATTGGCAGTATTGTTTTTAATTCCTCCATTCGGAGAACAAATAAACCATCCCAATAAATCTGTCCTAAAGCCAGGCTTTCCAATGGCCAAATTAAAACCATTCTTGAACAGAGATACCAAAATCCCTTTCCTAAGGCCTTGTTGAACAGTAAGCAATGGTATAATCTATCAATATTTCTTGGCTTTCATGCGTGAAGAATCGTATTTACATTGTATTAAAATGACTCTTAAATTTGCACAATATTGTAATGTAGCAAATGTAGTATTAATATCGATCTGAACAGCAGATAATTTATTTAGACAAGAGCATCTCATTTGTATGCAGGGTGGCCAGAGCCATGGACTTGGACTGCCCCCCTTTTACTTTCAGTGCAAATGCAGGTCTGCAAGTGAGAGAGGGAGTTATTCTTTCCAAGAGGATGAAGTGCAAACCTTAAAACAAATGGAAGATTTATGGAATAGTCTCCTCTGTGTTTGAATGCATTTTATCTTAATAAGTCTTCTTGATGGAAACGTGTTTTTCAAAAGTGACAAAGAGCCTGGGAAGCAGCAACCAGGCTGCCTCAGCTCTGGCAGGCCTGGGGCCTGGCTGGCTGTCTACTACTGGGCTCTTTAGCCAAATTCATCAGGAAGCAAGCCAGTGTCAGGGAAGCTGGGGTTTGAAAATCTCATCCAGCGAGGTGTCTTGAAGCAGAAATGCGACTTGGAACTGGACAGACGTCTTCTCAGGAAAGGTCTCTCCTCTCTTTTCCTTATACCCCCTAAGGTTCTTTGAACCCCCTTGACTTTGCTAATCTCATGCCCTTTCCCAGAGAGAGGTGAAGACTGTGCAGGCTTCGGGCAAGCATTGTGGAATTATTCATGCTTTTCTTTTAACTTTCCATACTAAAACATTCCTGTGAAAAGTGTTCATTTAAAAAGTTTTCCAAAGAAGTTTCTTGAATCAAGTCTTCAAGGTGCAAAGAGTGCCTAGAAATGAACAATAACATTATTTTGTTGGAAAATTGCAAGTAGAATATCTGAAAATGGAAATAGAGCTGTCAGTAGTAATTCACCGCCCCCCCCTCCCCATACAACACATTTCCACTTTTGACTAAACTTGTTTTGATTGCTAGCCAGAAGGGAATTCATGGGAAGCCTTCTCAAAGTCATCCAACTTTTAAGCAAACTTTGAATGATGGAAAAGACAGTTTTAGACATATTGTCCAATGTGGTTTGCTTTGGCTAAGTATTTGAAGCTGGCACAGGGGTCCCCCGTGGTGGTTTTCACATTTGGCCTCCGGATGGTATGTTTAATCCTTAATATTCTGGACTGCATCCAAGGACTAGGTCATGACCTGAACTTACTTTTTTAAAAATTCATTAATTCATACACCTAAATATTCCTTCAAAAAAATGAGACTTTCTCTGAAAGGAACCATCTAGTTAACATAAATACAATAAATCCATTTTCAGCACAATAATAACTTTGATTTCTAGTTATGGCAGCTGATTACATCTATATTTCCTGAACACTAAACTCTTCTGAATGCACAACATGAAATACATTCTCTGTACTACAAAGGCTAAGCCAGGAGGGCCTGAGCAGTAATGGTTATTTATTTACATAATTTCTTTTCCATACACTGTAGATGAAATATCGAGAGTTCCCATACTGACACTACCATATAAAAAGTGTGACATGGATTTTGTACATTATGCCTCATTTTCTTGTTTGGGGTATAACTCATGGAGCGTAAATATATACTGCATTGCACCCCCTGGTCACTTAGCTTTGTCACCACAACCCCCTAGTTGATCTGGGAGCTCATACCTTCTGTCCACAGTTGGGGGAATCCTGTTGCAAAGGGTTGAATGAGTTTCCAGACTGGGATGCCAGACCAGAACCAAGGTTGCTGCAGGAGGGAAGCCACAGAGCTAGCTGGCTGGTACCTGGTAGGCAGGCCCAGCTATAGGCATTCGCCTCCAAAGGAAGGAAGAAATGGAAGCAACCGGCACAGGACCCAGGCAGGCCTTTCCTGGGCTTGTCTTTCTTGGAGCGGCCTGTTTGGAAGTCGGGAAGTGACCTTGTACTCCAAGGGCCCTAATCGTAAATGTCAGATAGATATTTTACTGAGCTAAGGGGATGCCATATGGATCTTAAAAAAAAAAAAAAGGAAGAAATCTGCTGGGGTACCAAGGGGTCCTTTTCACATTGCATTGTCTAGGACTGAGAATGATCCATAGCATACGGGCAGATAATGCATGTAAAGCAAGCTCTATGTAAATATGGGTCTGGGTCTGAGTGAGGGTCATTCATCGGGGCCAGGTTAGCAAGCAGGGCCAAACTCAGGGTCCCTTCCTTAAGCAGCAAAGCCCCACAGAGCTCTTACTGCCCTGGCCCTAATAGCCATAAAGTCTCATTTGGCTTCCCAAATCAGACCAGTGTGGATATACCCAACTGGCTAGCTGGAGTAATTAGACATCTGAGAGGAACCTAGTCTGTATCTGAGGTCAAAGGAGACTTGCTTCAGAAGTTCTTGAATTATCACTAGTTTTATTTGTATTTTTGCTCGAGGCCATAGCCTTGTAGATGAAGGTGTTAGAATGCTTTGTAAGTCCCAGTTCTTGAAATATAAGGACATAAAGCTCAGAAACTCAGCAGACACAGGTTTCGCTTTGAATCATTTGTTGTGTCTTCTTAGGGTCACACTTGCCCATTCACAATTATACAATGTCATTTTGGGGGCATTGCCATGCATGAATTTCTTTCCAGATCTATATATTAGCAAACTCTGCCTTTGATCTCTAGTCAACCTCCTGACTGGCTAAGGGCTCCTCTGTGATCTTCCTGGATTTTAAAATATTTATTATTAATATAAGAAACAAGTGGGTATTTGAACTAGGAGAGGATGCCTTTACTCCATTTCTCTTATTCCATCTTCCCCTCCCTATGCTTGCCTCTAGTTAGTTGATATAGTATAATCTGCTGCCCTGAAATACTTTTAGAGGACCAAGACCTTGGTTGACATGAACTAAGCACACAGATTTTGAGGTGCTGTCATTGTGTGGAGGTGCCTTTTTCTCCCTTGGTCCTGCCACCAAAAGCTTATCTCCCCCAAGTCCCCCCTCAACTCCCCACCACCCATGTCCCCCCCACCCCCCGGTTCTGAAGCAGCAGCAGCTGCTGCCTGTAGCCTAGCTTTGTGTCTGATCGCTGAAGATGTCGCCTTTCTGCAGGCTGGAGTAACTGAGTCATATTCTTCCTGATTATTATACAGCTTACAGAGATGTGACCAGTTTTCAATTACTTGATCTTAGATATAGATAGAAGTGTACATCCTCACCAAGGATTTGCTGCAGAGTCCTTTCTTGCATAGATAGTGGATCTCAAATCATGTATTGCTAAAGCATGGGCTTCATCTGATTCCAGGCACTGCCAGCCCATGATTCCTTACCCCCTCCCATGTGTTTGTTCACTACACAATCTAGGTTCTCCTTGAGGTTTCTGGTTGGGGTTGTTTGGGTTTGAGAGGGGACTCCAGGAATCCTTTAAGAACTCCCTTCAGGCCGTATATTTCCTAAGGGGTACTGAACTCCCCCAAATTACAGGCAAAAGGGGAAAAGGGGTGAAAGTTAATGAGCATGGCCAGAAAGATGCTCCCTTGCACGCGGAGGACAGGTTGTTAAGCACAGCAAACATGGTTCCAGCATTGTACATTATTTAATCCAAAGGTGAAAGAGGAAAAACAAAGGGACTAGAGAGGTTCCTGCCTCTGCATGTGTGTGCCTGTCTCTCCAGCTCCCATAGGCTTGGTGGGGGTTTGATTTATTTTTATTTGTATTGTATTGGGGGCTGGGGAGAAGGGAATGAAGAAGGGGATGGAGAGGTATGGGAGGGTGAATTTTTCTTTTCTCTTTTACTTCTTTTTTATTTTCCCTTTTCTCCTTAAAGAAAAATAATGACTTATTTGTGCCTTTGCTATTTGTCAGCCTAACCGTGTGCTACCTTTCCCTGTCTCTCCCTCCTGTGGCTGCTCGGGCAGACGCCTGTGGCCTGTCGGATGCGGCCCATATCGAGAGCCTGCAGGAGAAGTCGCAGTGCGCACTGGAGGAGTATGTGAGGAGTCAGTACCCCAACCAGCCCAGCCGCTTCGGCAAACTGCTGCTGCGACTGCCCTCGCTGCGCACCGTGTCCTCCTCTGTCATCGAGCAGCTCTTCTTCGTCCGTTTGGTAGGTAAAACCCCCATCGAAACTCTCATCCGCGATATGTTACTGTCTGGGAGCAGCTTCAACTGGCCTTACATGTCCATCCAGTGCTCCTAGACCTTGGGCGCTTCCCACCTGCCCCCGTTCCCCTAGAGACTCAGTGGACCCACCTGGGCCAAGGACTCCAAAGCCGCGGGGACACCGGGAGGTGCAGCGGGCCAGGCAGGCCGGGCGGGAGGGAGGAGGGCCGAGACAAGAGCAGCCCACCCAGCAGAAATACAACCCGAGCTACAAAGCATGGGAAAAAGAGACTCTTTTAGGATCAGATCTGTGAGCACGTTGGCAAGGAAAAAAAAAAAAAAGAAAAAAGAAAAAGAAAAAAAAAGAACCTTGTGTCTGTCTGGTGAAAAAAAGAAAAAAAATTTGGAAGAGAGGACCATGAGAATTTTAATAAAACAGAAGGAAACTAATGGACCTTCCAGGATTTATTGTGGACGGATGTGGATATATTCTGTACAGAAACAACACATATGGAAGTGGACTGAAACCTATGTAGAAACACACACACACTGAACATTGTTATTCATTTTGTAAAATATTAGTCTTTATTTTCATTTTTTGTAAAATTTAAACATCGTATGCGCATAAAGAAAAAGGAAACAAGAATTAGGGGAAAATAACATTTTCCAAATAATTATAAAAAATTGTCCTGTGTCTATGTATCTATATCTGTTTTGTATTTTTTTCTGGTTCCAAACCAGATTTCCTGTGATTCTATACTAATAATTTTTGATATAACCCTTTGCTTCTTATAATGAGTGCGATATATGTTGTCGAGGCTGTTCTTCAAGAATTAAAATTGAAGTGAAAATTTAAACAAAAATAAAAGAATTTAGCAAAACCCATGTGTCTGGTTACTTGATGGATGTTATCCGTGCAAGAGAACTCCTTGTTAATTTCCACCTCAACTATTATTAGAATTGAAGGTTTTGGTGTGTGAAAGGGGAGACTTTTAAAGTCTACTACAAAGTTGGTTAGATTCATTTCCTAAAACCAAGCTGCTACTTTGGTTTTGTAAATGCAGAGGGCCAGGCTCTACATGGGCTGGGGTCCGCGGAGAGGCAGGGCGCCTTGGTTGCTGACTTCAGTGGTTGAGACCTTATGGGCTGCGGGCGGTCCCGTGCTCAGCTGGGCCAGGGAGTGGGGCAGGCAGGGTCGCGCGCTGGTTGAGTCTCCAGGCACCAAGCACCGGGGGCGGGGTCGCAGCCTGCTTCAGTTTCTGGCGGCGGCAACCGGGGCTTTACTGCAGGTGGGAACTTGCTGAGCTGGAGAAGCTACAGAGGGACATGGAGAGCGGGACTTGGGGGTGGCGGGAGTGGGCCATTCAAACGCCACTGAGCCAGGCGCTAGTAGATCCCGCCTCTTTCCAGCTCTGGGAGAGAGTTGGGGCCTCAGCCCTGGGAGTCCTGGCTTTGCTCCCCGTTATGGTCCGCTGAAGAGGTGGCTGTGGTTTGCCCTTCACTCCAACCCTGTGACATGGGTTCCCAGAAGGGTCCTGGAACTCGGATGGGTGAAGGGAACCGCCCCGCCCCGCTCATGGCACTTAGGGGCGTGGACCCGGAACCTAGGAGTCAGAGGGCTGGAGCAGGTTCTTCACAGAAGAGGTATTTGGGCCCTAGTGGCCCTCTGAGGGCAGAAGCCTCCCGCTGAGGCCTATCGGTGGGTGTGCTTGGGGGGCAGCTCTGTGTAACAGCTTTCGAAGCATGAATGTTTTATAGGATCAGAGCCGGCGCTGCGAGAACACATACTGCCAAGGGAGCTCTTTCTTAACGTATTAATAAAGCCAGATCTTTTAAAATAACACCTCTCACCCCTCCCCCTTCCCTCAGCCCCAGACAGGCCCGGATGAGGGAAGAGCTTCACTTTCAGAAGTCACTGGCAATGTTTTGCTTTCAGTGTGCTATTTGGAAGTCTCCACGTCCCGCCGGTACCCCCCGCCACCAAATGCATTAACAAGCTCCTACACTCCAACCCGCTTGTGGTTTTTAATATTCTGGGTGCAGCGCAGCATGGGCAGTGCCGCACTCTCTGTGGAGAAGCCACTGCAGGCCCACGATCCGCAGCCTGGCCCGCCTGGGGACCGGCCTGAGCTAGGGCGGCCAGGCGGGTAGGATATGGAGCCACTAGGGCCCGTTTTATCCCTCCCCGGGCTGCATCCTCTGCACCACGCCCAGAAACAACGTCTTTGGGCCTGTGTTGACTTCCCTGCAGGTTGGACACCTAAGGCAGGAGGGGTTGGGGAGAGCCCACAGTTAATCCCCGACCGCTTCCCAAGAAGTATCAGCGAGCGCCACTGGCTGCGGGTTCCGGATTGGGGTGGGGTGGGCTGCAACCAGGGCTCTGAGGGGGAGGGGAGACGAGCTGCCTCGGAGAGCTCAGCGATCTTTCCTGCCTTTCCTGAAATGAGATGTAAATATATTCATTACAGTGTGATCCCTCTGATGAAAACAGATAAACATTTTCGTAGGTCGGAAACGTATTTTTCAATTAATCTCAATATGGAGGCCCAAGAGCAAGGCGCCCAGTGTAGACTGGCCCGCCAGCTGCAGTAGCCCGGCGGTTGCTCCAGTGCCCAGAGGTGACAGTGGTTAACTTGGCTCTTGCTCCGCAGGGCTGGAACGTTGCCCATGACCTGGGGAATCCCAGCGACCTTTCTAAGGCGGGGCTCAAGCCTGGGGCTAATCTTCACAGCCTAGGAAGAAGTGCAGGCCCTCCTATGGCCGCCCAGCCTCCCTCCCGGACTCTTCTAGGAGCAGGAGGCCCCAGGGCTGAAGGGAAGGGAGAGGCGGGGGTTCTCCAGTGCTCCGCAGGACCTTCCTGCCCACCCCATCTCCCCGCAGTGGGTTTCTCCTCTGTCTCTTCTGTGACTGGGGTGGCCCCTGTCTGCATTACCCACAGAGAGTCAGTCGTCTTCCCAGGACCGGAGGTCTCTGTGTATCTCATCCAGAGAGAGACAGAGCCTCCCTGGAATCAGGGGTCATGTGGCCGTCCCCGCCGGCCGAACAGGTTGCAGGAGCCCTTGGCTTTCCTTCACAGGGAGGGCAGACAGGAATCTGCACGCGCTAAGGGGAAGTTTGGGAGCTGAGACGCGGCTATCTGTGCAACGAGTTGAGCCTTCTGATAATTGGAAAGTACCCTCTGCTCTCAGTTCCGGCGATGTGAAGGATCCCCTACCCCCGCCCCGCCCCCCCCCCCCCCCCCCCCGGGCTGGGCTGACAGTGGCGGGTCCTGCGGGCTGAGGGCGCTTGGAGCGGTCCGGGGTTTCCTCTCAGTGCGGAGGGACAGGCCCCAGGAGGGGCCAGGCTGTCCCGGGTTCAGCGTCCTGTGTCTCCCCAGTCCCCAGTTGCCGCTATGGCCCAAGACCTGGGCAAGAGGCGAGGTGGAGTTGAGAGCCTCCTCTGCCTGTGTGGCCTCCAGAAGGTTCCTGAGCAGTGAGCCCACCTTCATGTGGGACGCCAGGGGGAGCCGTGGAACCGGGGCTCCCAGCAGGTGTAGGCCAGGCAGTCGTTCTGGGCTCTCAGCCACACCTCGCCTGCAGGGGCGGTGGCGGCCCTAAAGAGTCAGGGGAGTAGGACTGGGCTAACTGGGCAGGGTAGAGCCGACTCGTTCCCTAGGGCAAGAGGAAATTCTTCTTAACAGTTGGAGGGCAGCCCACGTAAGGTGACTTCCCTCTCGAAATCACCAGTGACTTAGGAAAGTCACACGTTCGCTGTTCTAAACGCTTGCTGGACAACTGAGAACTTTAGGAGCTTTGAAATCTGTTTAAACTACCTTAGCCACAAGCTTTGTGGAAAACATCAGGCCATCTCAGGAAGTGCTCTTCTCTGGGAATTGATAGGGAAGGAGTCTGCACTTTATCCGCAGCCAGGGGACAAGGCCTGGTGCTAGGGAGGAAAAGTATGACATTTGTCCCCACACGCACATCCCAACCTGGGACCAGGCTGAGTGGAAGCCTATGGTGGGAATGTGGGTCCCTCCTGCTCACCAGGAGAACCATGAGCTTTGGGGACTCCACCCTTCCAGTTCGTCCAGGCTCTTGGCCTCTGGCAGCCACACAGGGTCTTGGTTGGCTCCCAAGAGGTCCAACCACCCAGCTTTGCATTCAGGGGTGATGGGGATCTGGAGTCCCCTCTATCTGAGCCCACCTGAGCTTGTCTGCTTGAAGCATGTAGGGGGGTGGGGAGATTTTATTTTTAAAAATCTTTCTCCTCTTCTTTCACTCCTAGGCACTCCTTATAACTCCTCCTGTGAGCTCTGCAATTCCTCACAACAAATCACCTGAATGTCTCTGCAAATAGCAGACCATGAGGAGTGTGAGGAGTAGTGGAGGGGGACACAAGTGGGAACTAATAAAACTCTTGTTAAAGGGCCTGCTCAGGGTCCCTGGCGTCACTGGGCCTTTTACTTGGGAAGCCAAAGAGTTGTATTCCTAAATGAGTTAAAGACCCATTTACCTCTGTCGTGTCCTATTCATCAAGCCACAAGTTGAGAGTTCCTAACATGAAACTATTTGTTTGCTTACACAACCAGCTGGGCGCAATTTCACGTCTGAGATATCTATCTGAAAGCGCCTCTCATTTATTATCTCTCCTTGTCAGCGAATCCATTTTCCAGCTCCCCCTCCCCCACTTTGCAGTTTATTTATTTATTTATAGTGGGACTTCTTTGCCTGGGAGGACCTGGGGTTGGAATGCTCCCCAGGGAGTAGCCTCTCCCTGCGCGGGATCTACTACGCCCAGGGTGTGGGGACGAGGGACTGGCAGAGGCAAGCCCGTGGTCACAGCTGACCCCGGCTGGCAGGCGAGCCAGGGTGTGGGGTGGGTGGTGAGTGGTCCTGGCTAGACACTGCGGAGCTGCCTTTCTCCCTGGATGTCCTCTCTACTATCTCTCCCTGTGTAAGCCTCAACCACCTGTACGAGGAGGGGGTGGTGGGGAGGCCCGGGAGGCGAATCCAGGAGCCTTTCTCCGAGAATGGGGGCCCGAGATACGGATTTGAGAGATGCTTTCACAAAGCCTCACCAAGTCCCATGGGGCCAATTTCTTCTCGGGGGCCGGAGCGCGCGAAGTGAGTAACCTAGATGTACACAGTTGCGTGATAGGCTGGGGGGAGGGGGCAGCGCATTTATTGTGTATGCGGAGGGGAGAAAGTTGCACGTGGTTTCAATTTTGAAGCACAAAGAAATAACATGCAATGCAGAAAATAGGTTTATGAATGTAATTGAGAGGAAAGAAAACAATTAACACAGTGGAAGGTTGCACACGCCATTCCCCACCCCTCGCCTTCTCTTCTACCCCAATTTTGAGAAATTCAGATCATGTGAATAGAGTGGCTTTAGGCATTTGGATCCGGCTGACAAGGGAACCCCTGATGGGGATCTCAGTGATGGCTGGATAATGGTGTCTATCCATCTCCTGGTCTGCGAAGGCCTCCTCTAACCAAGCTGAAAGCAAAGGATCAAATCCCCAAGTCCAGCATATAAAATACCCCCAGCTGAAAAGAAGGAAGGAAGAAGGGGTGCCTGCAGGGGAGAGGAAAAAGAGAAAGAGATAGCGAGGGATTTCTTTAAGAAAGACCAGGCTGGTCTCTGCAAGCTATCCTATTGTGTTGATTTAGGAAGACATTTGCTGTATATAACGTTTAAGGCTGATAATATCATTGCGCAGACAGATAAATAAAGCGTTGGCCCAACAGTGGGGTCAGCGATCGATCTCTGGGCTCAGAGGAAAGAGGAGAGAGACAGGGTCGTGCACAAGGCTCTGTCTGTGTGCTTGTCAGTCGGCATGCAGGAGCCCGAGTGTGTGTGAGCGTCAGGGTGTGCGAGAGAGAGAACCAAGTCTTCAGCTGGCCAAGAGGCTCATTAGCATTCCTAACCCATGGACCTGCGCTGACAACTAACAGAGATATCCCGCTCACCACCAGGCCTCCTCTCCTTTTGTCTTCAGATCTGGAGGAGAAAAAGATTTCTCGGTGGAAGCTGGAGCCTGAACTTCCATGTGGTTGTTGGAGATTCAGTGCCTAAAAAAAGACATACCAGGATCTTGCCTGATCTTTCACTCTTCTTTTAAAAACTTTCCTCTTAAAGAGGGAACTTTTTTGCTTTTCTTTGTCAAAGTATAATATACTTGTTGAAACTTCAAGCTTAAATGGGAGAGAAAAATTCTCTGAGAATATTTTGCCATTTTTCCTTGTTGACACGAGGAGAGGTGGATGTTTACATATTTGATTCACATACACATGTAAAGCTGGTACTTTCAGTTAAAGCTTTCTAGAACCTAGCAATCAGGGGTTGTTTGAGCTCCCCCCCTTCTTTCTCTTGGTCATGTTTTGTTATGAAGTAAAATTCATTTTGTTTTCTGTAATAAGGATCTTGCTTATAATTTTATTGCTCTCCATTGTTTTTTAAATGAAATATATCTTAAAATTACATAGATCTAATTTTGTATTAACTATCAGAAAAATGCAGTTTTAGAAACTTCTATTATTGTAAGAAGCATTTAAAAATTATGCTCAAACATGCAGTTTTAATGACCTTACACCTATTTGGAGGAAAAGTGTCTTTTAGCCATATCTCACAGAGATAAATATGTATCCACTTTGCTCTCCCAGATCCTGTTCCTTGAACTCCATCAAACTAGTCAGATAGTTTTACATTGGAGTGTACAAATTATCCCATGTTGACAGATGTTTGTCACTTAGTAACTTCTTTCCAAGTTTTTCCCCCTCCCCTAAGCTTTCTTTCCAGCTTGCTTTGTTGTTTTAAAATATGCATGTCTCTCACTGGAATGCCAGTCACGAGTGCAAACTTTGTGTCCAACCTCCCACATGAAATGATCCTTTTAAAGGGAACTCGATATGTCTCAATCTGCACTTCACTCAAAGCCTCTGGGTAAGGGCCACTCACTCACTGGTCCTGGCTCCAAAATAACTCAGCAGAAACGAGTTTCCAACTAAAAATCCCCTCGAATGTCTCCCAGGGAAGAAATATAGCTCCTATAATTAAAGGAGGCAACGACCAGAGGGGAAATGCAGCCGGCAGCCAAAAAAGAAAAGTAAGAGTTTTATTTATTTGCTGATTGAACTTGGGTTGTCACGACCAGCAGGTCTATCCACATTAGAAGTGCTGGAGGTTTGTGCTATATGTGCACAGGAGGGAGAGGTGGGGAGAAAAGGCAGGAGAAGGAAAGTAGGAAGAATAAGAGAACAGGCCAATTTTGAGAGAGAGAAAATGATCTCTGTGGGACAATGTAAATAAACTTCCTGGCACTGGATTGGACTAAAATCTCGTAGCTGAGGAATATGTGGAGGGGGGTTCAGAGGAGATGGGGGGTAATTACAGTAAACTCTTAGATGTGGGGTATCATCAGGAAAAGGAGGACTCTGTTTTCCCCAGAAAAGTAATGTGACAGCAGGAAATTTATTAGCTGTGCTGTGTGTGGCGGTTAGGTATGTGGGGGGTGGAATTATGGAGGGAGGCTTCAGAGAAAGGAAGAAGTTCCAGGACTCAAAGCAGAAGTGTCATGGAACCAGGAGCCCTCCACACTCCTTGACAAAAGTTGCCTAGGAGGTGTAGATGTGAAATATTCTCTAGAAGACATTATCTTTGCACCTTATTTTAATTAGTTTCATCTATTTGAGCTGATTCTGGCATTAGAACCACTTATAAAATGAATCAGCTCACAGGATCAAGAACACCTCCCCACTTCTTGGGCCAAAGGGGTAGTAGTAGTTATAAGCTTCAAAACACAAGGAGTACTCAGGCTGGGCAGCCTATTTCTATTAAAGAGGCAAAACTTTAGTACTGATGAAAAACAGATGATTTTTTCTTCCTCTCTGAAACAGTTACTCTCTTTTACTGATGTGAAGTGACGTCAGCAATGCCTGCCCTATCCCCTTGGAGAGAAGGGAGAGAGGAGGAGGAGATGGAAGGAAGGAGCTGGGAGAAAGAGCAAGAGAAAAAGAGAAAGAGGAATTGAGATAAGAGGAAAAAGGTGGTGGGGGGAGAGAATGAGAATGAATATCCTACACTTTTGGGGGGCCAAACATCCACAAAGCATGGGCAAAACAATGCTTTAGAAGCCTGTGGTTGATAAGACACCTTTCCCTGCTCTCACCCGATCTACATATTCTAACATATGGAAAGCTTACAGGCCCTGTGCACTTATAGAAGCCGATAATGCATTAGCTCTCAGCAATATTTACAGCACCACTCTTAATACACACCAGATGGTTCGCGACTGTGCCGCCTCAGCCAGCTCACTCCTCGATTTTACTCGGCGGCACTTTGTTGCAATTACGCTCCATGCTGAGACCAATTTTATTGGTGACCTATTTTTCATATTTGCAGCATTTTATGTTAAAAACCTCCTCTCTGGCCTTTTTGTAAAGGGCAGCGCTCAGGAAGGGAGAGCTTAGGAGGACAGCGGTGCTGTGGGTCTGTCGAGGTGGATATTAGTATTTATCGTGATGTTACATACCTCGGGTTTAAGTGAGTAAACCGGATAGGCATAAGTACTCCGGTCATTATGTTTGTTCACTCACCCCTGTTTGTCAGACCCCCACGGACTCTACACGGCGGCTTGCCTCAGAGTCAATACATCGGACCATAAATATTGTATTCCATTAATTATCACCCCACTGGCTTTTCCTGGGCGCCGGCGTCCTCGAGCGACGCAGGGCAAATGAGGACGCTTCCTGAGCATATTTCTAGGCTGGGAACCCCGCTGAAATTTCCGCGGTGCTTGGGAATTCCTAGAGCCTGAGCGCCTGATTCAACCGGGGCTGGGCCTGGGGCTGGCGTGCAGGGAAGGCGAGCCGGCGGTAGAAGGCCCGACGCCGCCAGGAGCACTCGGTACCTGTTATCTTGCTACGCAGAAGGCCACTGGGAGAATCCCATTTGGCACGCCCGAAAAGGCTTTCAACTTTATCTCCCGCCATGTAAATATCCCCGAGTGCCTGACTGAGGGACTTTGTTTTGCACCGAACAATATAAATATCCTATTTGCTACAACGCAGGTGTGCTCTTCCTACCCAAACTCTCCCTACTACCCCCGTGCCTCGCTTCTAGTAACTCTTTCTACCCGCCTCCCCTGGTTAAAAAAAAAAAAAAATCACAGATGTTTACTTTATTGATATAACCTATACCGTGGTTCGGCTGAGAATAATATGCCTCAACTAACAGTCATTTAGCAAATAATAGAGGCGTTCTGGATGCTTTCCAACGTTACACATGTACTTGGTCATAAAATGATACGTGAAAAAATTAACATCTGCTTTCCTAAAATAAAGTGTGCCAAGTAGCTTTTTATGAATGCTTTCCTCATTTTAAAAAGAAATATGGAGAGATAAACTGGCACCCAGATGTATAGCATATTTATAATGGTTTTAGAATTTAAAGGTAGCTATTCATTGCACAAGCCATTTAAAAACTGACGTTTTAAAAGCTACTTAACCCCAGACATCTTCGAATCCTGAGGAGTCTTCCAAATTTTATTATTTAAAGAGGAATTTACTGTAATTTAATTGCGTATCAAGGCAGAACTGTGTGCAAGTCAGGGCACTGCAGCCTCAGCTCAACAGAAATTCCAACTCGCCTTTTATTTACCTAATTTCTCAGCAAGGTTCCCAGGCCCTTAAGAAGGCCGAGCTGGAAAGTTTAGTTGGGCTCTTTTTTTGTTGTTGTTTAATTCCACTATTAGGAAATGAGGCCTACCTTTGAATTATTTCATTAGGATTTGGCCTTTTGGGGGAAGGGGTGGGAACCATAATCATTAGTGGCTTTTTATTATTTCTACAATAAATGGCTAGATTCTTTGTTGAATAAGCTGCTTGAATGTTTTGCAGATGTTCCACTTAGACCAAATCTGACCCCCTATTTCCTCCCAAATAAGTCGCTTAAACTCTCCCACCAGTCCATTTACTGGAGAACATCCTCCCTCACCCTAGCAAGTTGATAAGCCTAGGACATATTCTTATGAAATTTCCACCTAACTGCACATGCACGCACACACACCACACACACATTTACACACACACTCCCACCCACTGAGCCTCTGAGCGTGGCAGAGGATAAGAGAAGAGGAAAAAAAAAAAAAAGGCGAGGAACTGGTGAGGCGGAATGCAAAGCAGGAGGGAAGTCAGCCCAGTGGTTACACCCCTGTGCAGAGGCGCGCCCTCCACTGGCCCCCTCGCCCCACTTTGTGCCTTTGGTTTGAAACACTGGAGGTGGCCCAGGGCCGTTTTCCCCAGAGGACTGAGAATCTTGATTTGCCAAGTGCTTGGGGCCTCCGCCCAAGGTGTTTGGGGGCTGTGTGGTGAGCCCAGGCAAAGCCAGGGTACTGCGATCGTCTTCCGGGCTCATACCCTGCGGCACCGCCCCAGCCGCGGCGGCCGCGCGTGGGGACCCAGGGGCTTAACAAAGGGCTCCGCAGGGGCTCGGGGGCGCGGCCACGTGACGGGTCAGAGCACGGCGTTGTGGTCCCGCCGCGGGGAGGGGCGGCCAGCCCGAGGGGCCCTGGGGCTTCTTGACATAAAAACAACGTCCGGGCCTCGGGCTGGCCGCGCCGGGCCGCGCTCCGCCGGGATGAGAAGTACTTGTCTGGCTCCGCGCTGGAGAAGCCTCACCTCTCATCTCTCCGGCTCTTACTTGAAAAAGCACTTGGAAGAAACTGTGTGTGCGCTGGGAGGGCCGCGGGGTGGGCCGGGGCCGGGCTGCGAGGCTGAGGGGGGCCGGCTGGTGGGTGGATGGGGAGGAGGTTGAAGAAACAGCCCCTTTCTGAGTGACAGGACCCCTTTTCAAAGGGCAAACAGAAAAAAAAAAAAAAAAAAAAAAACAGAATAAGAAGAAGTAGCTCCTAATATGAATAGGAGATTTTTCAATGTTTCCCAGTTACTCCCCCTCCCCCCGTTTAAAGAGGGATATTTTTTCCTTTCCCTTTTTCCTATTTTTCTTTCTTTCCTTTCTGTCCTTACACTCCCTTCCTTCCTTTCTTTCCTTCATTCTCTCCCTCCCTTCTCTCCCTCCCTTCCCTCCCTCCCTTCCTTTCTTCCTTCCTTCCTTCCTTCCTTCCTTCCTTCCTTCCTTCTTTCCTTCCTTCCTTCCTTCCTTCCTTCCTTCCTTCCTTCCTTCCTTCCTTCTTTCCTTCCTTCCTTCCTTCCTTCCTTCCTTCCTTCCTTCCTTCCTTCCTTCCTTCCTTCCTTTCTCTCATTAGATTGGAATTCCGTGCGCAATCGTGTTTTTATGTGTTTTCAGGAGAAAGAATGATCCATTAACTTTGAAAAATCTTCTTGGGTTGTTCAGAATTATTGAAACATGTTACGGTGTTTTCGAGGACTCACTGACCAGAGTGGAAAGGCAACAGACGAGTCACGCTTTCAGACAGGGGATTTTTAAGATGCTGTGTTTGTAGGGGCGAAAAAAAAGGGAATATCTTACGAAGTTCTCCCTCATTCCAATAACAAAACCTGTCACATCTTCACTTCTTACTAGAAAAGATAGTGTCCTCATTTCCTCATGTGAACAGCTCTGAAGTGATTACTGAATGTCTCTGTGAGAAATCAGGATGGGAGAGGAAAGCTCATCACATACAGAGATTATTTTTAAGCCTGCCTTCATGTAATTTAACCTTAGAAACACTTTTATTATCCTCATTCTCAACCCCAGTTTTTTTTTTTTTTTAATTGGAGGGCCATGCCTTATACAGGAGAAAACCTTCTTTTAAAAAAGATTTAAACCCACAGTACCAGTTGTTTGTTGTTGTTGTTATCATGATTATGATGGTTATTATGTCGTCCCCTCCTTTTTGCACTGGATCTGATGAGAGAACTTTTTTAAGAGTGTGAAATGAAGGACACAAAGACATATATCAATGAAAAGAAGAAAGTGGCCCTTTTAATGAGAACTAAAGAAAACCCAAATGTAGATGAAGTGTACCGTAAAAGCTGCTTCAAAGTCCATCTTAATTCCCTTGGGCTCAGTCATCACGAACGTGTGATAATTGGGAGTTCTGCACGGAGGTAAGGCTGCCATGGGGTGGGGAGTCTCGCAGATATACCTCCCTGCCCTGTAATTCCAAATACATTTCAACCAATAACTTGGAGATATTACAGAACCCAGATTTGGCTACTCCACCTTCAAAGGCTACCTGCCCATTAAAGACATTTTGTTTTCTTCCAGAGAGACGGTGCTCACTAGGGGAGTCTCATTCTGTGTCCCACCCCACCTCACCCCCCAGCAGGCTGGTATAGGCTGGACCATATTCTAAGGTTTTGATCATTATTTTGTGATCAACTCTGTTTAATTTTCTATTTATTTTCGGACCTGAGCCCTTCTGGATCACAAAAGTCCCCACAAGTAACACAGCAATAAATCTGAACAAAAATAAGACAGATTTCCTCATCGATGTGTAATAAAGTTAAAGGACATTGTTTTGTCAGACAAGCGCTAAGTAGAAAATAAATCTCAGAGTCTGGGGAAACAAAACGGAGCGCTGCTGGCATGTGTGTAAATTTACTTTTAAAAGCAATAAATCAATGTTAAATTAAACAGCTGGGTACCCTGTCTAGGAGAAGGTTCCGTGTTTAAGAAGACCTTGATGGGAGAAATGTACTATTTAACAAGACACACACACACACACACACACACACACACACACACAAAGTTAAATTTTTATTGACATCCGGAGGCAAGACTGCCCTGGGAACTTTTCCTCTGAACTTCGGAGAGGGAGAGGGAAATAAGAGAGAGCATGAATTGGGTCTACTGTCCATCCTCAGATCTTTACACATATTTTCAGGCATAAGGAGACAAGGAGGTTTAGTAGAAATGTTTTAGATGTGTTCTAAATTGTTGGTTAAACTATGAAGTCTCTCTTTATTGGCTTAGATTTGTTGGGTGGGTAGTGATTTTTCTGAGTTTTTTTTTTTCCTGTAAGTACTATGACCTGTGAGCGTGTTGAGCATATTCTTATCTCATGCTTCCTTTATTCTTAATGTGGTTGTTTTGCACAGCAAATAGCACAGTAGAAAAATCAAGAGGACTGTTATTTCATATCTATTGTGCTTATGTTCATTGAGGAGCAATGAACATAATCTCAGCAAACCTGAGATTGGAATAGCATTTGATATTCAACAGGAATATTTTAATATTTCATTTTCTAATTTGTTTTTGTTTTTGTCGTTATTTTACAAAGCTTCACTTCATTGGGAGAAAATTGTGTGTGGGGTGGTGGAGATGAGGAAAGAACAATAGAAAAGCCTAGCTCTGGCTCTGTATTCTAAGAACAATGTGAATCAATGAGCTATTATAGAGGCAATATTCAATAGCAGGAAATTAAGAGTAGTTTAAGACTAGCATGTATATAGGCGGATTCTTTTCCAGCCTTAAAATGAAATTCCAGAAAGACTCTTTAGAAAGCACACATATTATTGAGATGAACTCTCCCAGTCTTATCAATTCAGACCGGCTGGTTTAAAAGAAAAATATGGGGTTCCTGCCTCTACAGAAATCAGCAGATTATTCTTTACTTTCTTCACATTGAAATCCCAGAAGCTTTATTTGGTAGTTACATTGTTAGCCCAGTTCCAAAGGATATTCATATAATTAGGTAATATTATTCAAACTTTAAAATTATTTTTAAAAAGTGCTTTAACCCCACCCCCTTCAAGCTACACACTAACAGGGGTATTGGCAGCTTTCTAGCTACCTTTGACTTTTCTTCAGCCAAAGGAAATATCAAAGACCCAGTTGCCTGGAGAAGAATAAAGTTATAGCATTTATATTTAGGAGGCAGCATTCCATTTCCATGACCATCAGTGGCTTGTTAAGTAAATCTGTGTCTTATGCCACTCGGAGAGAGCTCAGATCGCCTGTCAGGAGGCATCTGGGCAGCCTTGTAAACTCAGAATGACTTCTCAAATCGTGCTATGTTCAGCGATGCGCTTTCCTCTGCGCTGAAGCCCTGGGAATCATTTCAGCCCAAGGTGAGCCTTTCAGGCACTGCTCTTTGTCCCCATTTGGATAAGAAGGTGCAAAACTAGTTAGACACTGGGCTGGCTTTGGGGAGGTGGTAGGAGGGTATAGAGAGGCGGCCTGTTCTAATTAAAGACAATAAGCAATCCTGCGAGGAGCTGTCCTTTAGCCTTGGCTGGAGGCAGAATGGTTTGTCTCACCTCAGTCGTTAAATTTATTTGAGCTGGTCGGTGAGGCGAAGAGCAGAAACTTGCAGGTAGTTCTGGGCTCAGGTGAGACTGGGCAGATGGTTAAATCACAGCAAGTGATCTCGAAGTCCCCCTTTACCTCGCCATCCTCTCTCCCTCTGTGCTCGACTCGGGCGTACTTTGATTCTAACTTTGCTTGCTAGATGGCGCTCGGTGTCTCAGGACTTTCTGTTTCAGAATTAAAGCGTCTTTTTAGCACCGTTGTTCTGAACTATTTGTGGGCATTTGATTAGTACAGTGCTGGTAATGTTATTATTGCCCTTGTTTTCTTCACACTTGTTCTCTTTTTGATTAAGGTATCGTCCAGGTGGGAGCTGCCAGTCTTAATCCATATAATAATGAAATTCAGGGAAACTCTGCATCTAAATTTAGGGCACATTTGTGGTTTAATTACCTGTTCTGGTGCACTTAAAAAGGCACCTTAGTAACTTTCCTCCAAGAGTCTGATTGAGGTTTCAAGAGGACAACTCAGCAGGTCCAGATGGTGATTTACAATCTTTGAAGTTTCCCACTAGAGTCCACCACCCTCTCCCACCACTACTCCCCATTCTCACTCAAAGATGAATCAGGCTGATTTGGAGAACTTATTACTTTCATTTGTCATTATGAGATAGCATTAATTGATTGAAAAAGTATTATGATTATAGCCCAAGTACTAAAAATTTATGTCTACAAAGAGATATATTTTAATCTTAGTAATGAAAGTCACTACCTAGCTTGTTTCACAAGAAGGATGACTTGTGGATTCTAATGTATATTTATTTCAATCACTAAATGATTCTTCTCAGATATTCAAAACACTTTTGGGGAGATTCCTTTGTGTTGAAGCATGAAGAGAGAAAATCAGTAGTTCTAAGTTTCTGGTGGAAAAAAATTAAGATAAGCCAAAAAGACCTGAATATTGTTTTGTCGAATGAAGATGTCATTTTCACAGCACCCACTGTTCTCATACCATTGTCTGTTTTTTAAAGAAAGGATTGCAGGTGAGGAAAGGCAACGGTTGCAAATTAAAGAAAAATATCTCTTTATAACTTTAAACACTTGGACATGGGAGAGTTTAACTTGTTACTTGCTTTTAGGATTTGGAAACTAATTGTAAGAAATGTTCTACCTTTGGGGGAAATTAACAACATACAGAGCTGGGTGGTTTGGAAACCTTTTGTCAAACCTTGGCTGCTTTGGTGAAGAACCCCGCAAAGTCTCTCTCTAGGTGTTAGGCTGAAACTAGCAGGCGCTGAAAACCTAAAGCAGAAAATTTACAACTTGATCAGCCCCAGCCACACACCAAAAAACCTGCTACTGGTGCAAACATATGTTCCAGATTAAGTTAAGCAAATGGCTCTCATTTTTTCAGGTTGAAAGTTGATCATGGAAATTCAAATTTGAGTGCATTGTGCTTCTAATAGATCACTAGATCGTCAAACGCTTACAAATCCTCCCCAACCATTTATTCAATAAATTTCATGTATTTTATTACCTTCTTGATATCCTAGCTTAGAATCTCATGCAAATTGACTCTAGTCGGGTATTATTTTCCAGGAACACATGTAGTTTTAAAAGTTGGCTAGGTTGAAAACTGGCTGTATTCTTCCTTCTAATGTTACACTGCTAAATAGCTGAAGTGTAACTCAGTTGTTTTAATGCTTTCTCTGTTTCCTCGTATACCTACTAACTTTTAAAAACAGAAATTAAACTGCAGGATTTATTTTAAAGTTTCATTTGCTGGAGAAGTGAGTGATTTTTTTCACAGCATGAGGCAAAATAAAGGAGTGTTACCAAAGCCTTTAATTATGTCAGGAAAGACTGAAATCATGGTATTTCTTTTAATGGGGGTAACTATCTTTTGCAACCTCTCTGTGGTCATCCAGCCACCTCCCAATTAAATTATTTGAAGACCAGCGTGGCTACTAAAATGCCTGGTAAAGAAGTTTAGAATTAACTCCCCACTTTCCAAGGTAACTCTCTTGCAAGTTGCAGAGGATGGAGCCAGGCATCAGACACCTGGGGTCCCTTCTTTCTTAATCGCGGGAGTTTGAAGTCATCCCCCTTTACCTCTTCGCATTCGAATGATCATCCTGCAGATTTTAACCGATATTGTCATGTTGAAGTTTGGTAGTTATTGTTTACATCTCTCCCTTCCCCAAGGGGTCTTGGCAAACGTTTAAGAGATTATTGATTTCCAAGAAACCAAATAAAGAAGCTGTTCTTTTATAACATATGAAATACACACTTTTCTTTAACTAAATAGGCAATGTATATTTGACATTAACAAATGGGCAAGAGATAAGGAAACTTATTTTAAAAGACTTTGAAGGGGAAAAAATGGATTCAACAGCAGCAATCCTATGGAATAGTAGGGTTGGAATTAAAACAAACGCTTGGATAATAAGGAAAAAAATAGTCATCTATGCTGTAAAATGGTTTAAAGTTTCACTGAACACACACAGATGGCGAGCAAACATCACTGAAGATGCTCCTCTCAGGGGGACCTGATCAGTAGCCTCAATGTTCTGATTTATTATAAAGAAAATGAGTTTCCCATGCTTCTTTTCTTCACATTTTTCTCTGGCAAAAGTGGTTCTGAAATTTCTACTCAGGTCTGGGAGTTTCTGACGTACTTACAATAATCCAGAAAAGTCATTCTGAAACTGGATTAGGAGTATACTTTTTTTAAAAAAAGTAAGACTTTCTTGATTAATGAAATGCAGATCTTAACTACTCCTTTCCTCCAAGTCATAAAGGAAATCCCTCGTGAAAGAAAGCGATTCCCAAAACCCAGACTGAGAGAGTAAACCTTAGGCACTCAGGAGTTCAATAAGGGCTGTCCATTCCACCCCAAATCTCCACAACTCCCGTAGCCCTGACAGAGGAAAACCTCATGTCCTTCTCTGCACCTGATTCCCTTTGCTTGCTCCCGAACTCCGGAAGGCTAGAACGAATTTATCCAAAGATGGAAGGAAATTCAGCTCATGGAAGCTCCCCAACAGGGTTCTGGCCAAAGATATGTAAACATTATGTAGATATTTCAGTTGCAGGTTTAGATAGTGGGAGATGGATCCTAGTCTAGAATATTCGAGTCTTCAAGTCACTATTATTCAACAGGTCTTTGCTACGCTGCACACTTCAGATGCCAAACTGCGTTAGCTAACGTGAGTTTTTCCCCGTTTTCCTGGGAGGGTCGTGTTGCTAGTTTAGTTTCCGGCATGGCTGAGTTTCTCTAGTAGCATGGATTTATCTTAGCATTTGGGCAAAATGACTCTTGAGATGGAAAATATGACCAAACTACGGGGGAAAAAATATTTGAGCAGAACTCAGCAGTTACTTTGCAGAATACGAAAAGACAAAAAGTTTGTGCAAGTAGTGATGTGAGAAAGCAGTGTGTTGATGATGGCTGTTCCGAGAAAACAAACTAAATTGTTAACCCATCAAGGAGTTAATAAAATATTTGTATGTCTTATGGGACATAAAAATAAAGTGTTTTGAAGCTAAATTTTTGCCTTAGTTTACTGAAAAATTTCCTTGCAATACTATGGCAAATAGATAATAATTTATCCTGAAATGTATTGTAGTTCATGTTACTATACAGAAGCAGTTTTCAAATAAATTTATTGAGGGAATTTTATAGGTAATAAACCCGTTAACTTAAGATATTAGGGTTCTCTCCCTTTTCACTTATTCCTGACTCTTTCCAGCATAGTTTGGATCAAGTTGGTTTGAAGTTATTTCAGTACAATTGATATTTAATAGAAATTTGGTTTTGGCCGTTTCACCTACTCTAAACCTAGTATTTTCGTCTCCAACATCAGTTCAAAAGAGTGGGTGACCAGAATGAGGTCCTGGTGCGAGAGAAGAGATTTCACTCAAAACCCAGCAAGTGAGGAGAGTTTCAATGTAGCAAGGTGCAATTTGAAATTTACAAAAAAGTAGTCTTGTCTTAGGAGTGGCAACTTAAGTGTTGCTAGGGAGACCACGCAATGAAAAAGATACCACACGGAACTGATCTTCCTTTATTGTACTTTGCTTAACGCGACAGCAAAAAAGAGAGCCAAACAGGGAGATGTGCCGAAAAGCAAAGCTTGGACTTAAGGGCTGCAAGTAGGAGAAGAGGTGATGGGTACCGAGCCAGACGTGTCCCCTTTTTGGTGCTGTCAAGTAAGTTGCCGTCAGGCTCTTTAGCGCGGCGGGCCGGGCGCCCGCAGCGGAGCCGCCTCTCTCCGGGAGGTAATTAACCAGTGCCTGGGCTCACCAGAGCCAGTCAGACAGCTCCAGCCACTGGCAGAGTCGTGGGACCAAGGGCTGGCCGGGTATGGACTTAGATCTTCTGGAATGCAGATCTCTCGAGATTGAGATCCAGAGCCCGGGAAGAATGTGCTCGCAGTACAGACCTCTTAAAGTACAGTCATGTACAGCTCCTGCCAGCTATGGGTGGTGGCGAAAAGTTGGCCACAGAAAAGTCGGGGGTAAGGGGGACGGGGAGCCCTGCCATAGAAGTGACAAGAGTGGCGCTGCTTTCAGCTTAGACTAGATGCAAATTCAAGGAGATTCGCAGGCAAATGTTGTGTAAACTCTGGGCGCTCTAACTCCGGTTTGGAGCAAGCAAGACTCTTCACCCACAAACTGCATATTCTTTAAAGTCACTGTCGCTTTAGGTTCAGATCTTAAGATTTCGGGATCCAGTTTTTTTGTGGCGGGGGAGTGGTCGGAGAGAGGAATCAGGAGAGGGCCACAACTTTGGGGTTCTGGCCAAGGAAGGGGAGAGGGAAGGGGGCGGGGGGCGGGGGGGGGGGGGCGGTGCTGGGCGCTGTCCATGGTGCTGGGGAGAGCACGGCTTCATTTCGCTTTGCTGTCCCCAAACCGAGCTCAAGTGTATAAAAGGGAAAGGTACACCAACAACTCGTGCGGCTAGATTTTTTTTTTTTCTCCCTGCGAATGTAGAAAATACAAATGTGGCTGTACAATTTAAATTGTACTTTATGGGGTTTCTATTCCTTATTTCAGTCATTACTGCTTAGACAGCAGTGTTAACTGGTAGCTTCTTCTTTAAAGTGTTCCATTTTTCAAAGTAGTGTAATCAGCAATTCTTGGTGTACAAAGTAAAGAGTAAGGAGGAAAGAAAAAGGATGATTTGAGACTTGATTTGAAACTCTAAACATATGCAGGGGCAATTAGCTATTTCCAGATTTGATGGAAAATAACAGCACAGCATAACTTAACCTGCTAGATAACATGAGTTTACTGAGACAGTATTAAATATATATAGATTCAACTTCACTTAAATAATTCTCTAAACTCCATACCTGCCAAATGCTATAGTTATATTTTTGTCAGCAAGAATAAAAGGAGCAATTTGCTATTGTAGTGTGTGTGTGTATAAATTAGAAATGGTTAAGGTTTCATTCTGAGTTATAAAATGGTACTCTAATAATTGCATTTTTTAAAAAAACAAATTTTATTTTTAAAAATACAGGTGATCAGAAATAAAGGAGAGTACAGTTTAAAATTATTTCAGGATTAGGCTAAATAGACAAATAACCTAGGAACTGAATCACACTCTTGTTACACACACGTACAGACATACCGCGTGCCAAAATTTCAGGTAGACTATTAAACTATGTTTGGTTCAACCAGAAATGTGAAAAACAGGAAAGTAATTGAACTTGTTTTAATCAAGAAAATCTTACTTAGCCTCCGCAACTGGAATCCATGTGACAATGAAGAAGGAAAGGGACGTGAATTCAAACAGCTGACACAATAATCAGCAGCAACTGACAGCATCTCGTCTGATATTTGATATCAAGCACTAGATCAATATTTGTGAGATCAATGCAATTTTAATGGTTTTTTTCAAACCTGTATGAAAGCCAAATTGTGACACTCTGTGATAGAGTTATTTTTAGAGGTGGTTACTCCAGAGGATGATATTAAGTAAGTTACTGATGCAAAGCAAAAGCAAAAATGGGGAGTGGGGAGGGGAGGAACCAACAAAACCACCACAACAAACCATCAATATTTCTTCAGTTGATAAATCCTGATTATCCAAGTACGTAGAGAGGGTGTGAACATTTATTGGAAAAAAGCCATTTATTTAATTATGGATAAAAAAATAAAATAAACCTTTGAAAAATTATTTGGAGGTACATGAAGATGAACTGGATCAGAGGCACCTTTTTCAGACACAATGGGATTTGGTGGCATGTGAACAAAAATACATGAAAAGGATAAAAAGAGAAAACCTAGGCCTTATCGCTACAGGGTCAATCCCCTCGTGTGTGGAATTCAGTGGGAAATAACAAATTTTTCTGCATCTTTGGCAGAGTGGAAAACTGAGAGCCCTATCTGACACTCTAAGCAATGTTCCCACAGAGGTCAAATAAAGAGAAAATAATAAACAGGTCTAAATATTGTGTATTATTTCCCTTAGAAGGATTTATACCATGCAAAAAATAAAATGTATTTAATTTAACTCAGAGACACATAGTTCCTAACCCTAACCTTATATTTTGACTTATTTGCTTACAAATTCCATTTTGATAAAAATGCTAAATTTGGATTTATTTGTTTTTACAGATTCAATTTTGAGGAATTTTCACCTAGAGGAATCCAAGATCTTCAGTCAAAACAGCAATTTCTGGGGAGGTAGATGATGGGGGGAGGGGTAGCAGAGGGGTTATAACTTGCTGAACATTTCAGTAAGAACAGTAATCAACATGAGATGCGGTGGTCCTGAGTAGTGTTCCATGGCAAGCAGAGGTTTACATTTTTTAGGTTCAAGAGCAGGTAAATGTCTTCGTTTGGAATTCAACCGTAGTTAAAAAATTGGGAGACTTGGTTTCTTTTTCACTTGAAAGAATAAGAACATTTTAGGAAATTTCTGATGCCTGACCTAAAGTCCTCTCATCTTTCTTCAGATAGAGAATAAAATACTTCAAAACTATGCAATTCTTTAAGGGAAAAATTTTTCCCTTAAATGTTTCTTTTTTCCTGATGTTTTTGTTGATGACAGTAAACTGCCTGATAAGAAACTGACAGATCACTTCAAATAAAAGGCACTGTATTACATGCTCTGAAATGAAATTCATATCTAAGGCCTTTTGCAGAATTAAATCATGTACCTAGTATATTCCTTAATAATCTAGGTAAAGATATATTTTCCAGGATTTTAATAACTCCATAAAAAGTCTCTCTCTGCATGTGTCTTTATCCCTTATAGTATTTCAAATTTGGCAGACTGCCTACAAAGTAAAGATACCAACAGTTTAAATAAAATTTTTCTTTAATGAAATAAAGCCAACCTTACACACAAATGCACATTACATACAGATAATTTACAGGTTCAATGAACTTGAAGCATTGAAATATTTATTCCAATGCCTTGCAGATTTGAAGATGAAAAATTTATTTAACAGAAGTGTACAAACATTCATGGTAACCAACATATACAGAACATCTACTATATTATAGGCATTGAAAAGACATAGACATATTGTATATGTTGTCTGTGTATTTCAGGTGAAACGGACAGGAATGGGCACATGTATTTCATGGATGAATACGTGTGTATGAGACATATATATATATTTTCAATTAGGTAGCTTTCTTTTTTTAAATCTTGAGTTATTCTAAAGAAGAAAACAAACTTTATACTCACTTGTAGTTAATCGAGCTTCATTTTGGCTAATCATAATTTGACCAGTGATTCTTTTCCTCAGAGCATGAAGGACAGTGCTTAGAATTTAAAAGTTTAGTGCACCCAAAATGCTGCTCTTCTTAAGCCACTTTGAAGTAATGCTAGTGAGTCTACGATCCAGATCTACATGTTAATCTCTAGTTTTGCCTTCAAACAGAATTCAGTTACAAAGACCTTGGAAAGATTTTGAATCTATTCAGGAGAGAAAAACCTTTAATTTTCTGAGGAGTAAAAACTCCCCAAGAAACTTCATATAGCTTCTTAGATTTTGCTTAGCATACGTGATAAAACATTGATTGTTGCAGTTTGGTGACCCATGAAATTTGGGGGTTAGTTTTCTCTTCAGACCAGAGCATATAATTATGCAAATAAAGAGCTGTCACTGATCTAGTGAAATACTCACAAACACATGCACTCTGAAATTGGACAGAAAAGTGAAAATGGTTGGTGATGTGAGGGTGCCATGGTTTGTTTTCCTGCCAAGTTTCTATCCAAATTCATTATTCAAATTGTAAACTTTAAAAAGAGACATAGCATTCTTGGGGTGTTGGTTGTCTTTTCATTTCAGATTCTTTGTATTGGTATTGCAGGCTGACCACAAAGTACACTTCAACATTATTTTACCTGTGACAGTTCTCCATATTACCCGAGGTAATAGCCAAGGAAGAGAAAGATGAATGATCTAAAAGGAAAGATGCAGGACTTCTCTAGATTTCTTTCTAGAAACATGTTTCATGTCGGTTTCAAACAGAACTCAACTCCAACAATACAAAGGATATAGTGAAAGGTTTTTCACAAATCTCAAGGCGAAGGACTAGGAAAAGTTGCTTAGAAGGCCTCAGGGACTAAGTCAAACTTCCACTTTCAAGCTTTTTATATTCCAGGGGAAAATACTGGTCACTGTGTGGTATCCACTTCATGGTAAAACTTTCAGGATGACTTCCTCCTATCTAGCAATTAAAGCCAACTATTTAACATTTGGTGATTTTAATCTTTGCAGTTCATTTTACAGTTATTACTTCTCTAAACCTTTGTGCTGGGAATTAACAAAGTTCTTCAATCTAATCATGCTCTTTGGAATCAAGGTCTCCCAATTCTAAAGTTACCATTGCACAGGCTGTTGCATAATTTTAGATGTCATGGAGAGTCCCACTGATGAAATCTGAGAAGGCTCATGTCAGACCACTGACTGCTAAAGACATCACTACATGAAAGATCAGTGGTGTGAAACTTTAAAAACATCGATCCAAATGAATCAATTAAATCAACATTCATCCCTCCTAAGTGTGTGGTTTAAAACTATCATTGTTGCTTTTTTTTTTTTTAAAAAAAAAAAACCTTACATAGATTTTGAGATAAATGCTGGAATGCTTTGATGGCTACTTCTATTCTCGAATCTCCGTTAATCGACTTTGTGCTATTTCCCTCTTTTCAACATCTTCCACTTGGTGTACATTCTTTACTCTTAGTACAGTGCATGACAGTTGCAATGCTTTAAATCTAAAACCGCCTAACAAAGCTGATGCTTTAGGTAGGGTAGCTTTAAGCTCTGTGAAGCGTTGATTAAAAACCCTTTCCCAGACTCAAACTGATCTTTTTGGAGATTAATAGAATATTAGATAAAAGGAAGACGAACAATTCAAGAGACTCCCACTCAGTCATTCTATACAAGGAAGGAAGGAAAGTATTCAATTTTTGAAAGGGAGTACCTCCTGGAGTCTTTTATTTTATATTATTACAGCCACTAATAAGTAATAATAAAATAACCACTACCATCATCCCCCTTTTTGCCACCCATATTTCAAAGATGAGAGTGTCTCACATTTATTTAAAGACTTTTTTTTTCTCCACAGAGGCATGTGGAAAGTTTTTGAGAAATTTTTACACTTTCTGTAGTAGTACTCTTTCTTAAACGAATTAGGATTACAGACACCAACAGGAACCTGTCAGTTTACAGTAAAAAATATGATTATAACAAGAGACACACATGTGTTTGGATTGGAACCGCAGATAATCCAGAGAAACAAAATCTAACTTATCACATGGATAATATAGTTAACATGTCTCTAAAAGGGGCTAAAGGTTTTAAGAAAGCTGTAAAAGAAATGTAAGTTATTTTCAGATCGAACACAGTACATCAAGAACCTATATACACAAACTTGGAGGCAACTTAATCTCACCAGACTCCTCTTGGAAAACACATTTATTTATGGCATATTCAAGTTTATTTTATAAACAACAGTTTAATGATAGGTTGTTCAGATTTCCTTGCTAAGGAGATATTTTAGATATTAAAAACAACTGTCTTATAAATGTTAGCTTTGTAAAAGGTGCAAGCCAAATAGTGACTCAACTGAAGTTAGAATATTACCTTACAGCAATACTAACAGAAATAAAAAGTAGCCATAAGGTTTAAAATATTGATGGATGCTCTCTCATCCTTCCTTTTATGTTTTTGCTTTAAAAAATCTCTATGCAATTGGTGAATAAGCAAGAATTCTTCTGAGCAAGAATAATAACACCGCTGTTGTTGGGAAAATTGTTTTTATTTTAAAATGGAAATGGAAATATACAGGAAAAGCTTGTGCTTTCCTTTTTATTCTTTGAATAAACAATAATAATGCAATCCAGGTCAAAGCAAAAGGCAGAAAAGAACAGTTATTACAAGTACATGGTCTTCTTTTCAAATATCCATGAAAATGTTTAACGACTGGATGGCTAGGTACCTACAGAAAGCTCTAAAGCAATAATCTGGCCTTTAAGTTTCGACAGGACTATTTTGAATCTTAGATTTATCAGTCACTCCTTTCCCATTCTACTTGTTCTAAGAATTAAGTATATAATTAAAATAAAAAGTCCACATCCTGACTTTAAATCTCCACTCTCCTAAAAACCTGTTTGAGGAAACAAAAATGGGGAAGAAGATCAGAGCAAAGATATTGTTAACACTGGCGGCACTCATGCAGGTGGGCTACTACCAACTGCTGGTTGTCACTCCAGGAAAATCGAGGTGAACATTATTACATTTATATCAACAAACTCATAATCAACAGGTTAAAAATCCTGCATTACAAAGGATATGATCACTTATCAGTTGGTGGTCTGGAAGTTTGCCTAGCTCCCTCTGGGCTGCTACAGCTCAGATTCACAAGTAGAAATTACATTTACACAACTTAAGTTTGCAAATAGCTCTCTATAGATAGTTAAACAAGGCCTAACCATCCAGTAGTTTTAAAGTATTAGAGGCAATTAAATAGTGATTTATTCTAGTTATAAGTAAAGGTTTAAAAAGAGATGATTTAAGAGAAGGAATAGGAGTGATGTGGTTTATAAACTGAGCATATTTATTTTGCTCTAATTCAGGTGCAGAAGCTTCACAAATTTAGCATTGCAGAAGTGTTGGTTTTTTATAAATGCTATAAAATTGTTTCCTGTCAACATTTTCATATACTGAAAACACGACACAATTTATAATACCTTGAAAAATATATTCAATTCACATCTATTCTTGAATCTCTCACTGGAAGATACCATTATTTTACAGAGTTCACCAGTACTTCTAAAGTAGTAAAGATTGGATAAAAAGGGTCAATATCACAGACAAATGTGCTTGACGTTGTTGGGGTTTACTCATTTTAAGCCATCCAGTAGCTGAATAAAATGCCATTTTGATTTTTCCTCCCATATAGTTGATTTTGCTTAAGTAACACCAAAATATATGCATACCTGACCACTGAAGAAAGATCACTTTAATTTGTCATCATTAAAACTATAGAACTAATGAATGTACTTGTATGTCAAACACAGCAATGAGATATTAACAGCTTTAAAACTTGTTGAAATCGGTTCATAATATAAAAACATTTAAGCACGAAGTGGTTGATTTTAAGTTACTTTTCTGAGGCATTAGACAGTTCTAAGTCATTTTGGGTACATTTTCTCATGTCCTGAAATAAGGCAGGCATATTAATTGTTGCATACACTTTAAAAAAGGATGAAAACTATTAAATTCATGTTCTCATCTATTAGAAACAATCTTTACTAGGTAATTAAACTTGTCAAGTAATTAAAAAATAATATGAAAATTTAAGATTTTAATCTAAAAGTCAGCAAAACCTTAATATCTCCTGTATTTCACAGTGTTGGCCACATCTTAGCTGGATTAAAATACTTAATTGTTCAAACTGTAGGGCTAAACCCTACAGAGGAAGCAGAGTGCTAAAAATTATACCACTGGACTGAGAGAAGAAATTCTTTCACACCAAGTCCTTCGCTTACTGTTAAAGCAGAAAACTAAAAGGATAATTTTAGCCCCACTTAGCCTTTCAGAAGAAAAAGGCTGCAGAGCACATAGGTTTAGTTTCCTGATGACAATAAAAAAATTCTCTCCCTAGAAGTGCCTAACTCCAAGAAAGCTCAGAATAGATCATTCTGGAAAGGGTTAACAACAACAATCTTTCTCCACAGAGAGATTTAAAAAGCAAAACTTAAGTGTGTTATATCTAAATTACAATGCCACTCAGTACACATTATATATTTAAAAAGTAAAGTCAATTCTAGTGATAACAGTTGGAAATTTCATTGAAAATGGGACCTTTTACACCTACACTTAAAAGAGCTGCCCATCATTGTTTTGGTTTTAACAGTCTCTTCTGAAATCAGAGACTTGTGTAAACTCTTACAAACAGCTGGCAAAAAGATTTTCAGCAGTAATGCGGATTCAGTACTTTATAGATTTTTATGCAAAGTTTTCCTTTTTTTTTTTTTTCTGGTCCCGAAATGAAAACAGGGAGAGAACAATTTGCACTCCCCAAACTACATGGTACTGTTCTGAATTTGAAATTGGCTTGGAACATGTGTGTGGAACTTCCTAAAAAAAAAAAAAAAAAAAAAAGAGGTGGGTAATAAGATGTCCTCAGGGAAAAACCTAGTTAAAATGGAAATTTGAAGTCGGGAATAAAAGTTTGTTCCAGTTGAGAGCGGGGAAAGATGGACATGATTAAGGAGGTGGAAGCAGCAGCGGCTGCGCTGCAGCGGGCGCTAGGACCATGCCGACGCCGCCCGCCCTGCAGCGCCCGCGCGGGCTCGGTCAGGGCAATTAGAGCCGCGCCAGCCACGCCAGGCAGGGCGCTGTCAGCCTTAATCTGAGCGCTGACGGGCAGCGCTCAGCCCGCAGGAAGCACGACCAGTGAACCCATATTGCTTTGACAGTTGCACTCATCTAGAAATAATGCAAAACGCTATTTAGATGTACATATCACGACCCTGTGCTCTGGGAAGAAAACAATCTAATGAGGGGCTGGGAGTCTGCTCGACGACACAAGCAGTGAGGAGGGTGCGGGTGCGTGCGCCAGGGCGGCCCCCCCAGTCGCGCTCGCTCCTCTTACAGCTCTTCGTGCTTGATGCGGTGCGAGCGGCGTGTCACAGCCGGCTTCAGGGAGCTGATCTTGGCTTCTGAGGCTTCGGTAAAGAATTTGAAAATAGACGGGAAGCTCTTCCAGGAAGTTAGCTCGTGACGGTCGGTGCCTGCAAAGAACCACACATTCGGTTACCAGGTGGCCCCGCGGTGCCGGGCGCGGCGAGGGCGGCGAGGGCCAGGCCTAGCTCCGGCTCGCTACCACCCCGCCCAGTCCCTCCCGCCCGCCCCAGCCGCCCGCGCCCCGCCTCTTAGTCTGGGCCCCGCCTCTCAGCCAGGGCCCCGCCCCCTCGGGGGCGCGCGCCGCCGCCTCTCAGGGCACACCTGGGGCTGCAGGGTCACTTGCCCCTCCGGCTCAGAGGAACTCAGACTTAGCTATCTGCGGCATCGGGGCGTCTCCGGCCTAAGTCTCCATCCCTCTCCTGACGCGGGGACGCGGCCCGCATCTGTCCCGGGGTCGCTCGAGGCGCGGCTGGACGCCCGAGGCCTCCGCCTCTCCGAGCCAATGGAAGCGTTGGGCGGGAAGGGCCACTCCCTCTCCCTCCGGGAAACCACCCACCTCCCCGAGACTCGGCGCGCGCGGGGATTGGTTTTCCCTGCGCGCGGGATCGGCTGCCATCCACCCCACAGCGCCTGTTTTCTTGCCTCCCAAGGGGGTTGGGGGCGGGGTGGGGAAGGATTTTTCTTGCCTCTCCCGGAAGCTGTGCTGTTAGACACGATTACCTCAGCTAGGTCACTGGGACCAAATCATACGGGACGCTTAATGAAGGACCACATTCAAAAGGGATTATGCCTTGAAGTGTCCTGGCGGGCGACATTTTTACAGATTTTAAGGGGCAAATTTAGAACAGCTAAAAAAAAAGGTTTCAAAGCAGTGACTACTAAAAGAGCATCTAGGCCTCCCATTTTGTCAGGAGGAATTCAACTTAGAAAATGCAGGTTAGTTGTCAATTTATGGGGTTATTTTATTTTACTACAGCTTCTCTCTGTGGTTTCGATGTAAAACTAATGTACAGCATATTTTCAAATAAAATCGACCTTCAGTTTAACACAGGCAGCAGATAACACGGATGCAGGCATAAGAACAGATGAGGAAATACATTTATCTATTTTTGACCCCCTCTGATGGCTTATGTAGCATTTTACGAGTGGCTTCATAAATGAGCACTTTTTAAAATTAAAAATTAATTACAAAGACTTCCACAGAAGAATAGCTTTTAAACAGTTGAAATCTCTTCCTAGATCACGCAATTATGCAGAGAGATACCGCTTCGAAGTCTCCGGATTCAGGGCCTCAGTCTGATACTTTAACATTGTTAATGATAATTCTTTAGTCTGTAATAGTAGGTCATTGCTATGGTTACTCTACAATGGTGCAACACTTTGCTTTCCCCTTCAGCTATTCGCTGAGACCTGGTAACCACATTTGTTGCCTAGCAACAGTTTTGTGACAGTATCACAATCTAGGAGTTACAACAATAAGGATGCTATGGCTGCTGTCGGCCAGAGAGCAGAAAGCTACAGTCTGTGCCTGACTTAGCTGTGGGAGCTGGCCCTACTAGAGAACCCCTCTCTCTTTATCGGTGCCCTCCCAAGGATTCTCTCTCTCCTCCTTTCCTCTGCAGATGGGCCTCATGAACCTGAATTTGAAACTAAGACCCAGTATTAAAGTCATATCCGCCAAAGCTACTGTATTCAGACTAAAAATGAGGTCATTTCTGTATTTGCTTACTCATTTTGGGCAAAATTCATTGTTGCTCAATAGGAAGGTGGGATTGTCTCTATGGTGTTTGCAACCCTAGTTTCACTTCAGTAATAACTACACAGTTGCACTTATAATGGTAAGACATTTCACAATCAATTGTAATTCCTTTTGAAAGACCATTCTCAGATGCATACTACATGGCAACACCCACCCCCAAATACAATAAGCCAAAAAAAAAAAAAAAAAAAAAAAGGTGTTAATTGTCTCTTTTCCTTCCCATTTCCCAAGCTTCCAGCCACATTTGGCATTTCCTCCATAGTGATCACACTTACACCTACTAGTGTTACTAAGGCTAGGATCAATTTGTAAGCTTTCTCAGGGAATTCCCCTCATAATTCCTCCCACCCCTTGAAACCAATTCAATCTATGAATCTAGAGGGACCTAAGGAGTCAACGGTCTGAAGCAATTTTAACTCCTTTATTTCTTCTTTACTAGTGACAATCCTTCTGAAGGATGAACAGATTTCCCTGGTGATAAAATCACTACAAAAGCTTTTTAGTTTTAGCTTTTGATGACTCTCTGCTTGATTAGTCCTGGACTGAAAAGACCAGAGTCCCTGAGATAACTGAATACTTGTACTGGCTCTCAACATTTACTCTTGTAATTTAAAAGTATAAATAATGAGAATGTGTGCTTCTTCTATCAGAGGAAGGGAAATTGCTAGGAGTAAAGGTAATAAGGTAGGTTAGCAACTGAATTACAGAGAATGGGGTGGAAGGGAGTGAATTCTCCCTAAACTAAGGAATGATAACATGAATATGTAATATAAAAATGTGTTTTCTAGGAACACTTTTACACTGTTGGTGGGATTGTAAACTAGTTCAACCATTATGGAAAACAGTATGGCGATTCCTCAAGGATCTAGAACTAGAAGTACCATATGACTGAGCCATCCCATTACTGGGTATATACCCAAAGGATTATAAATCATACTGCTATAAAGACACATGCACACGTATGTTTATTGCGGCACTATTCACAATAGTAAAGACTTGGAATCAACCCAAATGTCCATCAGTGACAGACTGGATTAAGAAAATGTGGCACATATACACCATGGAATAGTATGCAGCCATAAAAAAGGATGAGTTTGTGTCCTTTGTAGGGACATGGATGCAGCTGGAAACCATCATTCTCAGCAAACTATCACAAGAACAGAAAACCAAACACCGCATGCTCTCACTCATAGGTGGGAACTGAACAATGAGATCACTTGGACTCAGGAAGGGGAACATCACACACCGGGGCCTATTATGGGGAGGGGGTAGGGGGGAGGGATTGCATTGGGAGTTATACCTGATGTAAATGACGAGTTGATGGGTACAGCACACCAACATGGCACAAGTATACATATGTAACAAACCTGCACGTTATGCACATGTACCCTAGAACTTAAAGTATAATAATAATAATAAAAAGAATGTATTGAAGGAAATCTTAAAATAGTAAAAAAAATAATAAAATAAAAATAAAAATGTGTTTTCTAAATTTTTGGAAGTAGATTTTTAATGATATTTAAAATATCATTTGGAGGTTGAATAATTGCATGTCTATCTGGGACTGCATATATACATTTCAAGAATATGTTTGGAGACCATTTTCAAAAATTTAGTTCTGAAGTTCAGTGAAAATATTTACAGGTGAATATGAAACTCTATCCATGACAGTGTTCAATGAATGGAAACTTTTGAGAGCAGGTTTCTAGTACTTAAAAAATACATCACTTTAGGGGACATTAAGTGGGGTGTCTTTTATTCCATCAGTACAGAAACACTAGACCATTACATTATTTGTTCATAAAAGGATATAAAAGGTGGAAGTTTAGGTCAATCAAAAAAGCAGTCATTTATTAATAAAATGCAATGATGTAGAAGTCACAGGGAGACTAGTTTATTTAGCACTAGCCTTGTTATTTGAAGGAGATAAACATGGTTTTATGGTCAAGGTCTAGTCTTTTCACTACCACCACTTTATTCTTATCAAGTCTCCAGTTTTCAAACCCATATTTTCCTAATTTAGACAGGTTCACAAAATATAAGGAGTAAAAGGTTTTTCCACATTAAATATCTGCCAACTTCTCAAGGAATGATTTTGGTATCATTTTGTAGTGGCAGGCTTGGTCTAACTGGATAATTCACCTATGGAGTGAATTCAGTTTCCTAGTCTATAATATCAATTCAGTATAAAAGTAAAATGTAAAGGATCACAGCGCTTCATTACAAAAAAATACCTTTGCTCAGTTTCAATCAGTGGTTCTTAATGGAGATGACAATGGCCTCTGGAGGCATTTTGGAAATTTGCAGGGATATTTTTGGTGGTCAAGACGATTGGAAGGTGTGATTGGCATTTATTGGGAGAAGGTCAGGGATAGTGGATATCCTGTAATTTGCAAGGCAGTATAGAATTGTTCTGCATCCCACATGATTTTCAAATGTTCAGCAGCTATTCATGTAGTTGAAAACCTGTTTATAATTATATGGATTAGAATTTAAATATGTTTTACAGATAATCTTAAAATACTTTTTGCATGATTTTAATATATACTGAATTTTCCAAGAATACCACTACCATGTAAATTGAAAGGATTGTGCATTTTGTTTTTCAGAGTCTTGCCAAGAGTGGTTTACCCTATGAAAAAAAATATCATAACTGATGGCACCATGCCCATGGTACTGGAGTTGCCAATAAGCATACCTGTATCAGCCTGCACTTCAGCTGTCAAATTCATGATGATTCCATGCATAGGACCAAGTATCTGACTACTTTATTATGTCTTCTCATATAGATTTGCCTGAGCACTTTAAATATTGAAATCCATATTATTTTTATTATGAATTACTTTTATTCCTTCTATATGTTAACTAGAGCATTACAAAGATTTAATAATCTTATAAGTAGGTAGATTATATTATCTATTGAATTTATTTCAGGACAGTAAAAGCACTGCATAATATTTCTTATAATAGGAGGTAATCAAAGGTCAGCTTAAATAAAAATGAATGGTTAATTCTTTCTTACTATATTAGAGATTAATTCTTCCAATAATCTGAACCCTACTCTAGCTATCTCTTTTATCCTTGTACAGAGCAGAAAATACCTATTTTTCATTTTTCTTATATTTTTTCCACAAATGCCATTTGTCAATGATGTTATTTATTGTGAAATGACTAAAAGGCCAGGGATCTTCCAATGAAAATACTACCCTGAATATCCTTGACTTATCACTTGTTTTAAAAAATGAACTGTAGCAAATTTTAAAGGAGTAAAAATAGCAAGTGGTGAAAAGGATTAGAAACTTTAAGAATCAAGAACGAGACTAGAAATCATATGAGAAAGATCAAATTGCTAAAATGTGTCATTGGTTTTCCCAAAAGACTACATATTTAAGAAAAAGTGCCTTGTAATAGAACTGACAAAGAGGGAGGCTATATTCGTGTAATAGCATTTAGAAAAAATGGTTAAAAACAACACTGAGAGTGGAATAGCAAAGAATAGGACAAGAGAGATGAAAACATTACTGTATCTTCTGTCTTATCTATTCCTCTTACTTTTGCCTGTGAATGACTCTGATTCAGTGTTTCTTATACATCAACCCTGCCCACACTCCTCTTTACTTGATCTTAGTGTTTACAAGTATTTTTGTGGGGGCAGGGGCAAAAAGTATATCAAAATATGCTACTGAGTTGGCAGCCAAAATCCTGATGTTTACTTTAGCAGATGTATATTATTTGAAGCTGTATGTCATTTTATGCAGTAGATGTCTTAAAGTTACATGGGAATATAAGGCCTGTTAATGAAGTCTATTTTTAAATGAAGACACGGATTATTTACCTTTTCAATGAATCCCTTAATAAAGTGAATAATTTTCTGGTAAAGCAAATAATCATTCTTCAAATGATATCACACACACACATGCACACACACATACTAATCAGATTTGCCAGAGATAAGGTTTACTGGTAAACAGTAAACAGACTGAAGAACAATCTGAGTGTAGAGTAACTTATCACCAAAAAGATAATTTAGAAGAATTTCTTCATCTGCCATTCACTCTTATAATTATTGTTACTCACTTTATCTTACATGGATAGACCAAAACGTCATGGAATACAGGCATACCTTGAAGATATTGTGCGTTTGGTTACAGACCACCCCAATAAAGTGAACAGTGTAATTAGGTGAATCACACATTTTTTGGTTTCACAGTGGATATAAAAGTTATGCTTACACTATGCTTCAGTCTACTAAGTGTGGAAAAGCATTATGTCTAAAAAGACATTGTATGTACCTTAATTAAAACATGCTTAATTGCTAAAAATGCTAATAATCATCTGAGTTTTTAGCAAGTTGCAATTATTTTTGTGGTGGAGGGTCTTGCCTCCATGTTGATGGCTGCTGACTGATCAGAGTGGTGATTGCTAAAGATCAAGGTGGTTGTGGTAATTTCTTAAAATAAGATAATTATGTAGTTTGCTGCATTGATTGACCCTTCCTTTCCTGAAAGATTTCTCTGTAGCATGTAATGTTGTTTGACAGCATTTTACCCACAGTAGAACTTTCAAAATTGGAGTCAATCCTTTCAAACCTTGCCACTGTTTTATCAACTAAGTTTATGCAATATTCAAAATTCTTTGTTGTCATTTCAACAATGTTTACAGCACCTTCACCAGGAGTACATTCCATCTCAAGAAACCACATTCTTTGCTCGTCCATAAGAAATAACTCCTCATCTCTTAATGTTTGATCATGAGATTGCAGCAATTCAGCCACATCTTCAGACTCCACTTCTAATTCTGGTTCTTTTGCTATTTCTGCCACATCTGCAGTTTACTTCGTTTACTGAATCTTGAATCCCTCAAAGAGGTTCATCCATGAATGCTGGAATCAACTTCTTCCAAACTTTTGTTCTTATTGATATTCTGACCTCCTCCCATGAATCACAAACGTTCTTAATGGAAGCTAGAACAGTGAATCTTTTCCAGAAGGCTCTCAATTGATCAGAGGAATCACTATTTCTGGCAGCTATAGCCTCACAAAATGTTTTTTTTTTTTTTTTTTTTTTTTTTTTTTTTTTTTTTTTTGAGACGGAGTCTCGCTGTGTCACCTATTGCTGGAGTGCAGTGGCGCAAATTCGGCTCACTGCAACGTCCACCTTCCAGGTTCAAGCCATTCTCCTGCCTCAGCCTCCGGAGTAGCTGGGATTATAGGCACGCACCACCATGCCCAGCTAATTTTTGTGTTTTTAGAGACAGGGTTTCACCATGTTGGTCAGACTGGTCTTGAACTCCTGACCTTGTGCTCTGCCCGCCTTGGTTTCCCAAAGTGCTGGGATTATAGGCATAAGCCACCACGCACGGCCACAAAATGTATTTCTTAAATAATGAGACTTGAAAGTTGAAACTACTCCTTGGTCCATAGGCTGCAGAATGAATGTTGTGTTAGCAGGAATGAAAACAACATGAATTTTCTTGTACATCTCCATCAGAACTCTTGGGTAACCAAGTGTACTGTCAAGGAGTGATATGGAAGGATTCTTTTTTTTCTGAGCAGTAGGTTTCAACAGTGGGCTTACAATATTCATTAACCTATGCTGTAAACAAATGTGCTATCATCCAGACTCTGTTGTTCCACTTACAGAGGGCAGGCATAGTAGATGTAGCATAATTTTTTTTTTTTTTTTTGAGACGGAGCCTTGCTCTGTCGCCCAGGCTGGAGTGCAATGGTACAATCTTGGCTCACTGCAACCTCCACCTCCTGAATTCAAGTGATTCTCCTGCCTCAGCCTCCCGAGCAGCTGGGACTACAGGCACGTGCCACCACGCCTGGCTAATTTTTGTATTTTTAGTAGAGACAGGGTTTCACCATGTTGACCAAGATGGTCTCGATCTCTTGACTTCATGATCTGCCCACCTTGGCCTCCCAAAGTGCTGGGATTACAGATGTGAGCCACAGCACCCGGCCGTTGTAGCATAATTTTTAAGGCCCTAGGATTTTTAAAGTGGTAAATCAGTATTGGCTTCAACTTAAAGTCATCAGCTTCATTAGCCCCTAACAAGAGAGTTACCCTCTCTTTGTCCTTTGAAGCTTTGAAGCCAGGCATTGACTTATCCTCTCTAGCTGTGATAGTCCTAGATGGCATCTTCTTCCAATAGATGACTGTTTCATCTACATTGAAAATCTGTTGTTTAGTGCAGCCACCTTCATCAATGGTCTTAGCTAGATCTTCTGGATAACTTGCTATAGCTTATACAGCAGTACTTGCTGCTTCACCTTGCGCTTTTATGTTCTGGAGATGGCTTCTTTCCTTAAATCTCATGAACCAACCTCTTCTAGCTTTCAACTTTTCTTCTGCAGTTTCCTCATCTCTCTCAGCCTTCACAGAATTAAAGAAAGTTAGGGTCTTGCTCTGGATTAAGCTTTGGCCTAATGGAATGTTATGGCTTGTTTGATCGATCCAGACTACTCAAACTTTCTGCAGATCAGCAATAAGATTATTTTGCTTTCTTATCATTCATGTGTTCACTGGAGTAGCACTTTTAATTTCCTTCAAAAACTTTTTCATTGTATTCACAACTTGGCCAACTGTTTTGCAAGAGGCCTAGCTTTCAGCCTGTCTTGGCTTCTGACACGCCTTCTTCACTAAACTTAATCATTTTGATCTTTAGATGGGAAGTACAGAGATGTGAGACTCTTCCTTTCACTTGAACACTTAGAGGCCATTGTAGGGTTATTAATTGGCCTAATTTCAATATTGTGTCTCATGGGATAGGGAGGCCTGAGGAGAGGGTAAGAGACAGCGGCGTGGCCAGTCCAGGAGTAGTCAGAGTATACACTACAATTATCAATTAACTTTGCCCTCTACTATGGGCATGATTCTTAGTGCCCCCAAATAGTTATAATATTAACATCAAAGATCACATAATCATAACAGATATAAAAATAAAGAAAAGGTCTGAATAGTGCTAGAATTCAAAAAAATGTGACATAGAGACACAAAGTGAGCACATGCTGATTTTTTTTTTTTTGAAAGGGCGGTAACAGGCTTGCTTGACACAGGGTTGCTGTAAATCTTCAATTTGTAAAAAAATGCAGTATATGCAGGGTGATAAAGTGAAGCTCCATAAAAGAAGGTATGCCTGTAATTTTAACAATCTACACATAATTTACATCCTAGGGTCTGGCTTAGAATAGGGAATATCAATTGTTCACCTTTGAATATGAAAGATCATTTTTTGTGTCTTTGTTCCAGGGAGAAAAAACACAAACATGTGCCCTTACCCTCTCACCCTGCTCCCCACAAAAGAATACATTTTTAAAGAAAAAGGTAATGAATAAACTTTGTAAATTACCATGATAAGGAGGCAGGAAACTAGAAAGATATGAAACACATTAATATTAACAGGATAATATGTCTATGATATTTTCAAAATGACAAGGCTTGATTTTAAAAATTGATCTTTAACAAAAGAAAGAAGTATGGGCAATTAGGAAGTAATGAAGACCCTGTCAATATAGCTATGTTGATAATAACAGGTAAGGGAATTCTTGAGAAAATCTAATATATAAAAATCAGGAGGTCTGTAATATGCGTTATTGAGTCCCATTGGGATTAACTAATGAACTTACGAGCTTACCAGCAGTTATTTTTAGAAAGCTATAAAGAATCAGAGAAATATCAGAGCACCGAAAAATAATGTGCCTTCTAAAAAGAAATAAAATATAACTACTAAAATTCATTTAAAAATGAATTCTAGAGCTTCTAAGAACAATATCCTTTTTGAAAAAATGAAATACAGTTACTAATATTTGCACAGAGAAGGGCTTCTAATGGAAATCCTCCCAGTTAGAAGGTACAAGTATGAGCCTACCACACAGGGAGTAGTGAATGGGGCGTGGTGGGGTGTGTACCAAGATTGTGTAAGGAAAATGCCAAGTGCAGCTCAGAAAACATGTTATAATGCCTTGTTGAATTACCTGCGTAAGATACAAGCAAGTCTCTTTCCATTGCTAATACAGTTGCAAGCCCTTTAAAGTTGAGACTGTGTTGAGACTGTAAAGGCAAGAAATCAAGTTTGACCAGAGATAATAGACAGGCTAAAAGAAAGACACATAATCAGCAGTGGAGACTTTTCGGTCATTTGCGGCTTTGGCACAACCTATCCTTTCCTCTAGCTCCTTTTCTGCCAAGTTCTTCTCATCTGGTGAAGCGTGGGGGTGGTACTAGAGGGCATGGTGGGGGCACAGGGGAACTTGGGGCAGTTTAAGACTCAGGGAAGCCGGGTGCGGGGCCTGTAATCTCAGCACTTGGAGAGGCTGAGGTGGGGCGAATATCCTGAACTCAGGAGTTGGAGGCCAGAATGGGCAACATAGCAAAATGGCCTAACAAAAATACAAAAAAATTAGCCAGGCGCGGTGGCATGCACCTGTAGTCCCAGCTACTTGGAGGCTGAGGTGGGAGAATCGTTTGAGCCCAGGAAATAACTTTGGGAAGTAAACTTATTCCTTTTTTTCCCCTTTAAGACAGGATCTTGCTTTGTCACCCAGGTTGGAGTGCAATGGTATGATCTTAGCTCACTGCAACCTCGACCTTCGAGGTCCAAGCAATCCTCCTGCCTCAGCCTCCCAAGCAGTTGGGACTACAGGTGTGCACCACCATGCCTGGCTAATTTTTGTATTTTTAGTAGAGACAGGGTTTCTCCATGTTGGCCAGGCTGGTCTGAACTCCTGAGCTGAGGTGATCCACCCACCTCAACCTCCCAAAGCACTGGGATTATAGGCATGAGCCACCATGCCAGGCCGTAAATTTCTTCTTGAGGTGCAGTAGACAGCCTGCCTTGCTGTGGGTCTCTGACTTTGAACCTTGGCTGGCTTCTCTAATCAACTTTCTCCTAGACAATAAAAAATGGATGCATTTTTGTTACTTCGATTGCCTATCAAATCTAGACAGCTGTTATAGAAATGTTTTATTTGGTTTTTACTCTTGTCTTATCTCACATACTCCTCTCACAGTTGCCACAAGGTCTTGCCTCCAGGGTTACATTGTTTCCCATAAAACTTCAGCTCAAGCATGGGCAAAAGCTTCCCTTTCCAGTTTCCCTTTGTCATTTTCAAAAGTAACTTTACTAAAGGATTGTAAGTTAGCATAGAAGTAAACAAGGGAATGCAAAGAATCACAAAGTAGTTACTTCCCTAATGACAAGTTTCTAATAGTCCCAACACACTTAGCAAAGAGCTTTACTGGGCCCCAAGTTCCTTCACTGTAAAATAACACTGTTGAAAAGGGCTGGTACAACTTTACAGATATCTTGTCAGGCTTTTCCTCCCAGCTTCCCCTCTCTGCTTAGCTGGGTACCAATTGCTGCCAGCTTGAGAGACAAGACGGGGGCGGGGGGTGGTTAGGGAGAGGGGTCAGGGGGGAGAGAGAGAGAGAGAGAGAGACAGAGAGAGAGAGAGAGAGACAGAGAGAGAGAAGTTAGCACAGGGAAGAATGAGACAGAATGAATTGCAAAATGCTCTCATTTCAAAGCAAAACAAAACAAATGTGAATTTACTAGTTCAAATATCCAAATCTTCTGTGGCCCTCCTCCTTTCTCAATTGTGAATTCTATTATAAAGGATATATTGTGTGGAGAGAGATTTTTCTCAGAATTCCTGTGACTGACTAATTTGTACATGCATTCATTGTATGCCAGGCACTGTTTCTTGGTGCTGGGGGTGCAGTGGTGAGCAGGGAAAATATAAGGGCTCTGCACACTTGATAGTGGAACATGACAACAAGTAAAAAGTAAACCAATGAACATGCAAACTTCAGAGTTAGAAGTACTAAGAAGAAAACCCAGTAGGGGATGTGAAGAGAATGAAGGGGAGGATGAGGTGGGAAGGAGAAAGAAGGCCATCGGTTTCAACTGGGTGAAGAACACTTTTGATCTAAGACCTGAATGGCAACGAGGAGCCAGGTGAAAGTCTGTGGTCAGACTGCTTTAGGCAGAGTTGTGGAAGAACAAGTGCAGGGGCTCTAAGGAGGAAAGAAGTTGTCATTGTTGAGGAACTCAAAAGGTTAGTGTGACTTGGAACATGGTGGGTGAGGGGAAAGTGGTGTCAGATGATTCAGAGAGATGTGCATTCTCCAGGCCATGTGAGATCTTGCAAGTCATACTGAAGGCTTTTATTCCAAGTTCATTGGAAGATCTGTTTACAGGGTTTTAATCAAGGGAGAAATATAAACGGACTAGCATTTTAAGAGTGCACTGGCTGATATGTAGAGAATGAGTTATGGGGAGTCAGAAGGATGAATTTAACCCTTCCTGACTGCATTTATCAATTCATTCTGCCTCTAGAGAATTCCCTGGGACTCTCCTTTACACCGCTCAGAGTACAAAAATTCAGTTACTGCTAATTCACATATAAGGAATAAAATCAATCTGTAGCAATAGTAATATGAAGTAGGAGTTGAAAGAAAGCCTAGTAAAACAGTATTTGAAAGTAGTGAATTAAAAAATGGAGTTGAACTAGAAATAACATTTTGCTAACAATTCTGCTTCTGTCATATACTCTGATACCTCTGGTTTCTCAGTCCTTAGGACTGTTGTGTGTGGTGGTAAGGTGTTGGGATGGGGAATACACTGTCATAATATTCCATTTCTGCAATCAGTCCAGAGGTAACTGGTGAGCCTACCCTCCAGGTAGGCTCTTCTACTGAGCTCTTCACTTCTACAGATGGTCACAGCATTCTCTTAGCTGCTCTACCTCACAGCCTGAGTCATCTTTGATTTTTCTCTCTCTCGTTTGCTACCTCCTGATCCAATCAGTTAGTAAATTCTGACAATTAAACCTCATGAAAGTTTTTTTTCTTCCTTTCCATTCCCTCTGCAATCTAGAGTGATTTAAATTTAATGGTAGATCATTTAGAGTTCAGAAATCCCTCCTAACCGATTTTACTTTCAGTCTTCGGTCTCTCCCCTTTGATCTTGTCTCCTGCTACCCAGTGAAAAATTCTAAGGTATCATTTGTGTCACATACCTCTTTCTATGCTTCAAAATATCCAATGGCTCCTCATTATATAAAATTAGGTAGAAATTCCTTAATTAGGCTTAAGGCCTTCTGTTCTCTGGCTCCAGCCTCCTTTTCCAGGTTTATCATAACCTCAACTCTGCTTGTATAAGTATCCCCTATCCTGTCATGTCCAGTTCCATTGACATTCCTTAAGCCTTTTCAAATTCTTTCTCAAACATCTTTATATACTCAACATATTCTGTCTTATGTTTCTGTATTAGCTTATGTGTCTTTAAAATTATAAAGCAGTGCCCAGGCCCACGCTGCTAAAAGCAAATCGCAGGGAATTGATACCTATGTTTCTTTTGATTCTAAAATCCAGTCAGAGATGAGATTACTATAATAAAGTTTTTGAAGGAAGGGGTTAGACTTTACTCATCTTCAATATAGATTGATAAATCTACCCTGTCTGCATATATCTGAGACAGGGTATTGCTCTGTCACCCAGGCTGGAGTACAGTGGCATAACCATGGCTCACTGTAGCCTCTGCCTCCAAGGCTCAAGAAATCCTCCCACCTCAGCCTCCCGAGTAGTAGGATTGTAGAGATGGGGTTTCGCCATGTTGCCCAGGCTGGTCTTGAACTCCTGGGCTCAAGCAATCTGCCTGCCTAGGCCTACCAAAGTGCTGGGATTACAGTCATGAACCACCGTGCTTGGTTGCAAATCTACCTTATATTGAAGTGTATGCTAGCTCTCAGAATTAAGAAAGAAATTCCTGGCCTGGTGCCGTGGCTCACGCCTGTAATCCCAGCACTTTGGGAAGCTAAGGCGGGTGGATCCTGAGGTCAAGAGATCAAGACCATCCTGGACAACACAGTGAAACCCCGTCTCTACTAAAAATACAAAAATTAGCTAGGCATGGTGGTGTAGGCCTGTAGTCCCAGCTACTCCGGAGGCTGAGGTGGGAGAATTGCTTGAACCCAGGAAGTGGAGGTTGCATTGAGCCGAGATCGCGCCATGGCACTCCAGTCTGGCAACAGCGAAACTCCATCTCAAAAAAAAAAAAAAAAAAAAAAAAAAAAGCTGAAGAAAGTAGAGTATATTTCTTGCCTTCTCCAACAAACTGATGAGGTGATGAGGTGGACTCAGGTGGCCATAGTCCATTAGCAACTAGTTGATAAACATTGACAGATACTCAAAGTGTCTTCCAGATCTCTTTAGCTAAAATGTTGTGCTTATTAGTAAATACAATTTACTAGCATCGAAGAGTTTTAGTGTCAGCATTGAGAACTCACAGAAAGTCAAACTTTTAAGTCTTCATGAGCTTGTATTCCCAAGATGTAGTTGACTTGGCCCAACTTTAAATGCAGATGGAAATATATCAAATATAACACTGAGACTCTTTTCCTTCCTTATCTTTTTTCTTTTTTTTTTGAGATGGATTTTTGCTCTTGTTGACCAGGCTGGAGTGCAAGGGCACGATCTCGGCTCACTGAAACCCCACATCCCGGGTTCAAGTGTTTCTCCTGTATCAGCCTCCCAAGTAGCTGGGATTACAGGTGTGTGCCACCACACCCGGCTTATTTTGTATTTTTAGTAGAGATGGGGTTTCACCATGTTGGCCAGGATGCTCTTGAACTCCTGACCTCAGGTGATCCGCCCGTCCTGGCCTCCCAAAGTGCTGGGATTACAGGCATAAGCCACCACACCCGGTCTTCTTTGTCATTTTCAAAAGTAACTTTACCAAAAGATTGCAAGGTAACATAGTACTAAACAACAAAATGCAAAGAACCATAAAAGAGTTATTTCCCTAAAGTACAAGTTTCTGATTCTAGTATTCTCAACACATTCAGAAAAGAGCTTTGTAGGGCCCAGGTTCCTTCATTGTAAAATAACACTGTTGACATTTTGCCTTAATATAATCAGTATTTAAAAACTGGTTAAGCATTGAGATAGTAAAAAATTTTCAGAAGACGTATGTCTAATTGTTTCAAAAGCCACTTCAATATTTACTTCTTCTACTAAGCCTTCTTTGATTAACCTTAGCTCATACCAACTACTCCCTTTATGTTTCAGTATTTCATATATAGTTTATACTAAAGTTTTATTTATTTATTTATTTCTATTTTTTTGTGAGATGGAGTCTCACTCTGTTACCCAGGCTGGAGTGCAGTGGTGCAATCTTGGCTCACTGCAACCTCCTCCTGCCTCAGTCTCCCAAGTAGCTGGGACTACTACAGGTGTGTACCACCACACCCAGCTAATTTTTGTAGTTTTGGTAGAGACAGGGTTTCACCATGTTGGCCAGGCTGGTCTCGAGCTCCTGACCTCAGGTGATCTCCCCGCCTCAGTCTCCCAAAGTGCTGGGATTACAGGCATGAGCCACTGCATCTGGCTAGTTTATATTAACTTCTTGTGTACTTGCTTTGCTTTACTAGTCATTTCATGTATAAGATATACCTTGTTTTATCACCAAATCATTTGGGGAGAAGGCCTCCAAATTACTTATCCCAGAAATCATAGTTGAGGCTTTATAAATGTTTGTTGTATAAACAGGTTTCACAAACACAATTAACCATAACATTTATGCTTACAAGTGTTATTAAAAACTTAGAAACTTGGTTTTTGTACTATTTGATGATGATTCCCATTTTGAAGTTAAGGAAGTAGGAGCCTACAGAAGATAATGGCAGTAAAAACTTGTGAATTTACAAAGCTATTGGTGTTCTGAATATATGGATAAATCATTATATGAACTTCTGTATGCACAGCATACTTTTTTATTGCTTTGACAGACTTTCAAAAGCATAGATCTTGCTTTGTGGCCACTAGTAGGTGGTAAACTAGCCAGTATAGATTACCCCAGTCACTTAATAATTTACAATTGTTCTAAAGCCCACAGACCAATTTGGGGATAATTGATATATTTAAAATACTGAGTGCTGTAGACTGAATGTTTGTTTCCCCTCAGAATTCATATGTTGAAACCTAATCTCTAATGTGGTGGTATCTGGAGAAGGGGCTTTTGGCAGGTGATTAAGATATGAGGGTAGAAACCTCATGAGTGGAATTACTGCCCTTATAAAAGTCACCCCAGAGATCTCCTTCACCCTCCTTCTTCCCTATGAAGACACAGTGAAAAGATTACTGTCTATGAAAAAGAAAGCAGGACCTCATCAGACATTGAATCTGCTGGGTGCCTGTCTGAGAATTCCCAGACTTCAGAATGGTAGGAAATAAATTTCCGTTGTTTATAACCCACCCAGTCTATCACAGTCTGTTATAGCAGCCTGAATGGACTAAGACACTGAGTTTTCCAGTTAACCCACATGATATATCTTGCCATTTATTTAGATCTTCTTTAATGCCTCTTATAAAGTTTTATCATTTTGTCCAAAGAGGATTTGCACTTCATATATTAGACTCATTTATTCATTAATTCTTGTATTTATGATTACACTTTTGGAGACAGTGTAGATTCATATGCAGTTATAAGAAATAACTGAGAGGTCTTGTGTTCCTTTTATCATTTTCCCCAGCGGTAACATCTTGTGAAGCAGTGCAATATGACAATTGTGATACTGAAAATGTCATTTAAGATACAGAACATTTCCATCACCAAAAAGATTCGTCACATACTGCCATTGTATAGCCACCCCCACTTCCTTCCCCCAACTCCCCTCCTTAACCCTTGGCAACTACTAGTCTGTTTTCCATTTCTACAATTTTGTCATTTCAAGAATGCTATATAAATGAAGTCATACACCATGTAAACTTTTGGAATTGGCTTTTTTTCATTCAGCTTAATTCTCTGAAGATTTATCAAGGTTGTTCTGTGTCAAGAGTTTATTCCTTTTTATTTTTGAGTAGTATTCCATAGTATGGATATACCACAGCTTGTTTAACCATAACCATTCCCCTGTTGAAGGACATTTGGGTTGTTTACAGTTTTTTTTTTTTTTGCTATTGTGACTAAAGGTACTAAAACATTCAGGTACAGGTTTTTGTGTGAACATAAATCTTAATTTCTCTGGGATAAACTCCATTGCTTCATTTCTCTGGGATAAATGCAATAATGCAATTGCTAGGTTGTACGTTAGTTGCAATGTTTAGTTCATGTTTAGTTTTTCAAGAAACTGGCACACTGTTTCCAGGTCCATTGTGCCACTTTATATTCCCTCCAGCAATCTATGAGCGATCCAGTTTCTCTGCATCTTTGCCAGTAATAAGTCTTGAAGTTAGCTAGACTGATTTTTCATATTTTATTCTTCTTTTTAAAAATTGTTTTAGGTATTCTAGATCCTTTGCCTTTCCATAGAAATTTAGAATAATTTTGTCTATATCCACTGTGCCGTAAAGGATTAACCTTGCCCAAAGAGAGGTCTGGCCTTTGCCCTCAGCACCTGGGGAGTAATCTCTTAGCCCTTGGAATGTTCTGCCTGATATGAGTGGCTTCCTTTATTTGGACCTTTGGACTGTGTTGCATCAGCTTGACCTTTGGAGGGTCTGGAGACTAAAGTTTGCCATGTGGGTGGTTAACATGTCAAAGTAACTGAATCCCAATAAAAACTCTGGACACCAAGCCTCCAATGAACTTCCCAGATTTAGAATTCTAAATATATTCTCAAACATTGTTGCTGGAAGAAGACAGAGGTGTCCATGATTCAACTGAGAGAGGACAATTGGAAGGTCATGCTTGGAACTTTCCTAAACATTGCTCTATGTGACACTTCCTTAGCTGATGTTAATTGGTATCTTTTCACTGTAGTAAGCTGTAACTGAATGCAACAGTTTACAGTGAGCTCTATGAGTGCTGGCAAATTATCAAACCTGAAGGTGGTCTTAGATATGCCCAAACTTGCAGTTGATGTTAGAAGTGAGGGTGGCTTTGGGACTTCAAAATTTTACATCTACAAAAAAATCTTGCTGGCAGTTTGACAGGAATTCTGTTAAACTTATATATCAATTTGTGGAAAATTGACATCTTTATTATGTTGACTGATGAAATCTATGAACATATGTCTTTTAGCTTTTTTTTCTTAGTACTGCGTATTTGTTGGTGCTACTATAAATGGATCTTTAAACATTATAACTACTTCTTGTTGGCATATAGAAATGCAGGCTGGGCATGGTGGCTCACACCTGTAATATCAGCACTTTGGGAGGCCGAGGCAGGCGGATCACCAGAGGTTGGGAGTACGAGACCAGTCTGACCAACATGGAGAAACCCTGTCTCTACTAAAATACAAAAAAAAAAAAATACAAAAAAAAAAAAAAAAAAATTAGCCAGGTGTGGTGGTGCATGCCTGTAATCCCAGCTACTCGGGAGGCTGAGGCAGGAAAATCACTTGAACCTGGTAGGCAGATGTTGCGGTGGGCCGAGATTGCACCATTGCACTCCAGCCTGGGCAACAAGAGCGAAACTCCATCTAAAAAAAAAAAAAAAAAGCTTTTGATTTTTGTGTACTGATTTTGTATCCAGCAACCTTGCTAAATTATCCTTTTTATCCTAAAAAATTATCTGTAGATTTTGAATTTCCTAAATAATCATATCATGTATGAATAATTTCACTTTTGTTTTTTCCTTTGTAATTCTTACATCTTTTATTTCTTCCAATTATAAATTTCAGAAAACTTTAAACTATAAACAAAATGCCTCCAATGTATTGATACCATTAACTAAAGAGATGAATAAAATATCACATAAAGTAAATTATTATGAACAACATAAAACTGGCATCAAGTTACTATATTTTCTTTTTTGATTGATTTCTTAATGATGCACTTCCAAAAGACCTAACTGTGTCAGGTAATGTCCTTCAGTTGCTGACTACTGGTCATGAAAGTTCCTGTCACCTTATGACAGATCCTGTTAGGTTCCGGAGAATCAGCTATGCTCCTAACACTATGATTTCTTCTCATCCTAGTGAAGATCATGTAGAAATAGACAATTTTTTGTTACATTTAGCCTCCAAGTCTACAGTTGTTTTCACTCTGTCTGGTACTACGCTATTTTACTCCCAGTTCTCTCCCCAAAAGCATTTCTTCTCTGAATGTCTTTTTTTTTTTTTTTAATCCCACAATGCAACTGCCTTCTAGATGGCAAGAATTCTTAAAGGATCCTGAACTTATTTACTTTACATCACTAATACATCTTCCATTAATAGAAAAATGCATTGATTTAAAGTAAATAATATATTAATGAATGTGTTATATAAGCAGTAAATTACTACTGTTGACTAGTTTAGAAAATAACACGAGAACATGTAAGATGAGATTGACTACTTAATCCTGGGATAATATAACAAAGTAACAGGATAGAGAGAATTCATGTACAATTAAACTGATATAAAGTCCCACTAAGAACTGATTTATGGGCTGGGCATGGTGGCTCACAGCTGTAATCACAGCACTTTGGGAGGCCAAGGCAGGCGAATCACGAGGTTGGGAGTTTGAGACCAGCCTGGCCAACACGGTGAAACCCTGTCTCTACTAAAAATACAAAAATTAGCTGGGTGTGGTGGTGGGCACCTGTAATCCCAGCTACTAGGGAGGCTGAGCCAGGAGAATGGCTTGAACCCAGGAGGTGGAGACAGAGGCGGAGGCGGAGGTTGCAGTGAGCTGAGATCGTGCCTGCGCTCCAGACTCCAGCCAGGGTGAGGGTGCGAGACTCTGTCTCAAAAAAAAAAAAAAAAAAAAAAAAAAAAAAAAAAAAAAAAAAAAATTATGAGGCCATGAAAGTTCTTTTTTTTCAAGTGTTTTCAAATCAGGTGATAATTATTATATTTAGATCTTGTTAAAGTAGAAAAGGATTGGAATTATTTCCCAAAGACTCTCAAATATATCCCTTGGGCATCACTATAGGTTGATGCCATCTATTATTTTATTTGTTTCACAGAGAAAAGTTAAAAAGTCATATTGATGGGAAACACCTGTGAATCCACTTATAAGATTAATCCAGAGGAGTAAATCTGCACATGAAAAAAGGAAGATGTTGGCTACTGAAAGATGTCTTGAGTTGGTCAGATTTCAATACTTTTGAGCCAACAATTTATATCCATCAGTAGAAACAGAGGATTGTGGAAATGTTTACCCAAGAGATGTTGTAAATGAAGGAAAACCTATAGCATCAAGACAAAGATACTTTGGGAACCACAATAATAAAGAATGCTATGACTCATTTACTAGAAAAAATACTTAAAAATTCTAACAATGGGGGCTAACAAATGATAAACTTCTACAGTGACTTAATAGTAAACATTTTAATAATATCATATTAAAATACAGCAGTAAAGCTACCTTTGCTTAATAGTTATTTATTCATACCCTCTATTGAAAAAAGCATGTGGGATGACATATATACATTATAGTAGAAAAAAGGGATGAAGAGTAAACAAAGTAGAGAAAGGTGGAGATGTGGTAAGGGCTTGTTCATTTGCCAGTTTATGGCTAAACATTTGGCTCTGAGTTTCCTATTGATGATTGTTTATTTATTTATTTTTTTAAGACAGGGTCTTGCTCTGTCACTTGGGCTGGGGTGCAGTGGTGTGATCATGGCTCACTGCAGCCTCCATCACCCAGGCCCAAGTGATCCTTGCATCTCAGCCTCTGGAGTAGCTGGGACCACTGGCATGCACCACCATGCCTGGCTAATTAAAAAAATATTTTTGTAGAGACAGAGTCTCCCTATGAGGTTTTTTTTGTTGGAGTAGGGTGCCCAGAGTCTCACTCTGTCATCCAGGATGGAGTGCAGTGGCACTATCACGGCTTACCCATAACCTCAAACTCCTGGGCCCAAGTGTTCCTTCTGCCTCAGCTCCTGGAGTAGCTGGGACTGCAGGAGCTCACCACCATACCTGGCTAATTTTTTATTTTTTTTTGGAGACAGAGTCTTGCTCTGTCACTCAGGCTGGAGTGCAGTGCATGATCTCAGCTTACTGCAACCTCTGTCTCCCAGGTTCAAGTGATCCTCTTACCTCAGCCTCCCAAGTAGCTGGGATTACAGGTGTGCACCACCACGCCTGGCTAAGTTTTTGAATTTTTCATAGAGACAGGCTTTTGCCATTTTGGCCAGGCTGATCTTGAACTCCTGGCCTCAAGTGATCTGCCCGCCTTGGGACCCCAAAGTGCTGGGATTATAGACATAAGCCACTGCGCCCAGCCCCCAGCTAATTACAAAATTTTTTTTTTGTAGAGACAAGGTCTTGCTATGTTGCCCAGCTGGTCTTGAACTCCTGGCCTCCAGCAATCCTCCTGCCTTGGCCTATCAAAGTATTGGAATTACAGGCATGAGCCACTGTGTCCAGCCCCTACTGACAGTTACAAAGAGGGATACACAATTGATTATGATTTATCACTTCTAGGTGGTAAAAGTTAATCACCTATAGAGAATAGTTGTATTTTTATGGTTGTGTTCTCTGTGGAGACTTTTGACACAACACAAAAAATCAACTCAGGAGAAGTAACTCAGAGGAACATTAAGATAATGTTTTAGATGACTTGATAGTCTGTACTAGCCTGGCTTGCTCAAGGGGTAAAATCAAGCATTATCTAAAGGAATGCACAGACAATATCCTTTAGACAATCATATCAATATTATTTTAATTTTTGTCCAAAAAGGATTGTGTAACAGAAAGTTTGAAGTTGTATTTTCTAGCAAGAACCTGGATGACAGATTATTCTGCTATTTCTGGATACATCAATATGCTTTAATATCCACTCTTGAAATTGTGAAGCCAAACCAGGATATGTGTCCGAAGAGATGGCCCCTCAACCTACCAAAAGAGGGTAGGAAGTCCCTGGGGGAAGGAAGGGCGAAGATTTCCTCAAAAACGCAGTTTTCAATTCACGCCTACATATGAATGAATAGATTACAGAAGTCTAAAATTTGATGGCATGTATGTAAAATTATCAGCCTTGATAGTACTCTAGCCATATAATATTATATGTGAATAGCTCACAGAATATGAAGACTTTTTGTTTATTTATTTATTTTTGAGACGGATTTTTTGCTGTTGTTGCCCAGGCTGGAGTGCAATGGCACGATCTCGGCTCACTGCAACCTCCGCCTCCTGGGTTCAAGTGATTCTCCTGCCTCAGCCTCCTGAGTAGCTGGGATTACAGGCGTGCACCACCAAACCTGGATAATTTTGCATTTTTAGTAGAGACGGGGTTTCCCCACATTGGTCAGGCTGGTCTTGAACTCCCGACCTCAGGTGATCCACCTGCCTCAGCCTCCCAAAGCGCTGGGATTACAGGGCGACAGCCACCATGCCCAGCCTAAGACTTTTTAAAATTCAATTTTAAGCAACTAGATTTTAAGTTTTAATATGTATTTCTAATAATGATTATCATCATTAATAAACAAAAGGGAAAGTTAAAAGTATTTACTATATTCCTGATATGGCACTGTGCCCCTTCATACACTAATTCATGTACCCCGAAAAATAATCTCTCAAAACAGGTGTATTACCCTCATTTTGCTGATGAAGAAACTGAGGTCTGTAGAGGTCATACAGTAAAGGCCATAGTGCTTAGTAAGTAAGAATATAAGTGCCATGAAGGCAGGAAGTTTGTTTTGTTGACCCTTTACTCCTATTTCCTGTGACAGTGCCGACACATAAGAGGCTCCCAATAAATCCTAGTTGAAGTAGCTGAGTCCAGATCCCAGGCTCTTATCTACAGCACAGGGCTATTAAAATATAAGCCAATTGGTGGTTTCAGTGTAAGACAGTGTGACTGCTTACTTCTTTCTGAAAGTAATGAGATCTATTTCATTTACTACTTGTGTTAGCACAGAAAGTGGGAAAATAATATACCACATTGGTATACCAGTGTGGAATTTAGAAGCCATTTTGGTGCAATCAAAAGTTTTAATAAGGATAAATATTCTCTATATGTCATATACTAATATTTTACACACACGCACACACACCCCAACTGTAGACTGAACCCCTAAAGGGTCCCAGAAAGTTCACAATTATCCACTGTTGATCAATGAGGAATAATATTTGAACATATGGATGGTCCAACAAAAGAACAGACTCAAATGGAAAACATTTTTTTTACTGAGAGGTCACCAGTATACCAGAAAAACAGAATATAAAGCATTAAACGTATGTTTCTATTAAATTTCTGCAGGGGTTTCCTTTCCTCCCTTTATTCCTTCATTAATTTAATTTTTTAGAGACAGAGAAAACTTGTTGTATGATCCAGTATTCCTGGTTGTATTTTTTTTAAAGATGGGCACAGAACACAGAATTGAGCATACTAGCCATGCCAACAAATAAAACAATGACCTGTGCCACCGTGATATGATATGAAGCAGTTAAGGCAACAGAGAAAGTTAAGAAATCTGCATTCTTTCTTTCTTTACATTCATATAATTATCTTTTTTGCTACAACAGCACTTTGAATATGTTTTGAGTGTGATATGATGAGTATTTGCTCTGGGCTGACTAAAGATAGCAATCTTAGATAAGCTACAAACACAAACCTATTGGAGAAAAGAGCCTCAAGGTCAATGCTTCTAACTTTAGATAGCCAATCAATAGGTCATTTCCTAAACATGAGGTTTCTCTGTAATCATTCCAGCTCAGTATTTTTAAAGAGAATCATTTTCTCCAACATAGCTTCTTGTAGACTAACACAGAAGGCAACATTTTCACTTTTATATTAACTCATATCTTTCCTGACATGAAGAAACAATCGAAGGATGAAGGGAAGCATGTGGGTCTCGGTTGAAATATGCTAAACTCTAAAAATCTTATTTTTCATCTTTAAAGATGAAATAGGCCGGGCGTGGTGGCTCACACCTGTAATCCCAGCACTTCAGGAGGCCGAGGCAGGTGCATCATGAGGTCAAGGGATCAAGACCATCCTGGCCAACATGGTGAAATCCTGTCTCTACTAAAAATACGAAAAAATTAGCTGGGCATGGTAGCGTGCGCTTGTAGTCCCAGCTACTCAGGAAGCTGAGGCAGGAGAATAGCTTGAATCCAGGAGGCGGAGGTTGCAATGAATTGAGATTGCGCCACTGCACTCCAGACTGGCAACAGAGCGAGACTCCGTCTCAAAAAACAAAAACAAAAACAAAAACAAAAAAAGATTAAGTAGAGAAAACGTTAAAAATCTAATGTGAAAAAAATATGTATAGGATGATGCAACCCCAAGACACTCACTAAAGTGTAGTATCTAAAATGATTGTTAGAGAATGTTTAAACATTTTCGGGAACAACTTTCACTTGAATCTTAAACTTGTATTTTATACATGCAAGACCAAACACTATATATACTCCACAATAAAAAAAATTCACACTTTATTTCAGAATTGCATTTGACCCAAATATAACAGGTCAAGATTCATGATCAGAAGAAATATGTAACTTATTCAGAAAGGTGAGTCTCTAGCAATTTGAATTTATAAGTAAAGAAAGCAGTTCTAGAAAAAATAATTTATTTAAAAGTCAGTTTTAGTATTCCTAACTATGGACTATAGTTTTTTTTCCTATACCACACAGTTCAGAGCAGCTGCATGGACTGTCATAATAATACATAATTATACATTTAAAAAGAGTATTCTATACTTGAATCTTATGAAATTAGTAAGACAAATAAGATATATCATTATGTAGTATCAGTTCTTTAGTTTAAAAAATTATCTCTAAAAAAGACTGAAATAATCTTACAAGGCAAATTAAAAATTTCAGATGAAAACTATTTTAGATTTTCACAAGGGTGAAAAATAAGAATCTTCATATTCCTTAATTTATATAGCCATAGTCGCTCTTGTATTATTTAATAATCTCTCATGCCAAAAAGAAAAAAATAATGTTTTTTAAAATTTTTTTTATGAGGTCTCTGGTGAAATCTTTAACTATTGAAGTTTTAGGCCCCAGAGCAAGATTCTACAAATTTAAAACCCCTAGAAATGTAGACAGATGCTTAATTACACTGTTACATATGGTGGCAAACACACACAATTTAAGTGGATATTCTTATAAGCAATTCTCACTTAAAACAATGTTGGAATTAAAATTAATTTGTAACTATGTCATTCTTACTAATAAAATTGCTCTTTTCAGCCAATATTTTTTTCAATATTTCTCCTTACCTAGGTTTAGCACAATGATTTAATTATCTAATTTCTGCAAATACATTCAAACATGAAGATTTTCTTCTGGTTAGACTCTCAAGCTCCAAAGGTTCTCTTTAAAAAAAAAATTCATAAAATTTAGTGATACATCATGTATAGTGATGTGATTCTAATGTTTCAAACAGATATCGAAAAACAAATTTGAATATATAATATTCTAAGAAAACAAACCCAGAAGTATTAAGTTTAAAAATACATTTTATTTTTAAAATAATTTCAAACTTACAAAGAAGTTGCAAGAATAATAGTTACTGCTTGAACATCCATTACCTAGATTCAACAATTTTAAAAAACATTTGTCACATTTGTTTATCACTCACTTTTTCACTTTGTGACACACGTATGTGTATATACACACATACTATTATTCTGAACTACTTGACAGTAAGTTGCAAATATCATGCCCTTCAGTAGTATGTACTTCCCAACAGCAAGAAAATTCTCTCATGTAACCACAGTATAGTTATCAAATTCAGAAGATTTTCCATTGATACTGTATTTTTTAGTCTACCATTTGTATTAACATGTTCATCCTGCTAGTTAGTTCTCCTTATAGCCCTTTTCAGTCTCTAGCACAGGATCCAGTCCAGGATCACTTTTTTTCCCCCCCCGGAGACAAGTCTTACTCTCTCACCCAGAGCTGGAGTGCAATGGTGCAATCTAAGCTCATTGCAACCTCTGCCTTTCGGGTTCAAGCAGTTCTGCCTCAGCCTCCAGAGTAGCTGAGATTACAGGTGTGTGCCACCAGACCTGGCTAATTTTTGTTTTTTTTCTTTTTTTTTTTTTTTGAGATAGAATCTTGCTCTGTTGCCCAGGCTGGAGTGCAGTGGTGTGATCTCGGCTCACTGCAACCTTTGCCCCTCCAGGTTTAGGCAATTCTCTGCCTCAGCCCCTGGAGTAGCTGGGATTACAGGCGCTTGCCACCATGCCTGGCTAATTTTTTTTTTGTATTTTCAGTAGAGACGGGGTTTCACCATCTTGGCCAGGCTGGTCTTGAACTCCTGACCTTGTGATCCACCCGCCTCGGCCTTCCAAAGTGCTGGGATTACAGGCGTGAGCCACTGCGCCTGGCCAATTTTTGTATTTTTTAGTAGAGATGGGGTTTCACCATGTTGACCAGGCTGGTCTCAAACTCCTGACCTCGGGATCCACTGGCCTCAGCCTCCCAAAGTGCTGGGGTTACAGGCATAAGCCACTGCACCCACCCCACAGTTTTTTTTTTTTTTTTTTTTGGAGACGTAGTCTCCCTCTGTCACCCAGGCTAGAGTGCAGTGGCACGATCTCAGCCCTCCATTTCCCGGGTTCAAGCGATTCTCCTGCCTTAGCCTCCCTAGTAGCTGGGACTACAGGCACCCACCACCATGCCTGGCTAATTTTTGTATTTTTAGTAGAGATAGGGTTTTGCCATGTTGGCCAGGCTGGTCTCAAACTCCTGACCTCAAGTGATCCACCTCCCTCGGTCTCCCAAAGTGCTGGGATTACAGGGATGAACCACTGTGCCAAGCGTAGGATCGCATTTTGAAAACGATTACGATTTAATAGATGCCAGGGATGGTGGCTTACACCTGTAATCCCAGCACTTTGGGTGGCTGAGGCAGGTGGATCATGTGAGCTCAGAAGTTCAAGACCAGCCTGGGCAACACCGTGAAACCACATCTCTACAAAATATACAAAAATTAACCAGGGGTGGTGGTGCACGCCTGTAGTCTCAGCTACTTAGGAGGCTGAAGTGGGAGGACTGCTTGAATCCAGGAGGAGCCTGCGGCTGCAGTGAGCTGTGATCAAGTGACCACACTCCAGCCTAGGTGACAGAGTCAGAACCTGTCTCAAAAAAAAAAAAAAAAAAATTAATAATTATTTCTTATTTTAATACAATTTTACAGGCTTTTAAAAGTTTTATTTGACATCTTTTATAAGATTTATTTTATTTCAAGGCCGGGCGCGGTGGCTCAAGCCTGTAATCCCAGCACTTTGGGAGGCCGAGATGGGCGGATCACGAGGTCAGGAGATCGAGAGACGATCGCGGCTAACACGGTGAAACCCCGTCTCTACTAAAAAATACAAAAAAACTAGCCGGGCGAGGTGGCGGGCGCCTGTAGTCCCAGCTACTCGGGAAGCTGAGGCAGGAGAGTGGCGTAAACCCGGGAGGCGGAGCTTGCAGTGAGCCGAGATCCGGCCACTGCACTCCAGCCTGGGTGACAGAGCAAGACTCCGTCTCAAAAAAAAAAAAAAAAAAAAATTATTTTATTTCAATCTGAACTTCAGAGTGACAACACTAATTCTATCACTAAGTTTTATGACATTTTAAGTATATTATGTTAGTAAAAACATAAGAATATGATTAAAATATGCTTGGCTAAGTTTACATATCTACCACTGAATGATTACATTGAATACTCATCCTTTATTTTATAAAGAAACTTACAACCCAGGAAAGAAGGAAATTCCCTGCTATCTGAATGCATGCCTTCCTTTTATTTTGCTATTAGCTCTTGGAGGGTTAAATGTAGTAAAATTAAAATCAGTTAAATTTTCCACTTGTTAGGAGTTCTAGTAAAAGAGTTGATGGAGAGGAGATTGAAATCAGTGACTGAAGTGAAGTTTCCAAAATATTTGAGGCTTATATTTAACTATGATAATTTTCCTCTACAGTCATTAGAAAATGTAGAATTAACTGCATACACGGATGCTGAGGGCTTAGAAATAGTGTACACAGCTGAACTGAGGGACTTAAAATTTAAGATCTATTTCTGGCTACTCTATCAATATGCTTGAAGTTCTAGACAAGCTATTTAACTTTAATTTGTCCCAATTTCTTTATTCCTAAAGTCGGAAAGAATATTGTTTACCATACCAGTAGACTACTAGCATTTTAGATTGGTAACCTATGGAAATTGAAATATAAAATGCAGCAAAGAACCACAAGCATATCTTATTATAAAGAGTCACTGTAAGCAAATTATTTACCCAGGAGAACAAAGAAAGGACTTTTACTGGTCTACCTATGTTTGTTATAGAAAAAAGTAGAAAACATGTAAGTTAAAAAAAATTGAAATCACCAATAATCCTACTGTTCAGAAATAACAACTTGGAACATATCTTTTCAGACTTTTTTTTTTGACACATAAACATTCATTTTATTATTATTTTTGTTTAAAAATACATTATTTTATTAATGGAAAAGCTAACCCTATTTCAAAACAAATGCATTTTTAAAATTATACTATACAGAGGGTTCTTATCCTGGCAGTTGGTTAACCCTCACATTGGTCACAATGATAAACTCTGGACAAAATATACAATACATCTATTTGATAGGATTGGAGAAGCAACCAAAAGCAGGCAGAGACTGGAAGAAACTAAACCCTTCAAAGAAGGGCTCTGCACTGAGTGGCCCTTCGGCTGAGAGACCTGCCTTCTTGCATGTGCAGGCTAGCCAGAACCCAAGCAGAAGGCTGCAATTTTATTGGCTTAAGGTATCAAAGGATGGAGTCTGGGGGTGCCAGAACAGCTGGAAACCAGGAAGGTAAATTCCTAACAAAAAGGCACCAACTATGAATGGGAACAATTCCAAATCTGTGTATAAATTCTTCTTAATTTTTTTGGTTAAATTTCGAACTATGTTTGCATGGGAAGACTCAAAGGAGCTGACAAAAGGCTTACAGCTAGAAGTCTGAAGAACATGAGCAGAGATTTAGGCTCTGCTGAAGGACAGATGGTTTAGACTTGGTATCTTGCCAAATTAAAGAGGCTTGATGAATACCTCGGGCTTTCCCCTGCAACCCATAAAGGCCATTTCTTGGGAATAAAGATAATGTCACAGGTCCCAGTGTTTACCCTAAAATTAAGGGCAAAACTCATCATAGCTAGTTGTAAAACCAAGCCTCAACATAGGCAAGGTAATCAGCCACTAGATGCCCACTAGAACAAAAACCAACACTCTTCAGAAGAATATGACAGAATCCAGAGACTCAACAACTCATAATTCACAATGTCCAACATATAAGAACTTGCTGAGTATGCAAAGAAAAAAGAAAGGGCTGTACTGTTCTTCCTATGTTTGTTATAGAAAAAAGTAGAAAACATGTAAGTTAAAAAAAATTGGAATCACCAATAATCCTACTGTTCAGAAATAACAACTTGGAACATATGAAGGAGGGAAAAAAATAAAGAAAACTACAGAAACAGACTTGAAGATAACCCAAATGTTGGAATTAACAAACAAAGACTTTAAATAAACTATTATATACATGTTCAAGGACTTGAGGAAGTGGCTATAATGGGCTAAAAACAGAATACGTTAACAGACAAATTGCAACTTTAGAACACCAAATGGTGATTGCTGAACTACGAAGTATGATATCTGAAAGAAAAATTCACTGGATGGACTTAATAACAGACTGAAAAAGACTGAAGAAAACCTCAGTGAACTCGAAAACTGATCAATGGGAATCATCTACACTAAAGAAGAGAGGAAAAAGAGACTGGGAAAAAAGATAAACGTAAGTTACCTGTGAATCTGTATAAAGTCAACTATTTATATGTAATTGGAGTCCCAGAGTAGAGAAAACAGAGAATAGGGGAGAAAAAAAAATCTGAATAAATTATACTCCTGAATCCCAAATTTGGTGAAAAACATTAACTTAAGAATCAAAGAAGCCCAGAAAATACTAAACAGGATAAACGCAAAGAAAATCCGTAACTAGGCTGGGCATGGTGGCTAATGCTTGGACTCCAACACTTTGGGAGGCCAAGTGAGAGGATCCCTTGAGCTCAGGAGTTCAAGTCCAGCTTGGGTAACACAGCGAGGCCTTTCTCTACTAAAAATAAAAAAAAATTATCCAGGCATGGTGGTGCATGCCTATAATCCCAGCTGCTTGGGAGGCTGAGGCAGGAGGATTGCTTGAGCCCAGGAGATCAAGGCTGTAGTTAGCTATGACTGTGCCACTGTACTCTAGCCTTGGTGACAGAGCAAGATCATGTCTCAGAAAAAACAAAAACAAGGCCGGGTGCGTATGAAAATGTTCACAGAAGCTTCACTTATAAAAGCCAAAAACTGTAAATGGCACAAATGTCCATGAACAGGAACATGCACAAGCAAATCGTGATATATTTCCAAAATGGACACTACTTAGTAATTAAAAAGAACCAACTATTAATACATGTAACAGCCTGGAAATGAGTATATGCTATATATGTCATTCATATGAAATTTAAGAGCAGGCAAAACACATCTAAGGAGATAGAAATTAGAACAGAGGTTGCAGGGTGAGGTGGGGTGTAGAAGGGGAATGGATTGAAAGGAAGTAAGAAAAGTTTGGGGGTGATGGAAATGTTCTAGATCTTTATTAGGGTGGTAGTTACATGTATACAATTTAAAAAACTCAACCATTTGTATACTGAAGATTTTATTTTATTATATATAAAATTTATGTCTAAAAAACAAATCAGAAGAAAAATTAAAAGGGCAGCTGGGTGCGGTGGCTCATGCCTGTAGTCCCAGCACTTTGGGAGGCTGAGGTGGGTGGATCGCTTGAGGTCAGGAGTTCAAGACCAGCCTGGCCAACATGGTGAAAACCCGTCTCTACTAAAAATACAAAAATTAGCTGTGCGTGGTGGTGGGTGCCTGTAATCCCAGCTACTCAGGAGGCTGAGGCAAGAGAATGGCTTGAGCCCAGGAGGCGGAAATTGCAGTGAGCTGAGATTGCACCACTGCACTCCAGCCTGGGTGACTGAGCGGGACTCTGTCTCAAAAAAAAAAAAAAAAAAAAAAAAAAAAAAATTAAAAGGGACTAGACTTCATATACAGATATCATAATGAAAGTACCATACTTTATATACCAATAGAATATTTAATTTATATCAATGAATAAAACTCATTGCCCTAGGACACAGTTTTTTATCTTTATGCAAAATCATTGGCCTTGCCAGAGATTAAACCCTCCTAGAAGTACTAGAAACTGAGCTAATCAGTCTATGTCAGTCTTTTTTCCCCCCTCTAGTCATCAATTATTTTAAAATTTGGCAAATTAATATGTCTGCAATAACTGGATGGTGCTTGGTAATTTTGCTTTAAGAAGACGGACTCATTTATTAATCTGCAAAGACCAATCTAAAATAAATGCTAGCAAAATTACAAAATCACCCTATTTGCTTATAAAAGGGTGACATTCTCATCATGTATCCTTGGTGACTCTTCAAGTAAAGTATTTGCCAGATGAATATGGTGTTGTGTTCAACATTCATAGGTAACATAGATAGTTGTGGTACTTGTGAACTTGGCAATGATAAAGACAGTGTAAGATTACTTTATCACTAATGATTGGCAAAATTTCCTGAGAACGTTGAGAATTATAGTCCCAAAAGGACAGTCCAGTGAAAATTCATCAACCTTTTTTATTAAATAGACTACTAATAAGAGTCATTACATCCCAAGGCAGCAGAACTAATGAGTATGTAATAATTCAAACTCTATGACATTTTAACAAGATATATGAAAATGAAGTAACAAAAATAGGAAACAGACCTAATGTTTTCCAAGAATAAAAGGATAAAATACAGTATTTTTTATTTGAGTTGATGCAAAAGGTACTTGAAGTTCAAATACAGTTTGGTACTAAACTGTCCTAATTCAAAGAAGTTTCAAGTAACTCTTAATTGGAGGATCCTGGTGTGGTAGGACTAAATAAATTAATCTGCAATTTTCTCCTAGTTTTTCAAAGGGAAATTGGAAGAAGTAGTTCTTTCCATCATTGGCCTCCCTTTGAAGTTGAAATGCTTACATTGGTTGAAAATCACTGATTTAAACTCATTTTTAATAATCAGAACAATAATTTTGATTAAGTAAAATAAACTCAATCCTCTATTAGGGTACTATTTCTCAGATTAAAAAGTGATCTGGATTTCTGTCATCTTTTATTTTATCAGTTGCTGTCAGAGTGGGGAAAAATTATATTGGAGAATCTTTAAGAAATTGGTTGACCACATTTAGCAAAATTACCAAATCAACTGTATATTTCCAACAATTTTACAGATAGTTCATGGTGAAGATGGTACTCTAGATCTGTTGGTAGTCAGATGGTATATAACTGGTTGACTTATTCAATAGTCACCATTTCCTAAAGTTTATTCCATGGAACTCTGGCTTTGCAGGATGTCAGCAGTTGCTGATTTAAAGTTCTGATTTAAAGGCTACAATGTGCTGAGGTACCCTATGATGCACCGAAGGAATTTAATGTGTACCATCTCCCAAACTATTTGACCAATGAGTTTCTCCTGGGACAGTTTTGAGGACTTTTATTTTACAAAACACACTTTGGAAAATTGTAGTCTAGAGGTAATGTAGATAGACATGAACTAGAGTTGTAGCAGGTGGAAGAAAAGGAGATAACAAAAATGAGAAAGAGCATATGTTGCTTATGTCCCATTTCTCAGTGCTAGTTTCCTTAAATGTAACATGTTTTCTTTCGGCTTTAACCCTGTGCAAGTTATTTGATCTCTCTCTTTTTTAATAGTAAAAATGGGGCCAACAAAAATAATACTTACATTACAGGATTTGTAATGAGAGTTAACGTTGATGTATGTAAAGTGCAAGTATGGTGCCTGACATGATCCTGTTTGAAAAATGAGAGTGAGGATTGTTATTTGAATATTTTGGTACAACTTATATGAACTAGATGTTTTCTTTTTTCTTTTTTTTTTGAACTAGATGTTTTCTTCTGGTCACATATAAAAAGACATTAATTCTTCTTTTGCAATATTGATTTCCAAGTGAAAGATTCTGAGAAGTCCTGCTCATAAGAAGCCTGCTTACCTTTATTGAACCCAGCATTTGACCAAGGAATCTGTCTATTACTGGAGCATCTTGGCACTACTGGTTTCACAGAAAAATATAGTTATTTGTATAGCACTTGATAGTTTCTGGTTATCCTCACATATATTATCAGAGTCTATCCTTATAACAAACCAGTGAGGCTGGTGATGCAGAAAATATCACCTCTAAATTATAGACATAGAAACTGACCAAAGAGGTTAAATGAACTGCCAAAGGCCATAGAATTGGCAAGTGCCAGTGACTAGACTCACACCCACGTTTTTGGCTCTAGGGTGAGTATGTTGAGTCACTTGAATGAATGACTGACTCAGATAGGGGCTCTTGATTTTGCATTTTAAAATAATTCAGTTCAGTTCAATAAACATTTATTGACTTTTGTATGCTGGACACTGTGCTAGGTGTGAAGATACAAAAATGAATGAGACATAGTCTGTCCTTGAAGAGCTTATAACATAGTGCTACTCAGAAAATCAGAAAACAGAAAAAAAAAAAAAAGAAAACTGATGAGTCTGAGTCATTTTTTACGGTAATTAACTTCTTGAAATGCTTAATGGCATCTAGTTTTCCAGTGGCCACCAGAAAATAGTTTATGGTGACCATAAGGCAAGTGCTCTGTGTTATAGTTGAAATTTGAAGAACCCCCTCTAAGGTGAAGCTGGTGGTCCTTCCTATCTTTATTTTACAGTCATTAACACTATGCCATACTGTAAGGGAGAATGCCATAGGAGCATATTTTTTCTATAACCTTTCTTTCCTCAGCCTGACATGTCTTCCCTTATTTGTGTCCATGTTTTCTTTCTCAACAGATCACAGAAATGTTCTTTCGACTTGAGAATGCCTAGGTGTGGGAACATCACATAAAAAATACCTTTTTCCTCTTAGATATCATGATACTTTTATGATATTTCCCCCATTCCTTTTAGCATACTATGTTTCCCAAACTTCTTATTTATCTTGACTACCTATTCAATTGCTAATGTCTGTTTTTCATAAAATTATTTGAAGACACTCTTGGCATAAGACCCCTCCATTCTTCCTTATCAAATCCCTCCTTGTTACCTGCAAAACTTATCATCACTTTGCTGTATAGAAACTTTCTTTTAAAAAATCATTGATTAGTTTTCTGACTGCATTCTGAGAACCATTTTTCCCGTCTTATGCCTGCAGCCTTCTGTTGCCAAAAGATACTGCCGATTACTTTCTCACCGACATGTTAGTCATAGCTTCAGATTCACAATCCTATCACCACTCTGACTACTTCTTTTTTGTGTCTAGTTCCTGGTTCCTCTTGAAAATATCTTTTGTAGCTGCAGTGTGGTGGAAAGCACACTGGACTTGTAAACATAATCTTTGGGTGAGACATCTAGTTCTAACACTTTCTAGCTTTATGATTCTGCACAAATCACCTTGCAGAGCCTCTGTTTCTTCATGTATAAAATTGAGATAATAATAGTACCATTTCATACCATTGTTCTTGAGAACTCTATGAGATAATATTTGTGAAAGGATTTTATACATTCTGAAGCACCATCCAAATGGAAATATTGTCAGTTTCAGATATATGGGATTTTTGTGTTCTTTATTCTCTATATTATCTCTAAGAGCTTGTTTCTTTAGTTAACATTATCATTTGCATATACATGACCATGTAAATATATAAACCAGAAGCTGGCTTGAACCAATGTATAGGACACCTTCACAGTTATAATATGCCAGTAGTGGAAAACTTTATGCTGTCCTTAGTATCCATTTTCCTCACTTTCTCACTATGGTCAGTAACTCTGTCACTAAGTATTTGAGTCCTTAATCCTTGTGTCACATTCAAATTTCCTCTCTTTAGGGCCTATAGTGGGGGCTTGTTAGTTTTTCCCTGGTTCCCAGCATCTCATTCCCCTTCCATGGCTTAGAGAAATTTCACCTTTGAAGACCAGTTAGTAATATGCAAGGGAAAGGGCAAGACATTTGGTTGGATTAGTGTGTTTTTGTCAATTTTCCTGGAGAAAACAACCTAAGTCAGTGATGTTATATTACTCTGCAGTAGAAAGACAGTATATTATTTTTAAGTAGTTAAATGAAGTGCAGTAGCAGCCACAGGACTAGGGACTAGACAGCCTCAAAGTATGAAAAAAATGGAAGGGCCACATACAACACCCTTAGCTAAAGGAGAGCCACTTTTTCTACTTCCTCACTTCCTGTCTCAGTCACTCTTCATCCCATTATCTTGTTAAATGTTTGTTGTAACACTTACTAATATACTAAATCATTTATTTGGGCATTTATTCACTAGCTTGTATTTTGGCTCATGTTTATTGTCCCTCTCCTCTGACTAAAATGTAAACTCCTTTAGGGCAGGAACTTTGCTATGTCTGCACTGTGTCTCCTCCCAGTGCCTAGAAGGGTGCCTCACACAGAGAGGCATGCAATTAACACTTGTTGACTGACTGACTGGTAAAGTCTTGATGTAGTGGGAACTCCACAAATATTAAACTGAATTAAAAATGAATTACAGACATTTTCTGAGATAAGTAGTTAACTTCAAATGTTATATTTTCCAGAGAAAAGAATACACTGTTATGAAAAAATTTCAAAATTATTTAAATGCTTTTTAAAAAATGTAGGTGCTAAGTTCCAAACATTAAAAATGACAAGATAATGCACATTTTGCTTCTAACCTGCTATAAGTCTGCTATTCTCAGTAACCCAATCATTTGAGTGAAATGATAATAAAAAATACGATTGTTAAAAGCTTTTGGAAATAGAGGAAACATAATTTTAACTGTGTATTTGGTTAAAAACTGAATTCAATGCCACTTTCTGGCTTCTGTATTAATAGTATTCTCATTAAAAAGAGCTATCTCTATTCCATGGAAATAATTTTAAGGATTCATGTACTATTCACACTTACTTTGGAAAAGTATGGTAAAAGGAAGAAATAAGACACTGTTCATTATCTTGATTTTTAACATATCTTCACATTTAAATAGATTTTTAAAAGAAACAAAAAAGTAACACTCCACACATGTTTCTTTTGTTTCCCCAAACAAAGACAGACTAACACTACCCACAGCGCTATATGGCAGAGTTTTAAAATTTGTTCAGGATGTAGCTTAGGCCCTTGCACAATCTTTTATAAGCTTTTTTTTTTTTTTTAAAAAAACTTAATTTTGGAGGACCCTTGTTTTTCAATTAGGAGTTACCAGGGCTATTCATTTGTTAGCTGGAGCTTGTTAAGGTCAGGAACCACCCATGTCTTTTTCATTTCTCCATGCTGTCCTCACTCCCCACCAGGGGTTAGTTGCCTAGCATGCGTCATGCCTCAGTAAGTGTGAACTGCGGATATGGAAGATGAGCCTCTGTAAAAAGTGCGACTTCCATATGTCAGAGAGAAGACTGAAAATTGTATATGGGAGTAAGTTAACACTCTCCAGTATCTGTAGATCTGAGATAAGATGGATGGAATATCAATACCATAAAGACGATGGCCTCTCTCAGGCCACAGATAACAGTACCAAACTCCCAACTAGTTTGCAGTAGCAAACTGCTTCCTTTTGATTTTGTTAGGCATCTGCAATTAGTCTCAGAAAATCTGCACAGGAAGTGGGAAAACTCGGATGCAGTTACTGTTGGTAAGATAGACGGATTAGGCTACTGGCCTAATGCTAGTAAGCAAGGTGGATAGTAAGTTCCCTTAAACCTTCCTGTCTTTCTTCTAGACCTATCATATTTGATCTTTCATGACATGTCCTATACTTTGTCAGCAATCAACAGCAAATATGTTAGAAAAATGGTTATGATAATTACATCCCAATATAGAAATGTTAAAAAAAAATCAGTAACTTGTGGTCTAAGTACAACGCTGTCCTGAAGAATACAGGTTATGCCATAACCTTATATGAACTTGGTTAATTTTAGTCCAAACATTTCCTGAGTGCCTTGTATATGCCAGACACTGTTAGGCAATGGGCATATAAAGTAAAACAAGACATAAGTGTCATCCTTGAGGAGATTACAGTACTAATTTCCCTTGGAAGAATCCAAGACTCACCTACCCTATTCCAAATTGCACTTTATGATAAGTGGCATTAAAATAAAATTTCAGTGTGTTATATGAGAAGTCATTGTTAGATAAATTCTGCCTACAATGAAAATGACATTTTATTACAAACTTTGATTCAATCCCCAGGCTGTATTTCTACAACACAGTACCCTCGGCACAGTAAACTAATATATAAAAACCTTTCAGCTAAAAACAATAGTAACCAAATTTGCTATGGAATATGCATTGTTATCTTTAAAATAATGCTTCCTATTTTTGATACTTTTTGGGTAAATGAATGGCTATTATTTGCCAATATTATTATTTAATAAACATTAAATAAATGTTATTTAATGTTTCTAGCAGAATAAGACCAACAGCTTGTCTGAGATCTCTCTGAGTCAAAACACAAGACATGGTCAACTTAAGACTCTCATTAGAGGACTCACCCTTGAATTCTTGAACACTCAGCTCCTGCCAAAAATGTGGTTAAGACAATAATATTTCAGAGATAAGTTTAGGGTACATTTAAAGGGTCAATTTTCTAGTTTTTTCCATCTTTGGTCACAGTAAAGTTATGGTAAATTATAATAAAAATCAATGTGGCCTCCCATATGAGTCATGATTTAATGTTACATTACAGTTTTTTACCGATCATTGATACAAAAAATGGGCAGAAGATATGGCCATTGTTAGTCTATGTGTCTTTGACAAGTATCTGTGTGATTTCATTTCATTTCATTTTCATTTCAATCATCATTCTTTCTATGAGCTGAAGATTATGGTAGTTAACAAAAACAATGTGGTCACTGCCTTCAAAAAGTTTATATTCTAATGGGGAAACTAGAAACTAAATAAATCATTTCACAAATAATTGTTTATAAGGAAATAATATGTGATGAATTCTTTGGTATTTATTGTAAGAAAAGTATCTTTTCAGATGAGCTTATATGTTTTTGCTTTTCAAGTGAGAAAGATATTGTCAGCCATTTATTTCCTTTTTTGCCTTGAGTGTAAGGAAGCTCAAAGATAAATTTTATGCTAAATTAATGTAATTGTCACATCATAGGCTGATGGCCAATTATCTTTATTTTTAAACAGTTTCTGGTCCTATAAAAATCTTTATTTTAACTATGATGTCTTACATGTCTTGTTTCCTGCAGGGTGACCAAAGGAAGCAAAGAGGGATAGGGTATGGTTGGGAGGTCGGGGTAGGGGGTGGGGACAACTAAGATATACAGCATAAAAAACAATTATATGTCTTCTTGAAGTTTTATTTCAAAGTTTCATTTGAAAACCAGAATTGTTCTATATATTCACTGTTGTATAAAACAGTACACAATTTTTACGAAGTTCCAAGTTGGAGTTCTCTAGAAAACCTGTGATGCTATATAAAAATGAGATTTTAACTACCTTTAGCCCCATGACAGAAACAAGGGACTGAGTACAATTTCATGGAAGTATCATAAAACATGTTATATTAAAAAAAATCAGAATTTCATAATCTTTTGAAACTCTGCAGTACTTTAATGGTACTTCTAATAGTGCCTAACACTTGGAAGGAGTCCACAGTTTGGCTCTTATAAAGTGGTTTTTGACAGCAAATGTGCAGGAACCAGAATCTATCCTTAAACTTGAATCTGAGCCACTTAGACATCATGATGTTGCCCAAATGTGAAGTGGTTTCCATTGGCAATACCATAATACAGTGTCTTCTCACTGCAGCCTGAAACTGAGTTTGGGAGATGTTTAGCTACCAAAAGAAGCAGACATTATCTAAGTCTTGATCAGACAGAAAAAAATTTGAAAACGACTTTCTGGCATTCATTCAGTGGAAAATGAAGAAGCAAAGAAGCCAAATAAAGTTAACAGCTCTAAAGAGAGGCTGGAAATTGTGGTGCTCTAAAGTCTTCATCATCACCACCAATGCTCACTGAGGCCAATAAACATTTACTGAGTTCTCACCATGTGCAAGACACAATAACAAGGGCTTCAGTTATAATGGTCTTGAAGGTCAAGGATGTTCATTCTATACAAAAGAGGCTTTTTTCTCTAAATACATTATAAACATGTCTATCCACTCATTTGTTAACTTATATTCGTGCTTCCGCATTACTAAACTACCCCACTCTTCTTTCACAACACACCTCAAGTTCCACTTTGTCGCCCTGTAATTCCTTGTACCTGGCATAGTGTTTTGAAGGTAGCAGTTATTCAATAATATGTATGGACAGAATGAATGAATTGTAAGGGTCTTACAATCTAAATGGGAGATAGAATAGAGGTTTTTTTTTTTTTTTTTTTTTTAAATCTTAACTTCTTTATACAGTTTCTATCTAGCATATAACAGGAATTTAACAAGTTAATAGTGTACAAATAATTTCATAGAAAACATTTATTGAATACTCACTATGCTTTAGGAGCATTATCACATTGAATTCTCACAATATGTAAGTGCTATTATTGCTGTCATTTAGAGATGATATAGCTAAAGTTTACCAGAGTTAAGTATAATAACTTGCTTAGTTACCTAGATGGTAACTTGTGGAGGCAGCACTTGAACCTAGGCAATTTGAGTGTAGCTTACACTCTTCATCATCATACTGCACGTATAGGTAATAAGTCCTCTAACTTTAGAAGAAGAAGTGATTACCGAGGACTGGGTAGTGGGGACGTCTTTATGGAGAAAGTAGAACTTATGGTAGGTTTTTAAAGAAGACCAGAGATAGGCCGGGCGCGGTGGCTCAAGCCTATAATCCCAGCACTTTGGGAGGCCGAGATGGGCGGATCACGAGGTCAGGAGATCGAGACCATCCTGGCTAACACGGTGAAACCCCGTCTCTACTAAAAAATACAAAAAACTAGCCGGGCGAGGTGGCGGGCGCCTGTAGTCCCAGCTACTCGGGAGGCTGAGGCAGGAGAATGGCGTAAACCTGGGAGGCGGAGCTTGCAGTGAGCTGAGATCCGGCCACTGCACCCCAGCCTGGGCGGCAGAGCGAGACTCCCTCTCAAAAAAAAAAGACCAGAGATAAGTAAGGGGCAAGAAGGTAATTGAACAAAGAAGGAGTAGAAATGCTTACAATTATTTGGAGAACAGAGTTAGACTTCTTTGGATAGAATGAAAGTTTGTGCAGGATAGTAGTAGAAAACCTAATTAGAGATTTAGCAGGAACAAGAGTGTGATGGACACAGAAGTTTGGATTTCATTCTTTAGGTGAAGGGGAGCAAAGGAAGTATTTTATATAGAGAAAGAGGTACGAAAAGCTGCGTTTTAGGAAGATGTACAGGATTTAATAGCAAGTGAGGCATTACAGACAGGGATACCAGTCAGGTGAAGAGGAAGAGACTAGACTAAGATGGTGGTACTGGGAATGAAGAAGAAATCACAGGTAAGAGAGAAAGAACAAACCAATAAAACATGACGACTGCCTTGATGTTGGAAAGAGATTAGTCAGAGTCTGCCCTGTCTGGGGAGTACTGATAACGTCACTGTCAGAAGTGGAAATGTTCTAGAGAGAGAGCTGGGTTTTGGAAGATTATTAAGCCCATAATTTAAAACAGTTGATTACTATAGGGTTAAGGCACTTAATAACTAAATAACTTAACACATGTTTGGACACTGATGATAAGCCAATTCACTAGGTGACAGAATGGTGAATGGGAAAGACATGGTCTCTGTTTTCACAGGCCTCAACAGTTTGTGTGAGAAGAAAGGCATTGCATAAGTAGTAAGATGACATGATGAGCTTTATGCTGGTGGAAATATAGAGTATTATGGGAGCACATGCTAGGAGCATATACAGAGTGTAGTCTGGGACTTCCTCGAGGAAGTAACATTTAAGCAATGGGTCATGTTAATGGTTTGGTGCCCCAAACCAGGGACAGTAATTTGTTTAGGGCAGATTATATATGAGAAGTATGAATCATAGTACCTGCTCACCAATCACTCCTTTTAGTGAAGCTACCTTGCTTATAGACCTGTTTTAGGGACAGCAGTAAGGGGTCATCTTTTGTTTCACACTACCCTACACCTCCTATCCACAGCTGTTGAAACCAGGAAGGGACACAAAACTAAGTACAGCCTATTCAGAGGGTCATCACCTATCAGGCGTGTCCAATCTTTTGGCTTCCCTGTGCTACACTGGAAGAAGAAAAATTGTCTTGGGCCACACGTAAAATACGCTAACACTAATGATAACTGAAGAGCTAAAAAAAAAAAAAAAATTGCAAAAAAGTCTCATAATGTTTTTAAAAAGTTTATGAATTTGTGTTGGACCACGTTCAAAGCCATCCTGGGCTGCAGGTTGGACAAGCTTGCTCTAGAGGAAAAAGATGAGAAAAAATAATTTTCTTAAAAATTTGAATGTATGATACCAAGAGACCGGTGGATGGTTGTGGCTGAAAAGTCAGGAAGTCAAGTCAGACTAGAGGGACCTGAAGGCCATGCATTTGCTAAAGTACTGAGTAGGCAGAAAGAGTAAGTAAGGAGAAGAAGCTGCTCAGCAGGTAACTAAAACAAAGAATCAAAGAGATAAACAGAGACCACTCTAGAGAAATACCATGTGTCTCATGAGAGCTAAGTGGCAAGAGTAGTTGTTTTGTAGAGCAATATTAATTTTCAATGACTTTCTAATCACAAGATGACGAGTACTCTCACAATACCCCATACCAGATTCATTTCACATTAGAGCAACATTATGAAGTCTAATTGGCTTATGTTAAGATTTCAGCATGAAATCTAGTTCTTACATATTTTCTGTAAGATTCCTCTTTAGGAAACAAACTATAAATTCACTCCAAGTATTAGGGGTTGGGTTAGCTGGGTAGGTCTCTGTTCCTTGTAGACAAAAGGGTTCCATGAAAACAGGTTATCCGGTATTGGATAAAAGTAAACTAAAAAGGAGATACTGTATTGAGTTCAGCTACCAGGGTAAATAAATTATTACATATAAAAACAAATCTGCTTGCTACTTTTAAATGTCTTTAATTGTCATAATTATAGCATGCCTATCTCAACACAGATGCGTTAAGATATATTCTTAGGAAAATTGCCACAACTGTTGATACTTAAACTTAAATGTTATGTTTGTATGCTATACACCATACACATATACATAAAATATATTTATACACACCTACACACCTAACTGTCTTTAGTAAGACATCAGTTAACCAATGTACAAAAAGAATTATATGTTTTTCTCACAACTTTTCATGTGTGCCAGGAGTACCGACAGGACAACCCCCATTACAATTACTGTCCCTCCTTCTCTCCAACTCTGTAGTGATGATCACTGGGTAGATGGTAGACGGTGTTAAGCAAGGCTGCTCTTTTGTAACTCCATCTTTTGAGTTTTACTCCATTGTCTTAGACCAGTTTGTGTTGCTATGACAAAATACCTGAGACTGAGTAATTTGAAAAGAACAGAAATTATTTCTCACAGTTCTGAAAGCTGGGAAGTCCAAAATTAAGGTGCTGGCAGGTTTGCTTATCTGACGAGGGCTGTGTCCTCCAGAGGGGAGGAACTCTTGTGTCCTCATGTGGCACAAAGCAGACAAGAGGGACTAACTCCCTCCATCAAGCCCTTTTATAAAGAGAACCTAATTGCATTGACTAGGACCCACCCTCATGACTCAATCACCCCACAAAATCCGCACCTCTCAATACTGTTACACTGGCAACACCTAAATTTTGGAGGAGACATATTCAAATCACAGCACCAACTCTCTTATTCTGTCAGCCAATCCCTTCTGTTTTCTTCCAGTCCCTCTCCTGGTTGAAACCAAACTATATAAACTGCAGTCAATCAAGTGATAAGACAATTTGCTTACCTGTGCCAAACTGTTTTTACAGTTACTTGTAATTGTAACTAACTTACACAAGATGACGAGTACTCTCACAATACCCCATACCAGATTCATTTCACATTACAGCAACATTATAAAGTCTAATTGGCTTATGTTAAGATTTTAGCATGAAATCTAGTTCTTACATATTTTCTGTAAGATTCTTCTTTAAGTTACAAACAAACTTTTCTCTACAGTTATTATTTGAGACTAAAGGTAAGGTAGGTGAGCTTTAGCATTCCCCTTCCCCTGAAGGAAAGCTAAAAGTTTCCTCCTGTATTTTTCTTTTCCATTTGGGCTAAACTTGGTAAATTATTTCAGCCTAGGAGGAGTGGAGTAGGGAAATTAGGAGGAAATGAGGAAAGAGGCTATTTCAACTGATCAGGTGAGATAGATGGGTAGGCTGAATATACACCCATCTCCCCCTTGCTCCACATGGAATATAAAAAAAGGCTATTGGGGGGACGGAGCAAGATGGCCGAATAGGAACAGCTCTAGTCTCTATCTAGCTCCCAGCACCAGCGACACAGAAGACAGGTGATTTCTGCATTTTCAACTGAGGTACTGGGTTCATCTCACTGGGGAGTGCCGGACAATCTGTGCTGGTCAGCTGTTGCAGCCCGACCAGCGAGAGCTGAAGCAGGGTGAGGCATCACCTCACCTGGGAACCGCAAGGGGGAAGGGAATCCCTTTTCCTAGCCAGGGGAACTGAGACACACAACACCTGGAAAATCGGGTAACTCCCACCCCAATACTGCGCTTTACGCAAACGGGCACACCAGGAGATTATATCCCACACCTGGCCGGGAGGGTCCCACGCCCAAGGAGCCTTCCTTATTGCTAGCACAGCAGTCTGTGATCTAACCGCAAGGCAGCAGCGAGGCTGGGGGAGGGGCACCCGCCATTGCTGAGCCTTAAGTAGGTAAACAAAGCCCTGGGAAGACTGAAGTGGGTGGAGCTCGCAGCAGCTCAAGGAGGCCTGCCAGTCTCTGTAGACTCCACCTCTGGGGACAAGGCACAGCTAAACAACAACAACAACAACAAAAGCAGCAGAAACCTCTGCAGATGCAAGTGACTCTGTCTGACAGCTTTGAAGAAAGCAGTGGATCTCCCAACACGGAGGTTGAGATCTGAGAATGGACAGACTGCCTGCTCAAGTGGGTCCCTGACCCCTGAGTAGCCTAACTGGGAGACATCCTCCACTAGGGGCAGACTGACACCCCACACCTCACACGGTGGAGTACACCCCTGAGAGGAAGCTTCCAAAGCAAGACTCAGACAGGTACACTCGCTGTTCAGCAGTATTCTATCTTCTGCAGCCTCTGCTGCTGACACCCAGGCAAACAGGGTCTGGAGTGGACCTCAAGCAATCTCTAACAGACCTACAGCTGAGGGTCCTAACTGTTAGAAGGAAAACTAACAAACAGGAAAGACACCCACACCACAACCCCATCAGTACGTCACCATCATCAAAGACCAGAGGCAGATAAAATCACAAAGATGGGGAAAAAAGCAGAGCAGAAAAGCTGGAAATTCAAAAAATAAGAGCGCATCTCCCCCTCCAAAGGAACGCAGCTCATCGCCAGCAACAGATCAAAGCTGGACGGAGAATGACTTTGACGAGATGAGAGAAGAAGGCTTCAGTCCATCAAATTTCTCAGAGCTAAAGGAGGAATTATGTAACCAGTGCAAAGAAACTAAAAATCTTGAAAAAAAAGTGGAAGAATTGATAACCAGAATAATTAATGCAGAGAAGGCCATAAACGAACGAATAGAGATAAAAACCATGACACGAGAAATACGTGACAAATGCACAAGCTTCAGTAACCGACTCGATCAACTGGAAGAAAGAGTATCAGCGATTGAAGATCAAATGAATGAAATGAAGCGAGAAGAGAAACCAAAAGAAAAAAGAAGAAAAAGAAATGAACAAAGCCTGCAAGAACTATGGGATTATGTAAAAAGACCAAATCTACGTCTGATTGGGGTGCCTGAAAGTGAAGGGGAAAATGGAACCAAGTTGGAAAACACTCTTCAGGATATCATCCAGGAGAACTTCCCCAACCTAGTAGGGCAGGCCAACATTCAAATTCAGGAAATACAGAGAACGCCACAAAGATACTCCTCGAGAAGAGCAACTCCAAGACACATAATTGCCAGATTCACCAAAGTTGAAATGAAGGAAAAAATCTTAAGGGCAGCCAGAGAGAAAGGCCGGGTTACCCACAAAGGGAAGCCCATCAGACTAACAGCAGATCTCTCGGCAGAAACTCTACAAGCCAGAAGAGAGTGGGGGCCAGTATTCAACATTCTTAAAGAAAAGAATTTTAAACCCAGAATTTCATATCCAGCCAAACTAAGTTTCATAAGTGAAGGAGAAATAAAATCCTTTACAGATAAGCAAATGCTTAGAGATTTTGTCACCACCAGGCCTGCTTTACAAAAGACCCTGAAGGAAGCAGTAAACATGGAAAGGAACAACCGGTACCAGCCACTGCAAAAACATGCCAAAATGTAAAGACCATCGAGGCTAGGAAGAAACTGCATCAACTAACGAGCAAAATAACCAGTTAATATCATAATGGCAGGATCAAGTTCACACATAACAACATTAACCTTAAATGTAAATGGACTAAATGCTCCAATTAAAAGACACAGATGGCAAACTGGATAAAGAGTCAAGACCCATCAGTCTGCTGTACTCAGGAGACCCATCTCACATGCAGAGACATACATAGGCTCAAAATAAAGGGATGGAGGAAGATCTACCAAGCAAATGGAGAACAAAAGCAAGCAGGGGTTGCAATACTAGTCTCTGATAAAACAGACTTTAAACCATCAAAGATCAAAAGAGACAAAGAAGGCCATTACATAATGGTAAAGGGATCAATTCAACAGGAAGAGCTAACTATCCTGAATATATATGCACCCAATACAGGAGCACCCAGATTCATAAAGCAAGTTCTTAGAGACTTACAAAGAGACTTAGACTCCCATACAATAATAATGGGAGACTTCAACACCCCACTGTCAACATTAGACAGATCAAGGAGACAGAAAGTTAACAAGGATATCCAGGAATTGAACTCATCTCTGCAGCAAGCAGACCTAATAGACATCTACAGAACTCTCCACCCCAAATCAACAGAATATACATTCTTCTCAGCACCACATCACACTTATTCCAAAATTGACCACATAATTGGAAGTAAAGCACTCCTCAGCAAATGTACAAGAACAGAAATTATAACAAACTGTCTCTCAGACAACAGTGCAATCAAACTAGAACTCAGGACTAAGAAACTCAATCAAAACTGCTCAGCTACATGGAAACTGAATAACCTGCTCCTGAATGACTACTGGGTACACAAGGAAATGAAAGCAGAAATAAAGATGTTCTTTGAAACAAATGAGAACAAAGATACAACATACCAGAATCTCTGGGACACATTTAAAGCAGTGTGTAGAGGGAAATTTATAGTACTAAATGCCCACAAGAGAAAGCTGGGAAGATCTAAAATTGACACTCTAACATCACAATTAAAAGAACTAGAGAAGCAAGAGCAAACACATTCAAAAGCTAGCAGAAGGCAAGAAATAACTAAGATCAGAGCAGAACTGAAGGAGATAGAGACACAAAGAACCCTCCAAAATATCAATGAATCCAGGAGCTGGTTTTTTGAAAAGATCAACAAAATTGATAGACCGCTAGCAAGACTAATAAAGAAGAAAAGAGAGAAGAATCATATAGACGCAATAAAAAATGATAAAGGGGATATCACCACCGACCCCACAGAAATACAAACTACCATCAGAGAATACTATAAACACCTCTACACAAATAAAGTAGAAAATCTAGAAGAAATGGATAATTTCCTGGACACTTACACTCTTCCAAGACTAAACCAGGAAGAAGCTGAATCCCTGAATAGACCAATAGCAGGTTCTGAAATTGAGGCAATAATAGCCTACCAACCACAAAAAGTCCAGGACCAGATGGATTCACAGCTGAATTCTACCAGAGATACAAGAAGGAGCTGGTACCATTCCTTCTGAAACTATTACAATCAATAGAAAAAGAGGGAATCCTCCCTAACTCATTTTATGAGGCCAACATCATCCTGATACCAAAGCCTGGCAGAGACACAACAAAAAAAGAGAATTTTAGACCAATATCCCTGATGAACATCGATGCAAAAATCCTCAATAAAATACTGGCAAACCGGATCCAGCAGCACATCAAAAAGCTTATCCACCATGATCAAGTGGGCTTCATCCCTGGGATGCAAGGCTGGTTCAACATGCGCAAATCAATAAACGTAATCCAGCATATAAATAGAACCAAAGACAAAAACCACATGATTATCTCAATAGATGCAGAAAAGGCCTTTGACAAAATTCAACAGCCCTTCATGCTAAAAACGCTCAATAAGTTCGGTATTGATGGAACGTATCTCAAAATCATAAGAGCTATTTATGACAAACCCACAGCCAGTATCATATTGAATGGGCAAAAACTGGAAAAATTCCCTTTGAAAACTGGCATAAGACAGGGATGCCCTCTCTCACCACTCCTATTCAACATAGTGTTGGAAGTTCTGGCTAGGGCAATCAGGCAAGAGAAAAAAATCAAGGGTATTCAGTTAGGAAAAGAAGAAGCCAAATTGTCCCTGTTTGCAGATGACATGATTGTATATTTAGAAAACCCCATTGTCTCAGCCCAAAATCTCCTTAAGCTGATAAGAAACTTCAGCAAAGTCTCAGGATACAAAATTAAGGTGCAAAAATCACAAGCATTCTTATACACCGTAACAGACAAACAGAGAGCCAAATCATGAATGAATTTCCATTCACAATTGCTTCAAAGAGAATAAAATACCTAGGAATCCAACTTATAAGGGATGTAAAGGACCTCTTCAAGGAGAACTACAAACCACTGCTCAGTGAAATCAAAGAGGACATAAACAAATGGAAGAACATACCATGCTCATGGATATGAAGAATCAATATCGTGAAAATGGCCATACTGCCCAAGGTAATTTATAGATTCAATGCCATCCCCATCAAGCTACCAATGAGTTTCTTCACAGAATTGGAAAAAACTGCTTTAAAGTTCATATGGAACCAAAAAAGAGCCCGCATCTCCAAGACAATCCTAAGTCAAAAGAACAAAGCTGGAGGCATCACGCTACCTGACTTCAAACTATACTACAAGGCTACAGTAACCAAAACAGCATGGTACTGGTACCAAAACAGAGATATAGACCAATGGAACAGAACAGAGTCCTCAGAAATAATACCACACATCTACAGCCATCTGACCTTTGACAAACCTGAGAAAAACAAGAAATGGGGAAAGGATTCCCTATGTAATAAATGGTGCTGGGAAAATTGGCTAGCCACAAGTAGAAAGCTGAAACTGGATCCTTTCCTTACTCCTTATACGGAAATTAATTCAAGATGGATTAGAGACTTAAATGTTAGACCTAATACCATAAAAACCCTAGAAGAAAAGCTAGGTAATACCATTCAGGACATAGGCATGGGCAAGGACTTCATGTCTAAAACACCAAAAGCAACGGCAACAAAAGCCAAAATTGACAAATGGGATCTAATTAAACTAAAGAGCTTCTGCACAGCAAAAGACACTACCATCAGAGTGAACAGGCAACCTACAGAATGGGAGAAAATTTTTGCAGTCTACTCATCTGACAAAGGGCTAATATCCAGAACCTACAAAGAACTCAAACAGATTTACAAGAAAAAAATGAAGAACCCCATCAAAAAGTGGGCAAAGGATATGAACAGACATTTCTCAAAAGAGGACATTCATATAGCCAACAGACACATGAAAAAATGCTCATCATCACTGGCCATCAGAGAAATGCTAATCAAAACCACAATGAGATACCATCTCACACCAGTTAGAATGGCGATCATTAAAAAGTCAGGAAACAACAGGTGCTGGAGAGGATGTGGAGAAACAGGAACACTTTTACACTGTTGGTGGGATTGTAAACTAGTTCAACCATTATGGAAAACAGTATGGCGATTCCTCAAGGATCTAGAACTAGAAATACCATTTGACCCAGCCATCCCATTACTGGGTATATACCCAAAGGACTATAAATGATGCTGCTTTAAAGACACATGCACATGTATGTTTATTGCGGCACTATTCACAATAGTAAAGACTTGGAATCAACCCAAATGTCCATCAGTGACAGACTGGATTAAGAAAATGTGGCACATATACACCATGGAATACTATGCAGCCATAAAAAAGGATGAGTTTGTGTCCTTTGTAGGGACATGGATGCAGCTGGAAACCATCATTCTCAGCAAACTATCGCAAGAACAGAAAACCAAACACCGCATGTTCTCACTCATAGGTGGGAACTGAACAATGAGATCGCTTGGACTCAGGAAGGGGAACATCACACACTGGGGCCTATCACGGGGAGGGGAGAGGGATTGCATTGGGAGTTATACCTGATGTAAATGACGAGTTGATGGGTGCTGACGAGTTGATGGTGCAGCACAGCAACATGGCACAAGTATAGATATGTAACAAACCTGCACATTATGCACATGTACCCTAGAACTTAAAGTATTAAAAAAAAAAAAAAAGGCTATTGGATAGACTGCCCAGGGAAAGAGTTGTCTAAGGGCATGCATGACGATGGAATGGGATTGGCCCCCTTTCACATCTCAGCTGGGCTTCGGTGGTGAGAGGCACAGCAGACAGCAAAAGAAGGAAGATCATCCTGTTCAAGTCTTGGTGATAATTAGCTAAATGTAATTTCCATATAGTTAATTACAATTACAAGTATACTCTAAATAAATAGTGCATTGTTTCTGTAATGGAATACGAGAAGTTACAATGAAATATTATACCTTTTTGGCCAAGTGAAAGAAATTTGTTTCTAAATATAATTTCTTCAACAGTTCTTTATTTTTAGAAAGAAATAAATATAGTATTTTATAATACTAAGTGCATAATTTAACTCATTTAATTTTATTATAAGAGGAAAGCTTTCCAAAGGGTTCGTGTATCAATAGTGTTCTGATAGTAAGGTAGGCCTCATAAAACATACTCCATTGGTTCTAACATACTTTATTTTTGTTTTTATATTTTTTTAGCAGTAGGGTCTTGCTCTGTCACCCAGGCTGTGGGGGGTGGGGGGGCAGTGGTACAATCATAGCTCACTGCAGCCTCAAACTCCTAGGATCAAGGGATCCTCCTGCCTCAGCTTCCCAAGTAGCTAGGACTACAGGTGTGTGCCACCATGCCTGGCTAATTTTTTAAAATTTTTTGTAGAGACAGGTTCTCATTATGTTGGCCAGGCTGGTCTCAAACTCCTGGCCTCAAGCAATCCTCCTGTCTTGGCCCTCCAAAATGCTGAGATTATAGGCATATATTTTTTAAGCATGTTAGAGGCCATCACACCTGGGCTATAACATACTTTAAAAAATAATATGGCTTCATCCTGGCTAATACGGTGAAACCCCGTCTCTACTAAAAACACAGAAAATTAGCCGGGCGTGATGGTGGGCGCCTGTAGTCCCAGCTACTTGGCTGAGGCAGGAGAATGACATGAACCTGGGAGGCAGATCATGCAGTGAGCCGAGATCGCGCCACTGCACTCCAGCCTGGGCGACAGAGGGAGACTCTGTCTCAAAAAAAAAAAAAAAAAAAAAAAAAAAAAAGCTTATAATGTGACAATAAATATACATAATATGAATTATACAAATAAATAAAAGTTGCACAAATAGGTATAATATATTAGCTCTACACTTATGACAGATATTATAAGACCTTAACAGTAAAAGCAGACTGAAGTCATCATATCATTTTGGAATTTATTAATGCATTTCCTTTTTCCCTTTTTGTGAAAGTGTCTCTCTGTCACCCAGGCTGGAGTGCAATGGCACAATCTCAGCTTACGGCAACTTCTGCCTCCCAGGCTCAAATGATCCTCCTGTCTCAGCCTCCCAGGTAGCTGGGACTATAGGCATGCACTAACATGCCTGGCTAATTTTTGTATTTTTTGTAGAGACAGAGTTTTGCCATGTTGCCCAGGCTGGTATTGAATTCCTGGGCTCAAGTAACCTGCCTGTCTTGGCCTCCCAAAGTTCTGGGATTACAGGCATGAGCCGCTGTGCCTGGCCTTCAATGCATTTCTGTTTCATATGTACATTCAATAATTTACCTTATACCTAGAGAACTGACATGATGTTCTAAAAAATAAATGAAATCACAATTTACTTCTTTTAATAGTGAAGTTAATAATGAGTCTGTGTTAAATGATTTTACTTATAAGAAAACCAACTGAGTCACAGATAAGAGATTTTGTAGCTTATATAACTATTCCCACATAGTGCCTAGAAGCTGCTACACACACCTTAAACAGCATTTTACATCTACCTTAATTGATAGGATTTGTCACTAAGAGAGTACCCAGGGTTTGCAACAAACTTGGACAGCAGTCAAGTTTGATAAAACTAAAGCATAATGTAAAAGAAAGAGGAGATAGACCAAAGACAGAAAACACTGATGGCAGAAACATACAGATGTCAGATCTAACATCAAGAAAACCTAAACCAATTTTTATTATTTAGAATGTGAGCTGATAAAACAAACAGGGGTCAGGTACATGGCATTCTATTACTATAGATGCATTTTCCATGTTAGAGTTTATTTAACACAGACCACTGCAAATAAATAATGATAAGACATCATAGCGTGTCTGATAATCTGTGACAACAATTCTAACGCTGTCACTGTGGCCACTGGAGAAACCTGCACGTACTGAGCCCTGACCTACAGAGCTTTTTATCTGCATGTGTACTCTCCACAGGCCAAGCAAATAAAGGCCAAATGATAATTTACACATGAATCAACTTTCTCTGCAGCATAGGCACCAGAGACATTTCTTTTCTCTGTTACTGAGAGAAAGGCAGCCAGGTCTAAGCTTGTCTCACTAGAAATCATACAAGTGAAACAGTGATTTGCAGGAAAATGGCAGATCAGCAAAGGGAAGCTGTTCTGAATGCCTGATAAAAATGGCAGCCACAAAGGACTAGATGAATATTTAGTTTGAAAACGGGCCTGACAGTAACAATGAGTCTTTATCCTATTCAAAACAGGTAGTGTCATACAAACCGAAATGGAGATACAATCCTGATAGAAGATTACACAAGATACCAGGGTAGGTATCTTGAAAGACTTCAACCTTCATTTTAATAAACGTAGACTCATGGATCCTTTCATCTACATCTTATTCAGAGTACACACAGTTATTTCACATGAATGACATATGGAAGGTGTATTGCCCACTTTGAAAATGAGAAATGAATTGGTCAGAATGATTTTTTAATAAAGGCTTGTTCATGAAAAACTGTACACATTTTATACCATGGAACTTGTGAAGAAAAGAATATGTATTTAATATTCTCTAACCCAGACCCCTTGGTACTTAGGTCAACTTTTATAAATTAATCAAAGGATCAAAATAGTGCTATATCCTTTTTTTTTTTTTTTTTTTTTTTTTTTTTTAATATAGGAACTTGCAGTGAACACTACTTATCCTGGTCCATTTAACAGAGAAAAGGAGATTTATTATTAAATTTGTGTTACCAGGCCATTCCAAAGGTTATTGTCGTATTGTTCTAACAAATGACAGGTACTAACCAAACCAATAAAATTAATTTTTATCCCCTTATTACCACTTCCATAGTTTTGTGCAAGTCACATTCCATCTGCCCCCTGGAATACCTACCTGCCTACTTAACAATGCATATTCCAGATTCCTTTAAGTTTGGCCCAAAGCTCACTGTTCAGGAAACCTTCCCTTAAAGCTCCAGTTTTGGTGTGGTGGATGCTGCTAACTATGTACATGGCCTCTCAACACAGAACAATAGACCAAAATCATAAAAACAAGTTTATTCATGAGTTGTAAATATAAGAGATGTGGTACAATTTGTGGTCCATAAAAAGGACATTTAAAATTTTTATTCCTTTGGAGTCCAGAATGAATCTGTAAATTGCAGATCACAATCTATACTTTGAGAAAATGCCAAAAATAATAAGAGTTGTAGGATTTAAGTCTTACCAGTTCTTGGTGATGAGGTGCGTACATCGAAAATTCTCACAGTGACAGGTTTCTGAATATTCCTTAATCATTCCTCTCTGCCTTTATGAGGTTTTTCTTAACACTTCCAATTGCTTCCCTCACCTTTCTTCTTACATTATCCTCCTTCAGGCTGAAACCTCCTTGTGTACCCTTTCTTCTAGATTACAGTATTAATTTCCCCACTTCTGGCTGTTTAGTAGTTGTAGAAGTCAAAATTTGCATTTTCCTTAAACCGTAAGCTCCTAATGGGTACTAATCATGCCTTCCAGTTTTACATATCTACAACCTCTTATAGTGCCTAAACTAGCTTTAAAGCTGTTCAGAGTTTTCTTGATGGATGCCCACTGTTGAAATTTCTCTCTCTTTTTTTTTTGGTTGGTGGGGGGACAGAGTCTTGCTCTGTTGCCCAGGCTGGAGTGCAGAAGTGTGATCACAGTTTACTGCAGCCTCAAACTCCTGGGTGCAAGTGATCCTCCCACCTCAGCCTCTGGAGTAGCTGGGACTACAGGCATGTGCCACCAGGCCCAGCTTGCTTATTTATTTATTTTTGTAAAGACAGGGTTTTGCTATGTTGTCCAGGCTTGTCTTGAGCTCTTGGCCTCAAGCAATCCTCCTGGCATGGGGATTACAGGCATGAGACACCATTCTCAGCCTGGAAATGCTTAAGAATGCATTTTTAAAAGTCAAGCCATAATTTAGCTAGTGATATTCATTAGTTTTTTGAGTCAATTTATAGGTAAATTCATATCACAGCTCTTGCACACTGAAAGGTGAATTTGACTGCCAAAAGACAAGATAATCTCAATGTTACTCTTAATGACTTTAAAGAGGGAAAGTTTGGATGTGAAGGAGGAGTAAGGAATGACTAAATTAGAATGTTCATGATGCTACACTTAATTTTATACAATCTAATCTCAATCACTAAATTTCTTTTTCTATGAATTGTTTTCTTTTGGTAAGAAAAAGTCTAATTTGAACAGCAATATAAAAATATTATGTTCTTAAAGAAATACTATGTTTTAAAAAAATTATTATTATATTTTGAGATAGCGTCTCAGTCTCACACAGGCTGGAGCAGTGGCCTGATCTTGGCTCACTGCAACCTCTGCCTCCTGGGTTCAAGCGATTCTCGTGCCTCAGCCTCCTGAGTGGCTGGGACTACAGGCGTGCACCACCATCCCTGGCTAGTTCTTATATTTTTTAGTAGAGTCAGGGTTTCGGCATGTTGGCCAGGCTGGTCTTGAACTGCTGGCCTCAAGCAGTCCTCCCACCTCAGCCTCCAAAAAGTGCTAGGATTATAGGCGTGAGCCACCATGCCTGGCTTGTTAAAGCTATTTAATTAGTAAGGCAAAAATGACTATGATCTAGAAAAGCAAGGCAGATGGCAGTCCACATATATAAGAATAACAAAAGAATGGGGATAGGGCCTTGGCTGACAGTGTTTTTAAAAAGCAACATGAGGACAAAGAAATCAGAAGAAGCTTTCCAAATTACCAAAGAGGCAGACAAAGAACAAAATGCAAATTTGAGTCCACTTAATTCAGTGCATTTAAGATGGTATTTGTTTTTTTGAGTTTTAGGAACAGTGGATAGGCTAAGTACATGAATTTAGAATATTCCTCTTCACTTCACTATGTATTTTATTCTTTACCACTATACTTTGATAAAAACTATTCTTATCAAAGTCTTCTCTCTTTGTCTTACCATTTCTTATCATTCATCCAGTTCCCTCCTTATTGATCATCAGACTGTGAAAGAGACAATGGACAGCTCTACCAAAGTCAATATATAATGCAGACATTGCATCTACTCAATCTACTAGGTCTGTCGATCTGCCATGGGGAAAACTGGATTGGCCTATAATTTTGTTCACAAGAGCAAGCTGATAATTACACCAAAACCTGTGATCCCCAAATGTCTGAATAATGATTTTGGAACTTTCTAAAGTACTTTCTAAAGTATCTAAAATAAGCTGATGGAACTATAACTTTAAAAGTCATCCTAATTTGCATGTTTGAAGTGAAATACCACATTTGTCCCTTCCTAATTCTAGTTGTTCTTACCACTGCTGTATTCCCCACGCCATACAAAGTGAAAATAAAAACCAGTCTGCCAAAGAAGGCAGCTTTGCGCTTTAGAGTTGTGAGTGAATGAACAAATTAACAAGCACCCACAAACAAAGTACCTTTTTAAAAGGTGATAACACTCAACAATTAAGGGTGTGGTTTTCAGACAAATGTATCATAACACCGAAATGGTAAATCTACTCTCATGGAAGTGGGAAGAACTAGTTAAAATTTGGGGACATGTCTTCTTCATACCTGACTGACAAGACAAGTTATGAGAGGCACTGTTTTCAGGTTTGAATGGGGCTAACTAGAGAAACCTATCTGCAAAGGGTTACTCAGCCAAAAACAGTATAAAACAGAGTACCTATATTTGTAAGGCAGCATTAACATTGTGGATTCTTTATGTTATTAAAATTCTTTAATAGAGAATCAAGGGAAGGAGAACTTGTTTTTCAAATTACGTGTTGTTGTCATGTTGGGGCTATGGAAAACCTTTCCCCATTGCAGTGTGCAGAAGGCAAACTTCTGCATACTACAAATGAAATCTGCATTGGTCAGAAGTAGCTAATTCGGAGGGTGTACACAGCCCGTTAGTCAACGGTGACTTTTATATTCTAATCATACACACTGTTGTTAGACCCTTACATTCTAGTCCAATAACTTCTAGGTCATGTTAGAAGTTTCACATGTTGGTAAAAAAGAAATCGTAAAGTTATGCACTTGCTATTTTTTCTTTCTTACCCTGAATCTTTTCTCTGATCTCTAGACTATTTCCTTAAATAAAGGTTCTAACATAAAAAGAGAGCATGGTTAAATGCCAAAATTTTGCTCCCAATTTTCCCTCTCAAACCTGTTCTTCTCCTAGACTTCCATATCTTAGTAAATGACACCACCCAGATGTTCAAGCCAACAATCTAGGAGTCATTTTTCATCCTTCCTATCCCCTCACTTCTCATCTCTAAATGATTATGTTGGACACTTCTTCCCATCTCCAACTCCTGTCACCAAAATCCAAGTCACCATAATTGCCTGCCTAGGCTATGAGCTAGCTTCTTAACTGGTCAGCTGCTTACATGCTTGTTCCCCCACTAATCCACTTTTATTCTAAAATAGATGTGATCACTATCCAACTCAAGACCCTCAGTGGTTTCCCACTGTACTTACAAGAAATTCAAAATTTGGACTCCAAGACTCCAAGGCTCTAAGCAATGTGGCTTCTGCCTGGATCTCCTCCTTGTTCTACATGCTTCAGGCTCATTTACCTTTGTTTGTTCCTTCAACAGGAGCAGCCCCTCCTCAGTCTATCTAGAGTGATTCTATGATTTTCAAGGCTTAAGTAAATTCAGTAGCCTTTCTTGAAGGTAAAGGAAATATACTCAGCATAATTCAGGGCAACATACCATGTCTGTTATTTTCACTTAGAAATGCCTTCTATGTCATTAAGTTTAGGAAAAAACCAGCAGATTAAATTCCCACAAAATGAATATTCATTCACATAGGAACAATTTAAAGCACAATCTCATTTTTTACATGTTGTATTTAGTTATGCCTAACGAGTAATGAGACCTTACAAACATAATATTTCTTGTACATTTCTGATAATGAAAAAGTTATGAGTCTAGAAAGGGACAGATCTTCTCAAAGACTATAGTCAGTCCTCTGTTTGTGTATAAAAATGCAGTGGTGATTATACACTTTACAATGCTGAAATGTTCTAAATTACCTTCATTTACAATTGTAGTATTTAAAATAATTCTAATTAGTTTTTCCTGCTAGAATTTTTATAAAAGTATAAGAGGAAAGTGATTTTCTTATAATAGATTAGTCTGCTTCCTCACAGGAGCATCCGGAATGCCACTATTTCAGGACTTTCATTGTGATATACAAAATGCTGACACTGATTACGCACTTGAAAAAGATGAATTGTTTTCCTCATTAGTAAGGGAAGCATTATAAACCCTCAAAACAAGATATTTTCCATATATTTTATTCAACAGGGTACTGGTAATTTCAAACCTTCCAGAATCTTAAAGAAGCCAGAAAAGTCTAAGAAAATAAACATACACTGTCATCATTTCTGTTGCATCAATTGTTATTGAGTGATAATTGTCAATAATGATTTTACCATCCATTTTATAATCAACTAAAAAGTACAGAATATAAAGAAGCACAGTATAAAACCCAGCCTTATTTTTTTGGATATGTAAGTAAAGAATAAAGATAAAAGCCCAAAATGTAAATAAGTCATTTTAGATGATACAGTGGACTAACATAGAATTACAATATCACTTGAAAATTTGTTCTAAATGTCAAATAATAAGAGCTGAGGATTCACGTCCTTAAAAAACCCTTAGGTATATTGAAATCATTTCCAATATTTGATTAATAAAAAGTAGGATTTACAGCTCTAATTGGACATTGGAAATACTATCAGACTTCATGTTATTAAAAAAATGAAGCAAAACTTGATTTATAAAGAAAATTTTTGGACATTTAATACTTTTTTCCAGAATTTTTGAGATGACTCCTCAAATTTTCAACAAGCTCTAATACTAAAAAAGAGGACCAAAGTTTGGAAAAAATACCACTTTAATGTACTGACTCATTTTTAAGATTTTCATAATTGGTTGGTCACTGAAATAAATAAACATTAAGACTTAAAACTTTAAATGGGAGGAAAATAAAGTAGCTTGGAAAAGGATAAAGGTAGAAGACAGTGTGAAGAAAAATAGAAATGTTGCAGACATACTAAAGCTCATTCATTTCAATGGAAAGAACTGGTAAGTATGTAGGTATGCTGGTAAGTACTGTGTGAGGAGATAGTAACTTCGAGGAATGGCTGAGTGAGCTCTGCTTAAGATCAGTTTATTTAACTATTCTCTTCCAAAGGTGGGTCTAAGTTGTGTTAAGAATTAGCTCCAAATCTTAAAGAAGAATTTTATTGTACTGTTATCAATTATCAGTCTTCTAAATAACACGACATATTTACATATGAAAAGTGAAACAATCCCAAGTCTCTTCCTACATATGACTTGGGCATGACAATGTTCAATACTTTTACAATGATGGGGACTGAGAACAATAGTAACTAAAGGGTTAACCATCTTTTGGCAGTAGTCTTAAAAAAGCAGTGATAGAAATGTTGCTGTGTGCATCACTATTATTCTTTTTTTTTTAGATGGAGTCTTGCTCTGTCACTAGACTGGAGTGCAATGGCGCCATCTCGGCTCACTGCAACCTCTGAAGCCCTGGTTCAAGCAATTCTCCTGCCTCAGCCTCCCGAGTAGCTGGGATTACAGGCACTCACCACCACACCAGCTAATTTTTATGTTTTTAGTAGAGATGGGGTTTCACCATGTTGGCCAGGATGGTCTCCATCTCCAGACCTTGTGATCCACCGCCTCGGCCTCCCAAAGTGCTGGGATTACAGCCGTGAGCCACTGCGCCCGGCATGCATCACAAATATTTTAGTGCATTAAAAAATTTAAGATAATGAGATAAAGAAGAAAAAACAATTAATGATGGGCAAGGAATACTTAAAGAAAACCCACAAAATTTAGTCCAGAACTAAACTGTGCTTAAATTTGAAGAAAATAGAATTTTACAATTCTACATTTACACTTAAAACTGTGGTTTACAAATATGATTTTGGCATTAGCTTTTATTAGTCTTTAATAGAAAATTATAGAAAAGCACGATCTGACTTGGCTCTTTTAATCATATCACCAGAAGTTTAATGTCTGACCATGGATGTTATCCTCAGTTTCTCGCATTTCTACTTGGTCTATTTGTAATTTTAGCTTCTGCAGAAACCAAACCAAACCAAACTTCATTTTGTTCACTAATGCCAACATACACGAAACATAGTTGTCTCTAGATAATGAAATATAACATTTTTAAAGTATCTCTTGATAAAGGAAAAGTTTCTGAAGTTAATAGAATCTCTTTTATTTTCTTCTAGTTCTATTTCCTTTTTCTACTTTACACTGTGGATTTTATAGATAGCCAACAGAATCTACATTTCAAGTGTGAGGTAATTTTAAAAGAAATAATTTAAAAAAAGAGAGTTTTTAAGCAGCACTGCTTACTGACACTGACAGTTTTGTTTTATGACACAGAATATAAAACCATTTACTCAAGAATCTTTGTGTTCAGCATAAAATATTTAAAATGACTCATTTTCAAGAGATCTGGTGGGAGTTCACGACAGATGTGTTCTTCCTTTCTCTCTTCTCTTTTTCTTTTTTCTTTCTCTTTCTTTTTTTTTTCTCTCTCTCTTTTCTCTTCTAGCATTATTGTGTCTAATTAGCACTGATGATTTACCCATAGCAGTATGAACTTCTTGGAGGAAGGAAAGAAAAGTACACCAGCTTCTTCAGAGAAAAGAACAAACTGGCATAGGAAAGAAGAAAGACACTTCATTTAAAGAATGTATTTTGCAGCAAATGCCCACAAATAGCCCACAGAGAGTTCACTTATTTATGCATCACCATATGATTATTCTGACTGCCTTTAGTCTCAAACAGGGAAAGCCCCCGTAAAAAGCATTCTCCAGGTGTTAGTTTAGGTTTGTCATTATTTCCTATTTATAGACTCTGTCTAGTAAAAGAAGACAAATTACTGTAAGTGGGGGTAAATGTGATTAAACGAGTCCTCTGAAGATAAGAAGTTACATGGACAAGGGTCATTAACACAAACGACCTCTTTTTGGCCAGACCATATTTTTTTAATTTAGTGGATTTGAAGAAAACTGCAAAGCAGGAATAATCTTTACTGCACATACTCAAAGAGAAACATATCCCTTTTATTCTAAGAAATATTTTTGTGATTTTTCAGTATTTCAATAACACACTGATAGTGCCAAAATACTCTCAGAATACACCAATAACAATATTGGAGGGATTATTTATCTTCAGGAGTCTAATCGGAAACACTTAAGCAACATACTTACAATCAGACAAGACATATAACACCAAGAATATAAGTTAGTGGAAACAAGATCATGGGAATCAAATGGAAAGTTGAAATTTGTAAAGTTTCACTTAAAACATCTACACTCTTTCTTTCACCTGATTGTAGCCCCATATGGCAAGGTCAGCCCTTTCAGTGAACAAACAGCTCAGTCGCCTCCAGTGTAGCTGTTATCTTCCTCAACAAGGGGAGACATTTGGCACAGCCTAAAGCTGGGGCATGAACCCTGGCTAAGCTTAAGACATTTATCTGACAGCATCAGCTGACACTCCACAAACACATTTGCTCTCCATGACCTCAGAGCATTCGTGATTAATCAAAAATGTATCTTGGATCTTGAGAACAAGCCACAACCAGGCACACACAAAAAAGAATATGCTCTCGATCTCGCTTATCGACTCAAGAGGTATATTGAATTTAGAAATAGCAAATAGAATAAAATGATCAATATGTTCTCACTTGTCCATGGAAGAGAAAACTTTATCCCTCAAGCCAAAGACATTGATCATGTAAATGTTTCAGAACTGCTTTCAGACTCAATAATGCAAAATGCACATGGTTTATTGGGGGTAGAGAAGGAGGCCTGCCAAAGAGGAGCTTTTGCTTTGACTTAAAAAAACGTATAGCTTGAAGACAAAAAGCATTATGCTTGTAGTGTGCTATATTTTTTTACAAACTGTGTGTTCAACCTAAAACCTTTTTTGGTAACATATTGCTAAATGTTCTTAATAAAACATTATAAAGGGGACTTTAAAACTTAATGAAGGAACATTATTTGTGCAGAGAAAACTCCCTGTCTTAATTTAAATGAGACACAGTTATAACATATCCCCTATGCACTGTTTATAATTTATAATTTATAATTTATGTCTGTTGGTTCAAACTCACTATTTTCTAAGTAATGATTAACATGTGAATACTGCAATATTCTGCTTCTCAACCAGTATAGTTTAGTATATTTTCATTTTCATTTGTACTTTTCACTTTCTAATAACAATACTGAATGCTAATTAAAGCAATGGGAACCAGAAGTCATATGCCCCACCCTTCATAATATGAAAATGATTATTATTAAAACGAACTTCTACAATTGAACTTATTAAATCTCATACTTGCCTGATTACCCACTGGCTAGGTTACAGTTGTTCACGATCCTACGACAGATCATTCTACTAAAGAAAAACTACATGTCCTGGTCCCTGTTGGCATGGCAAACAAACTTTCATAGCGTGTGCTCACTCTGTAAAATGGTGGTACTAATTAGAAGATATAAACTCATGCTGAGATATGATATGAATTGGCTTTATGTATCTACTAAGCTCACAGCAGTACTAGATTTATACTGTTGTTGCTTTAAACTAACACTAAACAGAAAATTCAACTTCTAAATATGTACAATAAGAAAGCAAAAGTGATTGAGTTGAAAAAACAAAAACCTCACTCAGTTCCTCATTTTTGGTGTCTCTTCTAAAATGCTTCCTGAGCGCTTAGAGGTTGCCCACTACTTTTCTCCCATATGTTTACCTAACTTAAATTCTTCAAACATGAATTGCAAGTACCAGATAGCACAGCTGTATGTTTTGACATCCATGGTGAAAATGAGCAGAAAATCTAACTGTTCCATATCAAGAAGTATTTTTACTAGTGCTAATGTGCCTTAAATACCTTGTTCCACAGATGAGTGGCCTGGCACCTGCTGCATGAGAAATAGCCAATTACTGTTCAGTGTCTCTAATTTTCTGATTCAATTAGCATGCTTCAGAGCTTTCCAGTTTAATTGCAAACTACTTCACAGTTAGCTCTCTGATTAATCATTGCCCATCTGCAAGCCATCGGAAAACTTAGTGGAACAAATTTGTGTACTTTGGAATGCTGGGAGCTTAGCAAATCAAACTTGTTTTGGTATATAAAGCTTTAATTTTGTTTGCCCTTTTCAGCTGCACTTGTAAGAAGCTCTGTACTGATTAAACAGGAAGTCTGGACAATAATATGCTACATTATGCATATAATTACTGTAAATACAACCAAGATTGTAGAAACATCATTTAAGGTTAGGCACTAACATGAATGGAGAAGGGGGTCAAGAAAACACATTTGGAATCAATTTCTTTCCATTATGACCAAGTACAAGTATCAAGAAAAAAAAGATGCTGTGTGACACACAGTGATGTCATTACAGCACCTGTTCCCCTGAAGACATTTTACATTCTGGCTTTTCATGTATTCATAAAATCTTTCTTGTTATTTAATTAGTAGAGTACTAAGTTTTATAAGCTTTGTTTACAAAACATATATTAGGGATTTTAAAGCAAACTGGCACCACATTGTTTATGCTTCATTTTGCAAGCTTTCTTGCTGGTCCACTGAACGTATGAATGATAATGTCAGAAAACAAAACTGTTTTTAATCGAGCTTTGGCTGGATTTTAAATTACATCTTAACCTATAATCATGATTTCTTCATTCTGAACAATGAAACATGAATTGCATATTCTGTTCACTCATATGAACAAATACCATGGGGGGGGCGATTCCTCATTGTACAAGGAAGGAGGCTGGATAAAATGAACTCCTAAGACCTTTCAACTCTCTAGCTGACGTTTTAAAAATCTGAAATTATTCTAATATAATTTTTAAAGCTGTTAAACAAATATACCGTATAAGAAATCTTGTTTCCAGGAATACACGTGAAGCTCCAGGAGAGCAGGGACCATGTGTCTAGCTCACTGCTGCATCGCCAGTGCCTCACACAGGGCCTGCACATTTTGGGTGCTCACTGATTGCTCGTTGGGTGAAGGAAATGAAAGCAGTACGGGTTCTCAATTTCCCACGCCATGTCACTGTGCCAGATTGGACACTGTGTTTTCCTTCTGTAACCTCAACAGGATGCAGTCATGTTATCTCATAAAGATGTTGACAAACATCATCATCCTACAAATATCTGGCTGAAAGAATATTACGGGGAAAAGGGTGCTTTCCTAAGCAATGATCTGCTATTAACAACAACAATGAAAGGTCAAACTTCCCCATCTTTTATGCAGATCCTTAACATATTATCAAACATGTCTAAAAGCTAAAAGTTAAAACTCAACTGCCAGCTCTAAAAATAACAAAGTTGGAAAAGCGGTTTTTGGAAATCACATGATGCACAAAAGTTTACGGAAAAAAATCAAAGATACAGATATTCAGCACTGAGTGACTCTCTGACTGTCTTAACCGTAGACACAGATGAGATCAAGATTCCTATTCTGTTTCCCTCTGTTAAGGGCTGTAAAACTCAAGTGGGCTGACTTCAAGCTTCTCTGAACTTTGTAGGCAGCCAATATAAAAAACGCTGAGAAGGCGTAATCTGATCATAGCCGCTCAGGCAAGTGAGCAGGCATGCTGCCACATTCTGCTGCCCACGAGCAGGGAAGCACGGCTGGAATCCCCACTAAGATCAAATTACAAAATAATCAAGCTTTGTGGCCAGGCGGTCACGAGAGGCTATTGTGAGGTCATGAGATAAATCAGGGACGAGCCTGGACAAAACTGGGCAGTCAAAAATAACATTTTTGTATCCCACTTGCAGCATGGTTCTCTGCAAAAATAAACTGTTAATGATGTTCAGTTTTTTAATTCAGGAAAGGGCAAATGGCTCTCCTTGCACAAGCTCCCACCAATTGAGCCTTATGTTTAGAGATAAGCAATTAAACCCTCCACATCAAAGAAAAACAGTGAGCTGTCCAAAATGGAATTTAGCCAAGGAGAGACCAAACTGGGCCTTGGTCCCTGTCCTGGGGTTCTCAGTGCTACCTCTACCTCTTACCCACTGTGTAACCGAATGTTTATGCATATCAGAATAACAATGGGACAACTGAGTGGATACTGACTGAGCATGATTGCAAAGCACATCGAAAATCCTTAAAGGACCCAAATGTGTTTTGAGAGGGTAGCACAAGAGAGCCATTTCTAGAAATAATCCCACTATGCAAAAACAGCAGCATATTCTTTGGGAAATTCACTGAGAAAGGATGTCTCTAATACGGCATCAAACCCCAGACAATATTATTTATTATACAGAGAAGTGTTAACTTTTTCATATGGTTCCCAAAGCTGATCCTACTATAGAAATCGCATTTTAGTTCCTGAGAAGCTTCAACATGACTGTCTGTATTGTATCAAATGTAAAAGACAACAAAATTATAGAATTCAGTTATCCTTCCATCAGAAGAGAAATATAAAATTCCAGCTGAAGATTTCTTAGGAAAATAACAGGACACCTAAGGAACTACTGTTTGGTAAACGCTTGCTGGGGCAATCATAATCAAGGTGGGCAGAAGAAATACTTCAAAGACAACAAATAAACAAGCAAAAATCTAAATGTGGCCGAGTGTGTTTAGCTTATGCCTGTAATCCCAGCACTTTTGGGAGCTCGAGGTGGGTGGATGACTTGAGGTTGGGAGTTTAAGACCAGCTTGGCCAACATGGTGAAACCTTGTCTCTACTAAAAATACAAAAATTAGCTGGGCGTAGTGGCAGGTGCCTGTAATCCCAGCTACTCGGGAGGCTGAGGCAGGAGAATGGCTTGAGCCCAGAAGGTGGAGGTTCCAGTGAGCAGACAGCTCCAGCCTGGGTAACAGAGCAAGACTTCGTCTAAAAAAAAAAAAGCAATATAACTGAGGCTTTTTCTAAACAAAGTAATGGGCATACTAACAAGTCAATGGCAAGCCATTTTGTAAATATTACCAACAGGAACTTCGAAGAAACACTTTGAGATGGTCCCATGTGAACTGAGGACCATGCGTTGGCTTGTTTCCTGATACACAGATGAATTACCATCGGCAATATTTTTCTTAGACATAAAAACCACATATCTATTTGCACACTACAAATTCAAAGTGTTTTTAACGTAAAAGGTGGAATATAAGTGACTATGAAGTTCACAATAATTTCTAAAAAATGAAAATAAAAGCATAAAGTAGTTGCTTTCTTTAGATAGGGAATCTTATAAGAGATGAAATTCAACATCTACTGTACTTTAAGCCTATATCTTATTGATAATTTAAAATTATAATTAGTGTTCTTGGGACTGAATGCTACATAGAAAACTAAATATGCACATATGTATGAGATGTGAGATGCTGCTGCAGGAGAGAAATACCCTATTTTTAAAGCAAAAAAAAAAAAAAAAATCTTAGTGAAGTCTATCCTTTCATTTATATGTCTCATGTAAATTACACATAATTTTAAATTTCCAACACATTGAAAATGTCCAGGTCTCATGGCACTTCTCCTTTATTATCTTCCATTTTTCACTTGGCCGTGCCAATGGAGGCTTTCTAGAAATATTTAGGAATTAAAAATTATAAACTTCCAATTGAACTAAGAAATGACCACTAGAGAAAAATTAATTTTTATTTATATAATCTGGTTAAAAAATATATGATTTTTCTACTCTAAAGGCATTTTCTTATGCAGTAACACCACAAAAATAGCTTAAGTTTAAAATAGTGGATTTCCCATATGGTTAGTCCACAGCAAGATAAAGTTGTAAATGAGGGGACTATGTGAAGAAAACATAAAAAAGCCTTAAGGGCACATGCAAAAAATGTGATATTGCATGATTTACATACACAATTTTATGCCCCAAAATTCAAAGAGAAAAACTTAATATGTCATAACTTGAACTGTATTTCATATAAAGTATTCCTGATTACGTATTTAACTCAAAGATACATAACTCAATTTAGAGCATAATGTGGGAGAGGAGTTAGTAAGAATCTAACCTTTTGCATTTCTTGACTTTTTTGGGCTTGTGGTAATGTTGTATTTATAGAGATTCTACACTTTCAAATTTAAGTCTTGAAATGTCAAAAAAAAATCCCAAAGCTGAGATCTCACAGAAGGTGATTTTTAACAGTCCTTAAAAGTAAAGACTTATGATCTTCTGACAACTGGAGCTTTCACATTTTAAGATTTAAAAATTTCAGTCCTAATATTACATAAGCATACACATCGACACACTTTCAAAGATTCCATCATCTTTGATAGGCCTGGAACGAAGAGGAAACTAAGAAAACAGAAAAAGTTGTAAGGTTCAGGAATACTGTTTAACTATAAAGAAGTAAATACTTAAAAACTCTTGTGTATTTAAAGGTGGTCTCTTATAAGAATATATTTCCAGTGTAAATCACAACATCTGGTTAATTTTTGATTATTTGTCATAATAAAAAATGGAGAGTCCCCCAATATTTTAGAGTTACAACTAGAAGAAACAGAGTCTCAGAGAACTTAAGTGATTTGATCAAGATCATAACTGCTAGTTAGTTTTAGAGTTATGTCTGGAATATACCAAGTATCTTGTCTTCAAGTTTCTCCTCACTCTCATAGCTAAAATTTTAAACATAATTCTTGGAATGCATTTATTTTCAATGCATCCTGCTATCACCCATGTCATTACAGGTATGTCACAAACTGTTTAGTTTTCTCATCACTTTCAAGTCAACAAGTATTTTTCCACCACCTACTATAAGCCAGATTTAGAGATTACAGTGATGGTAAGACAAAGGTTAATCTGATTATTGGGTATTTTATGGTCTCATGAGGGAAAGAGGATTGGCAAACAAATATCATTAAAGGCACTACTTAGTTTGATCAGAAAGGTGTCAAAGTCAAAGGTAACATTCAGTTTCTGATTACCAAGATTAAAGATAGGGTCTGGACTAAATGGTGTCTCAGCACCTTTCTAATGAAGTTTTGAGTATTATCTTTCCCTTTCTTCTATTGTTTCTTAGATAGATTTATAAATAAGTAGGTAATTGATAAGACCAAAATTTCCAGTGATTTCAGTGGAACGCAGTGATGTGTTTATGAATAGGTACACAATGAACAAAGCCTTTTATCTGCAAATAAGTTTGTGAAATTATGGATTTCTTTGGCACAGGCCTTTAACTTGTTAATGTGCAGTGTATCTCCAAGAAGAAGATTTTATATGCAATGTTTCCTTTTTTTTCCAATCAGGAAAAAAGAAATTACCCAAATAGGCACTTTTATTACTATTTTGAGCTCTCAGAATTACTATTCCCAGTTGTATAGTTTGGGAAATACTAGCTCCAGACCGTTGTAATATTCTAACTGGTCTTCTGAAACAACTTGTCCTACACATGTGCTGGCAAGATAATCCCCCTAAAGAGTTGCTTTCATCAAATTTCCCTGTTCCAAAACCTCCAGTGACTCTATGTGGCCTATACATTAAAGTTAAAACTCTTTAGACCCTCTAGAGATACTGCTTGTAAATTTCTCTCTAACTTTTTCTCTCACAGTGTCCTTAAACAAACTCCAGTCACAATGCTGCTGAGTTCACCGAGATCTGCCTTAGATCCCACCCACTACTTTTCTATGCCTAGAATGCCTTCCCCTCTCCACAAAATTACCGGTTACTTCTCTGATAAAACCCAGTTGGGGCTCTATCTTCTCAACAAATTAGCACAGTATGCAAACTCTAAGCTAGTTACCTGAACCACATTTCGTAAAATTGTTATCTTTTTTATTGCTATTTTTCTTTTAAGTATATATTTTCTGCCCCTTGTGGCTACATTGCATAAGTTCACTGAGGCCAGGCACGAGCCTCACATCCCAGAATTTAGCATATGCTTTTGTACTTAATAGTACCGTTTTAAACGATGATAATGACAAGACTACTGATGACAAAGTAAAAATAAGAAGAAAAGAAACGAATCTAAACCAGGAGTTGCAATGATCATTTACAAACCAAATACAGAGTGGTTTACAAAAATATTCACTAAGTTTTCCAAATGTCAAATTGTAACTGCTCAGGCAAGAGTTTTCAATTTTGATTTCTGACATATCCTAAATGTAGAATATAAGTGAAATATTTGGTAAATATTGAAATTCCATTATTTATTGTTTTCTTCATTTAAATGCTCTTAAGTGGCTTCAGCTTATTTCACATAAAGGAATAGCTTTAATTCAAAATGAGATTTTTATGTCATGCAGAAGGTTTAAATTAGAAGGATGACTCAGTAACAAATATTCTAAAATATTACCTGTTATAATTAATAAATTAATTTGACAAAACATCAAAGTACTAAATAGTTTATCCCTTAATTTTAGGATACAGTCTAACTTACAAAAAAAAACATTTCTCACAAGTCATTTGATCTTGCCCATTGGAAAAAATGTGTGTGGCTTACTAATATTTGTCACTGCAATATTAATCCTGAAATTTGGATAAAATTTAACTTCAGATAACACAAGGCCTTGGTGACTTTCCACCTTGTAAAAAGTCCCATTTTTAGATATAAAATTTCCCCCAATTTATCTTTTTCTAGTAACTGAAAGAAAGGAACAGCTCTTGAACAAATTTTGATTAGGCTAAAAGTTTTTTTTTTTTTTTTTTTAAAGGTATACATTTTGAACCAGAGATGAAAATGAATTCCTTTTAAGATGTAAAAATAACATTGCCCTTTCAGAATATACAGTATGTATTTTTAAAGAAACTGTATTATATTTCAATAGTGTAGTAATTCTTGTCGATGTTATTAATTACCTCAATTATGTCTAGTACTTGCATTAATACGTGCATACTTTCTCCCTTTTTACAAAACCTCTTTTAGAGGCTCTGGAAGGTATAAGCCATGATAGCAATGACCCTGTCAAACTCTTTATCTCTGTAACTCAGGGCCTAGGACTGTGCCTGGCACAAAGTAGACACTTGATAAATATTTGTTAAATAAACAGGTAGCTGGAACATATGCTCCATGAGGAAAATGAATGTGTTTGCGTGTTGTTAGTTAGGAATCTGGCCCTGGGAGTCAGAATTGCAGTGTTGAGTTTAGGTTGCACTATTTCCTAGCTGTGAGGTCTCCCTAAATCTATTCCCTCACCTGCAAAGTGGAATGATAATAGAACCTGCCTCATATTGTTACCATGAGGATTAATCCACATAAATACCTGACACATAGGTAGCACTCAATACAGGCTAGCTGTTATTATCATTATCAACATCATCACTATCTTCTTCATTTTTCTTGTTTACTACTTATCTCCTGTTTTAAGCACATAACATATGCTCAATAAAAATCTGTTACATGGAGAAATTAATCAATGAAGTGCAGCTGTACCTGTATACACAAATATGTTTTGCTACCCTCAGTACACATTTTGTCAGGATTCAGACAAATAGCAAAAAATTTTAAAGCACAACTCAAAGTTAATGTGATTGAGTTTTTCTTATTTGAATCTGCTTTTAAGGGATCTAGTCACATAGTCCCTTGGAGAATAGAGCTCTTTTTATCTCCTTTTTGAATTTCTGGTAGTACGTAACACAGATATTTGCATCATTTGTACTAAAAAATATCCTAGTTAGCAACCAAGTCATGTAAGTAAAAATTAAAACAAATGACCACAGACTAAAGAGTGGGTAAACAGTGGCACTCTCATGATATTTAACTACTTCATCTTAACAAACCAATTTGTAGCATTTATATTTCTTACAATATTGCTGCACATTGAAGTGTTATAGTGAGGATCATTGCTTTTACACTTTCTAACTTAAAACTTCAGTTGAAATTGTGTAAGTAGCAACTAAAGAGTTATATTTCTGTAAAGTGCCTCACTGTGAGTAGACAACAGAAATAAGTCTCAGGTCATATGGCTCTGAGGTATTTAATTCATCACTGACTTACATCCTTTTAGATCTCATGTTTGTAATATTTCTCATCGGAAATGTCCTATATTAAAGAGTACTGATAAGTTTTCTAATTTATTTTGAGCTTAACTCTGCAAAGATGCTATCAGATTATAGAATAGCCTGGTTATATTTAAGGCATATTAGTTTTTTTTTAATTTATAAAATCAATATAAACTTTAGCAGCAAAGAATTTAGGTTTTCTCTTTTTAAAGACAACATAAATAATGAAAAATTATTTTGAGTGGGTGAAGAAAGGAAAGATAAAAGATTCAGATAATAATCTTAAATTCCTCCATTTACTCATTTACATTCTTTGTACAATTATTTTCCATCTCCACTGTATTTTCCAGATTTAAAAAAAGTTAAAAATCTTATAAAATATTCACAAGCCCTTCCTCTTCCCCATGACATTTCCCACAAATGTACTGAAAAAAAAAGAACTGCAAGTTCTAAAAGCTGATTCTCTAAGTCAGTGGTTCTAAAAAATGTTAGCTGTTAGTTTATTCACTATAAAATAACCAGAGTGTGCTTAAGCCTCACCCAGGATTTACTGCTGCTTATGTCTTGGTGACTGAATGGGCATATGTGTCAAGGTGAGAAGAAAGAGGACTGTCCAGTGTTGGCTCATCTATCTAATCCAGCTTCTTCCTAGCTTCTTCTCTCCTTCCTTGCCTCGTTATACTTTCCCAGGCCTGGAGTATGGGCTTCTTCTATGTATTTCCTACCCTGCTGGGGATTCTAGAAACAAGTTCATGTTGAAGCTGCCTGGTCATTCTGGACCAAGGCTGCTGAAATTCCAAATCTTAACTTGAAAGAAATACTAAACAAATGCCAATTTTAAAGCATATATAAATAATCTCCCTCTAATATAATAACTACAAAAATGTACTGACTATGTGTTAGGCATGAGCTAAGTGCTTTACATATATTATTAGCTGCTATCACCTATTAAAAAATAACCCAAACACAAATATTTTTCCAGAAGCAAGTGGAGGTGGGGAGGGTGGTATTATTCTGATTCTGACTTCATTCACTTTTTTTGATAAACTGACTTTTTATTCTCTAGTAACTGGGAATGAGTCTCTCAAAAACAAATAAAGGTTGACGAAGGTGTTGGTGAAAGAAGACTCAGATATTCAAAAGATGCTTCTTTCTACTCAAGTCCAACTATAATCCTGGGAGTCTTCAATATTCTCATGAATAACCTTTCCAAGAGTCTGACTGCTAGATTCCTTGATCTACAATGCTCCTTTCTTCCACTCCATTTCACCTGCCCATTCTTGACATTTTACTCTAGACATTGCAGTATTCTTTTGAAACAATAAATTTAGACATTCCCCCAATTTGGCCACAACGTCCTATCTTTTTAACCATCTTACTAAAATAATTCCCTTTCTTACCTTAAAAAAAAAAAAACCACTTGTAGGGCTTCCAGTCCATTTATCCTTTCCTTTCTTCCTATTAGCCCTTGTTTTGTTTTCACTTCTCAACCTAAGTGCTGGAAGACCATGGTCCAACATTTCATTGTGTTTTCCTAATCTGCTAGGCCCCATTGTCCACTTAAGGTACTTGCCTGAACACTCCAAGGTTGGATAAACCCAGGTGACTGGCTTGTCCCTGGCTAACAGATTGCTGCTCCTACAAACAAATTATCATCAACTACAACTCAGCGCTCAACATTGTTCAACCATTGTACTATGTAATTCTAGACAACTCTCCAAATGTTATCATTTAAAAGTTAAAAAAAATCATAAAGGCTCTAAAAGAAAATAAAAGAGAACATATGCATAATTGTGGGGAGGGACTTATGGCATGACAATAAGAGTGGAAACTAAAAAAATTTGCATTTTTGACTACATAAAAACTAAAAACTATGGTTTGGAAAAAAACCTTAACAAACTCCATAAGCAAAGCAAAAAGATAAAAGGCAAGTAGGCAAAAATATACCACATACGATAAGGACTGTTATCCATCATATATAAAGAACTCCTACTAATCAATAAAGAAGTGACAAAGACTTGGTTGACAAGAAAGACCTGGTAATGTATGAGATAAATATAAATGATCAATAATTAATAAAAATGTGCTCAACCTCACTGCTTACCAAATAAATACAAATTTCACTGATTTTTTTTGCAGAATAACAAAGATTAAAATAACACGTAAGACATAAATGTAAATTTGTATAACTATTTTGCAGGACAATTTGGCTATAATTTTCCAAACTAAATACATGTTTACCTTTTGACCTAGAAATTTCACTTTTTGAAAATTATTTTACAGAAACACTAGCAAAATTGTACAAAGATACCTCAATACTGTTAATATTAGCCAAAAAAGGAAGAAAAATGAGTAACTTTCAATAGATACTGTCCAATGGCAGCATATTCAATCAATTAAATGCAATATGGTTGCTGAAAAGGAGAGAGTTGTATCTACATACAACTACATGAAAAATATCCAAACTACAATAGGTAATATGTACATTTTTTTTGGTAAACAGAACGTATTATTTTTATAATTGGAAAAAAGCAATAAAAGGAAAATCAAGTTATAGGACAATGTGCATATGAGCCTGTTTATTTGGAAGTTTGTGCACACTGTTATGAATAGAAACAGGTTATTTCTCAGGGGTGGTATGATTAGAGAATTTAATTTCTTTTCATCACTTGAAGTTTTTTTTAGAATGGCCATTTTTAAATAAAAAAGTAGATATTTGTATTTGTAAAATGAAGCCTACCTTACATTCTTCACTTTTCAAACCTCTGATTGCAATCTTCCTTTTTCTTTCTTCACCTGGTCTCCTACTTCCAGGCAAAACCAAAATTTATCAGAATGGAATTCTTTAACTTTTCTTTTCTTTCTTTCTTTCTTTCTTTCTTTCTTTCTTTTTTTTTTTTTTTTTTTTTGAGATAGAGTCTTGCTGTGTCACCCAGGCTGGAGTACAGTGGTGTGATTTTGACTCACTGAAACCTTCATCTCCTGGGTTCAAGTGATTCTCCTGCCTCAGCCTCCCAAGCAGCTGGGAATACGGGTGTGCACCACCACACCTGGCTAATTTTTGGATTTTTAGTAGAGACGGAGTTTCACCATGTTGGCCAGACTAGTCTCAAACCGCTGACCTCAGGTGATCCACCTGCCTCGGCCTCCCAGAGTGCTGGGATTACGGGGATGAGCCACTGCGCCTGGCCACTCTTTAACTTTTCACTACCAAATCTGAAGACCTGTCAGCATTAGGCTCATGCTCCTTTCTAAAGGCAAATTTTCTCCTAAATTAAGCTCTCAATCAAATCCTGCCTTATCTTCAAACGCATTTCCATTCTATAGCCTAATTATCTGCATCTTCACATTTGGCCTAGCTATTTATACAATTTATAATCATTCAAGTCTCTTTCATCTTAAACAAATAAACTAAAACCTCCGTTGACTCCTCCTTTTCTTCGAGTTGTTTCAAAAGTTTTCCTTTTTCCTTCTTAGTCATTTCCTTTTCTTTTTAAAAAATTTTATGTATTTATACAATGATCTCTCTCTCGAGCCTCAGCCAATATATTTAAGTTGATGGGTGCAGCACACCAACATGGCACAAGTATACATATGTAACAAACCTGCACGTTATGCACATGTACCCTACAACTTAAAGTATAATAATAATAAATAAATTAAAAAAAAAAAGAATGCACTATGTACAAGTCAATACATATTAACTGATGAATTTTTGTCAAAAAGCTTACCAGGCAAAATAAACATCATGATTATTCTCTTAAAAAAAAAAAAATACTTTAGTGTCCATTTCTACTTGGAGGTCTTGCAGGCACCTCAAACTCAGTATGTCAAAACTGAACTCATCATTCTCCTAAAAATATTTTCTCTGTTAATGATAGTCATCCATACAATTGCCCAAACCAAAAGCCTGGACAGCAAATTGATGCTTCTGCGCTATTACCCAAGAGAGCCCATCAATATTCAGGACCCACTGAGTTTCCTAAACAGCTCTCAAATCAAATGATTTTCTCCATCTCCACTGCCTCATCCAGGTCATCATGATCTAACCAGCCTTGCTTTTAGTCCTGTAACTCTCTTAATCCATTACCCTTATCATAGCTAGAATGTTCACTGAAAAATTAAGATCTAATCATATTATATTCCCTTTGTTAGAATCCCTTTTCCAAGTTTTTACAAGGCTGAGAAAGCTCTCCATGACCTGGCTCCTGCTTATTTCTCTAGTGTCATTTCTTTTTATCATCCTACCCTCATACTCTATTCTCCAGCAATACTGGACTTTTTTTTAGTAGTCAAATGTACCACATATTCTCTTGCCTTTGCTTGGAACTCGAAACACTAATTTCTGTGCCACCACCCTCATCCCCTACACATAATTTTACTCTCACTGACCTAGAATGGCTAACTTACATTTTTTGGGCCTTTACTTTTCAATAGCAGGGGCCATACTTGTTGTTAGGGTTGTGTCCTTAGCACCTAGTATAGAACCTGGCACATGGCAAGTGCTGAGTGGCTGAATATAAGTGAAGGGTATTATATAAAAAACTGGCATTAAAAGGGCTGATGAACTGTTAAAAGTTTTACTGCCATCACCAGACTAGGCCAAGTTAGTTTCCCATAATGCTAAGACACAACATTCTCCTACACATCTGCCCATATAACTAAGAAAGATATTTATCGGGAGTCAAGCTAGTCCTTAGACTCACCTTCTGCTCTTTTCTTTTACCTTCAAACCCAACAGAAATGGGCCAGAAATGTGGATATGTGGCAGATATTCAAAATTATTTATGTCTAGAAACAAAATTTAAAATTTCACCCTAGAAAACTTGTTTTCTCTTTTTTTTAAATTATACTTTATGTTCTAGGGTACATGTGCACAACGTTCAGGTTTGTTACAAACGTATACATGTGTCATGTTGGTGTGCTGCACCCATTAAGTCGTCATTTACATTAGGTATATCTCCTAATGCTATCCCTCCCCCTCCCCCGACCCCACAACAGGCCCCGGTATGTGATCTTCCGCTTCCTGTGTCCAAGTGTTCTCATTGTTCAATTCCCATCTATGAGTAGGAACATGCGGTGTTTGGTTTTCTGTTCTTGCGATAGTTTGCTGAGAATGATGGTTTCCAGCTGCATCCACGTCCCTACAAAGGACACAAACTCATCCTTTTTTATGGCTGCATAGTGTTCCATGGTGTATATGTGCCACATTTTCTTAATCCAGTCTGTCACTGATGGACATTTGGGTTGGTTCCAACTCTTTGTTATTGTGAATAGTGCTGCAATAAACATATGTGTGCATGTGTCTTTATAGCAGCATGATTTATAATCCTTAGGGTATATACCCAGTAATGGTATTGCTGGGTCAAATGGTATTTCTGGTTCTAGATCCTTGAGGAATCGCCACAGTGTCTTCCACAATGGTTGAACTAGTTTACAGTCCCACCAACAGTGTAAAAGTGTTCCTATTTCTCCACATCCTCTCCAGCACCTGTTGTTTCCTGACTTTTTAATGATTGCCATTCTAACTGGTGTGAGATGGTATCTCATTGTGGTTTTGATTTGCATTTCTCTGATGGCCAGTGATGACGATAATTTTTTCATGCGTCTGTTGGTTGCATAAATGTCTTCTTTTGAGAAGTGTCTGTTCATATCCTTTGCCCACTTTTTGATGGGGTTGTTTGTTTTTTTCTTGTAAATTTGTTTGAGTTCTTTGTAGGTTCTGGATATTAGCCCTTTGTCACATGAGTTTCACTCTTGTTGTCCAGGCTGGAGTATAACGGCGCAATCTCAGCTCACTGTAACCTCTCCCTCCCCGGTTCAAACAATTCTCCCAGTGAGATCAAAGCAGAAGGTGGGCAATTTCTGCATTTCCAACTGAGGTACCCAGCTTATCTCATTGGAACTGGTTAGACAGTGGGTGCAGCCTACAGAGGGTGAGCTGAAGCAGGGTGGGGCATCTCATCTGGGAAGCCCAAGAGGTTGAGGAACTCCCTCCCCTAGTCCAGGGAAGCTGTGAGGGACTATACCATGAGGGATTGTGCCGTGAGGAATGGTGCCTTCCAGTCCAGATACTACACTTTCCCATGGTCTTTGTAACCCGCAGACCAGGAGATTCCCTAGAGTGCCTACACCACCAGGGCCTAAGTTCCAAGCACAAAACTGGGCAGCTGTTCCGGCAGACAACGAGCTAGCTGCAGGAGCTTCTTTTCATACCCCAGTGGCACCTGGAACACCAGCAAGACAAAATGGTTCAATCCCCTGGAAAGGGGGCTGAAGCCAGGGAGCCAAGTGGTCTAGCTCAGTGGATCCCATCCCCACGGAGCCCAGCAAGCTAAGATCCACTGGCTTGAAATTCTCACTGCCAGCACAGCAGTCTGAAGTTGACCTGGGATGCTCCAGCTTGGTGCGGAGAAGGGTGTCAGCCATTACTGAGGCTGGAGTAGGCAGTTTTTCCTTCACAGAATTAACAAAGATGCCGGGAAGTTCAAACTGGGCAGAGACCACCACAGCTTGGCAAAGATGCTGTAGCCAGACTGCCTCTCTAGATTCTTCTTCTCTGGGCAGGGCATCTCTGAAAGAAAGGCAGCAGTACCAGTCAGGGGCTTATAGATCAAACTCCCATCTCCCTGGGACACAGCACCTGGTGGAAGGGGTGGCTATGGGGGCAGTCTCAGCAGAATTAAACGTTCCTGCCTGCTGGCTCTGAAGAGAGCAGCGGATCTCCCAGCACAGCACTTGAGCTCTGCTAAGGGACTGACTACCTCCTCAAGTGAGTCCCTGACCCCCATGCCTCCTGACTGGGAGACACCACCCAGCAGGGGTTGATAGACACCTCATACAGGAGAGCTCCAGCTGGCTCTCCTGTGTCCCTGATGGGTGACCCTCAGGGATGAAGCTTCCAGAGGAAGGAACAGACAGGAATCTTTGCTGTTCTGCAGCCTCTGCTGGTGATACCCAGGCAAACAGGGTCTGGAGTGGACCTCCAGCAAACTCCAGCAGACCGGCAGCAGCGGGGCCTGTTAGAAGGAAAACTAATGAACAGAAAGGAATAGCATCAACATCCACAAAAAGAACGACCACACAAAAACCCCTTCTGAAGGTCACAACATCAAAGACGAAAGGTAGATAAATCCACAAAGATGAGGAAAAAACACTGCAAAAAGGCTGAAAATTCCAAAAATCAGAATGCCTCTTCTCCTCCAAATGATCACAACTCCTGGCCAGCAAGGGAACAAAATGGAACAGAGAATGAGTTTGACAAATTGACAGAAGTAGGCTTCAGAAGATGGGTAATAACAAACTCCTTCGAGCTAAAGGAGCATCTTCTAACCCAATGCAAGGAAGTTAAGAACCTTGAAAAAAGGTTAGAGGAATTGCTAACTAGAATAATCAGTTTAGAGAAGAACATAAATGACCTGATGGAGCTCAAAAACACAGCATGAGAACTTCCTAAAGCATATACAAGTATCAATAGCCAAGTTGATCAAGCAGAAGAAAGGATATCAGTAATTGAACATCAACTTAATGAAATAAAGCATGAAGACAAGATTGAAAAACAATGAAAAGGAATGAACAAACCCTCCAAGAAATATGAGACTATGTGAAAAGACCAAACCTATGTTTGACTGGTGTACCTGAACGTGATGGGGAGAATGGAACCAAGTTGGAAAACACTCTTCAGGATATTATCCAGGAGAAATTCTCCAACCTAGCAAGACAGGCCAACATTCAAATTCAGGAAATACAGAGAACACAATAAAGATGCTCCTCGAGAAGAGCAACCCCAAGACACATAATCGTCAGATTCAACCAAGGTTGAAATAAAGGAAAAAATGTTAAGGGCATCCAGAGAGAAAGGTCACGTTACTCATAAAAGGAAGCCCATCAGAGTAACAGTGGATCTCTCTGCAGAAACCCTACAAGCCCGAAGAGTGTGGGGACCAATATTCAACACTCTTAAATAAAAGAATTTTCAACCCAGAATTTCATATCCAGCCAAACTAAGCTTCATATACAAAGGAGAAATAAAATCCTTTACAGACAAGCAAAGGCTGAGAGATTTTGTCACCACCAGGCCTACCTTACAAGAGCTACTGAAGGAAGCACTAAATATGGAAAGGAAAAACTGGTACCTACCACTGCAAAAACACACCAAATTGTAAAGAACATCGACACTATGAAGAAACTGCATTAACTAATGGGCAAAATAACCAGCTAGCATTATAATGACAGGACCAAATTCACAAATAACAAGGTTAACCTTAAATGTAAACAGGTTAAATGCCACAATTAAAAGACACAGACTTGCAAATTAGATAAAGAGTCAAGACCCATCAGTGCACTGTATTCAGGAGACCCATCTCACAGACAAAGTCACACATAGGCTCAAAATAAAGCAATGGAGGAATATTTGCCAAGCAAATGGAGAGCAAAGTAATAATAATAATAATAATAAAATAAAATAAGCAGTGGTTGCAATCCTAGTCTCTGATAAAACATACTTTAAACCAACAAAGATCAAAAGAGACAAAAAAGGGCATTACATAATTGTAAAGGGATAGATGCAAAAAGAAGAGCTAACTATCCTAAATATATATGCACCCAATTCAGGAGTATCCAGATTCATAAAGCAAGTTCTTAGAGACCTATAAAGAGACGTAGACTCCCACACGATAATAGTGGGAGACTTTCACACTCCACTGTCAATATTAGATAGATCAACGAGACAGAAAATTAACAAGGATATTCAGGACTTGAACTCAGCTCTGGACTAAGCAGACCTAATAGACATCTACAGAACTCTCCACCCCAAATCAATAGAATACACATTCTTCTCAACCCCACATCACACTTATTCTAAAATTGGCCACATAATTGGAAGCAAAACACTCCTCGGCAAATGCAAAGTAATGGAAATCATAATAAACAGTCTCTCACACCACAGTGCAACCAAATTAGAACTCAGGATTAAGAAACTCAAGAAACTCACTCAAAACAGCACAACTACATGGAAACTGAACAACCCGCTCCTGAATGACTATTGGGTAAATAACAAAATTAAGGCAGAAATAAGTAAGTTCTTTGAAACCAATGAGAACAAAGACATAACGTACCAGAATCTCTGGGACACAGTGAAAGCAGTGTTTAGAGGGAAATTTATAGCACTAAATGCCAACAAGAGAAAGCAGGAAAGATTTAAACTCGACACCTTAACATCACAATTAAAAGAACTAGAGAAGCAAGAGCAAACAAATTCAAAAGCTACCAGAAGACAATAAATAACTAAGATCAGAGCAGAATTGAAGGAGGCAGAGACATGAAAAACCCTTCAAAAAAAAAAAATCAATGAATCTAGGAGCTGTTTTTTTTTTTAAAAGATCAACAAAATAGATAAACTGCTAGCCAGACTAACAAAGAAGAGAAGTATAAAGAAACAAATAGACACAAGAAAAGATGATAAAGGGAATATCACCACTGATCCCACAGAAATACAAACTACCACTATAGAGAATACTATAAACAACTCTATGCAAATAACCTAGAAAATCTAGAAGAAATGGATAGATTCCTGGACATATACCCTCCCAAGTCTAAACCAGGAAGAAGTCAAATCCCTGAATAGACCAATAACAAGTTCTGAAATGGAGGCAGTAATTAATAGCCTACCAACCAAAAAAAGTCCAGGACCAGATGGATTCACAGCTGAATTCTAGCAGAGGTACAAAGAGGAGCTGGTACCATTCCTTCTGAAACTATTCCACACAGTAGAAAAAGAGGGAATCCTCCCTAACTCATTTTATGAGGCCAGCATCATCCTGAGACACAACACAAAAAAGAAAACTTCAGGTCAATATCTCTGATGAACATCGATGCAAAAATCTTCAATAAAATACTGGCAAACGAAATCCAGCAGCACATCAAAAAGCTTATCCACCACGATGGAGTCTGCTTCATCCCTGGGATGTAAGGCTGGTTCAACATACGCAAATCAATAAACATAATGCATCACATAAACAGAACCAATGAAAAAAACCACGATTATCTCAATAGATGCAGAAAAAGCCTTCAACAAAATTCAACACCGTTTCATGCTAAAACTCTCAAAAAATTAGGTATTGATGGAACGTATCTCAAAATAATAAGAGCTATTTGTGACAAACAGTCAATATCATACTGAATGTGCAAAAACTGGAAGCATTCCCTTTGAAAACTGCCACAAGACAAGGATGCCCTCTCTCACCACTCCTATTCAACACAGTATTGGAAGTTCTGGCCAGGGCAATCAGGCAAGAGAAAGAAATAAAGGGTATTCAAATAGGAACAGAGGAAGTCAAATAGTCTCTGTTTGCAGATGTCATGACTGTATATTTAGAAAACCCCATCGTTTCAGCCCCAAGTCTCCTTAAGCTGATGAGCAACTTCAGCAAAGTCTCAGGATACAAAATCAATGTGCAAAAATCACAAGCATTCCTATACACCAATAATAGACAAACAGAGAGCCAAACCATGAGGGAATTCCCATTCACAATTGCTACTAAGAAAATAAAATACCCAGGAATACAACTGACAAGGGATGTGAAGGGCCCTTTTAAGGAGAACTACAAACCACTGCTCAAGGAAATGAGAGGACACAAACGAGTGGAAAAACATTCCATGCTCATGGATAGGAAGAATCAATATTGCGAAAATGGCCATACTGCCCAAAGTATTTATAGATTCAATGCTATACCTATGAAGCTACCATTAACTTTCTTCACATAGTTAGAAACAACTACTTTAAATGTCATATGGAACCAAAAAAGAGCTCACATAGCCAAGACAATCCTAAGCACAAAGAAAAAAGCTGAAGGCATCACGCTACCTGACTTCAAACTATACTATAAGGCTATGGTAACCAAAACAGCATGGTACTGGTACCAAAACAGATCTGTAGACCAGTGGAACTGAACAGAGGCCTTGGAAATAACACCACACATCTACAACCATCTGATCTTTGACAAAAATGACACAAACAAGCAATGGGGAAAGGATTCCCTATTTAATAAACGGTGTTAGGAAAACTGGCTAGCCATATGCAGAAAACTGAAACTGGACCCCTTCCTTACACCTTATACAAAAATTAACTCAACATGGATAAAAGACTTAAACATAAGACCTAAATCCATAAAAATTCCAGAAGAAAACCTAGGCAATACCATTCAGGACATAGGCATGAGTAAAGACTTCAGGACTAAAACAGCAAAAGCAATGGCAACAAAAGCCACAATTGACAAATGGGAACTAATTAAACTAAAGAGCTTCTGCACAGCAACAGAAACTATCATGAGAGTGAACAGGCAACCTACAGAATGGGAGAACATTTTTGCAATCTATCCATCTGATAAAGAGCTAATATCCAGAATCTACAAAAACTTAAACAAGTTAACAAGAAAAAAACCATCCCATCAAAAAATAGGTGAAGCATATGCACAGACACTTCTCAAAAGAATATATTTATGTGGCCAACAAACATATGAAAAAAAGCTCATCATCACTGGTCATTGGAGAAATGCAAATCAAAACCACAATGAGATACCATCTCACGCCAGTTAGAATGGTGATCATTAAAAAGTCAGGAAACAACAGATGCTGGAGAGGATGTGGAGAAATAGGAACGCTTTTACACTGTTGGTGGGAGTGTAAATTAGTTCACCCATTGTGGAAGACAGTGTGGCAATTCCTCAAGGATCTAGAACCAGAAATACCATTTGACCAGCAATCCCATTACTGGGTATCTACCCAAAGGATTATAAATCATTCTACCAGAAAGATACATGCACGTGTATGTTTACTGCAGCACTGTTCACAATAGCAAAGACCTGGATCCAACCCAAATGCCCATCAATGACAGAGTGGATAAAGAAAATGTGGCACATATACACCACGGAATACTATGCATCCATAAAAAAGGATGAGTTCATGTCCTTTGCAGGGACATGGATGATGCTGAAAACCATAATTCTCAGGAAACTAACACAAGAACAGAAAACCAAACAATGCATGTCCTCACTCATAAGTGGGAGTTGAGCAATGAGAACACATGGACATGCGGGGGGAACATCACACACTTGGGCCTGTTGGGGGGTGGAAGACTAGGGGAGGGATAGCATTAGGAGAAATATCTAATGTAGATGATGGGTTGATGGGTACAGCAAAGCACCATGGCACGTGTATACCTGTGTAACAAACCTGCATGTTCTGCACATGTATCCCAGAATTTAAAGTATCTATAAAAAATCCCACAAACGCAATGAACTCCTTAGCCTGTCCCCTGTCATCTCATTCACACTTATAACTTTTATTTTCTTCCTTCTCCATTCATACTAATGATGCATCTGTCAACATCCTTTTTTGCTATTACAAACGTTTATGTCACACGTCCTGTACTTTTAAGCCCTAGCTCATGCTGACAACCCTAGTTGAAATATTCTTCCTCCTTTCTATGAATCTTCAAATCCTACCCATCTTTCAAGGTTCAGTTTAACGGATCTCTCCTTCTCAATCCCTCAATGTCTTATTGGATCTGATGATTAGATAGAATCACATCGTCTCCTAAATTTCTCTATTACTTAGATCAATAGCTCCTTTGCAATCCTCATCCCTTTCTTCTTGAAGTATTATATTACAGCACGAATGGGGATGGTATTGATTCAATGTGTTACTCATTCTTGGTAATACTTAGATCTTAGATTTTACTATTGTCTTAGAGACTAATGTGGAGAATGCAGTAGCAAGAGAAAGATTTTTTTCTTTGGTATGGGTCAAAAATACCACAATGTCTGCCACATCCATGGCTCTCCTCTCTTCACATTACTGTCTTTTTTAAAAAGGACAAGTGGCCGGATGCAGTGGCTCAAGCCTATAATCCCAGCACTTCGGCAGGTGGAGGTGGGTGGATTGCCTGAGGTGAGGAGTTTGAGACCAGCCTGGCCAACATGGTGAAACCCTGTCATTTCTAAAAATACAAAAATTAGCCAAGCATGATTGTGGATGCCTGTGATCCCAGCTACTCAGGAGGCTGAGACAGGAGAATTGCTTGAACCTGAGAGGCAGGGATTGCAGTGAGCTGAGATGGCACCACTGCATTCCAGCCTGGGTGACAAAGTGAGACTCTGTCTCAAAAAAGAAAAAAAAAAAAAATGGTGGGGGGACAGGTTTAGTTAGATCTTCCCGTTGTTAGTGAGAAAAACGATAATCCATCTCTCTATTAGCATGTTTATTTAGTGTTTACTTATTTTCCCATCTGTTCTCTTCTCAAATCTTTTTTTTTTAATGGGATAGGTTCATCTCATCAGACCTAATAATTACTAGTTTTCTCTTCCCTTTGGATTTTGACCCTTTCTATATCTCTCCCCTTTACAAACGCTTGGGAAGTACATATAGTATCTGGCTCTCTTGACCCATCCCTGTAACAATCGCTCGCCTTCTTTAAAGTTTTTGTTTAAACATTCTTTCTTATCAAGTCATTTTATGACATAATTAAATAGCTAAATAATCTTACAAACAGCAAACTGAATAAAAATCTTACCTCATATGACACCAAGCCTTTATGTTTTTAAAATATTTTGCCCCAATACAATTCTTCTTTACTTCTTATATACTTTTCTTGTTTAATTTGTGTTTGTATGATGCCCTCATAATGAATTCAAACAACTAACCAACAAAGAGAAAGTTTACTCTTAATGAAACAATTTTTTAACAAAAATAATGCAGGGAATTAATTTATAAATCACATTGTTTCTTACCACTTCAGCACACCACATTTTCCCTGCTGGTACGAGTGCAATGCTGTGTTTTATGCTGTTAACATGTAAAGAAACAAACTTTTTATTGAAATAAAAACCCCTACTAAGCTGGTAGAATGAAGCATATTTTAATATAGATATTTTAATTATTCTTAATTAAAACCTTACAGAGATCTTGCATTTGTGCTCTATGGAAAGTTCATATCCATATATTTAAAGAAGCAGTTTGCTTTAGAGTTTAACCATTTTAAAAAATGCCTCTAACACTAGAATCTTATGTAACTTGAAAAATATAGTCTCAGACATATTTTATAAAAAATTGCAATACAGTCCTCAGAATAACCCTTGGAAGAATATTTTGGTAAGAATGATTTTCAGAATTTGGAGGCTGGGTTAAAGGGCTCAGGAAGGTTGAAGTATGCACCTTTAGCAAGTAAAAAACTATATATAATTGATCTCAAGATGGAGCCTGAAGTTTTTTGTTTCTAATTCTCTGTTGACTATCCTTGAATGGTAATTTTGCTTTCGGTTATTTCCAGGTTGGCATCCCCAATGCATTACATTTATTAATTAATTCAACAAATATTTGTTAAAGTGCCTGTCTACTTTGTGCCAGGCACTGATCCAGGTGCTAGGGATGTACAAGTGAGCCAAATTGACAAAGCTTACATCCTAGTGAGGAGTAGTTGAGGCCAACAAATCACAAATATAACAAATAGCTAAAATATATAGAAGGCTAGACTGCCATAAATGCCATATAAAAATGAAACAGAACAGAGAAGGGATAGAAATGCAATTTCAAATGAGGCAGTCAGGATAGGAAACACTGAGAAGGTGATATTTGAACAAAGATCCGAAGAAAATGAGGGGTGAGCCTGTCAGGTATCTAAGGTGGTTCATTCTAGGCAGAGGCCAATGCAAACAAGCTGAAATAACTCACTGCATGTCAGCCTCTGCTAATACCAGGAAAGTAATTTAATCGAAGCAAAATTTTACAGATGAACACCCTAATATTTGTGATATGCTTTTATTACATTTTATTTAACATTCATCCAATAAATATTCACCAAGTACAAACTATATGCTAGGCATTGAAGCAATAATGATTATTAGACACACATTTTGTCCTCATGAAGCTTACAGTTTAATGTAGGTGAGACAGGCAATAGATACTGCACAGTAACATATGCTATGGTGGGGGTGGTGCAGGGTGCCATAGGGACAGAGAATAGAAGCTCTTCCAGGTTACAGGAGATAGGATTTTAGAGATAAAACTCCTAGAAATTAAAGTCTTTCATTTTGGCTCCCAACAGCATAGTTATCCGAATAGACTGAATATAGAACCAAATAATAAATGCTGTACAACATCCTCACAACATCCTATGTAGTAAGCCCTACTCTTATCAGTTCTCAGGTGAAGGAATGGAAGTACAGAGAGAGTGGCAAGTTGACAATAGTTACAGAGATAGAAAAGTGGCACAGAAAGGAAACAAACTCAGGCAGTCTGGCTTCAGAGCCTGTGCTTTTAACCACTATCTTAAACATACTCTCTGAGCAGCATGCATGTGTGATAATTTGTTAATGAATACAGTCCTCTAGGTATTTTCTTTCTTTCTTTTTTTTTTTTTTTTTTTTCTGTCACCCAGAATCTCCGCCTCCTGGGTTTACACCATTCTCCTGCTTCAGCCTCCCGGGTAGCTGGGACTACAGGCGCCCGCCACCACGCCCGGCTAGTTTTTTGCATTTTTTAGTAGAGACGGGGTTTCACCGTGTTAGCCAGGATGGTCTTGATCTCCTGACCCCGTGATCCGCCCATCTCAGCCTCCCAAAGTGCTGGGATTACAGGCGTGAGCCACCGCGCCCGGCCTCTAGGTATTTTCTAGCTGCGTATAGGTGAGGCTTGGCTCAGACTATCTGAATAGTTTGCTTCTCAAAAAAGTTCTTATCAGCATGACCTAGAATGTGGAAAGACTATTTTTGTCTAAAAATTAAAATCAAATCATCTTATTCATACTGTGATGTGAACTTCTGACACTGGTATTCACTAACCATTAATATAAAAAGAATGCACTAGGAACAGCTCTTTGGAATCCCCTTCCCTCTGTCTTTCGACATTCTCGGTAAGTGAAGAACCAGCTCCCTGTTAATTTGACTGCTGTCTATTGAGTGCAATGGATTTTGCAAAATGTCCAGAGTCCACAAATAAATTTAAAAATCTGTCCTCCCCTGGAACTTCAGGCTTGTGCTCAGACACTACCTTCACAGTTAGACAACAGTCTGGTTTCTGCTGAGACTGCCAGTAAAGACAACAGGGATGTTCTGGACCAAGTTTCAAGTTACGTGACTTCTAAACTACTAAAAAGTTGTTAGATGACAGCCATTCTAGGTAGAAATGTCACTAGTACACTAGATGAAAAATCTAGATGAGATCAGAACAGAGGCCCAGAGGCCCATGTGGCTGCAGGAGCGGGCTATGGAGCCTTGTAGAACTATGTATTCCCTCTGTCCAGCTCCTTGACTAGTTAGACACCTGGAGATTCCAACTGGGATTGCACAAATTCTATCTGGTGAGGAGATAACATTTTTTGACAATAATAAGTAACACAAATTCTAGGTGAAATTCTTAGACATAAACAAAAGAAAGAATAATTGTATATAAATATATGGAAACAGCAGGCTTGGGAATTGGAATCCTATCATTTTTAAGACCATTGATACTTTTCTAATAATATTCTTAGCAGAAAGCCATTGAATAATTTAGCAAAAATTGTATGAATATTTACACAACTTACATGCATATATCTTTACTGTACAACTTGGTTATTTTCAGGTATGATGTACCTAACATTAGATAACATTGAAGCTTCCTGTCTCATAAATCATCCCTAAGGCTGAATCCATCAAAACGGAATATACTAACAGCTTTACTGATGGGGAGACATAGAATATTAGAGAAAAGTTAGATTCAGGTATACACTTTAAACAGAAAAGGAAGAAAAATGATTTTATCAACTGAATTTAGGGTAATGGTAGTTATAATGATAAAAGTAGTCAGAATAGGATAAAGGAATTTTGAAAAAAAATGGTGATCAAAGATTAATGCTAAATTGAAATAGAATGCCAATGCTATTATCTGAGTGTTACTATCTCCTGCAGCAGAAGGAATCATAATCAATTTTCTATTTATAAAGAGAGTCCTACTTATTATGAAAGGAAAATACTGACCAGGCTTATAGAGATGGCAACATAATGCAACAGTTGTGATTACTAATTTTTAGTTTTATCTTAATCCCATGTTCCCTTCAAAGCAGATAAACATTTCCACATTATGTAAATAACATACAGATTTTAAAGTTCAGTAAATAAAAATATATAACAAAATATGTAACGGCTACACCTAAGTACTTACTATTATCCTGGATAGAACTTTTATTGAGACATTAAAAACATACTCTCTCTCTAAAACACTAGATTGCCTCTGAGAGATAAAGAATTCATAAATTTACAATGGTAACCAAATGAAAACACAGAGTAAACTTTCGAGATGAAAATATGGCTCTCCTAACCAAACGCTGAAAAACAAGAGCAATGTAATACGCACTAGATTCATATTGTGGGGAATGTGTTTGTATCTAATCTAATGCTTGCATACATTATTCCTATGCTTTGAGAACAGAATAACAATTGTAATTTTGCTCTGAATCAAAATAACAGAATCTGTCATTTGACATGCTGTAGTGTTTGCACTTTCATTATTGTTCATAGAATAATTGTATGCTTCTTTTTACTGTTATTTTGTAGCAGTTTATCTCTTTTAAAATGCTATTCAAATGAGCTTCAGCATGAATCTCAAAGTCAAAATCAGTCACTATGTTTTAGCAGACACTTTCAATATGCCCATACATATACTTATGCATATCTGTTTTGATAAAATGTGATTCTTATATGCATAGTATGTTATTTCACCACAATTTGCATTGCTATAATAGGTTATTGACTGATTTTTCAGTTTCAGGGACTAAGGTAGTATTCAGTAATGAATGAGTGCTACAAGTTTATTGCAAGTGCCCAAGGTTCACTCACCCCAAGCAATTTAGTCAATAACCAATTTTTATACTTCTATCTCCTTCAAAATTCCAAACCAATAATCCCTGTTTTTTTTTTTTTTAATTATTTCAGTATCAGACTAACATTTCCCATAGAAATCAATATGGGTGCGATCCATTAGCCAAAAATCTGCAGCACTGCAATGCAAACATATTAAAAATATTGATCTTGCAGAGCTACTGATGTTTTGATTGACTTTAATGTTTGTAAGCAGCAATAACAGAATTTCAATGACTGAAACAAACTTTTGATTAAAATTATAGATCTTTTGTGGGGAATTTGCTATTTTACTGGTTTAAAGCATATCACATGGCTTACTTGCTTGCCGTAAATGAGTGCAGTGGGATATACTTATCCAATTCCTTATTTGTAAATATGTAGTCCATCACAGCTTACACATCTTTAATCTACTTTGAACTGCCCCGACATTTCAATTCAACTTCTCATTATAGCACATGGTGGGGTGATGTTTTCAGATTAAGAGTAGTAGGAATTGAGAGCTTTAATCCTTATTTTACTATTATGCAACCTGAGGCATTTTATTCTCAGTTTAAATTCCCCAAATGTAAAAATGGAATTAACCTTGGGAATCGATGAACATTCTTATTACATTTTGAGATCAGTGGACAGTAAAGACCATAACTTATACATACAAAAGATTATCTGACCCAAAGATATGTCCCTTAAAGGAAGCACAGAATTTTGCAGCCATTTAGTGATCACCTAGCAATGCTCTCATTTTATATATGAAGAGACTAAGGTCCTAAAAGGTACAGACAACACAAGGAGCTCCTCACTGAGGCCTTTCCTGCAGTCTATATAAAACATACCACCGGGCCCCATCAGGTACTCTCTCACCACTTAGCCTACTTAATTTTTATTCTAACATCACTATCTAAAACATATACTTTATATGTCGATTTGTCTATCTAGTATCTATTTTCTCTTCTGAAATGTAAGCTCTATGCAACAGGAATTTTGCTCATCCTTTTCATAGCCAAATCCCTAGTATTCAGAAAAGTACCTGACATATAGAGGGCTCAATAAGCATTTCTGAATAAATGAAGGAAAGAAGGAGCCAGATCTACTAATGGAAGGGTTGGGTTGGATAGGGGTGAAGTAGGCTTGATTCTCTTAACTCTCAGTCCAGTGTTGCTATGAGGCTTCCTTCTTAATATGTTCCCTTCACTTTCCTGGGTTCCCAGATGTAAGTATCAAAGGGAATTTGCATCCATATTTATTATACATATTTTTGTTAAAGTTCACAGATATTTTCAAGTTTAAGAGTTTCATTATTTAATTATTAATCCTTTGCCTGGATTTTTTTTCTCCATTCGTTTGCTCTACCTTCCACCATGTTAACACTGTCATGATTCTTTATTTTTACTTGTGACATTTTATTGGAATAAAAAGATCGATAGTTTAAAGAAAAAATGAAAATTAAAAATGACCCATTTATCAGCTGCTTATTTCATTTCTAGTACAATGACTCCCATAGAGTCCTTCTGGAAAAACACCAAGGTATAACTTGCAAATGTGCAGGGACTTCGGCCTCCTCATGAATCTTATCAGCTTTCCCCAAATTACCCTAAACACATACACAATATATTTGTAAGTATAAAATACAGCTTGAAGACAAATTCCCTGGTCCTCTTCCAGAGGCTGCTACCATGGCAAACCTTTAGGAACTGCCTCTGGTGCTGCCACTCTCTGGTGGGTGTCGGGGAAGAAGTGTGGTTTGCAACTATCAGATCTGGATTAGAATCTCAACTCTCCCACTTACAAACCACGTGAACCTCTGTTTACTCATATGTAAAAAAAGATCATAACACCCACTATAAACATAAGCTGTCAGGAGCAAACAAGATGCACATAAAGTGAATGCTACAAAGTAGGGATGCAAACAGGGTTAATTGCCTTTTTACCTTCACGCATTTGTGAAAAAAATAGCTAACTTAATGCTTTCTCTTCCTTAGTGCACTGAAAAGGTGTTTAGATATTTATGTGAGATCACTAATGGTTTTTGGGAATCAATAAGAGGCAGAATGGAAGGTAAAACTATTTCAAAGAACTGACAGATGTGATCAAGTCGCTAAATGATGTACTGTAGTTACTAGAGAAGGTATCTCTATACAAGTACCAGTGGCCTAAGGGTGGCAAGTGATGCTACATTTTGAGCAGGGATGATGCCATTTCTTTCTTCCACTTGCCCCCACAATCTGGCTATTCCATCTCTGTAAGCAGTCCGGTGCCCTCAGTACCCTAATATTCTCACATGCCTTAATCCATTCCTGTAAGCCACCTTCAGTCTCATAAACACCTACCCTCAATCTGCTATTAAAAACAGCACCCTATCAGCAGCTCCGTCTGAACACTCACTGAGACTCCTGATGTCTATCTGTCGCTCTGGAGTTGCAAAGCTGGTAAGCTCAGGATGATCTCTCATGGGGCTATTAAAGGTCTAGGGGCCGTAAGCTAGGCTAGTCCTTTCAAAGTGGCATCATACTGCATGATGACTCAAAATGGCTTCAAAGAACGCAAAGGTTACCTGCTAGGAGATGTGCATCTGAGGGAAGAGCAACAAAATATTACAGAGAATGACAGGTTTTCTTAAAGGTTTATTTTTACTTTTAAAAATAAGGACTGTTAAGTATGAGATGATGGAAAAGGCCAGTATGCCAACAGGAGAAAATGGTTCTTTTTATTATTTCTGCCCAAGTATGTAGTGGACTTGCAATGAACTTATAACTCACACCTGTAATCCTAGTACTGTGAGAGGCTGAGGCGGGAGGATCACTTGACTAGTCTATAAGCATAGGGAGACTCTGTCTCTACAAAACAAAACAAAAATAAATAAAATTAGTTGGGCCTTGTGGCAAGCACCTGTAGTCCCAGCTACTTGGGTGGCTGAGAGGGGAGGATCGCTTGAGCACAGGAGGTCAAGGCTGCAGTGAGCCTTGATCATGCCACTGCACTCCAAATTCGGTGATAGAGTGAGACCCTGTCTCAAACCACCCCCCAAAACAAAGAAACAAACAGAAAACCCCAAACAAGAAAAACTAGTAACCCTGGCATCACTGATTCTCTGCTACTCCCTTAGCACTGCTATTACTCTGGCTCTGCAGTAGAAAGCCTGACTGAAACACATGCCTGATTTAATCACACACCATCCAATGTGTTAGTGGTACCACAGGGAGTGTGTCCCCTTTGCTCTCCAGGCCACTGCTAGAACCATCAGATCTTCACTTTTTGGGGACTATTTACCTCTTTGAGAATATGAGAAGAGCTCTGATTCTCCTCCACATAAACTAATTGTATGTAATCTACCAATTCAATACAGAATTTCAAAGGGTTCATACAACTCACTACCCACTCATCCATAAATCCCTCAGGCCTTGGGGGTATTCAAGGGCAATCAATCCTCTTGTGTTGGAAAATATCAAGATGCCTGCTTTCCTCACAGGACTGTAGGTACATAGTATAAAGACATCTGCTTTGGGTGAAGAGGGGAAAGAGAGGAGAGAAGCAAGTTTTAAAAGGAAAGTATCATTTTCCCTCAAGTTAGAAAGTATTCAGATAAAGAAAAAAGACCATTCAAATGCCAGGACTTGGATGCATGCAACATAAGTTAAATGCATGCAAGTGGGAGATTTGGCTTAATTCCAAGCACAAAATATTTCAGCTCCATGGGGAAAGTTAACCATAGGCCAAAATCTCAAGACATATATGTAATCCATTTAGTATTTTAAAAGGTCCAATATTTTAATGTCTTAAGAAATTCTCAAACTTCCTGAAATTTTAATGGTGCAAACGTTTTAAATATAGAGGGCTAGCAGTTCTTGAGAAATATTTTGGCACATATTCTAACGGAGATTTGTTGATCTTTTTTCAGGGACACACTGGCAATTTTAAAACATAGTTATTGAGAAGTTGGAAGACACCTCCCTAATTTATAACTATTTTAAGAGGCACATCAGATTAAGGTCTGAAACTTCCTGATATTATGCTTCTAAATTGTAGGGTAAAGCATTTGTCCTCTTCAACTGAAGACAAAAATTGGAAAAAAATGTGTGTGTATATATACATGTATAAAGACTTTGTATATGCGTATTCAAAAGCTCAAATCCTGGTTACCAGTCCTCCACATACACTTCAATTAAGCAACTATCGGTCAGAGAGCATAGAGTAAATGCCCTTCACTGAAAACTCAATTAAGCTTGCAGAGCAATGATTAGTAAAGCCAAAAGAGAAATTTGAACTCAAATAACATTGTATTTGAGATTACTTGCTAAATTTTTAAATGGGGGTTTGGGGATTGGAAGTTCTCAACATATAATGTCCTTTTTCCATAAACTGGCCTTTTAACCTTACATTAAAAATATGGCTAGAAAAACGGATTGATAATTCCTCAAGAAGTTAAACAGAAAATTACCATATGACCCAGCAATTCCACTTATAGGTATAGAACCCACAAAATTAAAAACAGATGTTCAAACAAACCCTTATACATGAATGTTCACAGCAGCATGATTCGTAGTAGCCAAAAAGTGAAAACAAGCCAAATGTCTTTCATTTGATGAATGAGTAAACTAAATGTGGTGTATCTATACAATAGAATATTATTTGGCAATAAAAAGTAATGAAGAATTGATACATACTACAATATGGTTCAGTCTTGAGAAGCTTCTGCTAAATGAAAGAAGCTAGCCACAAAAAGCCACATACTCTATGATTCAATTTATATGAAATATTCAGAATAGCAAATGCACAGAATCACTGAAGCAAATTAGTGGTTGCCAGGGGCTGAAAGGAGGAGAGAATGGTGAGTGATTGCTTTATGGGTCTAAAGTTTCTTTTTGGAGTGATGAAAATGTTCCAGAATTAAACAGTGGTGATGGCTACAACACTGTGAATATACTGGAAATTACTGAACTGTGCTCCTTTAAATGGCTATAATGGTGAATTTCATGTTACGTGTATTTCAATAAAAACTGTGGCCAGGAGGCCGGGCGCGGTGTCTCACGTCTGTAATCCAGCACTTTGGGCGGCTGAGGCTGGTGGATCACGAGGTCAGGAGATCGAGACCATCCTGGCCAACATGGTGAAATCCCATCTACTAAAATACAAAAAATTAGCCAGGTGTGGTAGCTCATACCTGTAGTCCCAGCTACCTGGGAGGCTGAGGCAGGGGAATTGCTTGAACCTGGGAGGGGGATGTTGCAGTGAGCTGAGATTGTGCCACTGCACTCTAGCCTGGCAGCAGAACAAGATTTCATAAAAAAAAAAAAAAAAAAAAGCCAGGATTCTTTTTCACTTTATTTATTATGATTCCAGTAAAGAAAGACACTAATGAAACCAATTTCTACTGAAATTAAACACTGGATATGATCATAAGAGCGCTTTTTAAAACTCTTAATATATCTACGTGTGTTTGATTAGGCTGTGCCTCATTGAAGTGGGAAATTAATCATCTGGATAGTTATGAATATTCTCATAAGTCTATACAGTGTTTATAATTCTGACAAAACAAGACAAGGAAAAATGGGAAAATAAACTTTCTTTGCCCAGAATTCACTGGGAGGCTGAACAACTTTGTTTTGCTTTAGAAGTGTTGTCAACAAAATTTTACTGAAATGTAAGGATTAAATTGGCAAAAAATAAAGGATTTACTCTTTTGTATTTACTTTTCATGACGTCCAAAAGCAGCCAGGTTTTCTCGCCTACATAATACAATGTAAGATCTACTTGCAAAGATTGGGGAAGTCTGAAATGAAGTAAGTTTACCAAATATTCATAAGGCATCTAATTACGTATTTGCACCATAATCATTATGTTACACTTAATTTTTAATACTACACTCAATTTTTTTATTTTAAAAATGCAATACTTTTTAGCATTTATTCTTTTAAAGTAAGTATTTAAGGATATAAATGTCTCATTTCTCTGGTTAGTAATCTAGCTACGCTAAAAAGTTTTTGTTATTTTCCTTTTTTTTTGAGATGGAGTCTCACTCTGTCACCCAGGCTGGAGTGCAGTGGTGTGATTTTGACTCACTGCAACCTCTGCCTCCTGGGTTCGAGAAATTCTCCTGCCTCAGCCTCCCAAATAGCTGGAATTACAGATGCCTGCCTCCACGCCTGGGTAATTTTTGTATTTTTAGTAGAGAAGGGGTTTTGCTCTGTTGGCCAGGCTGGTCTTGTACTCCTGACCTCAGGTGATCCACCCGCCTTGGCCTCCCAAAGTGCTGGGATTACAGGCATGAGCCACCACACTCGGCCAGTATTTTCTAAATTTCTTTGTTGATCTTTTAATTATTTGGAAGACTTTTACTTTAATCTCTTCTCTACCCATTTACTCTTTTTCTCAATTTTTATTGTAAAAATGTTTAAATGGATAAGAATTTCAGTAGTGCTATGAATGCCCATATGCCTTTCCTATAGATTCAATAATTGTTAACATTTTGCCACATTCGTTTCATCTCTTTCATTCCCTGTACGTGTATTTTTTTTTCCTCTGAATCATTCGAGAGCTACAAACAAAAATAATTTAACAACTGCACCTCATGAATTTGAATTTAATGCCAAAGTCACAAGAGTCATATTGGGATACATTTTTAAAATTATAGTCATCCACCTTCATAAAAGTTTTTAAAAGGCACTATAATTATCTTGACTTTTCTGTAAAATTCCTCACTATACTATAAGCTCTAGGAAGGCGACATGTTTTCTATTTCTTTGCTATGATAACAGTCTCATGTCTGACTTTGAGTTATTGTTTCACTTTGAAGGGTCCCCTACATCAGCAGTCCCCAACCTTTTTGGCACCAGGGACCGGTTTTGTGGAAGACAATTTTTCCACACACGGGGAGTGGGGGATGGTTTCAGGATGAAACTGTTCCACCTCAGATCATCATGCGTTAGATTCTCACAAGAAGCTCAACCTAGATCCTTCGCATGTGGAGTTCACAGCAGGATTCGGCTCCTATGAGAATCTAATGCCTCTGCTGATCTGACGGGAGGCGGAGCTCAGGCGGTAATGCTGGCTCACTGCTCACTGCTCACCTCCTGCTGTGTGACCTAGTTCCTAACAGGCCAGGGACCAGTACTGGTCCATGGCCTCTGGGTTGGGGACCCCCGCTCTGCACCTTCCAATTCATCTTCTTTTTTCCAAGTCCTGTCTTCCATAAACACACCATACATATATATATACACATTTATTCCGTTAGCCTTGGAATAGTTAAAGCACTTGCATGTAACCCTGTCTCATCTGGGTACCTATTTTCTGCTCTAATTTGAAATTTAAATTTAAAGGATATAAAGTTTCAGGTATAAGATTTATTAGTTCTGGGGATCTAATGTACACCATGGTGAATGTAGTAAAATACTGTATTATATATTTGAAGTTTGCTAAGAAAGTAGATGGTAAGTGTTCCTACCACCCACCCCCACCCTACCACACACACAAATGGTAACTATGTAATGGAATTAATATGGACTGATTGTGGTAATCATTTCACAAGGTATATACATGTCAATCATCATGTTGTATACCTTGAATTTTTACAATTTTTATTTGTCAATTATGGCCCAATAAAGCTGAGGAGCAATGCATTTTATCTGCATGCTACATTGCCTCAATGACATCATAAGGTCCTCCAGGACAGGGTCTAGGATTTTTTTACCCCATGGTTGGTAGATACTAAAATTCTTTCTCAACTTAATTTAAATCTTCATAGTACGATATTGGTTAAAGAAAATAAATTCCAGAGGGCTGGGCATGGTGGCTCACGCCTGTAATCCCAGCACTTTGGGAGGCTGAGGTGGGTGGATCACGAGGTCAGGAGTTCGAGACTGGCCTGGCCAACATGGTGAAACCCTGTCTCTACTAAGAATACAAAAATTAGCTGGGCATGGAGGTGCGTGCCTGTAATCCTAGCTACTTGGGAAGCAGGAGAATCACTTGAATCCAGGAGGCAGAGGTTGCAGTGAGTCAAGATTGTGCCATTGCACTCCAGCCTGGGTGACAGGGCAAGACTCTGTCTCGAAAAAAAAAAGAAAATAAATTGCAGATTATATATACTTTTATTGTGTTAACATAAAATAAGATGCTATAAATTCATAGAAATTAAAACCATAGTCTAGTTGACTATTTTTATTCCATTGAATCTAACCTCATATATGTATACACACACATATATATGTATTTCCAATCCTATAATTTTTCAAGTGATGAAACAGACCCATAGAAGTTAAATGATTGACTTCACAGTATAAAACTTTTAAGAAGCAAAACTAAAGCTATAATTAAATGAGTTAATACATACAAGTGCTTATACCAGGGCCTAGTTAATACAGGAAAGGCTTAAGAAATATTTTTAGCTTCAGAATCAAGGTTGTTGGATGTCTAGTTCAGTGCATTTTCCAATAAAACACATTACCTCAGAACTCTACGGTAACACAGTAAAGACAACCATTTCAGGAGCATATTATACATTCTTTAATGAGCAAGAGTTACACAATAAGAGATCAGCCAGAGGGTGTCATCAGAACAGGCAAACTGGTAGCCTATGGGCCTGGTACAAATGGCTGCCATTTTATTTGACCTCTTTAATAGTTTAAAAATTTTTAGTTAGTTGCAACAGTTAAAATTATAGAAATATGAAATAAATATTCAGACTTTTGACTTCTTTGGGAAAACCGGGAAATCTGACAACACTGGGCTTGCATTCCTCCATGTCACCAATCAGTTGAGGTTTGAATTTCCAACTCCTGCCCTTCTGCTAAAGTCTGATTATGATTAGTGCACAAAATGATGACTGAATCATGTAGTAAGAGCTACATCAGTCAGAAAATACTAAGTGATATTTGCTAATCATATGTAATTGCTAGCCACACACACATAGCTATTTCCTAAATTAGAAAAATTGATTGTTATAATACGGAATAAAAATAAAGGTGACTGTAGTATTTAAAGGGTAACTAGAATTTAACCAGAAAATGTATTTAAAGAGACGAGCCCACTCCCTACAGTTCAGTTACATGAGGTACCAATGTATTTTTCTTTTATGGGAAAATACCGGTTCAATAACTTTGATTCATATGTTAAATAAAAACAAATGACACAACTTTATTTGGAATATTTTTTCCCTTAATTTAAATATAGCCCTTAAGATCTGCAAACATTTTAGTTAGTCTGCTTTTGACCTGAACTAAGCAGCTATAAGAAAAAAAAAATAAAAATAAAAATAGGTTACAACACATTAAATATCCTCCCTCTGCCACCTTACACTTTTTGGTGCTAAAACATATGCTCTGCCACCTGCAGATAAAAGTCACACACTGAGAGTGCATATTCTGACAAGAATTACTAGTTTCAAGCATGCCTGGTGATTTTGGACAGTAGCACTTAAGAAACCTTCAATCTGGCAGTTTTACCACCGCACATTTTTGAAAGCATTCCTACAGCCTAAAGTTGTACAAATTTTGGGATCTGACCTTTGGGAGAAAACAAAATAAAATGAAACAAAAACGATCCTAGGGTAGCATTTTGATCCAACTGGTTCTATTTTTTTGGGGGGGTCACATACATATCTCCCCCCGCCCAATTTCACATCTCAATGACAAGTTGCCAAGGGTAATTTGAATTTTTTTAAAAAAATTTCTGATGAGGTAAAACTCTATTGTAATATGAAGAGAACTTCTATTCCTACACACACTGGGAACATCTGTCAGAGTTAAAAATTATTGTTACTCCATAAAAAATTTATTTTCCTATTTTTATGTTTCCTTTACTCTCAGTTACTTTTCTATTTTATCTTATTTGTTTGCTGTTTCATCTTGTTCCATAAAGGGTTTGGGGATGTACAAAAATGAACCCAGACAGGACTTCCGAAGATGGCAAGTGAAGAAGTTGGCAAATCCTCTTCCCCTGAACAACTAAAAAGGTGGCAAAATTGTCAAGTACAACCATTTCAGCACTCCAGAAATCAACCAAAAGCAAAAAAACTAACTGAGAAATGTTTATTCAAGGAAATCTGCTGTGTTACAGGTAAGGTCAGTGGCAATCTGTGGCGAGTAGCTTGGTAGCAGAGCAGTGCTTCCAGAGCATGACTGGCTGTGAAAACCTGAAGCTTCCCTGCTAGAAGGGGCTGACTTGATTTACAGTAGAAGGAGAGAAACCCATGCCCAATCATACTATCCTCAAGTAAAGCAAATTCGGTGGAAAACCAACCACAAAAACCCCGGCCTTGCTAGTCTGAGGTTGTGGTCTTGCTTGGGGCGAGTGGTAGACCAGTAGACTAGCTAGAAATTCAACAGGGAGATCCTGGAAATGAGTGAGTGGCTGAGAGACTAGATGAACTCCCGCACATTCCTAGCTGACGGAGAGGATGAGCGCTGGGACAGAAGTCCCAGGATAGCCCGGTAGAGAAGGAAAGCTAAGGCAGACTTGGCAACTTTGACTACACTCTGTAACTCAAACACAGATCCACCCACAGAGCCTTACTAGCTTGGGGTGATTGAACAAAAACTCTGACCATTAAGCTATGTAGGCAAAGAAGTCATTATCTAGGAGCTGGCCTAACATAAAATTAAAATTGAAAACAAACAAACAAACAAACAAAAACAACCCACCAAACTATCAACATCTACATTTTGAAGAGGGGACAGAGTCTGCAGATTAAGTCAAGTTTCTAAAAACAGAAGAAAACGAAAGACCAGAAGCAACAACAAAGATCCTCAAGGCAAATGAATCAGAATCTACAGTTGCTCTCATTACTCCTGTTCAATGTTGTACATGAGGTTGCAGCCAGTACAGTAAGGCAAGAAAAGAACTTAAGGGCATATATATTAGGAAGGAAGATATACATGGTTTTTAAATCATAGTTGGCATGGTCCTGTATGTAGAAAATCCTAAATATTATATTAAAATAAATCTAGAATGAATAAACAAGTTTTAGCTAGGTCACAAATACAGAATCAATATGTAAAAATCAATTTTAATTCTCAAACTAGCAACAAACAATTCAAAATTGAAATTAAGAAAAGAATTCCACTCAAGAAATAGAGGAAATAATCCTAAAATTTATATTGAACCACAAAAGACACGGAATAGCCAAAGCCATCCGGAGCAAAAAAACCAAACTGAAGGAATCACATTACCTGACTTCAAATTATACTACAGAGCTATAGTAACCAAAACAACATGGTACTGGCATAAAAACAGACACATAGACCAATGGAACAGGGTAGAGAACCCAGAAATAAACCCATACATCTACATTGAACTCATTTTCAACAAAGGTGCCAAGAACATACACTGGGAAAAGGACAGTCTCCTCAATAAATGGTGCTGGGAAAACGAAGTCCACATGCAGAAGAATGAAACTAGACCCTTATCTGTCACCATATACAAAAATCAAATCAAAATGGATTAAAGATTTAAATCTAAGACCCAAAACTATGAGCCTACAAAAAGAAAACATTGGGGAAACTCTCTGGGACATTTAACTAGGAAAAGATTTCTTGAGCAGTAACTCAAAAATTCAGGCAATCAAAGCAAAAATGGAGAAACGGTATCAGATCAAGTTTAAAAGATACTGCACAGATAAGAAAACAATCAACAAAGTGACAATGCCCAGAATGGGAGAAAATATCTGCAAACTGCCCATCTGACAAGAGATTAATAAACAGAACATATAAGGAGCTCAAACAACTCAAAAGGAAAAAAAAATCTAATATCCAATTTAAAAATGTGCAAAAGATCTGAGTAGACATTTCACAAAAGAAGACATACAGATGGCCAACAGGTACATGAAAAAATGTTCAACATCACTAATCATCAGAGAAATGCAAACTAAAACTACACTGAGATGTCTTACTCCAGTTAAAATAGTTCATATCCAAAAGACAGACAATAATGAATTTTGGTAAGGATGTGGAGAAAGGGAAACCCTTGTACATTGTTGGTGGGAATGTAAAATAGTACAACCACTGTGGAGGTTCCCAAAAAACTAAAAATAGAGCTACCATATGATCTAGCAATCCCACTGCTAGGTATATGCCCCAAAGAAAGGGAATCAGTATATTGAAGATATATCTACACTCTCACTGGAAAAACATACTATAAAATTTTCATTGTCATAAGATAAAAAGAAACAACTGGTGAAGCATTGAATTCTAAGGAAGATTTCTCCTGTGGGTTCTCCTAAGAGAGGACCTCATGAAATATAGGGAACTACTTCCTTTAAAATAGCAGCCCTCTCCCCATGGTGAGCCCTGAATGGTTTACAGCGGTGCGGAGATAGTGATCCTCAGCCCTCAGTGGCAACAGGACTAGGGCAGCTAAAGCCCTGTGCCTGTGGCCTCCAGCCTTTTGCAGTTCCCTGCAACTATTCCAGGATGCTGGAAAAATATATTTTTTGTAATATGTGCCACAAAATAAAAAGCACTTTGTCTAAAAGATATCTGTAACATCTGTAACATGCAGTTTCACATAATTTTCTTTTAACAAGCTGATTACAAAACATAAATACAATTCGTTAAAACATTTCTGCAAGGGGCTAAAGATGTCCAGTTATTTGATATCTGGCTTCATTTATCCCATAGTATTATATGTGGCTACTAAATGCATCTGAACTCCTTTTAGGTGGCATTTATGTTAATTAGTTTAAGTTATTTATTAACAGGGTCAGCTTTATTTGCCACATGACCAAGTCTGGCCAAATGGGCTGGTGGTGCTGCCAGGTGCAAGCTCGTGCTTCCCAACACTTCAAAAACTCTGAAAGGCTCCCCTCTACAAATCCATTTCTTTTTTTTTTTTTTTTTTGAGACGGAGTCTCACGCTGTTGCCCAGGCTGGAGTGCAGTGGCGCGATCTCGGCTCACTGCAAGCTCCGCCTCCTGGGTTCACGCCATTCTCCTGCCTCAGCCTCCTGAGTAGCTGGGACTACAGGCGCCCGCCACCGCGCCCGGCTAATTTTTTGTATTTTTAGTAGAGACGGGGTTTCACTGTGGTCTCGATCTCCTGACCTTGTGATCCGCCCGCCTCGGCCTCCCAAAGTGCTGGGATTACAGGCTTGAGCCACGGCGCCCGGCCTCAAATCCATTTCTTTACATGCAAGTTTTAAGCTCACAGTAAGCACAGATGAACTACACTGCATAATCACATATTCACATTACTTATTAGAAAGTGACCTTAGATTAAAAAAATTATAGACGATTTTTAGTTTGAACCTTCTCCTTCCCCTCATTTTAAGTTAATTCTACACAGGGTGACTGTTTCTAATGTGTGTCACTGGACAGCATTAAGATTCTACCCTTCAGAATTTTTACGAGGCATGAAATTTCAGGTAAAATTGCTGGTACTGAGACCCACCAATAAGGGCTGTGGCTTATGGCTCCATATAGTCTCCTGGTCACCTGCAACTCTTACTCAGGAGAATATTCCTATTGGAGTTTTCCCAATAAATATGACTTTGAAGATCTAGTCTTGGTAAGTACATTATTCAATCTTTATGGTTCTTTACCCCATTAGTCATATCACCACACCAGAGTTACACCAACTATAGACAGTAAAATCATCTTACATATTAATTTCCCATATGGCACATCAGATTCCTGCATCAAGAATTCCTGTTTTAAATAAAAAATTCTTGCCTGTATAACCACAATATTCCATTTAGTTATAAAGAAATTCATTCCTCCCTTAATTAACTTTTATTATCTATAAAAGTGAAACAAGAGGATTTTACTCTACTTATATGTACATTACAATAAATTTTGTGAAAGAAATCTATAAATACACTTGTATTTCTAAAATGTATATATAATCAAAAGAGGATTTCAGAGAAAAGTACAAATGTGAGGACAGCAAACGGGAAAAAGTAGTGAGTAGCACTTACGGATAGAACTTAAGCAAAAACTATAGCTAAATATTTTTAAAGCACCTTTAAGTCTCTTTATTAATTTTTAAAATTTATTACAAATACACAACTGCATTCTGATGCAGTCCCCTTAAGTCATCTTGTTAGATTTTTTTGTCATAACATGTGTTACTGTAGTTCTACACTTTTACCTTTGCACTTTGTAGCATGTAGCAGAGCACCATAATTAACCACTGGTAGGTAGTGTTTACGTTAGTTCTCAAAAGGTTAAGAAGCTGATTATAGCTAAAATCAGCTTTGCCTGAGGCTTCAGGGGCTCTGTGTAATCAAATTAGACAAGCAGGGCACAGTGTCACCTAACACAAACCAGTGGCACTTTCTTCTTTGCAGTGATCCTTCCCCCCCGACTTTTTTTTTTTTATTAGGGAAACAACTCATGCTTTATGCTTTTACCAGATAATTTTGAAAGACTTGTTCCTAATAAATTTGGCATGCAATTTCCTAAGATGTCCACTTCTTTAAAAGAAAAGAGAACATGTAGAAAAAATTTTGAAAAAAAAAATGCTTGTTAGAAAAGAAATTTACATTTAGAGACACAGATTTTTTAAAGAAAGCATTTCACAAAAGGCAGGTGACAACATTATCACGTGTACCTAATATTATGGACACTTTCTAGCTCTAGACAGACTGTCATTTTTGTTTTGCAGAAAACCACACAATGGCTTATCTGCTTCAGAGAACTTTATAAACATGATAGGTAACACATTAGCATTTCTAAGAAACCATGGGAACCGTCTCTGCTGAGTGATAGCTCATCCTTTCTCCATCTCTACTCTTTGAAGCTGGGCAAGGTAAACTATATAATAGATGTATTTAAGAAGGAGGTTTAATACGGTGAAGAGAAGAGCAAACTAGTCCTACTTCAGAAACCCTCTACAAGGTTCTATATTTAAATGCAGAAAGATGTATTAGCCAAGTATAAATCTTGTTACCTTTGAGTCTAAGGAAAACAAAATCATGAACACCAAAGAGAATGAGAAAGAATAGCAATGGCAAATTTAAATAAAAATCTAGAATATTCTTCTCAGCAAAATTTATAAACTACTGTTAAGAGATAACATTTATTACATCTTTATCTTCCTATATTTGACTTTGAACTTTTGATTCAATTCTACATATTTATTACTTTGCTTGAAATACAGAAGCAAAATGAATGTAAACATCCTACAAATGAGTGATCAAGAGAAAATGAGTTTTACTAATGATTTATTCTGAGCAATAAAATCAAAACTTGTTATTTTAATTGATTAAGTCATAAAGAGTTCCTGGAAAAGTCAAATCTTGCTATTTGCACAGTCAGACAATTTCTGCTAATCCAGCAGTACTTAACAAATTCACATGTGGTTAGTTTGTCTTGCCATAGCTGTATATCACATTTCTGTACTATAAGCTGTGCAAAAAAAAAAAAAAAAAAAAATCAATATGCCAAGTTTAACAAAAGGACAGGAAACATGATATTCTCCTATATTTTCAATAAAGCTCAAATGACTCTGCCGTTCATACTCAGTACAATTTATGGCTGAGAAATGTATTCTTCAATTGAAAAAAATCTACAATGGAATGAATTATATAAATTCAGAGTTGAAGTTCTGCCTTATTTCATAATAACAATTTATTTAGAAGATTCTGACATTCTGATTCAATGTACACACTATAATCAGCCATTCAGAGGCATATTTTTTTTCTTGATGAAGGCTGAAGTACTGTATATTCTTTAGATCAAAGAAATGTATACTCTTTATGATAATACTTTGTTATACATATTTAATTTAGATTTTGGAGACTTTTTTCTAATTTCTCTTTTCACATGGGAAATATATGATGAGATGGTATCTACTGAGCAAATGCTTTAAATTATAACACAAAGAAAAAAATCCCAGTGGATCCCGAGCTACTGCATTGGTTAATTGATTCTAGATTTTACATCGTCGTTTACTGCTGCAGAAGTACATTATGTGTGGAAGTAGATTAGGATGAAAATGCTGAGAATGAGGTAGGAGTGGTCATGACCAATAGGTCAGCACAGAGCGGTGTCACTTCTGCCTTCTCAACTCAGCGATGTGGAACTAAGTGTGGCAAAACAACCAGAAAGTTGGAGTTCAGCCAAACTATTCAGAACTGTTGCCACAGTTGCTTCTTCTTCTTCTTCTTTTTTTTTTTTTTTAAGTAAAGGAAGAATTGGCTTTGGAATCTTTAAAAGGGCCTTATACATAGAAAATGAGAAGGGCCATATACATAGAAAAGAGAAAAGTGCAACAATACACATACACAGAGGAATTTATTTACACTTGTGAAAAATTCTTTGGTAATTTCTTTTCATTCCAATAACCAGAGGTAAATGGATTAATGACAGCTGAAAAAAGTATGTCACTGATGAGTATGGAAGGTATACACTGTGATATAAAACATACTCAGAGAAGTGTATTTGTTCCTAACTTTCTACTAATGTGTCGTATTTATAAGACGAATTTCACTCATAGATTAAGGCACCATTTAAAAAAGAATAGGCATAAATTCCTGATATTAATGTTGCTATAAATGATCATTTCTGTATAATTCATATTCTTTTTTTTTTTTTTTTTGAGACTGAGTCTCAGGCTGTCACACAGGCTGTGGCACAGGCTGGAGTGCAATGGCATGATCTCGGCTAACTTCAACCTCCACCTGTGGGGTTCAAGCAATTCTCCTGCCTCAGCCTCCTGAGTAGCTGGGATTACAGGTGCACGTCACCATGCTCGGCTAAGTTTTGTATTTTTAGTAGAGATGGGGGTTTCACCATGTTGGTCAGGCTGGTCTCGAACTCCTGACCTTGTGATCCACCCACCTCGGCCTCCCAGGTGCTGGGATTACAGGCGTGAGCCACCACTCCTAGCCAATATTCTTATTTCAAAATAGAGTATGTGCCGTGGCTCACGCCTGTAATCCCAGCACTTTGGGAGGCTGAGGCAGGCGGATCACAAGGTCAGGAGATCGAGACTATCCTCACTAATATGGTGAAACCCCGTCTCTACTAAAAATACAAAACAAAATTAGTCGGGCATGGTGGCGGGTGCCTGTAGTCCCAGCTACTCGGGAGGTTGAGGCAGGAGAATGGTGTGAACCCGGGAGGCAGAGCTTGCAGTGAGCCAAGATTGCGTCACTGCATTCCAGCCTGGGCAACAGTAAGACTCCGTCTCAGCAACAACAACAAAAAAGAGTATGGCTCAGAATAGTGATAGGAAGTTTTTTATATACAAAACTCAGAATAACAGAACTTGGAGAAAAAAATATATCAAGGCATACAAATTATAATTTAATGTATGTTAAAGTTGACTCTGTAATGTCTGCAACTACATTAACAGTCATATATAATCCCCAGTTACTTGTAAGGCCCTAATATATAATTTATTCCCAGGAAATGAAAGACTTAACACTTCTGAAAAATACCTAATTGTCCTGACGACGACGATGACAACAACAACAACAACAACAACAACAACAACAACAACAACGTCTGTCCATTTTACTTCTAAGGAGTGGTTTCTTAATTACTGATTTTTGGCTAAATGGTGATTTAAATTATTTTTCTACCTTTATTTATTTATTGTTTCCTAGCTTTTTTCTCATCTCTCTAAAGGTTCTTTGGTAGTATCTCTTCCTATTTCACTGGAAACCATCTATTTATGAGATTTCCCTATCACTTTACTGCCAATAAATCAAACCTACTGATTCACTTCTGATGCAGACGCCTGATTTCCATTCTTTAGGCAACACTGACAGTTCTCTCCTGGATGTCTTCTGTAGACATCCTATCATTTCTTTAAACTCAATGGGTGGGGCTCATCTTAACTTTTTCTAGCACTCCTTCATTTTTGCAGCATCACTGGGTATCCTCACTTCTTGCCTGCCCACACAGGAGATTTCTCCATAACTTTTATATTCCTTAAAATGTCAAAACCTTCATAAAATTATCCTGAGTTTTCTACCATGGCTGTGGTCTGTAGGCCAAAATAAACCAGCTGTTACAAGCTGAAACATTTATCTGTTTGAGCTCCTAGGCTATAGAGTGCTTATTTAATTCTGCCTGCATTAAGGCATTAGAAAAGAATCTTAGAGCTGCAAAGTATAGAAACCATCTACCTAACCATGTAATATTTAAAAGATTACAGATCCAGAGAAGTTCAACTGGCCCAAAGCCACATATAGGTTAGTGATTCTCATCTTTTTGCACTCACCATGTGTTTTTTTAGTCCTCTGCAATTATTATGCTCCTCAAAACAGAACTGGGGAGAACAATCAATTAAATTTGCCACAGATAACATTTCTACCACTCCCAGTCAGCATATTCCTTCTATTTTTACTATTATATCTTCCATGCACTTTTTCACCACATCTCAAGGTGATGATTATCTGATTCTCCCTTTCTTATCTGCCTGTTAAAACATGTGTGCGAGGCTCTCTTGCTTACAAGCTGCTGTGATCACATTATTTCCTTGTAGAAATTGCTTAAGTCAAACTGAACATTTCCAAATATCCATCTACTATCTATCTCCAAAACCTAAAATTTTAGCATCTCGTTTTTCCTACCTGTTTGGTTTGCTTCCTTTAAGTAACACAGATAGAAAATCCTTTGGTTTCTATTTCAGCACTCCGAAAATTCGTTGAGCTTCTTTTCTCATTTTCCTTATGCTTACTTTCCTGAGCACTTCAGAGTAGGTTCCTCCTCTTCCAATCTTTAGCACCAAAAGAGATGTGCATCAATTTTGCTGTTTTCCCTTATCTAGTCAGGCCATCATGCCGTTTCCTTTTCAAATCCTGTCAGAATACCCGTTTATGAATTCTTTGCAAAACCCATCTAATTACTGGACTGCAGTCAACAGCTATCGCTTAATCTTCAATTCTGTTTCCTTATATCCTTTAATTTTAGAAACATAGAACCCTAGAATTGAAGTAGATATTAAAGATGCTTTATTCTAATCTATCCAATGTAAAAATTCCCTTTATCAAATTCTTGAAAAGTGGTTATTATGACTTCATTTGACTGCTTGAAAAGATGGAAAGCTCGCCAGTTTACAATGCAGTCCATTCCATTTCTTAAAACAATTCAATAATTATATTGAGCCTCTTTAGTTTCCATAATCCACAATCAAAGCCTTTGTCATAATGTCTATTTAGAACCTCATCTATAGTTCAGGGCTAAGATCAGCTAAATCATTAAGTCTTCTGTGAGTTCTTTCGGTACCATATCTTTAAGATCTGGATGCTATTTATTCACTCTCAAGAGATGCTTTCCCCCAGTGGTATTGAACATTTACCACCAACTGTGCCAAATAATTCAATAATATAACAATTTCAACTGGACTATTAAGAGAAAAAATGAAAATCTTCAACTGATACTAGTTCTACAGTTTTCCAAGAAACTGGTCTGCATAAGATGTTAGTAGCTTGTGATAAGGTAGTGAGTTGGTTAAAAGTCTAAGACAAGCTCGCACGCTAATATATTAACTTTCACAGAGCAAGGAAACTATATACCCATGAGACTTTATTTCTCTTGCTTAAAAAGTAATCACATTTCAGGCATTTATGATGAGTAATCTGTGTTTTGGTTTTCCTCATTTTTACTTTGTTAAAAGTCAAATTAAGTGCCAGACTCATTGTTTTCTTTTTCATTGCGTGATGCCTAACTAAAGTGGTAGGTGTATACTCACCTTCACGTGTATATTCTGCTTCTGAAATAAAATGGTTGAAACACATTATATTTAATGTCAACATACCCCAAAGCCTTGTTGTGAAAGGTACAATTTTGAAAAAAGTGAATAAATGAATAATATAGTTAAATAGTATAATCTTAAGATTAAGGAAACAGGCTAATTCTCTCAACTGGTTTAAGTTTCATTGAAAGGGTAGTTTTTAATTTGATAGGTTTGTAAAGGGGGAAGGCAGGAAGCAGAGGGGTGGAACCTAGCGAGGCAGCTCTGTAAGATGAATTGCTGTGCGGGTGAAGTGGCTGGTTACAGTAATAGCTGGAAACTGTAAGTGTTACAGGCTTTGAAGTCAGTTCAGCTTTGATGTCTTACTCTCAATAGTTAATCATAAGATAGTATGGAAGGGGCAAAAAATAAGGCTTTCTAATACTGTGCTTGGTGTCTTTGCTCAGGAAATCCTAGCATGAAAAAAGATTGGTGTCTGTGTGAACTTTAAGTGTAGCATTAGTCTCTTCCTTTTAAAAAAAGTTTTAAAGTATTGATGCACGAATTAACATATTTGTTAGTTTGAGGCAAGTACATGGACATGTAGGAACATGCTTAATTTTGTTATGAGATCATGTGAATCAATCAATAAGGACACACATTAATAATTATTTGGGTTTGTTATCATGCTAGGTACTGCTCAGATCAAGTTATATAGCTGTGGTTCCCAACGCTGAGGAACTTAACTAGCTGAGGACTAATAATCTTGCCACAGGAAGTTAAAAATTCACAGGAAGGAGCCTTAGACATCATCTAATCCAAGACCAAAGTCCAAAGAAGATGGCCTGTTCTGGAAACAAGAGATCAAACTGCCAAGTATACACATGAATTAAATAAACCGCAATAAATAGGTAATATGAAGAAATGAAGGGATAAAAGCACCTTGTGAGTTCTTGGATAGAAGAAAAATTATGGGAATTTCATGTTTCAATAGAGCATTGTTTCCGTATTAATTTGTGCAACACTTTTATGTATTTTGCTATATGCACAAATTACCAGCACTACTAAAATACCTAGCATTTCCTTTACCTCAACTCACTTTCTCTATTTGCCTAGTCCCAAACAATAACATCCACTAAATGGGTTTTGTGTTATTCTGATACATATTAGAATAAACAAATAACTATTAAAATAAAAAAACAGTTTACCTATGAGCCACCAGTGGTGTGTGTATAAAACATGAAGGCGGAGGATTCATGGGAAGAATACATCGTTATTATTTCTTTGGGTACTTAAATAAGAACTACGGATTTAAAGTCTGTGCTCTTAAAGTATTTAAATGTGTCCTTAATGAGTGTTCAGTGACCTAGATAATCTGAATTTAAAATATTCTTTTCTTTGGGGTTGTGTGGTTTGATCCTTCTCATCTTAAAACTTCGTTTAGTTATTGGGACCTACGCCGACTTACTTTATGCACAGTAAATAATGTGTACTTTAAAAAAATCTATAATGTGTATCATAATAATGACAGCCTGAGATTAAGACTGCAAAACAAAAAGTTGAAAGGGAAAAAGTTTCCTTTTGACTTTTTCTCAATAGTGCTATCTTGCTGCTTTAAAAGAAAAAAAAAAAAACTTTCTAGCTTTTCTAGGTAGAAACTAACTACAGGAACAACCTTACATATATTACTTTAATGGGAAAAGAAAAAGAATGATTAAAGTTCTGGGGCATTTCTCTTGTTTATGTGTTGGTATCACATAAGAGGAGGAAGCCAAAGCCAGACACTAGAAGAAAGGGGTTAACTACACCTCATGGAAGCGAGGCTATTCCTCTGTTACATTCTTGTCCTTTAACTGCATTAGAACTGACTGTAAACATAAACAAAAGCCACTGGTGGGCAATTAAATTTGAAGAAGTAGCCCATAAAAACTGGAACATTCAGCATGTATTAGAATCAGTTACACAACATCTGATTTAATAGTTAGATTTTAAGCGTTCCTCTTATAATACATGTTAAATGTTCTCAACAAATCATATTCTATAATGCAGTAAAATGACAATTTCAATGTAGTCTGAGGTTGGCAAGACAAGAATATTAAAGCAAATTAAACCATAATCTTTCATTCACATTTAGAGGTTAAAAATCTGTAGTCATTTGTGACAAGAACTTTAAAATGAATTTGCCATTCTCAAAGCCATCTCAGCAGACAGGAAGGAGGAACTTGGCACGGGACCAACAAATTCTGAGAGAGCAACTCCTCAAGGTTAGAGGGCACTGATGACTTCAACAAATCTCACCAGCTAAGGCAACAGATTAAGCTGGGGGATAGGATGCCCTACAACCTTAACCTGTTAATACCTTTAAATTCTTAAGAGTGACCTCTAGTCTGCTCTTTCATATTAGTTGTTAGTTACACTAATTACAGCTTAACTGGTATTGTTGGCACCAGTTTTTCTCCCAAAAGACATGTAGAGAAAGGTTATCTCTAATAGCTTCAAATGACTTCAGCCAAATTCTGCTGTGCACATTAGGAACACCTACCTCTAGTTTTGAATGGGTCTTTTATAGACATCAAAGCAAAGACACTAAAAGCAACTTGTGTTTGTGGATTCTATAAAGCATTTCATAAAGGAAGCTGTAAAAATAGGAACAGTTACTTCTCCTGTAACTAGAACTTTAGAATGGTTTAAAACAGGTAATTTGCTTTATTTTTTTAATGTTTATTTTCAACAAACAGTGGCTGGTGATGTCACATACTAGGAGCTAGTTATACCTTATCAATGCTAGTGAAGTAAAAATACTTGGCCCATGAAATCCTCTCAAAATTTATGGTTTTAAGAAAGGGATAATGACATTTCTCTCACGACCTTTTAGAGCCGTTTTAACTTCAACATTTACATTGACGTTAACCTAAGATTCCACGGAGTTGTGCCTAGGATTCCAAAGCCCATTTTCAAAGATTCAAATACCATCTGTGACGCTGCTATAAATTATTCTGTAACATTAATCTTTAAACAAGGCACTAAATCAGAGTAGAAACATACCAGAGAGATTTAGAGCAAGAGTCATAACTGAATTATTGAGATTAATGTAAACAGCTTCACGCATAAGAATTGCAGGTTCTTAATATCAGATTGTTTTTGCTTTGAATGAAACATAAGATTTCTTCTAAATCTTAAAAATAAATTACTAATATCTAAATGACACTGACACTGTTTTTTTTTTTTTTTTTTCATACGAAAAGAAGAGTAAAAATGACCAGTGAATGGAGTTGTTAACCTAAGGGTGCTCTGAGTTAAGAAATACATTAACAAAAATCTGATGTTACAAAATAGACACAGTAGGGAGTAATTAACATCACCAAAAGAAACTTCACTTTACAAAAGGGAATCTTTAAACCAAACCTAGTGTTCTCAAAATATGTGGACCAATAGATATTTGACTTAAATGAACTCTTTAGGGGAAACAAAGACCTATAACAGTCAATTATAGTATCATGTGTCATCACATCCAAGACACCATTGATTATAAGATTCATCATTACTTTTTGTATCATTTAGAAAGAAAAACATTGCCAATTAAGCTATGGCATGATGCTTTCTTATCACTTATTGCAAGATGATTCCAACCTTAGCTAGTTAAAATTATGTCTTGTAATTAATGAAATAAAATATTTTATAATAAATTGACTTGTTTATCAACATATCAAATGATGAAATTGTTTTAGTGAGAGCAAGTCCGTTTTGAAATATAGTCACTAGGTGATACAGTAATCCTCCCTTATCCCCCAGTGGATGCCTGAAATCATGGATAGTACCAAATCCTAGATATACAGTGTTTTGTTTTATGCACACATACCTATGATAAAGTTTAATTTATAAATCAGGCAGAGTAAGAGATGAACAGTAAGTAATAGTAAGATAGACCAATTATCACAATATGCTATCATCACTACTCTTGCCCTTTGGGGTCATTATTAAGTAAAATAAGGATTATGTGAACACAAGCACTATGATACTGCCACAGCTGATACAGTAACTGAGACAGCTATTAAGTGACTAATGGGAGGGTGGCATATATGGAGTGAATATTCTGGACAAAGGAATGATTAATATTCCATGAGAGACAGAGAAGGATAGCATGAGAGTTCATCATACTACTTAGAATAATGCGCAACTTAAAACTTAAGAATTGTTTATTTCTGGAATTTTCCATTTAACATTTTTTGGCTATGACTGACTGTAAGTAACTGAAACTGTGGAAAGCAAAATTGCAAATAAGGGGGGAACTACTGTATTAAATAAGTTTGCTCTATGTAAAGCATTGAAAGGACATTAACCGTATATTTTCTACCTTCTCTGAGGATATAAGAGGAAGAACAGTAGCTGGTATAGTGATTTTAGTTTGCTTGACTAATTTATTGATGACCTAATACCCCTATTTCTGTCCACTAGGAATTTAAGGCAGACTACAAGAAAATCATATACAACAAAGTTATTTCAGAAATTAAAAACAGAAAATCAGAACTGGGGAAAAGAACAAAAACAAGAGCACTGTAAGAATTTAATTAGATATAAACATAATATATGCATAACAATCTAGGTTCTGGGTCATTATTTTTCACTGCAATTTCAAAATAAAACATGTTTATCAGTGAGATTTTAGGGATTACTTTGCCTGAAGCTTAGGAACAAATGAGATGACAAATATAAGGACCTTGCTAATCCCAAAGAATTTCTATAAAACTGATTATTACAATCTACTGTTAGTTGTTAAAAAGATAGATACCAAATGAAAGTATGATCAAGACAGAAATTAAGTACTGGTAAGAATAATCCTAAAATATTAGCAGCTCTCCCTTAAAAAGATTAAATTGATTATACCATAAGATAAAATAGGATTAATATGAAGAACTAACAGACTAAGTCTCTGTATGCTTACATGTTCTCCTGGTCTGTGGTACCAATGCCAGCAAGCTATCTTCGGATATAGGTAGGTGGATAAGTGGGCTCATGTCAGGGATTACAGGTTCTGAATGAAATGAATAGTACTGAAAGAAGGCCCTCCACATAGCAGGCCTCAGGCTTTATGTGGTAATTGGTTGATACAGCAAAAATGATTTGGGGCACTGTGCTAACATTGAGGTCTATTTCAGAATCACAGATTCGAAAATCGGTCAAGTGATGGATCAGCTCTAGTGTTTATAATATTGGATCTTCCTGCGTGCAGTATCCTACACTTTCTCTTTTCTCTGTATCAGAAACCTGAGATCTAACTGTGGCCCGTATATTAAATTTTTCAAGAAACTGGAAAAATTGACACAAGGACAATGATGGTAGACATATTCAAAACTCTTCTCTGGGGAAGCATTTCTCTTCAACTCCATATAGTCTTCACTAGGCTGTTAATTATAATACCATGCCCTACCCCCAACCCCCTCATAGATACGGGTACTGGCTCAGGCTGGCCAATCACAGCCTGTCCTAATATGTGACCTCTTTGGCTTCAGTGATATTTAGATGCTAGGGCAGAGAGAAGGCTGTTTCTCTCAGATTATGCTGAATAGAAGTTGCTGCGACTGCCTGTAGATACCCTGCCTGTTTGTGTGAAAAAGCCCTTTCTGCGAGAAAGAAAGAATGAGGCCAACAGGTAAAGAAAAGTAGAAAGAGAGACTGAAGGAGTTTGGATGACAGAGTTTGAGTCCCAGGATCTGTTGATACCAGAAGTAGATCTACATCTGGGTTTTTCAGTTTACATGAATCAATACTTCTCTTTTTCTTTTTTGGTAAGAAGCTTGAATTGGGGTTATGTCACTTAAAATGAAGAGTCTATACTAGTACAGTAACTGAGAAGAGTAGATTGTATTCAGCTTCTTTTTCAGTGCTATAAAACATGAGCTTGATATTCATGTATTCATGTTTGAATTCATGTCTACATATTTGAATATGTAAAATTACTATACAGTAAATTATAATAGTGGCATTTTAAAATGCTAATATGTGTTTAAGGGCAAGAAGTTTCTAGATTATCCATGTAACTGCTATAGATGACTAAAAGTGGTAGGCAATCCAACGTTATTCATATTCAGTTTTCTAATACTTCATAATAATTATAGAAGGAGGGATAGTGGGAGAGAGGGAGTTTATTCTCCTGATTATGTTTTACTTGGCATAATTAAAAGTAGTTTGCATTTGCTGAGAAGATACTAGTTTGGTAGTGGGAAAAAGTGGCATAGAAAATATACTGGGAAGGCCGGGCGCGGTGGCTCAAGCCTGTAATCCCAGCACTTTGGGAGGCCGAGACGGGCGGATCACGAGGTCAGGAGATCGAGACCATCCTGGCTAACACGTTGAAACCCCGTCTCTACCAAAAAAAATACAAAAAAACTAGCCGGGCGAGGTGGCGGGCGCCTGTAGTCCCAGCTACTCGGGAGGCTGAGGCAGGAGAATGGCGTGAACTCGGGAGGCGGAGCTTGCAGTGAGCTGAGATCCGGCCACTGCACTCCAGCCTGGGCGACAGAGCGAGACTCCGTCTCAAAAAAAAAAAAAAAAAAGAAAAAGAAAAAGAAAATATACTGGGAAACAAGGAGAAGCTAGTCTAAGATGATGGTTCATTGTGGATAATTTCCCAAATAAACAATGTATTCATAAACAACTGAAAACTAGCTATAAGCTATCTCTCTCGGGTAAGAGAGCAGAAGCATTGGACAATAACGGGGTTAGTACATGCTTTCCAGAAGACAATGTGAAAATTCATTCTGGAAAAGCATTTACTAACCCTTTTAAACTATAATATTAAAACTATAACATGTAAAACATTTTAAGAGCTGGTTGGAAAACAACTCATCCGGCATTATGATTCGAGTGAGCTATATTCTACCTCAAGTTGAGTTACGAATAACTCAAAAAACCCTCAGTGTTCTTAGAATAATTACTTAACTTCCATTTTCTAAATATTCTTATTAAATTCCAACATATTTAACTTTTAGGAACCTTAAGCTATGAGAGTATATGTCTTCTGGCTCTCCTCTGTAGATGGTAAGGGTCTGAAAAGGCAATTGCCCAGTGGAATGCACTAAACATGAGCCCACTGCCTTGAGCAGACCTCTCAAAATTATTCACCTAACATGTTTCATTATACATACTTTGGGGATTATCAGAAGTAAGAGACATTCTTAAGAAATAGATCTATCAGTGCTGGGTTCTAATGGATTTTTGGCCTATCTGCAAAAAAATTCACCTGCTGAAACAGTTTATGCTAAAAAGTGTCACTTGTATTTAAAAACAAAGTGTGGTGTCAGGACTCATGTGTTCATTCATAGCCACTGACACCAATGAGTCTGCATGACTTGGGGGAAAAATGAATCTTTTTAGAATTCTGCAGTTTTATAGGGACTCATTTTAGAAACTGGACTCTCATTTTAGAAAGTTTTATAAGGATCAATATATACATTAAGGCATTTCAGTATTCACAGATGGAAGCAACACCGGACTTAATAATAACTAAAGATATATATACAGTTTCCTCATTTCACAAAAAAAGTATAATTAAGAACTGCATTGTTCTTTATGCCTAAATGGTTTTCAATAATTCTTACAAAGGTAGTTGGTTTTTTTGCTGCTGTTCTCAGAATGACTCTGACCAGGAGTATACCAATCATTTTAATTTCATATGAGAATAAAATGCAGAAGAATTAATTATTTATCTTGTCAACTGTTTGATTAAAAAATTTATTGATATCTATTTTATCTCCAGTATGATGCTAGGTATTCTCTCGTATAATGAGCTGTAAACAGAAACAGTTTAACTGTATTCCATGGCAGTCAACAGAGTTTCTAATCAGATACATGTTTTTGTAAACAAAGGCAAGTAGGCTTTTACTTAAGAGATTGTCTTGTGTCTGGTGGTTTCTTCAACTTCCAAACACTTTTTAGTGGTTTATTTATGAGATTATAATAAACTTAAAGAAACTGATTAACATTTTTTTTTTTTTTTAAATCAAAAGTCTAATGAAGACAATTGACTCTTGATAAGAACAGGCCAGTGGATCTGCTAAGCCATTAATAACTCTGGATTTGCTGATCCATGGTGCCAATGCAAATCATCAAGAAGGTTTACACCAGTACTAAATGACATTAGTTCCTGGAAGAAAGGCCTTTAGAACCTTAGAACTTAGTGTTACGACCTAGGCTATTTGACATAAGTCGATATAAAAACCAGTCACAGGAAGAATGATTTTTTTTTGTCTTGAATGACAAAAACGTCATTAACAAAAGTACTACAATTAAATAAATTATCTATTGTGCTGTTCAATGTCTTTTTGAAAGACTGATATATTAATATTTAATTATTTTTGAAATAATTAAAAAAATATTTCTTCTCATGCATTTTGGAAGCCTCAAGTAATTATATACTGAGAACTATATAACTTTTTGTCTATGAGTGTATTTTTACCACTACATTTAACTCTTAATTTCAGTAACAAATTACAGTCCAGATTTTCAGTCAAAATAAACTCCCTTCACTTTTCCTCCCCTTCCTGACTTTTGGTCATCTCTCTCTTGCTCTCTCTCTCTCTCCTCACCCCCCTCCACTCCTAGTTATCCTTTATGTTGTTCCCTGTTCTTAAGAATGTTTCCATATATTTCCACTGAGTTCTTTGCTCCTTTCTTTGTGTTGTTCCTCTGCCCATTCCTCTCACACTGTTCGCTTGGTGATGTAATCCTTGATTTTCTCAATTCTTTCCTCTCTCAGGCTTATGTGCTTCTTGTCTAATTCTGAATCTTTAGTGCCTAGCCCTTAACAGGTGCTAATTAGAAATTTGGTCACTGAGGATAAAGTATAGAGGTACAATGTTACTGCTTACACGAATATGAAGATGCGGGGCCTGGAGGAAAAGCAGGAGTTGGTTTGGGACCACAGCAAGGATGTCTTGGAAATGGCCAAATATTGCTATGGTAAGTATTACCATTTTGCTTGTCATGTCCTGGGGTATTATGTATGGTCTACATAATCCATATTTCACATAATATACTTAAAATATGTATACTGATATGTGTATGCACATTTTTAGGAGAACAACATAAATGAGATATCAAATAATTGCCTATAGTTTTAAAAGTTAATAATATTTGCAGGAAAATTAGCAATATAAAATATGTCTAGTTAGATAATGTAATAAAATGAATATGCATATCTGTAATTAGGATAGGTAGTTTTATGGTGAGTCTTAGAATGCATATGAGAGTAAACATGCTAAAGATTTACGAGATGTTCCACTGAATACATGGAATTGTTATTGTCCTCATTAAAACAATAATTAAAAAATCTATACTTACATCTTAGTAGAAAGTGGTATTTCATTTATATATGGTTTTATTTCAACTGTAGTATCACTGGATCAACTGTGAGAAAATATTTAAATCTCACAAATTCAAGCACCTTCTGTTTCTTAAATGTTCACATGGTGTATATATGTGCACAGAGAATGTTCACCAAATAAATTGTTTACTAATGCAAGAAACTCAGTTTAAAAATAAAAATGATACAATTTTTTATGGAGCATGCCATTTCTGGAAACTCAAATAAAAAGGATAAAGATGCTTTCACTTCTCATTTAAAAGTGTTACATTTTTGTTAGTATTTTACTTGAAATTTCTTGGCCCAGAAGACAAAAATTTATGGCTGCAGATTAACTACTTTAATGATGTGACACAGAAGCAGCAAAACGTTCTTTTTTCCCTATGGTGTTGCGGTGATTGGCTTTTCAGGGGAGTAAAGAATAACACACTAAATTCCTGTATGGGGAGGTTTTTTTTTTTTTTTCCCCATCTCTTCTCTTTGGTTTAAATGTCAAAGGTAATACATATTTAGCAAGCAGACTGGTGCCAAAAAATGTTTGAAATGAGGTGATCATTTACAATATCTGTATTATTTAATGGTTGATTATTACAGAAATATTTACAGTTAATAAATGTAAAAAACTTAGTGTCTTCTTGGATTTAGCAATATTATTAAAACTGTTTATGAAAACAGTCACTGTCTAAACTTGTTCTCTTCTGTTTTTAGTTCTGCTTTTCATAAACACAATGACAACAAATTAAAGGCAAGTCAACTGACTGTTCTGTACATTAGCTTGATAAACTTAGTGGCTGACAATTCTTAGTGAAAAGTGACACAGCTTTCTTAATAAGTTCACATATCCATTTTTCTGGGGAAATTTAAGAATCATATCTCTATCAAAATATCAAAATTTTCTTCCTAATATAAGTGAGACTGATGAGAGTTCAATTGTCCTGCTCCGAAAATACAGATAAATAAGAAGTTACTGTAATTCTTCAGCCCAGAAGGTTATTGATTGGGAGGGAAGAAATCTTATTTTTGGTAAAATTTTCCTGAGAAGATATCCCTAGAATGGTGGTATTATTTGAATGCAGATCTGGGACTCTTTGACTCTGTGGCTAATACTCTTTCCTTTCCATCATACCACCTTATTTAACTCCTTTGTAGGAAACAAAGTCTCTCTGCCTTTCTAAACCTATCCCTGATCACCTATTTTTTTCTCTAAGTAGGGGTAGTAGCTGTTATTGGGTGAATTGTGTCCGCCACCAAATTTATGTATGGAAGTCCCAAGCTCTAGTATCTTAGAATGTGACTGTATTTCGAAACGGATCTTTACTGAGGTAATTAGGTTAAAATGAGGTCATTAGGATAGGTCCTAATCTAATATCACTTATAAAAAGAGGAAATAGAGACACACACATATACAGAAGGAAGACAATATAAAGATACAGGGAGAATACAGCCATCTACAAGCCAAGGAAAAAAGCCTGGGCCAGATCCTTCCCTGAAAACTCTCACAAGGAACCAACCCTGCCCACAACCTCATCTCAGACTTTTAGCCTCCAGAACTGCGTGAAAATAAATTTCTGTTGTTCAAGCCACCCAATCTGTGGTAGTTTGTTTGGCAGTCCTAGAAAACGAATAGCGTGGCATACTGAAACAAATTCTCTTTCAATTAAAAAGGTATATGTTAAGATTTTCCACTACTCAATCAATAATACTCAAAGTTTTAAAGCAGATTTAGGAATATTATCATCCATTCTAAAATAATGAATCAACCCAATGCATCTTATACACTGCCCTGGCCACACGACTTAGACCTGGAAGATGGTCTACATTATATATGCTGAAAGGAAAAGGAGGACTACTTGTTAAGCAATACAGTTATTCATTTGAAGAAGAAATGACATTCAGGCTATACAGTTTTAAAAAAGAATATTGATTTTTAGATGTAGTGAAATCTCAGGAAGGCCCCAACGTTTCCTTTTCCAACCACAGTCTTTGGCAATAGAAGAGGTGACAGCAGCAAGTGAAGCTAGTTTGTATTTTGTCATTTTGATGGAAGCTGCAGGAAGAGAACCTAAGTCCAAGGTTCAAGACCAAAGTAGCTAATTCTGCCTAGTAGCTGTGCTCCTAGCTGGAAAGTGAGGTGACACAGTTGCAGCTTAACAGACTTAGGTGCTGAACTGTTTTCTAGAGGTAGCCCCTTCGATAAACTATGTAGCCTCTCCCAAAGCTTCCTGTCATGTTTCTCTTCACTGGTGTAGCCATGATAATGCTAATGACTTGTTTTAAGGATTTCACTGGGTATTGGGGTGGATTCAGTTCATGACAGTTCATCTTTCAACTGGCTGGGGATGTAATCACAGGAACTGACCTTGCCTTCCAACTCAGAAATCCATAGAGCTCATTTATATTCATTTGGTTTCTTCAAAAATGACAAGCAAAGAAGATTCTACTGTGTTAAAATCAGGATTTTGATATTTTCAAATGCTTTTTAAAATTGAAAAGTAAACATTCAGAAACATGAAAATGATTTGGGCTTACATTATATTCTAAATATGAGTTAACTACAGAGGTATATAAACACACTAATTGTAATTGTAAATTACCATGTTGTGCAGAAAAGCAGACATATGGCAGGTGTCTTCACTCACTGTGCTACGCTGGAGCTCTTTAACATTAATGGGCCTCTGATTTAAAAAAAAAACAAACCTTAATTTTTAGCAATGTTTTTCTAATGTATATGGCTCCATATTCCTCCATTTAGATAATTGCCTTTCTTTTACAGAAACTAAAAATGTGACTAAAAATGAATAGGTCAGATTTACCCTTTTAAATATTGCTTTGTAAGGAGAAAATACTATTTTAGAAACAAAGATGACTAGGAGAATGTGTATCTTTGGGAACTCTAGATCTCCTAAAGCCTTCCTTTAAAAAATATTTCTTGGATGTTTAAAATTGTATAACAAATACATACAGCAAAAATTCTAAAAAAAATCACGAACAATACCAATACCTGTATATACATTTAGATTTTTTCTCTATGTAATATATATTTTAAAAATGGTATGAAGTTTAATAAGTTGTTTTGCTTCATTCAACAATTTACTCTGAACTTTCTATCAAAACTGTGGTTCTGTAATACAATTTTAACTGTCTATCATGTTTAATTTTATTTACTTAACCCTTTGTTAAACATTTAGGTTGTTTCAAATTTTTTGCTGTTAAGCTTTTTAAAAAATTTCTGCATGACCACTCTTTTTGCTAAATCCTTACACACACACACACACACACACACACAAACACACACACACACAATTATTTTCTTTTCTTTCCTTTATTTTTTTGAGACGGAGTCTTGCTCTGTTGCCGGACTGGAGTCCAGGGGCATCTGATCTTGGCTCACTGCAACCTCTGCCTCCTGGATTCATGCCATTCTCCTGTTTCAGCCTCCTGAGTAGCTGGGACTACAGGCGTGCATCACCACACCCAGTTAATTTTTGTACTTTTAGTAGAGACGGGTTTTTACCATGTTGATCAGAATGGTCTCGATCTCTTGACCTTGTGATCCGCCCGCCTCGGCCTCCCAAAGTGCTGGGATTATAGGCATGAGCCACTGCGCCTGGCCACACACAATTATTTTCTTATAAAAATTATTAAAAGTTGAAATGATGGGCAAATGGAAATGCACATTTTAAAAGCTTTCCATATGAATTACCTAACAACCTTTCATGAAGGTTGTACCAATTCACTTTCCAATAAATAAATATTTGTTTTTGTTATTTTGCCCATCACCACCACCACCATCACACTGGTAAATAATTGGCCACCTAAATCTTTACCTTCAAAATTTCCTTAACTATCTTTCTAAGTTTTATTCTTTCACTTTAGAATCACTCTCTCAAGTACATTTCCACTAGGTTTAATTGCAATGGCTTTGTAGTCTTCACTTTAAAAACACATTTGACATAAATAATACCATTTTGCATTCTGAAAAGAATAAATCTTGAATAGATTTTGCCAAGAAAACCAATATTGTTTAGTAGGCAAGACTATTTCTAGAAGAAAGGCATAAACAAAAGTGGCTATTCTGAAAAACAAATCGCCATGAAACAGATTTAGTATAATAAACAAGGATATACAGTATATCTTTTTTAAAAAAATGAAATTATTGAAACAGATGCTAATTCCAGAAAAGCATCATGCTTTGAAATAAGGACAGATATCCAAACACCTCATGATTTCTTAGTGAATAAGAAAACTTCTAGGGAAAAGAAATTGTTCATTATGATAAGATTTTAATTAAAGTGCCAAGGATTGATAAAAGTATAAGAACAAGAAAGGCAATAATCAATACATTATTTAGTCTAAACTTAAAAGACTAATGTAAAATGCAACTTAGGGCCTTGATATGACACTGAGTTGGAGATATCTAGAACATATAGATTCAAAGAAAACCAGAAATTACCTATTAGATAGGTACTGTCAAAGGAAATCATTTGAAAAGGTGGCAAAAGGGAAGGTGCTTCTTAAATTCTGTAACTGTAGATCCAAAGAAGAGTCATGCTCCCCTTTGAATATGTGATGAAGGCTATCAACCATCTTTAAAGAAAATGCACATTTGTACAAAAACACTATTCTGCTTATACTCTAAAGGGGCTCAGCATCTTAGATTAAAAATACTTGCCATGTCTATGGGAAATACAAGATAACCAAAATGTTTGATAAAGAGACATTTTCAGAATGACAGTGAAGATCTATTGGAGTCAGGAGTTGAAATTTATTTTTTAAATTGAGGCAGGAGAAAATCTGGGCAAATATGAAGACTTTGGACTGTTGTTTGACATCTGCCTTTACTAACTATGCCACTGAAATTATTACTAAAGGTATCAATGGCATCTTAGTTATTGAAATGATATGGCTTAGTAGATTTCTTTTTCTTTTTTTTTTCTGAGACAGAGTCTCACTTTGTTGCCCAGGCTGCGATTCTCCTGCCTCAGCCTCCTGAGTAGCTGGGATTAAGGTGCACACCACCATGCCTGGCTAATTTTTGTATTTTTAGTAGAGACGGGGTTTCACCATGTCAGCCAGGCTGGTCTCGAACTCTTGACCTCAAGTGATCTGTCTACCTTGGCCTCCCAAAGTGCTGGAATTACAGGCATGAGCCACCACACCTGGCCAATGTATCTTGGTTGATTTCTTACATTACTTGATATCTGTAACATTTAACATTGTTAACTACTTAACAACACATTCTTGGTTTTCTCCCAACTCTAAGGGTGGTTATTCTTCTGTTTAAGGGATCTTATGATTAAAGTTTCTACATATCATCTTAAATCTCTGAAAAATCTGAAATCACTTCAGTATAAAGGTTTTCTTAAGGTCCAGTCTTTTCCCTTTTCACAGCAAGCCAAGAGAACTAGTGATGGAAAATCTTTTAAATTATGTGAAGCTGATTAGTGACACATAGAAGCTTTGCCTAAGCAGAGGTGGGGCAGCTGTGTCAATGATGCAGCTATGCGGGGGCTGAGATGGACTCTAGGAGCTGTTCCCTGAGACTTGAGAGCTCATCACAATTTCTCCACATCTGTAGATGCTGCAGAGGAACCAAAGGAGCAGCTGAGGTCAGTGCCTCTTCACAGCTCTTATGTTCACAACACAATCAGAGTTGTTTATTCTGGCATTCAACACTGTCTGACTCTGCTGAAACATCTCCTTTCCAAGGCTTTGCAGAAGGGCTGTCTAGGAAAAGGATGAAATGGAGTTGGTGCCGTGTGACTTTTAGTGGGATAATCCAATAGTAAGTGATTAGTCACCTATTGAATCTAAAGATAAGCAATTAGAATTTGGCTCTATTTTCACTAACTTACATGGATCCTCAGTGCTCTATCTTTAGATACTGACAAGAAGAAAAAGCACACATTTGTGAAGCTGGGTCCCTGTAGCTTGTGTGGAGGAAATGGTCTCACTGGGATGTTGTAAGCTGGGATCAGAGACCCAGGCACTAATTCAGATTCTTCTGCTTGATGATGTTGTGGATTCACTGTCACTGAGTTTGGTCCAAGAACCAGAAGAAGCTTAACATCTCCAAACATTCTCTTAAATGGAAGCATTAAGAGCAGACATTAAGTTGTTCTTGAGCATTGATGTAGCCCTAAGGATAAAAAAGCTATAGTGTGGAATTCATTTCCACACTTTTTATCCAGTGCTGTATTTTGGGCATTGTCATAAAGGACGCTGGACCATGGGAAGCTGTGCTGATATATATGGTTCATTTACACATGCTTTGTGGCCATCATATTTCCAACGTGATTCTATATTCTTGAGTAAATAAACTGACAACTCAAGCTAATCTTATACAAGTGTATATGTGTAACCTTGATACATCTCCATTGTCCACCTGAAACAATACAGCTTATAGGTATGTTCTGAAAATTAAAGTTGTTACAATTTGTTTATAATTATGTAATCTTTTTAAAGAGTTAGAATAATGTAAGTGCAGCATTAATATTTACTTGACTTTTTGTTTTTAAAGTACTTCACCAAAAGTTCATTCCTGAAAGCTGAGCTACATCTGGGCTGTTTCATGTTGTGGACTATGGAAGATGTGGTTTAAAACTTATTTTCATCACCCCGGGTAAGTCATTTATTCTTACAAAGATGTCATGAGAATGAGATCCCTCAAAACAGAAAAATAACCACTCTTACAGTAGGAGAAAAAAATGCTTAGGTATCTTAGGTGTGGGTGCAATGGTGATGGTAGTACTGGGGAAGGAAGTAGTGGTACTGGTAGTTAGCATAATCTTATGAAATAGTCATAGGATTTCATATATCCCTTAAGCATTTTTCATTTATCCCAGAGAAACGGTCAAAAACCCATACCCTTGCATATAAAACATTCAATAACCTAAGAAAAAAGGAACTTCCTCAACATGATAAAGACTACATATGAAAAAGCCAGAGCTAACGTCATACGCAATGGTGAAAAGACTGAAAGTTTTTCTCCTAAGAACAAAAACAAGAAAAGGATGTACCCTTCTGCTACTTTTATACAACACAGTACTACATATTCTTGCCACAGCAAGTGGGTAAGAAAAAGAAAGGGTATCTAAATCGGAAAGGAAGAAGCAAAACTATCTTTATTCACAGATGACACTATTTACATGTAGAAAACCCTAAAGAATGCACCAAAAAACTAGTTAGAACTAAATCTACAAAGTTGCAGGATACAAAATCAACACAGGAAACTCGGTTGTATTTCTATCCATTAGCGATGAACAATTTGAAAAGGAAATGAAGGAAACTATTCCATTTACAATAGTATCCAAAAGAATAAAATACCTACAAATAACTTTAAGGAAGTGAAAGGCTTGTACACTGAAAACTAAAACATTGCTCAAAGAAATTAAAGAAGACATAAGTGGAAAGACAGCCTGTGTTCATGGATTGTAAGACTTAAAATTGTTAACATGACCACACTCCCTAAAGCAATATGAGGGTTCAATGCACTCTGTAACAAAATCTCAATGGTGTTTTGGGCAGAAATGGAAAAACTGATCCTAAAATTCCTATGAAATTTCAAGTGACCCACAATGGTATGTGTGTGCATACATACATACATATATATATATATATATATATATATGGAAAAAAGGAACTTTTTTGACTGAAACAGTACAGTCAAAAGAGTGAAAGGACAACCCACAGAATGGGAGAAAATATTTGCAAACCATCTATCTGATAAGGGCTTAATATCCAGACTCTGAAGAAAAGAAACAATCCAATTTTAAAAATAGGCAAAGGACTCAAATAGACGTTTCTTCAAAGAAGATACAAAATAGATAATAAGCATATGAAAAGATGCTCAACATCATTAGTCATTAGGGAAATACAAATCAAAATCACAATGAGATACCACTTAACAGCTACCAAGATAGCTATAATTAAAAAAAAAAAACCAAGTGTTGCCAGGGATATGGAAAAACTAGAACTCGTGTAGATTGCTGGTGGGAATGTAAAATGGTGCCTTCACTATGGAAAACAGTTTGGTAGTTTCCCAAAAAGTTAAGCACAGACTTACCGTATGACTCAGAAATTCCACTCCTATGTATACATTCAAGAGAACTAAAACAACAGGTAAACAAATAGATTATTATATGTAAATGTTCATAGCAGTATTATTCACAACAGCCCATTGGCTATTAATGAAAATAATCTAAGTACCCATCATCAAAGGAATGGATAGACAAAATGTGGTATATCCATACAATGGAATATTATTCAGTCATAAAAAAGGAATGAAGTTCTGATACACACTACAACATAGATGAACCTTGAAAACGTGCTAAGTGAAATAAGCCAGATACAAAAGGTCAAATGTCTTGGAACCGGCAAATTCACAGAAATATAAAGTAGATTAACGGTTACCAGGAGAGGGAGAAGGGGAACGGAGTTATTGCTCAATGAGAAGAGTTTATGTTTGGAGTGATGGAAAAATGTTGGAAATGGATAGTGGTGATGGTTGCCTAACATTGTGAATGTAATTAATGTCACTGAATTTACACTTTTACAATGGCAAATTTTATATTTTATCACAAATAGGGAAAGGTAAAGTTTCTACAGCCTCATGAAGAAGATCTCTTGACCTCGTGATCCACCCGCCTTGGTCTCCCAAAGTGCTGGGATTACAGGCATGAGCCACCGTGCCCAGCCCAGAGTTAAGTCTCTCATTGGGCCCCTGATTTACACTCCTGGGCCCACAAAAATTATTTTCTATACAGTCACTAGAAAAAAAAAAAAAAAAAGAAATTAAGTACTCATCTAAAAACTATTTAAAAAAGAACAATGAAAGAAACCAGAAGAAACTAGGAAAAAATTAAGAAGAATGAAGTGAAAATTAATTAACTAGGGAATAAAAATAGTAGTTAAGTAGAATAAGTCAAAAAGCTTATACTTTGAAAATACCTATAGATAAAACCTTTGTAAGACTGATTACAAAAAAAGCAAAAATTGACAAGATTAGTATCCAGAAATAAGACATAAACTCTGATATAATACATACTGATAGAATTCCAGGACAATAAATAGAGCATGCAGGTGTGTGACAGCAGATCTGAAAACACAGAGGGATGAATGATTTCCATTTGGTATATGGTGACCAAAATTGACCAAAGTAGACGTGAAAAACTGAAAGGACCAATTTCAGAGAGGAAATTACAAGAGTGGTTTGATGTATAATGGCAAAAACCAACAGGGAAGTTTGGATAAACTATTACAAATATCCTCTCAAAACTATATAACAGATTAAGAGAAAGTAAGGGAAATTCCCAGGGACTGGAGGAGTAAGCTACAGCTGGGACTGAAGCTCTGGCTGTCCAGCTTGCCAACCTCAGTAACGAAGCAGTTTAAAATACAGTGACTGTGGCAGGACAGGACATAATCCCACGGGACTGCATAAAGTGGGAAGATGAACTGAGACCCTGACATGAAGCTGGGGCACCGGAAATGAAAAGGTAAATTAGAAAAAAAAAAAAAAAAAGAATCTTCCAAGAAAGCTCAGGTGTTTCAGCAAAGGCTCTAGGTGTGCTCTGTGTGTTTCTTCCCTATCACATGCTCAAGTCATCCCCTCAAGATAACTATTATCCTGGATTGTGTATTTCTGTTTACACAGAGTTCGGCTTGATTTTAAGTAAAAAATTGTATACTAAGGGAGTCTTCTGTGACTTGAGTTTTTCACTTAGTATTGTGTTTATACAAAAATTTAAACCCTATGTTTACTGATAACCACAAGGAATAACAGACACAATATTTAATTTTAAAAAGGAACAAAATACCGAAACCATCTATATACTGTAATGTACCTTGAAATCAATGCTAGGGAAAAACAAAGGGAAAACACAAAACTGCAATAAACTTCATCTTCTCTCCCAGGTTTTTCTTGAACAATTCCAACCCCCATTCCCTACTATGTATCCTTAACTTCGTTAGACAGTGAATGAGAAATTAATGCTAAAAGCCCTCAAATGAACCCCAGGGACATTTCCTGGGTTTTCCCTTCTCCCCTCTCCAACCGTGCCGCGAAGGGCAAGTCCCTCAGCCCTAAAGTCTGAGAAGGCCCACAGCGGTGGCTGCGGCAGAGGAGTGGGCTACCCCCGCAGAGTAGAGAGGTGTATAGTGGGGGATATCCATTGGGACTCCCAGTCCCAGGTGAAAGCACACTGGTGCCCCTGCGCAAGGAGGCCCGGCTGTCCCCACAACCTCCCGTGGGGAAGCATCATTGGTTGATCGACTGCCCATCTTGCTGCGGTTATAGAACCAAACTCGAACCACATCCTTCTGCAGCTGCAGGCACCCAGCAATGTGGCTGATTTGTTGGGGCGTGGGCTTAGGGCACCGCTGAAAGAATTTCTCTAGGCTGTTTCCGATTCGTCGCTCCCTGCTTGCCCGTCTCCACTTCCGAGACTGTTGCAGGATCATCTCCATTTTGCATAAGCCCAGAAGGTTCTCTGCTTCCACTTCTTCCAGCCACTTTTTCAGCAGTGGTCGCAGCTTCCACATGTTGGCAAGGCTTAGCTGCTGGGCCTCGAAGCGGCAGACGGTCGTCTGGCTAAGCACCTTCCCAAATAGAACTCCCACAGCGATCCCCACATCGGCCTGTGAGTACCCTAGGCTCAACCTCTTCCGCCTCAGCTCCTTGGCCAGCTGCTGCAACTCTTTCAGTATGCCCGAGACGTCCTCTGGCAGCGGCAACTTCGGGATGCTCCGCAGGGCAATGTAGGGCCCAGGGAGGGCGCCTTCAGAGGGGCTTCGCAACCAGTCCCCTGCCTCACCAGCTCCAAGACGGGGCCTGCAGGGTGCTATCCAGCCACGGAATTCGTGTGGCAGGGGAGCCGGGGAAATCCTCCACACCTCAGGGTCTGGGCAGACCCCTGGCCTGACTGCTGGCCAGACCATCACCCTGCCAGGGGCCGCCTGGGTGCTCAACCAGGTCAGGGTGTCAACCCGCAGGGGCACTGGCCCTCTGGGGCCGCCCCCACCACTGCCTGGAAGGGGGAAGAAGTGGTTTGAGGGCCTGTGTCCGGCCATGGGTGGGATGGCACCCGCAGCAGCTCTGGTAGGAACTGATGGCCCTCGAGGCTTCAGAACAGCCACCGGCCCCCTCAAGCCCCGCCCCCCAGTGGGCGGAGAAGGCGTTACAGGCCAAGGGTGCCTGTGCATAGGAGGGAAATCTCGTAGATCCGTAGGAACTCCTGGGTCCTAGGGTTAAGGGAGTGAGCCCTCGACCCTGACCTTTGCTTCCAACTCCCATAGAGGTACAAAGCTCCCTTTTGGGATTTGCATCTTCAAGCTGTCTGGAGTCCCTTAGTCACTGCCTCCATCCTCTCCCTGAATAGAACCCAGGTATTTTCTTATGGCTCTTCAGAAACTCAGGACCCCTGATCCCCAGGAACTACCTAACTTCTTGTCTTCACAAATATTTATTAAATATCTATATGCCAGATATTGCTGGGATGAACCCTCAATTCATAAACTGCCCCCTCACTACTATCTTTATGGTCACAAGTATTGCCAATAGTTCCTCTTTGCACATCCCCAGTACCTGTGCCCTAAGAAACCTAGGCATCCCCGCTTGAGTTTCTAGTTAACATCAGTTTACTGCCTCAGATTCTACCCCCACCACTCCACCCCCAAACTGCCAGATTCCACTCCCTCACTGGGGCAGAACTTTGTAACTAATTCCATGTTTCTTCCCCCAGCCTTGAAAGTCCTTTTGTTTCCCATTCTAACCCAGCTTCTTGGTCCAGAGTTTCCTCAACCAACAGAGATCTAGGTGTGTGTCTTCTCTTTCCCACTCTAGAGACAGGTCTCTGAACTGGCCTGACCCACTGAGGATGCTCCCTGCAATATCTGACTCACCAACATCAGGCTCCTTTATCCTTGGGAACCTTATCCCACCAGAGACCCAATGATCTTAATTTGTCCCTCCATCATGCCCCTAGCTCAGGCATCCAGTTGTGGGCCCTGTGTGGAGAGAGCTAAGGAGGGGGCGGGCGGAGAAAGAGAAGCTCTGACCTCAGTTTCAAAGTTTCCAAAGAGTAAGAGCACAATGACCTTGGCTAGACAATCACAGCCCTTCATTCTTTAAACTAACCATGATGTGGTTCTGTCCCCACCCACATCTACTGAAATTGGTCTTCTTGAAGTCATCAGTGATTTTTCAACTGTCAAATCCAATGGCCTTTTAAAAAAATCCTCATCCTGCCGTATCTGGCAATGTTGACTACTCTTCTTGCTCCTTTTCCTTTTAAAATTTACATGAAATGCTGGTAACAGCCAAATCTGTATTTCAGTTCTGACTTCTCTTCTGATTTCCAGTTTTGTATTTTTCACTGCCCCTAGTCAAATTCATTATCAGCACTTCTAAACCTGCCTCCAATCCCGGGACTTTTGAGCTAGTTATCACTAACTCAGTCACCCAAGCTTAAACCAAGGAGCTGTTCTTGACTTTTTCTATTCTCCATAGGGTGTCAAATCTTATAAACTGGGTCTCCTAAAACATCTGAAATCTACCATCTCCTTCCTAGCCTCATCTTATTGGGCCCTTAAATACCTTTTCCTAGATGAAAGCAGAACATTGAGACTAAATTCAACCCAGCACTACAGGTTGTATTGTGTTGTGTTGTGTTGAGATTGCAGATGCGGCCTTGAAGCAATGGTAAAGGGAAAAGAATCAGAAAATTGGCTGCCATCGCTTCAGGCTGTGTACTTAGTTACGTGTCATCTGTATCTCTACTGCAACCCTTGCTAGAATGTGTGCTGGCTATGAGCAGGGTCATTGTCTGTCTTGTTCACTGCTAGATCCTCAGCACCTGGAACTATACCTGGAACACAGAAGGAAGTCAAGAAATATTTATTTAACGTTAAATAAATGAATCTCTGTAGCATTAATGGCAAAAAGACTTCCATATTTGCCTTTAATTAGATTTTAAGATGACAGTCTATAGAAAACAGCTTGCAATATACAAAAGTTCATTTAAGAATAACTTTGCTGGTATCTATTCTCTCGAGGTATACTTACAAGCTATTTTTTTTCAAAATCACGAAGCAATCAGTATATGCCAAACAGAATGAAAGTTGGATCACAAAGAAGGATAAAGAAGAGAAAGCAATATATATGCTAAGGTCCACATATTGAAAACTGCCCATTTTCTTCTTCTTCTTTTGTTTTGTTTTGAGACGGAGTCTCGCTCTGTCACCCAGGCTGGAGTGCAGTGGCGCGATCTCGGCTCACTGCGACCTCTGCCTTACAGGTTCAAGCGATCCCTCTGCCTCAGCCTCCTGAGTAGCTGGGATTATAAGTGCCTGCCACCACGCCCGGCTAATTTTTTGTATTTTTAGTAAAGACTGGGTTTCACCGTATTAGCCAGGATGGTCTTGAGCTCTTGACCTCGTGATCCGCCCACCTTGGCCTCCCGAAGTGCTGGGATTACAGGCATGAGCCATTGTGCCTAGCCAACAGCCCATTTTCACAAGAAGGAAAAAGGTTCATTAGTGGTTTAAAAACAATAGTTAAATGAAAATATTTTTAATGAATTAGAAAACGTGAGTTCAAATAGATGTGAGCAAAGCTTCATTATATTTAAACGGAGTTAAAACACAGTGGCTACAAACATTTACTAAATTAAAAAGTAACACTGGCCAGGCACGGTGGCTTACACCTGTAATCCCAGCACTTTGGGAGGCCAAGGTGGGTGGATCACAAAGTCAGGAGTTCAAGACCAGCCTGACCAACATGGTGAAACCCCATCTCTACTAAAAATACAAAAATCAGCCGGGCATGGTGGCGTGTACCTGTAATCCCAGCTACTCAGGGGGCTGAGGCAGGAGAATCACTTGAACCCGTAGGTGGAGGTTGCAGTGTGCCGAGATCGCGCCCCTGCACTCCAGCCTGGGTGACAGAGTGAGACTCGGTCTCAGAAAAAAAAAAAAAAGGCTATATATTACCTTGATGGGTTTTAAGATTTACTTGGATGCTCTCACTTAAGGCTTTCTTTGTACTTGGTCAGATCTCATCTACCAATGTGCATATCTCCCGGTTTACACGCATGTGCTGCTAAAAAGAAAAGCCCATGTTCTTAAGGGAAGTCTTGCCATTTCCTTAAAAGTATATTCAACTTCCTATGAAAATGGGGTTAGCAGGGAAAGGAAGCAGGAGCATGTTTGGTTAGAACAGGAATAGAGATCAGAGGAAGGCAGTTGATGGGAATGCCCAAGACAACTGGTGCTGTTTGTGCTGGGGCATCTGAAAGGCTAATCCATCACCTTCAACAAAAAATCACTCTTAGTAAGTGATTAGATTACAGTGTAAGAATCAGGCTGGTCTTATCCATAGGGAATTACAGAGTAAGGATGATAAACACATGATTCCAGTCTCCTATATATTTATAATCTAAATGAGGGAGAAGAGAAAATGTCAGTAGAGCAGGGAAGTTGAGAAGTTTTCTATTATTATGATCTTTGGAATCAAGGGTGGTTTTCTGAAAGAGTTGTTTTAAGCAGAAATGCTTAAAAATAAAAAGTATCAGGATTTTTATTATTAGGTTCTCCTTAAGAATTCCCTATTCTAAGGAGACAAAAGCAACTGCCATGATCCACAAATGATAGGAAGCAGGAAACAGTGGACGCAGAGTTAAGAATCAACATTCTTGTAAGGTTTGGTTCAAGTTTGATAGTTTTGAGAAGTCTTGCCTTATACTCTGGACCACAGTGATATCCCTCCCCTCTGAACTTACTGCCATGTCCACTCACATACCTGTGCTGCCTTAAACAGCTGGAATTTTATGTCTTAGTTATCCAGCTAAGAGATATGGAACCTCCTAAATTCATATTATAGATATACGATTTATTTTGTACCTATGTGCCAAGTAACATGCTAATGCATAAGCCAGTCACAGTGCTCTGAGTATAGTAAGTCCATGAAAACATCTGGATGTGAAAGTAATCTGCTTTTTATGTCATTCTGTTGGTCAGTTATTTCACTGGATAGGAAGGTGATCTTTGCTTCATCATTCCTCCAAATGCATCTCTCCCAAAAGCTTCTCATACTCGAGAGAGAGGAGGACATGGCTTTGCTCAAGAGTCTATAAGAAGCTCTACTTCTCTATAGCAGAATCTCCAAAAAAAAAAAAAATTTCTTTTTTGACTGCAATAAAGCAACAGAACCGACCAGAAGATCTAAGAATGATATCCAAGTTAGAGAGAGAGGGCAGGGCAGACTAGATGGTGCTGGTCTTTATTGTCTCCCCACTCTGCAGATGTCCTAGTAAGTTAGCACTGACCAGGCATTGTGGTGCAAAGGCATTGCCACTAAGATGGAAAGGTGTAGGACCTCAAGAATCATATTAGTAAAGGAGCAAGACAAAAGGCTAAGGCAGAAGACAAGATGCAGAGACTAGATACTGGGAACACCGTCTCTGGATCCAGGGAGTAAAGTCAGTAATCCAGGAAAACTCTGGCAGCTGAGTACTTTAAGGAACGATGCCTCCCACTTCACAGTGAAAGCGTTAACATCACACATTACAACAATTCAGTTCACTGGAAACTACCTGAAAATACACTGAAATGATTAACTGTCAATCCTTTGTGTGGATCTTTACTAAACTGTATAAAGAAAAGTGAGCCATCAAAGATAAGTTAGGCAATTAAGAAAAACTAATAAACTATATACAATAAGAACATTTATGTTGTAATAACATAGAAAAAGAGCTAATCAAATCAAGGTAGTTACTAAATAGGATAATTTATTGCTTTTCAAGATAATTTTCATAATAGATAATAGTACTATTCTGTACAGGAGATAACAGAGGACAAGAACATGGATGAAAGAATAGCCATTTGTAAATAACAGTAATACAAGATGCTTTTACTCTTATATGTGGAGAAATGCTATAATGTAGTAGTGTTGCTAACAGAATTTCTTTGATTTCTTTAATTTCAGATTAAGATTAGGAAGGGCTTTTCAAAAACATTACTTCTTTTTGCTGCTGTTCTTTTTAGTATTTTTAAAATGGCTGCTTTGTAATGCTGTAATGATGTAATTGCTGCTTTGAAACAAATACTCATGACACAAATATGACATAACCACCACATAGTCAGAGACCAAAAGGGGACTTAAGAGTATACAGAGAAAAAGTCCATTTTATTTTGCATATCTGAGATATTCATGAGCTATGAACTTCCTATGCTATAAAATAAAATAATATTAAATATAAAAACCCTGCAGCCTTCTCCAGAAGCCTTAAGGAATTTTAAATATCTGTAAAGGCAGGAAGAGCAGTTGAGCTGAGTGGGGCTGAGTTGAAAGGCACTATGATGATGAGTCAGGTATATTCATAGATAGTCAGAGACAGATAAAGTTTCAAGGCTCTTGTTATGCCAAGCATGATTTAAACAAACTTTTTAGCTGAGTTTGCCCTTGTTACAGAAGAAAAGCTTTAAGGATGCTCTTGCATTGATTACTCTAGTCAGGGTGCAGTCACTATGTTCTACATTCAAATTATCACTCTGCTTCCATTTTAGAGCAGGAGATGCACAACTCGTTTAACGAAAAATTTTTCATTGCATTGCACAGTAAAATATACTAACAAAAATGACAGCTTATGACCAAGGAAACTAGTAATCAAGATGTGATAGGGGCTCAGAGAAGTAAATGAGAAGTAGAAAAGAATTTCTGTTTACAGCAGATAACTCTTTTAGGTGTTGTGATAATTATGTTTTTTTTTTGTTTGTCTGTTTTTGTTTTTTAAAGAGATTCCAAATTAATTGACTTTGGTGCTATTACCATCACAAGTTTGAGGCCTCTGAGAATTTCCTTGGAATCTCTTTAGGAAACTGAACTGAAACAAGCCAAACAGAGCCACACGGATGCTTTTTTTTTTTTTTTTTTTTTCTGAAAAATGAACTCTTATTTTAACTAGCATTAAATGCAGTAATGACCATGGAAAATTCAAGAGGTAGTACCAGACTAAAAATTCTAAGCAAAATTTACCTAAATATATAGATTAAAAACTTCTTTCAGCATTTTAAACCTGACAGATATTCAGACAGCATTCAGTCAGCTTATCAAACTGAATCCTCTTCCAGTCACCTCACTATAATCCCAAAGGTCTTAAAGAGAACAAACTAGGTTGTCAGCCTCTCTTTGAGCAAAATACTCATGCCCAAATCAAAATTTATCGCCTGTAGTCCATTCCTCAAGCTCCCAGCAGCCTGCTCATCATTCTATGTGTGTGCAGAAAACGTCAGGCAAATGAAGCTTTCGTCTTCTGAAAGCCTCAGAACTCTTGGCAGTAATTATATCAAACCAACTGTGAGTGGAAAACTGAAAGCAAGATTTCTATTATCCGATTCACTTAATGTGAAGTTCATTATTTTTTGAATATTCACTTATACAATCACATGGCTCAAGAGGTACAAAGGTGTATACAGTGAAAATGCACAGTATTTAATTCTTATTTTGTTGCCAATCACGCCATTGTTGGCAAGTGCTAATCTAGTCAATGTCCAGTTAGAATTTTGCATTTTGCTTACATAGAATTTTCTGTAATAATTTAAATTCAAGCAAGACATTGGTCTTTTCTGATTGACAGACATGTAGATGAAACATAAAGAAGAAGCCAAGGAATTCAAAGAAGTTTCTCTTAAGGATATGTTCTAGGGCAGGTGTCATTTTGAAAGGAAGACAATGTATTAAAGAACTGATAGGCTTTCCGGGGTTGAAGAAGAGTATGGAAGAATATAATATTAGCAGGAAGAAGAATAAAAGGAAAAGGTTAGCATAGAATTTAAGTAGAAGACTTAGGAGAATGAAGAAATAGGGTAGAATATTGAAGAATTGTAAAATAAGGAGTTTAAATACTGTACTGCTGTATAATATATCAGGAGGCTCTGAGGGTAACCCTGTGATAAGACATGATTAGAATTAGAACTTAGACACTTTGAAAATGCAAAGACAGAGGCAGGAAAGACATGACAAAGTTTTTAAATTCTCAAATATTGAAAAGCAATGAACAGTTTCCCTGAAACTGCAATACTTGACTTGCTGGACAAAATAATTATTAATAACAACTACAGGAAGTTCTTGCTTTAGATGATAATGAGGGACTATAAAAATGACCATACAAGCTGAAAACATGCAAAGTGATCATCATAATCAATAGGATAAATTATGATTTTTCTATGACCTTTAAAATTTCGTCAAAATATTAAAAAGCCTCTATTGTCAGCTAAAAATAAAAAAGGAAAAATAATAAAACTAATTTTATTTAGTACACTGTAATTTAAACATTAGAAAGAATGAGAATTAAAGTGCTTTATTTCTATGTAAAAAAACTTATTTAAAGTATATTGATCAGTGCTTGCCTTCTTTTCATCATATCACTTATGGTATGGTTTAAGCATATCTTTTCTATGCCTGGGCAAAATGTCATAATCTTAAGTTTGAATCAGCTTTCAACATTTTATCCTTTGCACTTTCAATGTTGTGAAATAGCTCTGAGAGTTCATTTAACATGAGAGGTTTTCTGTCTTGCTTTTTCGTTTGCCAGTGTCACTTTCTCTGGGATATCTTTATCTTTTTTGTCATAAACACTTTCGATTTCATTTCCAGTGTCTCATTTCTTTACCGCACTGTTATGTGTGTTGGTCAAGTCTCTCTTTTGATCATCCATTCTTGTAAAATGGGAGACAATGCCATCTGTACATGGACTGAAAGCAGATATGAAGTGACTAATCAGTGACAGAGTTTGAAAAAAGTGATGTGATTGGCCATTGATCATGATGTGCATCTGTTATTCACACAGAGATCTGTGGACTGAAGGGCCAGTGGCAAAGTTTGTGCTTAATGCATTTACAGGTAATATATTGTGGTAACTGGATTTTGAATCTTGTTTTCTAGGGAATTGATGTTATTTAACTAAACTATGGTAACAAAAATTTGTGTATATCAAAACTATGCAAAGTGAAGAATTATGAAGGTCTTACTATATGCCAGGTACTGTTTTAAGAATATAAATTATTTCACTTAATTCTCAATATAACCCAATGCGATGATACTAGTCTTACCCCATTTTACAGACAATGTGATTGTGAATATTTATCTGGCCATTAACTGTCCACATATTTGGGAGAATACAAATTTCCCACAGTAATGATAAATCCAAAGATCTTCCTGGTAAATGCTGACACACTACTATTAAAGAGTTTGAAATGACAAGTAACATATACTTGTCTGTAATATCTAGAGTAAAAAGTCACATTTTCATGACAGTATGGAAAGAAGGTAGATACTTTCAGAAGATGCACTAACTCTTCAATAACATTAGAGTGTCATTTAAAAAAAGGGTGTTGGTGAACTAAGAATTACTCTTGGATTCTAAAAGAGCTCAGAAGCCCTTTATTTCCCCTACTCCCCACCCCACCATCCATTTCAATGATCATTCTCTGACTAGAAGCAGAGAATCTTTGCAGTAAACACAAGACTTCTTTCTAGGAGACTGTGAGCTCTTTGAGGGCAGAAATCATGTCTAATACTCTTTATACCCTTGGAGCCTAGACTGGTGCCTAATACAGATTAGGTGTTCAATATATCTTTGTGGAATTCAAGAATAAATATTTACAGTTAGTTTCTTGCCTCAAGAGAATCAAGAATAACTCAAATTAGGGGTAAGACATGAAATTAGGCTCTAATTTTGGGGGGAAGAATTGAAGATGATTAACTAATTGGTAAAATAATTAAATTTGGATTATCTAAAAATTCGAGCCTTGCTACTTATGCTGATTTTTATATGCTTGATATTGTTTTTGAAGAAAAGCAAAAACAAATAACTCTGAGTGATTACTCCTTCATAAGAAAAATATGGCAAAAATCTAAACTAGAGTGATTATGGAAGACTATACTTGTCACTGTAATATTCAAACTGAGTACCTCTAATTTAACATATAGCAGCTTTCCTACATATTGGTTATATTTAATCACTCATATCTGTGGCCTTAAATTAACAATGTCTTATTTTATTTTTGAGATGGGGTCTCATTCTATTGCCCAGATTGGAGTGCAGTGGCACACTCATGGCTCACTGCAGGCTCAACCGATCTGCCCATCTTAGCCTTCCAAGTAGCTGGGACCACAGGCATGCTCCACCAGGTCCAGCTAATTTATTTATTTATTTTTTTGTAGAGATGGGGTCTCACTATGTTGCCCAGGCTGGTCTCAAATTCCTGGCCTCAAGCTATCTGCACCTTTGCTTCCCAAAGTGCTAGGATAACAGGCATGAGCCATCATATACAGCCAACATGTCTTATTTTAAATTTAATCACCTTCCATCTGGAAACTGAGGAGAAATTTAGCTACTATTTCATATAAATTAATATTGACAGAAGACTAAATTTCTTTGAAGAGAATTTTAAAAAAGTAAATAGAAGTAAAACATCGGAAAATTTTTACATTACTTTCTTCAAACTTCTGAAATATTAGCTAATAACAAAAGCATCTTCATGCCAATTTTTAGATTATCAATAACTTTTTAACTCAGGGTCTTCTTAAAAAGTCTCATTTATAGAAGTCATTGCTACAAAAAGTTTAAGAAGTTTAAGGGTGTATGTTTTTTTGCCGCAACTTTTTTAACAAGTCACTTCTATAGCACTTCAGAAATCAAGAAATTATATAATACAACTGAATTCTGTCAAGGATTGTGGCATGCAGTTATGCAAAACATCCATAAACTAGCTGGTATAAAATGTTTTCATTTATTGGTACAATATATTAAATAGTTAGGGTCAGATATGTATGACTGAAGGGGATATTAACAGACACTATGGACAGAAATGCTAGCAGAAGGTCTCAAAGAATATTTAGACGTCAAATATCAGTTAAATTAATTTTTGCACCTACATAATGAAGTCATTAATCCAAACAAATTATCTCTCAAAATTTATCATTAAATAGAACTATTTTCCTTTGGAAAAAGACTATATTTTAAGAAACATGAAAAAGTAAAAACTTTTAAAAAAAGTATACTCCTGCTTTTAAAGTGCTGATAATCAACTCTGAACATCTTGAGATTTTATAAATAAAGAATATTCGGCCTATGTATAGTGCCTAATGTTCACTTTCAAAGTTCGTTTTAGTACCAAAGAATATGCATTTTAGATGTTCCAAATCACCTCTAGAAATCAATGCAGTTTTCTTTGAAGATGTATGTTTTGGGAATATTCTGGTCAGCAGACAGATTTATCACTGGTGACTTGCTGTCAATTTGTCTATGACAAGACAGAGCAGGCTGAGAGGGTGTACATGGGGGCACACAGAGTGTGTAGGTGAGAGCAGACAGTGAGCCTTGTGGCTTGAGGGAGACACAGAGCCCACGTCAAAGGGAAGTGAAGGGCAAGCGAACTCAGGTAAAACACAGTCAGGCAGGGGAAGACAGAAACATGTGGGCTGGGGGGTATGTGATTCCATGGGCTAGAAGAACAGTCTTGAGGTCGGGGAGACTGGAAGCCACGAAGACATGGCATAGAGGCTAAGCCAGATGAGAAAAACACCTAGAGTCAATAAACAGACATAGAGAGACCCATCAAGGGCAGTGACCCAGACAGAGCTAACGGGGGCAAGTGAAGCAAAGACAGCCACAGGAAGGGAGCTCAAGACTTAACATATGATAAAAGGGATGAAAATGTCTGTCTTAGGTACCACTGGCTCCTGACTTATTTTTTCCAGCAATTACGCACAGAGCATTAAAAGCCATGAAGATATTCCTATGGGGGCAGTAAAAGGAACAGTGTTTCCATATTAACTCAAAATTTATAATTTTAAGTACAAATACAAATTCTTATTATTCAGTTATTTATCTAAAAACATTTCAAAAACAATTAGTTAACATTTTTTTATCTTTAAAGAGAAGAGTTAGCTCAGGAAAAGGAGAGTTGCCACCTTTACTGCCAAATTCTTCGAAGGATTTTTCACAAATTGGTTCAGAAAGCTGTAAAAAACATGATGGCTATTTTTAATTTTTTTAAAGTGAGATTTTTGGAGTGAGACTACTTATATTCACTGGAATTACTGGAAAACTGAAAGAGTCAAAATCACAGGATAATATTGGACCTGGTGAAATATATATAATCAGGGCAAATGATTATATATACTAGTGATCTATATAAATGAAGAGTTTATATTTAGATAGGTTATCTTAATTGATTCTTTAATTAATAACTTTCTGAGAGTTCCTGATTCCAACTATTTATTATGAATGATAAACTGAAAACACAGAGTTCCTGGTGGTCAACTTTTACAATACTTATCCCCTTACATTAACTACTAATTATAAGGTAGCATACAACAATGAATAGAGGAACTGATAACTAAAAGCTACAAGGTTAACTCTACTACAGTAATAAAAACTGTCTGAAAAGTGTTATTTAGTTCATGAAAACATCACTTAAAGGATTAGAATATCTTCTGACTGCAAAGAGGAATGCTATACTTCTTGAGTAGTACACATACTCAAAGGTAGTACAGTAATTCATATATGCTAATATGCCTTGAATTTTAAGATATGTTTACAAGGCAAAGTATAGATTTCCAATTACCTAATTAATTTGAGCTGTGTCTAAAAACATATTAGACAACACAACTTGTCTACACATTCTGAGTGACACCACATTCTAGAGGCAATTACTGTTGATTTTTCATTGCTATCTTTAGAAGGAAATGATTATTCACTAACAAAGAAGAGATATAACTCCTTAATGTCATTTCCTCAAGAGGTATTTTCAGCAATAACGTGAAGTGACTATTTAGCAAATATTCAGTAAGTTCAGTCAGTGTAAACAGTCAATCTGGACTGTTTAAGCAAATAAAAATTAGGGTTACATTAGCAGGTTGTCTACAATTCAAATTCACCTCGTAACGGCTAACTTTCCACTTCATGTTCTGATGAGAAAATGGGGCTTAGTAGTTAGGTACATATGATCAATGGTCCCCCTCTTTACTTCCAAATCCAAGAAACGCCCATCTAATAGAGGAACTTAAGTTTAATTCTTAACCCAGAAGACATCTACTATGCTTGGTTGTTTTCCTTTTCCTTTCTTCTTCTTTTTAAAATACATTTGCTGTATTCTGTTATCTTTCTAATTTTGAAGTGCCTAGATTTATATCAAGTGTTCTAGGAAAGCTAAAATAACAGAGAAATGCCTGTCTAAGCTATAGTATGGGCAAGGAATAATGTGATGGTTATAAGTTCTGGGAGAAAATATGCTGACAGGTATCAGGCGTTTAGACAATATAGTTTTAGTGAATCTAGGTTCAGGTCTTTCCTCAAGAGCATGCAGAAAAATGACACTTTAAGGTACAGCCTTCCATCCTGTGTGCCTGGTACAAAGTGGCCAAAGGCATGTCAAGATCCCCTCACCATTCAGGTCAGACAGGAGGGATGTAGGGTAGCAAAACTGTTGATCTACCTCTGGATATAAGTAACCTTGTCTGTGATGCCTAGAGCACTGTACAAATAGTATACTTTCCTATAGCCACTTTAGGAATAGTGGAATAATAATAATTTGCCAGTAACTCTGCTTTATGGTAACTATAAATCTTAAAGGACTGGTAAAACAAGTCTCAAAATTCATACCCTCTCTTCTAGTCTTCCCTTCCTGCTTCATATTTTCTCCTACATGGAGCTTACATTCTAGTAGGGGAGACAGACAATAAACTTCTGACATCCTATATACTTTTCTTACTTATCTTGACTACTGATAGTTTCCCTTACTAGAATGTAAGCTCTGTGTTGGAACTTCACCTATTGCAATTCACTGCTGTATCCCTGGTACCTGGAGCAATGTCTTGTACACAATGACTACTCACTGAATTAATGCATGAAAACTGAATGGGCATACTTAAAAGCACTCAGGGAGCACATCTGGAGGGGGGCTGAAAGTATGTAAGCCTTAGCAGCAACACTTCTCCAAACACAGCCCCAGGTAGAATCAATCTAGCAAATAGTGTCCTGTCAGTCATATGCCAGCCAAAGCAAACTGTGCCAACTTGTAAGAAGTCAGAATATATCAATGCTCTACAAGCTTGTCTGTTTTCAAACATTTATATTTTCCTTTCTTTTCACCCTGATAGAATGCCCCCTCATACACAGTCAAAAATTAAATTGACTATTTTGGGAAAGCAGCACATCACAGAAGATCATTTCTAATATTATCTAACTGCTGTCCCAATGTCTCTTTCAGCTTTATTGCTTCCATATTTCTATGTCCTATGAATATTTTTCCTTCAAGTATTAATTTTCCTTTTAATTTCTTCACTATATTTTCTATCATCTTTCTGTGGCCCTGATTTCTGTATAATATTTTGTGACCCTTATCAATGTCTCAGAGAACATAGGAAAGCCTAAATAAATAAGTTATTTGTTCTGTATAAATAGAAATAGAAACAGGAAAATGAAAGTATTTTTGCAAATGCCTTTTCAGTCCTATAGAATTAGAATAATCAGTAATAGTTTTAAATTATAGTCTTAAATTCTAAAATGCCTAATGGGAATATACAGTACCATGTGGAATTTTTCAGTGTCTTCCTTCTGATGAACTCAAAATGTCCCTCCGGAAAATATACAAATTGTCCCCATTTTTATACAAGATAAGTGAGGCAGATATTTACTGTTGCCACTTTATAATAAATAATTAAAATATGGACTATAAAATAAATATAGATCCTATGAACTGATTACACCATTCTCTGAATAACAGTGTCCTTAACTGGCCAATTTTACAAGTAGAAAACACCATAAATAGAGTGAGAATTGGTCTTTAGAGGAGGTAAGGCCATCATGGCTGATGGGAGGCAGGACTGGATTGCAGCTCTGGATAGAGTAGCATGCCGAGGCTTGCATTGTGAATTCTAGCTCCAGATTGACTGCAAGAACAAACCAGCAATACTGAGAGGACGCAGACATAGCGGACTGCTCCTGCAGGACCTGGGAGACACCCCAAATACTGAGTGCCCCAACTGCAGAAGTGGGAAAGGGAGAGCCTCCACTCCCAAACATACACCCCCATTGGAGAAACTGAAGGTCTGTTTGCTGGAGAAGTTTCCAACCTTACCTGGAGCTGGGTCAATCTGGAGAGTCAAGCGAAATACAGGGTTAGAGGAAGCAGCAGAAAGGCCCTGGGAATTTGCTGGGTTCCCCAGCAGGCCATTCCCGCCTGGCACCAGAGGAGCAGGGGATAAAATTCCACAGGGAGAAGGAAATCTCTGGCTGAACTTTGTAACAATTTGAACAGGGTGAGAAGCCTCCTGGCCAGAACTCGGGGGAGGGCACAAATCCGGTGTAAAGACTCTATAGGCGAAAACCAAGCCCTTTTCTTTTGCAGCTGGGAGGCGAGTAGCCTGGGGCAAGTTTTCAAGCATGTCTTGCCCTCCGCCTGGACACAGACTCAGGTCTGTTGTTGGGGGCACGGTGGGAGTGAGACCAGCCCTTCAGTTTGTGTGGGAGCTGGGTGAGGCCTGTGACTGCCGGCTTTCCCCCACTTCCCTGACAACCTGCATGACTCAGCAGAGGCAGCCATAATCCCTCTAGGTACACAACTCCAGTGACCTGGGAATCTCACTCCCATGCCCCAGGGCAGCTACAGCAAGACCCGCCCAAGAAGAGTCTCAGCTCAGACATGCCTAGCCCTGCCCCCATATGATGGTCCTTCCTTAACCACCTGGGTAGCTGAAGGCAAAGGACATATAATCTTTGGCGTTCTAGGGCCCTGCCCACTGGTGGTCCCTCTGGACGCTACTGAGAGGTGACAGTGTGCTGGCAGCCCTTGCTCTCTCTCAGCGCCTCCTCGGTCTCCGCATCTGCTCTGGCCACGCTTGAGGAGCCCTTCAGTCTGCCGCTGCACTGTGGGAGTCCCTCACTGGGCTGACCGAAGCTGGAGCTGGCGCTCTCTGCTTGTGGGGAGGTGTGGAGGGAGATGCGGAGGTGGGAACTGGGGCTGCAGGAGGCGCTGGCGGGCCAGTGCCAGTTCCGGGTGGGCGTGGGCTCGGCGAGCCCAGCACTCGGAGCGACTGGCCAGCATGGGCACTGAGGGGCTTAGCACCCGGGCCAGCAGCTGCAGAGGTTGCACCGGGTCCCCCAGCACTGCCGGCTCGCCTGCACCATGCTCGAATTCTTGCCTGGCCTCAGCCAGCTCCCCGCGGGGCAGGGCTCGGGACCTACAGCCCGCCATGCCTGAGCCCCCATGCGATGGGCTCCCACGCACCACAAACCTCCCTGACAGGTGCCGCCCCCTGCTCTGTGGCGCCAGGTCCCATTGACGGCCCAAGGGCTGAGGAGAGCAGGCAAGCAGCGTGGGACTGGCGGGCAGTTCCACCTGCGGCCTTGGTGGGGGATCCATTAGGGGAAGCCAGCTGGGCTCCTGAGTCAGGTGGAGACTTGGAGAACTTTTATGTCTAGTTGGAGGATTGTATATGCACCAATCAGCACTCTGTCTAGCTTGGGGTTCGTGGATGCACCAGTCAGCATCTGTATCTAGCTAATCTGGTGGGGACTTGGAGAACCTTTATGTCTAGCTAAAGGATTGTAAATACACCAATCAGCACTCTGTGTCTAGCTCAAGGTTTGTAAACGCACCAATCAGCACCCTGTGTCTAGCTCAAGGTTTATAAATGCACCAATCAGTGCTCTGTGTCTAGTTAATCTGGTGAGGACTTGGAGAACTTTTATGTCTAGCTAGAGGATTGTAAAGGCACCAGTCAGCACTCTGTCAAAACGGACCAATCAGCGCTCTGTAAAATGGACCAATCAGCTCTCTGTGAAATGGACCAATCAGCAGGATGTGGGTGGGGCCAGATAAGGGACTAAAAACACGCTGCCGCAGCCAGCAGTCGCAACCCGGGTCCCCTTCCACACTGTGGAAGCTTTGTTCTTTTGCTCTTTGCAATAAATCTTGCTGCTGCTCACTCTTTGGGTCTGCACTGCCTTTATGAGCTGTAACACTCACCGCGAAGGTCTGCAGCTTCACTCCTGAGGCCAGCGAGACCTCAAACCCACTAGGCGGAATGAACAACTCCAGATGGGAGGAACAAACAACTCCAGAGGCACCACCTTAAGAGCTGTAACACTCACCGCGAAGGTCTGCAGCTTCACTCCCGAAGCCAGCGAGACCACGAACCCAGCAGAAGGAAGAAACTCCGAACATGTCCAAACATCAGAAGGAACAAACTCCAAACACACCATCTTTAAGAACTGTAACACCGGCCGGGCGCGATGGCTCAAGCCTGTAATCCCAGCACTTTGGGAGGCCGAGACGGGCGGATCACGAGGTCAGGAGATCGAGACCATCCTGGCTAACACGGTGAAACCCCGTCTTTACTAAAAAATACAAAAAACTAGCCGGGCGAGGTGGTGGGTGCCTGTAGTCCCAGCTACTCGGGAGGCTGAGGCAGGAGAATGGCATAAACCCGGGAGGCGGAGCTTGCATGGAGCTGAGATCCGGCCACTGCACCCCAGCCTGGGCGACAGAGCAAGACTCCGTCTCAAAAAAAAAAAAAAACAAAAAAACTGTAACACCACGAAAGTTCACGGCTTCATTCTCGAAGTCAGTGAGACCAAGAACCCACCAATTCCGGACACACTACTGCAGTTGATGTTCTCTGGAAAGTGCCACTGCCTGGCAGGAGGCCAACCAGCACAAAAATAAAGCATCAAACCACCAAAGCTAAGAACCCTCACAGAGTCCACTGCACACCACTGCCACCTCCAATGGAACAGGCATTGGTATCCACGGCTGAGAATCCAACAGACAGCTCACATCACAGGACTCTGTATAGACAATCCTCCAGTACCAGCCCAGAACGGGGTAGACTCGCTGGGTGGCTAGACCCAGCAGAGAGACAACAATCACTGCAGTTCAGCTCACAGGAAGCCACATCCATAGGAAAAGAGGGAGAGTACTACATCAAGGGAACACCCCGTGGGACACAAGAATCTAAATGACAGCCTTCAGCCGTAGACCTTCCCTTGGACAGAGCCTACCCAAAAGGGAAGGAACCAGAAAATCAACTCTGATAATATGACAAAACAAGGCTCATCAACAACCCCCCCAAAAAATCACAATAGTTCACCAGCAATGGATCCAAAACAAGAAGAAATCCCTGATTTACCTGAAAAAGAATTCAGGAGGTTAGTTATTAAGCTAATCAGGGAGGCACTGGAGAAAGGCGAAGTCCAATGCAAGGAAATACAAAAAATGATAGAAGAAGTGAAGGGAGAAATATTCAGGAAATAGCTTAAAGAAAGAACAATCAAAAATTCAGGAAATTTTGGGACACACTTTGAGAAATGTGAAATGCTCTGGAAAGTCTCAGTGATAGAATTGAACAAGTAGAAGAAAGAAATTCAGAGCTCAAAGATGAGGTCTTCGAATTAACCCAATCCAACAAAGACAAAGAAAAAAGATGAACAAAGCCTCCAAGAAGTCTGGGATTATGCTAAACGACCAGGCCTGAGAATAATTGGTGTTCCTGAGGAAGAAGAGAATTCAAAAAGCTTAGAGAACATATTTGGGGGAATAATCGAGGAAAACTTGCCCAGCCTTGCTAGAGACCTAGACATCCAAATACAAGATGCACAAAGAACACCTTGGAAATCCATCACAAAAAAGATCTTCACCTAGGCACATTGTCATCAGGTTATCCAAAGTTAAGATGAAGGAAAGAATCTTAAGAGCTGTAAGACAGAAGCACCAGGTAACCTATAAATAAAAACCTATCAGATTAACAGCAGATTTCTCAGCAGAAACCCTACAAGCCAGAAGGGATCGGGGGCACTATCTTCAGTCTCCTCAAACAAAACAATTATCAGCCAAGAATTCTGTATACAGTGAAACTAAGCATCACATGTAAAAGATACAATCTTTTTCAGACAATTATGAGAGGATCTGCCATTACCAAGCTACCTCTACAAGAACTGCTAAAAGAGCTCTAAATCTTGAAACAAGTCCTGGAAACACATCAAAACAGAACCACTTTAAAGCTTAAATCACACAGGACCTGAAAAACAAAAAATATAAGTTAAAAAGCAAAATCAAAAAAAAAAAAAAACAAAGTACACAAGCAACAAAGAGCAGGAAGAATGCAATGGTACCACACATTTCAATACTAACATTGAAAGTAAATGACCTAAATGCTCCACTTAAAAAATACAGAACCTCAGAATGGATAAGAACTCACCAACCAACCATCTGCTGCCTTCTGGAGACCCACCTAACACATAAGGACTCATATAAACTTAAGTAAAGGGGTAGAAAATGGCATTTCATGCAAATGGACACCAAAAGCAAGCAGAGGTAGCTATTCTTACATCAGACAAAACAAACTTTAAAGCAATAGCAGTTAAAAGAGACAAAGAGGGACATTATATAATGGTAAACGGCCTTGTCCAACAGGAAACTATCACAATCCTAAACATATATGCATCTAACATTGGAGTTCCAAAATTTACAAAACAATTACTAATAGACCTAAGAAATGAGATAGACAGCAATACAAAAAAAGTAGGGAACTTCAATACTCCACTGACAGCACTAGACAGGTCATCACGACAGAAAGTCACCAAATAAACAATGGATTTAAACTATACCTTGGAACAAATGGACTTATCAGATATATACAGAACATTTCATCCAACAACCGCAGAATACACATTCCATTCAACAGCGCATGGAACTTTCTCTAATATAGACCTTATGGATAGGCCATAAAACGAGCCTCAATAAATTTAAGAAAGAAATTATATCAAGCACTCTCTCAGACCACAGTGGAATAAAACTGAAAATCAACTCCAAAAGGAACCTTCAAAACCATGTAAATACATGGAAATTAAATAACCTGTTCCTGAATGAGCATTGGGTCAAAAACAAAATCAAGATGGAAATTAAAAAATTCTTTGAACTGAACGACAATAATGACACAACATAACCAAAATCTCTGGGATACAGCAAAGGCAGTGCTAGGAGGAAAGTTTATAGCCCTAAACACCTATATCAAAAAGGCTGAAGAGTAAAAACTGACATTCTAAGGTCACACCTCAAGGAACTAGAGAAACAAGAACAAACCAAATCCAACCCCAGCAGAAGAAAGGAAATAACCAAGATCAGAGCAGAACTAAATGAAACCGAAACAAAGGAAAACAATACAAAAAATAAATGAAACAAAAAGCTGATCGTTTGAAAAGATAAATAAGATTTACAGACCATTGGTAAGATTAGAAGAGAGAAAATCCAGATAACCTCACTAAGAAACACAGGCGACATTACAACAGACACTACTGAAATACAAAAGATCATTCAAGGCTACTACGAACACCTTTATGCACATAAACTAGGAAACCTAGAAGAGATAGAAAAATTCCTGGAAAAATACAACGCTCCTAGCTTAAATCAGGAAGAATTAGATACCTTGAACAGACCAATAACAAGCAGCAGGATTTAAATGGTAATAAAAAATTACCAATAAAGAAAGTCCCGGCCCAGACAGATTCACAGCAGAATTCTACCAGACATTCAAAGAAGAATTTGTACTAATCCTTTTGACACTATTCCATAAAATAGAGAAAGAAGGAACCCTCCCTAATTCATTCTATGAAGCCAGCATCATCCCAATACCAAAACCAGGAAAACGACATAACCAAAAAAGAAAACTACAGACAAATATTCTTGATGAACACAGATGCTAAAATCTTTAACAAAATACTAGCTAACCAAATCTAATAACATATCAAAAAGAGTATCCACCATGATCAAGTGAGTTTCATGCCAGGGATGCAGGGATGGTTTAACAGATGCAAGTCAATAAATGTGATACACCACATAAACAGAATTAAAAACAAAAATCACATGATCATCTCAACAGATGCAGAAATAGCATTCAACAAAATCCAGCATAACTTTATGATTAAAACTTTTAGCAAAATTGGCATACAAGGGACATACCTTAATGTAATAAAAGCCATCTATGACAAAGCCACAGCCAACATAATACTGAATGGAGAAAAGTGGAAAGCATTCCCTCAGAGAACTGGAACAAGACAAAGATGTCCACTCTCACGACTCCTCTTCAACATAGTACTGGAAGTCCTAGCCAGAGCAGTCACACAAGAGAAAGAAATAAAGGACATCCAAATCGGTAAAGAGGAAGTCAAACTCTCACTGTTTGCTAACAATGATCATTTACCTTGAAAACCCTAAAGAGTTCTCCAGAAAGCTCCTAGAACTGATGAAAGAATTCGGCAAAGTTTCTGGACAAAAGATGAATGTACACAAATCGGTAGCTCTTCTATACACCAACAAGTGACCAAGCGGAGAATCAAACCAAGAACTCAACACCTTTTACAATAGCTGCAAACAAAACAAAACAAAACAACTTAGGAATATACCTAACCAAGGAGTCAGAAGACCTCCACAAGAAAAACTTCAAAACACTGCTGAAAGAAATCATACATGACAAAAACCAATGAAAACACATCCCATGCTCATGGATGGGTAGAATCAACATTGTGAAAACTGACCATACTGCCAAAAGCAATCTACAAATTCAAAGTAATCTCCATCAAAATGCCACCATCATTCTTCACAGAATTAGAAAAAACAAGTCTAAAATTCATATGGAACCAAAAAAGAGCCTGCATAGTCAAAGCAAGACGAAGCAAAAAGAACAAATCTGGAGGAATCTCCCTAATTTCAAACTATACTACAAGGTTACAGCCAACAAAACAGTGGTACTAGCATAAAAATGGGCACATAGATCAATGCAACAGAATAGAGAACCCAGAAATAAACTCAAATACTTACAGCCAACTGATCTTTGACAAAGCAAACAAAAACATAAAGTGAGGAAAGGACATCCTTTTCAACAAATAGTGCTGGAATAATTGGCTAGCCACATGTACGAGAATACAACTGGATCCTCATCTCTCACCTTATACAAAAATCAACTTAAGATGGATTAAGGACTTAAACTTAAGACCTGATACTGTAAAAATTCTAGAAGATAACATTGGAAAACCCCTTCTAGACATTGGCTTAGACAAGGATTTCATGACCAAGAACCCAAAAGCAAATGCAATAAAAGCAAAGATAAATAGCTGGGACTCAATTAAACTAAGGCGCTTTTGTACGGCAAAAGGAACAGTCAGCAGAGTAAACAGACAATCCACAGAGTGGGATAAAATCTTCACAATCTATACATCTGACAAAGGACTAATATCTAGAATAAACACAAACAAATCAGTAAGGAAAAAACAATCCCATCAACAAGGGGGCTAAGGACATGAATAGACAACTCTCGAAAGAAGATATACAAATGGCCAACAAATATATGAAAAAATGCTCAACATCACTAATTATCAGGGAAATGCAAATCAAAACCAAAATGCAGTATCACCTTACTCCTGCAAGAATGGCCATAATAAAAAAATTAAAAAACAGTAGATGTTAGCATGGATGCAGTGATCAGGGAGCACTTCTACACTGCTGGTGGTAATGTATAGCCGCTACGGAAAACAGTGTGGGAGTTCCTTAAAGAACTAAAAGTAGAACTACCATTTGATCCAGCAATCCTACTCCTGGGTATCTACCCAGAGGAAAAGAAATCATTACACAAAAAAGATACTTGCACATGCATGTTTAAGTAGCACAATTCACAACTGCAAAATCGTGGAACCAACCCAAATGCCCATCAATCAATGAGTGGATAAAGAAACTGTATACAGTTGGAATACTACTCAGCCATAAAAAGGAATGAATTAACAGCATTTGCAGTGACCTGGATGAGACTGGAGACTATTATTCCAAGTGAGGTAACTCAGGAATGGAAAACCAAATATCATATATTCTCACTGATATGTGCGGGCTAAGCTATGAGGACGCAACGGCATAAGAATGATATAATGGACTTTGGGGGAAGAGTGGGAATGGGGCAAGGGATAAAAGACTACAAATATGGTTCAGTGTATACGGCTTGGGTGATAGGTGTACCAAATCTCACTAATCACCACTAAAGAACTTGCTCATGTAACTAAATACTACCTGTACCCCAATAACCTATGGAGGAAAAAAAAAAACGAGAATTGGTCTTTAGAAGCCAACCACAACAAAAAGAAAACAGATAAAATTTTAGTGGAGATGAGGTCTTGCTATGTCACCCAGGCTGGTATCGAACTCCTGGCCTCAAATGATCCTGGAGCTTTGGTCTCCCAAAATGCTGAGAGTACAGGCATGAGTCACTGTGCTTGGCCTTTCTTACCTGTTAATAATGAACAACAAGGCCAACTTGGGCACCAGTGTGAGACCATGGCTCTACTAAAATAAAACTAAAAAAAAAGAAAAATAGAAACAATATAACTATGCTAAACATACAGTGATATTTTCAGTAAAAATTTAAAATTTTTATCTGGTTTTAAATTACATATAAACAGGTAAGTAACACTCATAAAATGAAATTATTATGACCAATATATACTTTTTTGGTAATGGGAAGCAAATCTAGTTATAAAGGAAAAACTACAGTATTAAATAAGTGTGTATGTTTATAGGCAATTTCACTGCTCTCACTGTGAAACTTTTAGTCAAAAGATCAAAGCATATTATAACAAGAAAAAAAACTTTACAATTTAGCAAGGTGGAAAAAACACTTCATTAAACTGAATATACAGCCTGAAGATCCGTTACTAATTTGTGGTCAGTACACATGTTGAAATCTTCAAATAATATTAATATTTTAAATTACATATAACAGAAATTATTGATCAGAGAAATCTGGGTGTTTCAAAGCTACTTCATCAACCTTTGGTTGTTTCTGTTTGAATTTTCTGCCATCACCTCAATCAATTAATGTTGAACAATTAATCTTGTTCAACATTTTTTATGGACTCTGAGGGAAAGCACTAAGTCAGGCTGAAGAAATGGTAAGTTTTTATAAGTAGGTATAGGAAATGATAGGGGTGCTGGTCCTAACTCTCTTCTTATTTGATGCAACCTAATGTTGATGCCAGCTTCTAAAGGAAGAATCTTTTTGCTAGCATAGGCCCCGAAAGCAATTCATTCTTTTTTAAAATTATGGAGAACAAGATGGTCATGATGAGCTCTTGTTCACTGCTATGTCTCCAGCTTCCAGAACAGTGCCTGGAACACAGTAAGTGTCAATAAATACTTTAGAGATAAATGGATATGTGCTAGGGAATGTATGTACAATCTCCTTCTGATTTAGGCCAAATTTGTTAGAATGAAACCCCACAGGGAATGAAAAGTTACACTTAGTAGCAAGTTCCGTCCTAAGGAAAAAAAATGGTCAGAGGAAAGCTGAACAATAAAGGTGACTTAGTAAAAGGTAAGTATGATAAAGAAATTTAATATCTTCTTTCTGATAAATTATACAGCAAAGTATAATCAGTTAGTAGGGGAGCAAGGGTAGGAACAAATTGTCTTCAATGAGCATTTTAGTGCATCTTTAGAAATAGATGCTCTTAAACCCTAAGTTATCAGGGCTAAGATGAGCCTTACAAGCCTTTAGTCTCGAAAAAAGGTTTAAAGTTGTTTCTACTTAGGCTATGCAACCACCTGAGTTTAAGTTTAAGCCTGTTGCATTAATTATCTACTGCTGTGGAACAAATAACCCCAAAATTTGGCAGTTTAAAACAATATACATTTATCATCTCACAGTTTTTGTGGGTCAGAAATCTGAACACAGCTGAGTGATACTAGCTCAGGGTTTCTCACAAGACTACCATCAAGGTGTTGGGCTGGGGTTGTAGTCATCTCAAAGAGCTCAACTGGGGGAGAATCTTCTTCCAAGGTCACTCACATGGCTGTTGGTGGACCTCAGGTCCTCCCTGGCTTTTGGCCCGATATACCAGTTCCTTGCCATGTAGGCCTCTCCACAGGGCAGCTTACAACCTGGCAGCTGATTTCCATCACAGTGAGCAAGCTAGAGGACAAGAGAGAGCCTGAGGGCTGCCATCATTCACTGCTCTTACCATGTTCCCCATTATCCTTAAGCAGCAGGCTCGAGGATAATGCTGAAATGACCTTTTGAAGACTCATCTGTGACTGCTAGGTGACAACACCTTGTGTGGTTGGACAATATCCTCCAAATACGGACTTTTCTCTAAATCAGCATTTAATTTAGGTTGCTATTTGCCCCAAATCTGGGAATAAAGGCATAGATATGGGACTGCCTTCTTTTCCCACTATCCTTAGTGATCCCACTATACTTAGTGAAGTAGAGCTCTTGCTTCCCATGCCCATTACTTCAGATTCTGCTGGTCTAAAGGTCTTAGTTCCAAAAAGGAGAAATGTTTCCATTAGGTGATATAATAATAATTCCTTTGAACTGGAAGTTGAGACTGCAATCTTGCCACTTTGGTCTCCTTATGCCCCTGAATCAACAGGACACGGATGTACTGGATAGGAGCACTATACTGGATGGGTGATAAATCCTGATTTCCAAAGGAAAATGTAGTTGCTACTACACAATGGGTAATAAGTAATATCTCTGCAATGTAGGAAATGCTCCAGAGTACCTGTAAGTAGTTTCTGTAATTACAGTCAATAGCATACTATGATCACCTAATTCAGGCAGGACCGCTAATGGCCAAAACTCTTCGAGAATGAAGGTGTGGATCATTTCACCAGGCAAAGAATCTTGACCAACTAAAGTGCTTGCTGAGAACAAAGCGCACCTCATTTTACTGTGCTTCAGTTTACTGCACTTCACAGATACTGATTTTTTTTAACCAATTCAAGTTTTCTGGAAACACTGCATCAGGCAAGTCTATCGGAGCCATTTTTCCAACAGCATGTGCTCACTTCGTGTCTCCCTGTGCTAATAAACTTTTCCATTATTGTCATGTGTTATGGTAATCTGTGATTAGTGATGGATTTCCTTCCTTCTTTCCTTCCTTCTCTCCTCCTCCTCCTTCTTCTTCTTTTACAGACGGGGTCTTGCTCTGTCTTCCAAGTTGGGGTACAGTAGTACAATCATAGCTCATTGGCTCACCGTAGCTTTGAACTCTTAGGCCCACGTGATCCTCTTGCCTCAGCCTCCTGAGTAGCTGGGACTGTAGGTGTGCACTACCATACTTGGCTATTTTTAAAATTTTTTTTTGTAGAGATAAGGTCTTGCTTTGTAGCCTGGGCTGGTATCAAACTCCTGGCTCTGAACAATCCTCTTACCTTGGCTTCCCAAAGTACTGGGATTACAGGTAAGAGCCACCACACTCGGCCTTGATCACTCATCTTTGATGTTACTACTGTAATTGTTTTGAGGTGCCACCAACTGCACCCATAGAAGACAGTGAACTTAACGATAAAGGTGTTCTGACTGCCCCACCAACTGAGCAGTTCTCCTGTCCCTATTCCTCTCCTGGGGCCCCCCTGTTCCTTGAAACACAACAATTTTGAAATGAGGCCAATGAATAACTCTCCAACGGCCTTTAAGAATTCAGGTGAAAGGAAGAGTTGCATATCTCTCACTTTAAATCAAAAGCTAAAAATGATTCCGTTTAGGATGACATGCATGTCAAAAGCCAAGAGGGGCTGAAATTTAGGCCTCTTGCACTAAACAGTTAGCCAAGTAGTGAATGCAAAGGAAAAATTCTTGAGGAAATTAAAAGTGCTACTCTAGCGAACACATGAATGATAAGAAAGCTAAACAGCTTTATTGCTGATCTGGAGAAACTTTGAGTGGTCTGGTTAGAATATCAAACCAGCAACAACATTCCCTTAAGCCAAATCCTAATCCAGAGCAAGGTCCTAATTCTCTTCAATTCTATGAAGGCTGAGAGGTGAGGAAGATGCAGAAGAAAAGCTGGAAGCTAGCAGAGGTTGGTTCATGGGATTTAAGGAAGGAAGGAAGCCATCTCTGTAACATAAAAGTGCAAGGTGATACAGCAAGTGCTGATGTATAAGCTGCAGCAAGTTATCCAGAAGATCTAGCTGAGACTATTGATGAGTGTAGCTACACAAAATGACAAATTTTCAATGTAGACAAAACAGCTTCCCACTGGAAGAAGATTATGGCCATCTAGGACTTTCATAGATAGAGAGGAGAAGTCAATGCTTGGCTTCAAAGCTTCAAGGGACAGGCTGACTCTCTTGTTAGGCGATAATGAAACTGATGACATAAATTGAAGCCAATGCTCATTTACCATTCCAAAAATCCTAGGGCCCCTGAGAATTATGCTAAATCGGTTGGGTGCAGGGGCTCATGCCTGTAATCCCAGCACTTTGCGAGGCCGAGGTGGGTAGATCACCTGAAGTCAGGAGTTCAAGACCAGCCTGCCCAACATGGCGAAACCCTGTCTCTACTAAAGATACAAAAAATTAGCATGGCATGGTGACGGGCGCCTGTAATCCTACCTACTCGGGAGGCTGAGGCAGGAGAATCACTTGAACCCAGGTGGCGGCAGTGAGCCAAGAGAGGCGAGAAAATCGCTTGAATCCAGGAGGCAGCACTGAGCCAAGACTGTGCCACTGCACTTCAGCCTGAGTGACAAGAGCAAAACACTGTCTCACAAAAAAAAAAAAAAAAAAAAAAAAAAAAAAAAAAAAAAAAAGAAAAGAATTATGCTGTGCCTATGCTCTATAAGTGGCACAACAAAGCCTGGATGACAGCACATCTGTTTATAGCATGGTTCACTGAATATTTTACGCCTGCCATTAAGACCTACTATTCAGAAAAGATTCCTTTCAAAATATTACTGCTCCTTGGCAACACACCTGGTCATCCAAGAGCTCTGATGATGAACAAGGAGATTCATGTTGTTTTCATGACTGCTAACACAACACCCATTCTGTAGCCCATGTAACAAAGAGCAATTTCAACTCTTAAGTCTCATTATTTAAGATACACATTTTGTAAGGCTATGGATGCCAGAGACAGTGATTCCTCTGATGAATCTGGGGCAAAGTTACTTGAAATCCTTCTGGAAAGGATTTACTATTTTAGGTGTCATTAAATATTTGCTTTATTGCAGTTGTGTGGAATGGATCTCACAATATCTTTGAGGTATATCTGTACTGAATGGGTAACAGAAAAAGGTAGTTATAAATACCAGCTATAAGTATATAAGTTATAAATACTTATATATATAACTTACATATAAGTTATAAATACCAGTTATAAGTATATACCAACATAACTGGTTACAAAAACAAAGCATGTAGTAGTACTTATTTTGATATGAATATTTTTGTATATACATATAAGTTAAATATTTTTGTTTTCATGTTCTCTCTTATTCCTTTATCATCTAATATAACACATTGTCAAAAGTAATTAACTTTTATTTCTCAGTATTTAAATTACAGGGTACCAAGGGTGAGAAGAATGAATATCAGCAAAGGACAATAAAGGGATTCTGTTCCCTCTTCTAGGAAAGGGATTAGTGTGTTTTTGCTTGTAGTGTGTTTTCGATTGTACATTTAAATGGCTGTATGATATTTGGTAGAAGCATGACTTTCTTAATATTAACATCGTTATTTGGACAGTAAGTCTATTTTGAGGAGATGTACATCAGTGCCAACTTGGCAAGAGGTGGACTGTGGTGGCTTTTGAATGTGTCAGTTTGGTTAGGTTGAACTACATTTCCCAGAATTCCTTTCCTGTCTGTTTCTGGTTAGGATGGTACATAAGGGAGATTTTTTTGTGGAAAATTTGGAGGGGTAAAGTGAAGCAGCAGCCATTTCTAGTTCACACATGTTGTCACTTATCTGCTGGCTTGCCTTGTGGTGTGAGGCAATAGCTAGGACTGCATCTGCTCCACCTTCCCGTGAATTCTCCTTCAGCAGCTCTGACTCCTGGAGTAGGTGCAGGTGTTTAGATCCATGACAAAGGGCGCAGGGCTTCTACAAGACATCCACAGAAGCAACAAGACAGAAGCAACAAGAACTGATATGGGCCAGGTGTGGTGGCTCATGCCTGTAATCTCAGCACTTTGAGAGGCCAAGCTTGAGCTCAGGAGTTCAAGACCAGCCTGGGCAACATAGTGAGACCTCGTCTCTACTAAAAATCAAAAAAATTAGTTGAGCATGGCAGTGTGTATCTGTAGTCCTACCTACTTGGGAGGCTGAGGTGGGAGGATCACTTGAGCCCTGGAGATCAAGGCTGCAGTGAGCTAAGATCACACCACTGCACTCTAGTCTGGGTGATAACGTGAGACTCTGGAAAAACACACACACATACACACACACAAACAAACAAACAAACAAACAAACAAACCTGATGTGGGTTTAAGCTTACCTTCCTGAACTCCAGCTCTCGCTTATGGGTTCTAGCTCATTGTTGTCTCTGCCACTTCACATTCATCTTCCCTTACCAACTGCCTGCTCTGTGAACTCAAGCTCCTCCATCAGATATAAGGTCAACATCCTTACAGAGATTGCTCAACCAGCCTCAGGTAAAGTCCCAGTGACAAATCCGTTCCTATATGCAGTTTGTCTTCATTATGTGTGGATTCTAAACTTACAAATTCACCTACTCACTAAAATTTATTTGTAACCCCAAAATCCATACTCATGGCATTTTTGCAGTTATTTGCAAAATGCACATGTGCAGAATGGTGAAAAATTTGAGTCATTCATTCTTAATTAAGGCTGAACAAGGTCATGCCCTGCCTTCTTGTTTCAGTTCTTACATTGTGAACAAGTATCCTTTTTATAGACTATTTAGTGCCACAGTTTTCTATTTTTGTGCCTTTTTTTGGTTTCACTGTTTACAATAGCCCCCAAATGTAGTGCTGAAGTGCTGTGTAGTGTTGCTAAGCACAAGAAGGTTGTGTTATGCCTTATGGAGAAAATATGTGTTAGATAAGCTTCATCGAGGCCTGAGTTACACTGCTGCTGGCCATGAGCTCAATGTTAATGAATCAACAGTATATATTAAATAAGGTGTCATTAAACAAAAACACACATAAACAAGTTTACATATTGATTGGTTGACAAAAATGTGACCAGAAGCTCACAGGAACCTGGCCTTGTATTTCATCTAGGAGCTATGATTATTTGCTAATTCAGTGTTTTTAGTGACTTCACATTATGTAACTAGCATAAATAATGAAAATTGATTGTATAATATTTAAGAACACACACATACATACATAGGTGCATAAGTATGTGTGTGTATATGTCTATCTCTATGTGTATGTATAGTAGCATATACATCTTCTAGTGGTTCTGTCTCTGTGGTTGAACCCTGGCTTATAGACTTATAAAATTCAGCTATAATGATAGTGAAACTCAGTTGAAGTTTAGGTATTAATGATAGTGACATTTAATTGTAACAGTAGTTCTATACCTAGAATCTGAACTATTCTCCAAATTATTTTCTTCAAATATGTACACATATTTTCAACTTTAAGTACTCAGTGATTAGCTATCACTTACGATTGTTAACATAAAGTAGTTTGTGTTCCAAACTTTTACCCATTCTCCAGCACCCATGGCCAGAGCAAACCCATTTCTGCTATCAGTTATAACAAGATGCCACTGCTTACTTGGTTGAGAACTGTGAAAGTTGAAACCAGAAAGCTTACAAATGTCATTCTCTCTTCTTATCTAGTGACTCCAATACAAAGACTTTAGGCTGGAAATCAATGCTATCCTTAAACTTCCTAGAGTCCAACTGCTCCTGACGTGCTCACCTCTTCACCTCTTCCCTTTCAATAGGCAGTCCAGTCTTGCCTTTGTTCCCTGTGAACATCTTCAGATCCATTCCTGCTGTTGCTCCTTAAATTGCTCTGTCTCCTTTGCATAGGATGCTATCTTGCACGTTTTCCCACAGTCCAGAGTCTGTCTGTCTAACACAAGAAGCGACTAAAATCTTTACATGAAATATTTTTTTCTAAAGTCTCTAGGACACACAACATCATTGCCTGCCTGTCATATCATTGAGTTGGAACTCAGAGACACATATCCTATGAAAGATCCTGTATGTCTGCCCAATCCTTGTTGTTTAGGTATCCATGTATGTATGTCTTATCTCTCTAAGTTTCAACAGCAGTTGTCTATACTACTCTTGAATTGTTTCACCTATTCATCTTACCGAGTTTGTTGGTAAGCATTTTAAGTTACTTAACAAATATGTGATAGAGGATTCTACCCATGCATAATATTACCAATAATTCATCCAACAACTCAAAGACAAAAACAAGCTAATTCACAAAATAGAATTCTACATTTCATTAGCATATTTTTCACCTTGATAAACAACAGCAATCATATATCTCTTATCAAACACATACCTGCTGAGACGCGGGGGCAATCAGGTAGCATGGACTCCACTGATGTGTCTAATGGTTCTGAGCTAGAGACCCAATTACAACAGTTCTGCAACGTAATAGAGACAATATTGTTGAAATACAATTTAAGCCAAGACCAAATGTTGAGGAAGAGATTAATTTATCCTATGAAATCAACCACTAGACTGTATTCAATTTATTTTTCAATACACTTAACATTTTTTTCTTACATAAACAGTAATTATTCATAATTAACATGACTGTGAAAAAGGTTTTTTTGTTTGTTTTACAATTCAGCAAATCATCTGTGCTGATATTAAGATGACATGTAAGGGCAGGGCATGGTGGCTTGCGCCTATAATCCCAGCACTTTGTGGGGAGGTCAAGGCGGGCAGATCACTTGGGGTCAGGAGTTCGAGACCAGCCTGGCCAACATGGTGAAACCCCTTCTGTACTAAAAATACAAAAATTAGCTGGGCATGGTGGCACATGCCTGTAGTCCCAGTTACTTGGGAGGCTAAGGCAGGAGAATGGCTTGAACCCAGGAGGCAAAGGTTGCAGTGAGCTGAAATCACTCTATTGCACTCCAGCCCGGGTGCCAGAGGGAGACCCCGTCTCAAAAAATAAATAAAATAAGATGACATGTAACCTTCCATGAACCATGATGCAATATATTTCCAAGTGAAGTTTAGATGGCCAAGCAGTAAACAAATAAAGGTATTATAATTAATGGAAAATAAAAGAAGTATCCATTTTTAACTTTTAGATTAAAATAAATATTAATATGAACACAAGAAAGAATAGCCAATTTTTAAACTATATTCTTTGCATAATACCAGAATAAATGAATTTTGTATTTACTCCTCAAAATCTGACCCATATAAAAATACTATTTTTAAATTTTTACTTTTACCTGCTTTAATTAAGGCTGTATCAAAATAGTTATAAAGAATCACCATCTGGTGAGTTGTAGCTGTGTGTCTATGGACACAAAGCCTCCAACATTAAAAATTAGGTAATTTTTAATAGTAACGATGTAAGGTAATGATTTACAATTCAGAGAAATAAAATAATCTATATTCCTTCTATACATTTTAAGTCTGTATTTGAAGTCTGGCTAAAAATATGTGATTATCATCACACGGTTTTTAAAACATTTCTCAACACACAGACACATACACACTCACACACACACACACACAATGAATTTCCAGACAGATTTTTTTTTAAAGAAATCATCCCATCAATCATTTTGGAAAAATCGGTGATTGCTATTCTGGTAAACAAGCATGTATTGTGTATTTTTAGATGCTTGCTGCCCTGGTTGTGCACCATGGAATCCGTCCTCACTGTGGAAAGATCCTTGACTGGTAGATCAAGTGTCTTATTGTATTTCCTTAATTCATTCTGTCTGGAAGAAGATGTCAGCTGTGTTGCAGTGAGGAGAGAATTTCAAAGGCCCCAGTCCCCACCAATAAAGGCCGAGGAATGGCTTTTGAATAGATTTGTCAAGGCAACCCTACTGTTCTGGGACCAGGGAGAGCAGGAATAACATAAAGGAAGGGTTGCTGTATGAGATTAGAAAGTGAAGTTCACAAAGCATGGCAGATTTTTGTAAGAAACAGTAGATCAATGAAACTATTGAACTGTGTAGGAAAAAAACATGAAAACAAACATAACATGTAGTAATGTTCTTAAATGCTTTCTCTCTTTTTACATTTAAAATAGATAAAATATTAGTATTTTTCATGCATTACAAAAGCTTGGTGGTTTAAAATGGATACATATTCTATAATGTGCTCTCCTAATCTTAATTAGCAGTTGAATGCAAAACTACACAATGTAAGGGTAGAAATTATAAAAGGAATAGGGTTTTAGAAGATATTTCATACATTTGAAATAAGTAAAATTAATATTACTATTGATATAACACCACATCAGAGAGTTCTAGATAATGCAGAAGATTAGCACACAATTAGCCAGCTTTTATATACAATGTGACACTTGCTTGTAAGAAATAAGTATTCTCCAAAGCAGTGTCAAGATATGTAAATGGATGATTTGTTTTATCATTCATCACAGCCCCTAATAAATTCAAAAATCATGACTTCTATAGGTACTAAAAATAGGCTCCCAATGATACAGGGAGATAGCTTCAATGAAGAATGACTTTCTCTTTCTCTCTCTCTTTTTTTTAAACAATTCCGTCTTTTCAATGACAGCAATTAGCACTACCGACAGACAGGCAGCGATTAGGTACTGTATGTATTTTAATTATTATTCATCCAACTAGTACCTCCAAATCTGATGAAAGTCAGCTATTAACCAGGTGATATGTCGGTCTTCCTACTGTTCACCTACACTTCACATACGTAAAGCTACGTCTTATAGGATTTTCTAGTATTAATACAAGTGATGGCACATTACAATATGCAGACGATTAATCATTTCTTAAATTGTTACCTTAAAAAGCTGAACAAAATTAACTTTTGTCCAGTTTGCTCAGATCACCTTTAATTCAAACACTTAAAGCAAAATATAGGTTAACATTTTATGTTTGTGAAATTTCAGTTTTTATCTGGCCACGTGTTTAAGGCTTTGATCTCTCATAAAAACTGGACAGAAGTTGAACACCCTATAGTTAAAGTGAGTATGTCCAAAAGTTCTCTGCAATGACAAAGTACCTGTGTACAACTACACAGATTTGATATGGCCATTTCAGAGTGTGTATGTGTGTGTGTGTGTGTGTGTGTGTGTGTGTGTGTGTGTGAGTGCAGGGGTATGTGGCATTTTTACCCCATTGGGAAAATTATATAGAAAAAAGGGCAAAACAAGTTAAATGTTTGTTATATGATAGAGTATAATGAAATAAAATAGCATAAACATATGCAAAGAAAGACATGCAGTTATATCTAAATTCAATTTGTCTGAAATTTTATTTTATCAAATCTAACTCCCTATTCTGAAATGTGTTACTATAGTTTAGAAGTCAAGTCTCTTTCGATGCTTTTCTAATACTTACGTATCCCTTTTTTCAATGCCTCACTTTGTCCCTATTCCAATTTTTAGTTGAGATGAACACTACCAAAGTGTTACAGGTAGCAATGCAGGCAGCCCACTAGGAAAGCCCTACCTAAATTCAGAACATGCTGGAGAGGGTTAGCAGCCCCTGACATTTATTCTCAGGTCCCCTGAATAGGCAACAAGGTATGTTGAACTCAAGGTACCAATAGTGCCATGCTTGAGACTCAGATGCAGCCTCCCCTAGTTCCAACAAACAAGCATAGAGAAAGAAGTCCTTGGCCAGGGCAGGCAGATAGGGACAGACTACATGACTAATGTTTCTCTGGATCTGAAGGAAAAAGAGAAAAATAGGTAATGTAGAAAGTATTTCTTTAAGCTAAGTGTTATCAGTTTAAACATTATTTTTTACCCTAAAATGATGATCCTATAGATTTTTGTGGTTGTAAATTTTCCTTTTTGTAATATCCAAAATTTGGGGAGCTATCGATATGGATTAGAAATGCCTACAGGCCACAGTGCTGAGTGATTCCCTTTGACATTTGAACCAAGGTCAACAATATTTCAGAGTAGGTTTGAAATAATTTTTTTAAATAAAAAGATTACAATTTAGTATATTATATTTAAAGAGAAAAGTAGGTAGTAGCTATTCCTTTGCAAGGTGTTTGGAGGTATTTGGAGATGCTTACTGCCTTGGTTGAAGCCAGATTTTTATTCATTTTTATTGCATATGTCTGAATTGTAAATCACCATTGCTTTAAAGGTTGATTTTTTAATGTGAAACGTTTTGTGTCCTCGGACAAATACAACTATGGTTCACTAGGTCAAGTTTCTAAGGCCCTACACTCAGAGTTGAATGGTGATGGGAAGGGTTTACAACTATTACATAGAATCGTACATCTGGTGTGGCTGCAGAATTTCAGAGGCCAGGGGTATGTTGGGAAACATTTGCCCACTCAGCCTAGACAGTCCTGGGGCTTGAAGTAAGAAGTTCCTCAGGAGCTGCCTTCATTTACCTTTTACCTCTCCTCAAGAGGCTGGCTTAGCATCTATGCGTGGTCTTTTAGTTCAGAATAGGTTTCACTTGGAGTAATTGCTCAAAGTAGTACTACTCTTTGACTTTCTTTCTTTCTTTTTTTTTGAGATGGAGCTTTTGCTCTGTTGGCCAGGCTGGAGTGCAATGGCGTGATCCCAGCTCACTGCAACCTCCACCTCCTGGGTTCAAGTGATTCTCCTGCCTCAGCCTCCTGAGTAGCTGGGATTATGGGTTAACTGACACTATGTCTGGCTGATTTTTGTATTTTTAGTAGAAACAAAGTTTTGCCATGTTGGCCAGGCTGGTCTCGAACTCTTGACCTTAGGTGATCCACCTGTCTCGGCCTCCCAAAGTGTTGGGATTAGAGGTGTGAGCCACGGTGCCCGGCCTGACCTTCCTTCTTTAAAGGAAACTGTTACTAATATTTATAAATTACACAAGTAATACAATAATATATTTCTTAACCTTTGTTCTGTAAGCTAAATTGGTAGGTTTAAAAATTAGCTTTTTAAAAAATGAATGCATAACATCAGTAACTTCATCACATCCCTTCTTATTGTTACAGATTTAGGACTTTCAAGTGCATTTTTGTTACATGGATATACTACAGCATAGTGGTAAAGTCTGGGCTTTTAGTGTAACTGTCACCCAAACAGTGTACATCGTACCCAATAGATAAGTTCTCATCCTTCATCTCCCACCTTCCATCTTTTGAAGTCTCCAATGTCTATTATTCTACTTTGTATGTCCGTATGTACCCACTGTTTAGCTCCCACTGAGAAGTGAGAACATGTGGTATTTGACTTTCTGTCTCTGAGTGATTTCAGTTAAGATAATGGCCTCCAGTTCCATCCATGTTGCTGCAAGGTATAATTTCATTCATTTTTATGGCCGAGTAGTATTCCAAAGTATATATCTCTATATATCTATATACATATATTTAGATATGTACCACATTTTCTCTATCCAGTCATCCTTTGATGGATGCTTAGGTTGATTCCAAGCCTTTGCTATCATGGAGAGTGCTGCGATAAACATACCAGTGTAGATGTCTTTTTGGTAAAATGACTTCTTTTGCTTTGGGTAGATACCCAGTAGTGACATGGCTAGATCAAATAGTACTTCTTTCTTTAGCTCTTTGAGAAATCTCCATACTGTTTTCCACAGAGGCTGTACTAATTTACATTCCCACCAACAGTGTATAAGAATCCCCATTCTGATTGGTGTGAGATGGTATCTCATTTTGGTTTTAATTTGCATTTCTCTGATGATGGGTGATGTCGAGCATTTTTTTCATATGTTTGTTGGCCACTTATACGTATCACATTAATTTAAACATACTTACAAAACAAAAAACTTTCCAACACTCATGCTTAAGACAACCGCCCTTTCCTGTAATCCAGGTTTGTTTCTCTTCATTATTTCAAGGAGTCTTGCAGAGAGGATAGGAAATAAGAAAGGAGAAAGAAAAGGGGAGGAAGTTTCATCCTGAGAGTTCGGAAACACTGGACTCTTATATTGCCAAACCACACTGTAATCTTCTCTATAAGAGGTCACACATTTAGGTGGGTTCCTACAAGGATACCTGTCATACACTTTTACAGTCTCTCTTTTTGTTCTCGTTTTGGAGAAGGTCACTGAACAGGGGTAATTTCAAAGCCCCATCAGGAATGCTCTAATAAGTTAAATCTCTGAGATATTACAGTGTTTTCAATAATAACACATCTCATTTCTTTATATAGTATCATTTGCTTTTCAAAGAGCTTTCATCCTTGATTATCACCTTTGCTTCTCACAATATTTCATGAAGTAGATGGAATAGGAATTACTGTCTCCAATTCAATTATGAAACAGACCCAAAAAGATGGAGTGGCTTTTCCAAGATTATAAATCTTAGCAAACTAGCTGGTACATGCTAGATTCTTAATTATTGATTTACCTAGCCAGAGTCATTATCAAAATTTAGTTCTCCCATATGCTTGTTCTGAATTACTTCCAGTATGTCACCCTGTTTCCTTTTTGTAAGATATTTTGAATAGGCAAACCATTCATAAAACAAAAGATGAATATAGTTTATGTGTTTTATATTATTTGGGAGTGAGACTATAACAACAGTGACAGCTCTAACTTACCGAACTTTTTTAAAGTGCCAAGAACTGTGCTATTTCTTTACATATGTTATTTTCCATCACGTTTGCAAGGTAGGTATTATAGTTTACAGATGAGAAAATCGAATCTCAAAGAGATAAAATAACTTGCTTCAAACTACAAAGTTATGTAAGTGATTGAGCTGGGACATCAATTTTGATAGGTCAAAATACAAAACTCTTCAAATTGCTTCCCTAAGGCTTAATTGAGGGAACTGAAAGAACTATCCAAGAACTAGGGCATTTATAAAATTTTATAAATTTTACAACAGCTATGCTTGCAAAGAAATTAATGGCAGCCTTGATTAAATTATGATGAATTCAACTACTGTCTAGTCAGTTAGATGGAAGCTACACAGATTAATATATTCTGACTTTTGAAAGGAACACCTAATCCAGCCTTAGTTAGAAATACTTAAAAAGTAAACCTAAATAAATTTTGTTATATTTGTCATCAGGAATGAAAAACTCATGAGCCAGGATGTTTTTAGTTTGAGCCAAGTATCAAATTCCATACTAGTTATGTGTGTGGGGAAAAGTTACTAACAGCTCATTTATTAACCTTACTATTTATATAATGCTGGGAGCTTTCTGTGTCATCATCAAACACCTACATGTTAGAAAAGATTTAAAAAACCCATCTTTATATGTTTATAGTATTAAGAGGACTGGAATAAAAATATTTTAGACTTTTGCATGATGAAAGTACTTTTTCTAATGCAGAAAAACAAGTGATAACAGACTGGTGATAATATAACGCTACTATGAAATTATATAGCCTAATTTTTCTATCTCTTCAGACATTAACTCTGTGGTCCTTACAGTGCACCATGAAGGCTGGTAGAATTTACCCACCACACAGTCCTATGGTATCAGCTGAAGGGCCACCAGGTATTCTATCAAGAAAAACTGGAAGAAAACCAAGAAGGTCAATCAACTCATTCATACTATATAAGTAAATGATTTGATTAAACAATTACCATGGCATGGGTGGCTGATGCCAACTGCTTATAATATCAGAAAGATAAATAAAAATAAAAGAAAATTTCAGCTGCAGGCTGAAAGTTAAAAAATAATAATAATGGGAGCGTATTCAATGAATCCTTGTTAGTTTTCAGGTTCACCAGCCCTTAGGAAGTATGAAAAGAAGCTTTCTTAGCCTAAGGCTGAACCATGGCTAGCCCCTGGGTTTCTCTTAGCTCAAGGGTCTGGCATAACAGCATTTCAGCTTTTTTCTTCTCTTCCCTCTACTGGATGTAGTCAGCCAATCCATTTAAGAGTGGCACACACTGACTGCCTTTCAAGAAGAAAAGGAGACCAAGTGTACCTTATGCGTCGTTCTTGTAACCAAGCGGCACCAATGCTAAATAGCTGGTGGAAAAATTAAGCATCAGGGAATAAGAATCTCTTAATTCCATGACCTTTTTCAGCACAAGTTCCCACCTTAGACTGAACACTATACACACAGTGTTCTATAGAAAACCAAAAAGAAGGGAGGGGGGTTTCAAAAATATTGGTTCTTCACACGGGTTTTCTATTATTATTTTAAGCATGTCTAACATTTTCTATTTCCTCGCAATGTTCTGCCTCTAGAAAGGGAGTCTGAGGATGGGAGGTGTTACAGGTTGGTGGGGGCTCAAGACATAAAGGCTCACACCCATTCATCTCAGCACTAAAAAAAAAAAAACACAAGTCTCACCTCTCTCATCCATTCTCGAATCGTTTTGCCAGCTTCTTGATGCCACACATTGTGAACAGAGTCTGTCAATGCCACAGCAGTTACCTTATTTTTTACATCTGCTTCTCGTTGAATCATCTGTTTTAAAAAAGGAAAATAAAATATTGGCTATAATTGTTTTTCCTACTGGGTGCAGCCTGCTTAGTTAGAGATAACAACAATATTATATTAAAAATGAAAAAGCAATATGTATCTCCGGTTCAAAGTTACTCTTTTTTGCATTGAACACATACCCTATTCTTGTCCAGAGATGTGAAAAGACCTAACATTTTCCTTTAAAAAGATAATACCACTTAAGTCTTAGAACTACGCAGCTCTATTATTTTCCATGTGGTTTGACAATTCGAGGATTAAAGGGATCACAGGGGAATCCCTGAGGGTTTCTTTTACAAGTTTCTTCCACCACTTCCTGTTTCAGTGCTTCAGGGAAGTTAGTACCCAGGGTTCACTGTTAGCTACTTAGGACCAACTTCTACTAGTTTTCAGTAGATGGCACATCAGTAAAGAAAGATATCTTGCTTTGACTTTTCCAATTTAGTAATTCCTTGGTGTTTTAAATGCCCACAAAGATATTTTTCATTCAAAGCCCATTAATATAATTTTGCTTTCTAACGTATTTCTTTATGTTGGCAAACTATTACATTTTATGATAACTTCTTCCTATAGAATGCTATTTCTACAAAACAAAACAGCTTCTAAAAATAACAAAAAAAGATTTGCTTGGCTTGGAGATACCGATGGATTCATCAGTGGTCTGCCAGATAAAGAAATTAAAAGCGAAAATTTCTACATCAGAAGAACTGAAAAAAGGTTTTAATCTACTACACTAGTGGCCCTAATTTGGTGTAACAAATGTAAGAAAGCTTTGAAAATTACAGTTAAAATATCATAAATAGTAACCTTGCATTTCATAATAATGTTCTCTTTTTGCTTCAAGTGTCTTTTCTCCCTCTAAATTCTTTTATTGAAAAAAAGAACAATTTATCATTTGCTGTTAATTTCTATGAATTGTCTATCAAAAATATAATAGTGCACTTCAAAAAAGAGAATTCTGAATGGCGATGAAAGTGCATACAGAGAAAGAATATTGCACACCATGCTTATGATACCAAAGGATGCCTGTTGGCATTCTGAATTTAAAATGTCTCTCTCTCTCTTAAATTTTTTTAAGCCCAGCATATGCACATGATGTCTCAATGAATACTACCTAATGGGAACCCAACTCACTGTTAATGCTACCTCACCAACACTTCTGCACCTCAACTCTTTGTGCCCTGTGTTTTCTGCTTATATAATGTAAAAATCTTAAAATCAATATTGGTTACCAACATCATAACATTACTGCAAAAATTTATCTTGCAATACCAATAATACTTTTCAAAGCATAAAATAATACTCTAAATTAATACTTCATATGAATTATTAAGTAGTATGCTACCTTCTTCTGGATTTTATTTTACAAATACATTCTCATTGGATCACACTGGCACTAGCATATAAAAGTTTAAACCAACATTAGATGATAAAACCCCAAATTCCACAATAGTGAATCCATCTGGCTTATGAAGAAATTATATGTCCTTATTCTCATTTTCTAAATAGTAACACTTTTAGAGATCTAGACCAATTGTTGCTGAAGTACAAAATAAGAACATGCTTTCTGGTATTCTAAGGATATGCTTGCGTTTTAAAATATTTGACCTGGATTTTGTTGTGGCTGTTGTTAACATATGCAGATTTACTTAAGACAGCATCTGAAGACACTAAATCTTGAGAGCCATTTGTGAAATGAGATACAATGAAGTAATGAATTGGTGAGGAGCTAGTGTTAAAATAGAAAACCTGGGGATTAAAATTCTACAAGCTGGAAAAATACAGAGTTGTTAGAGGGACTACCAGAGGAAAATATCTGTAGTCTGTTTGTCTTTCTGGCTGACGTTTCATACAGTGGAAGTGATAACACGCAATTTATCATCACATCACACCGTCACATTATAATCCAATATGATACTCTCTTACACTGTTATAGCATTTTACACTTTAAAAATCACTTTCATATTTTATTATCACAGGTGGGGAATGGCCAAATTCCAGAAGATCTTAATGAAGAGCTGTTTACGAATTAACCCAGTAGCAAAGAATTTCCAACATTTGACTGTTTAGGATTAGTAGAATTGTGAATAAGTGAATATGTCAACAGTCTTAACTTTCTGGAGTATTTACCTCTGTTCCAGCCTTGCTGCAGCCTAATTTAGTAGTCCTGGAACTACTTGCAACTGCCATTTCTGTCCAGACCCTCTGCTTCTTGCATTTGTTAGTCTGGGTCACAGTGACTTAGTTACTTCTTCCACTGTGAATGAGCACTGATGAAAAATACCAGAGAGAGGCAATGGTGCAGGGAGATGGAATTGAGTTTGCTTAAGAGACAGACCTTAGATGAAATATAGCCAAAGCAAGGAATGAGTGGAAGCACAGCTGGGCAGGAAAAATCCTTCTACAATATGGTCTGTAACAGAAGACCAATAGTCTGGAAAACGCTCTCTAAAAGGGAGAAAGCCATATCATCATATCACCTTAGATTCTCTATAACAATCTAAGGTGGACATGGCAGTATTTAATTAGGATCCATTGATATGAACAACTTGAAATTCTTTGTAAAATATTTTCTATATGGGCATATGAATATTTTTCTGAGGAGAAGATCTTTAACTTTCATGAGATTCTCAAAGGAATCTTAGTCTGTAAAAAAGATAAGCCCATGTGATCTAAATGTCTCCATATATTCTTGAATAAATTATGAAATATCCAGTAAGAGATCCCTTTGAATAATTACACTTAAGGTCAACATCCATTCCATTTTTGTTATAATATCTTCAGTATGGTATCAAGAGTTGGATAGAAGTGATGACAAATTTTGATACCTCAGACATCAACATCCTAAAGGTCAATGGCTTAATAGGATATACATTGTAAAGTTACAATTAAAATTTGCTTTTATTTGTCTGTGTATAATATTTATTTTAATCTGAATAGCAGTTTCCAAATTTCAAAATAAAATACAAATTAATTCTCATTTTACTCTCAAATAATATGGAAATGTATGCAAAACTTGTATTATTTTCCCTATTTGTGGATAAGTAAATTGAGACAGTTTAAGAAACTAGTTAAAGGCCACCCAGACACAAAGTGACAAAACCGTGACTTGACCGTGGATATATGTCATGTTCTTTCATCTGTATTACACGAGGTCTACTTCTTAGTAATACATAGCACTCTTACATAAATAAACTCATTTGATTAATTCCCTTTTCATATATACAGCGTTTCATTCACTTGGACATTTTTTTAAATGGTAAAAAGATCCAGATCAGTAAGGAATGTTGAAATTCTAAAAATCATGCCAACACAGAAATCAGCCAGGAGGAGAAACTGACAATAGCACTTTAAAATTATTACAGTTCTAAAATAAATAATGTTTAAGGTAAGAGGGAAAATTAGATATTCCTATAAATCATATTGATGATTTCAGCATTAATAAAAAAATGTGGCCCTGTTACTTGATAGTTTTGTTTGCTTAATTCTACCCATTTATCCATTCTTAGTGTTTTCACTTGAGCTTAAACATAATTAATCTGCTCTTTCCTTCACTATGTAGCATGCTCCTAGTCTGACAAAAGTTTAAGCCACTAAATATCAAGTACAGTACTTTGAACAGATTAAAAACATATGCCATCTGTATGCAAGTTCATATTATTAACATTGTTGATGGGGTTGAAATTGAGGGGGGGAAATCTTGTTTATCATTATATTTTCTTCCAGAGTAAGAGTTAAAAAATTAACTAACAGTGACAAGACGGGTGAGTTCATCTGAGTATAACAGGAGTATTTGGTGAGATGAAGACCAGAGGACCAAAGGGAGGTGTGGGAGGGCCAGAGGCAGCAGGGGTACCTCTGCTCCCTTCCATGTAAAGTGCGGGCCTTCCACAGGGCTGCTACCATTTCTCTCCAGAAATCCTGCAGCCCTTTTCTGTCCACCTAATTTAACTCACCATGCTTTCTCTAAGGTCCTCAAATGATGTACCTGCCTACTGTCTTCACAGATACCTGGCCAAATCCAAATGCTTCATGTCATCCTAAGCATTCCTCAATTTCCTTTTTGTGCTTAAAAACTATTTTAGCATTTCTCTGGATTTCATTTCTTCCAGAACTCTACCATAAATGACTTTCTGCAAAGGAAAACACAAAGATGCCTTTATTTCTGCCAAACTGAATTATGATTTAGTTTAATTTAAACTGAATTGAGGTAGAGAGATGCCTTAATTTACTTTGAAGGCATGGAGATGTTGATGTTATGGGGATGCTCTGCCATGAAGTCTTTGGCATATCTCTAATCCAGGGCCTCGGGGTATGGGAATTGTAAATCCAACCCAATTCAATCTCCCAACCTAAAGGAGAAAGAAACTCTAAATTAGGTTGGCTTTATCCTAACCTAAAAGAAGTTGATGCATAATTTCGTTTTCCTGTGTTTGTAGCCTGGCAGCCATGACATTCAGAATAATTACTTCTCCTTATATTTTAAAGTCCAAGGAAATTCCTAAAAAAGCCAGTGTGGGTTGGGGTAGGGATGTGTATATGTGCATGCAGACCCATAGCTATGTTTGGATATATATGTTTTAAACGTGTTTTTGAAAAAATATTTTAAAGTCTTCCATCAGCAAAAGCTATTACTTTCTTTTTAAATTATGACATGTGTTACACATATGTACTGTGAGGGTTACGGCATGTGAATTACTTGTACAGGAAATAATATTCTGAGAAGAAAATCAGATAACACATATTTGCATCAGATTAGGATCTGACACTACTGTACGTTTATAAATCCAAGGATCATTACTACCGTATGAGCATGAATGAATCATCACTCAGGTTAATAGCACAGTTGAGGTTTGAGATGCCTTTAAAAAAAAATACATGTATATAAATAGATTAGCTCCCTCTAGAGCTCCTTGAGTTAAAATTTCAGATTAAGTTGTTTCAAAGGCTTCAAAAGTATAAAATGCTGGTACCTTTTCACACTTTCATTATGCAGATCATAATTGCATTCAGTGCTTCTACTTGAGTGCAGTTTTCATGTGGTTGTAACAGACTATAATATTTTATCACAAATCTCTCCTATCACTTTACATTTCTGCCTGCATATTCCCCATTTCATGGTACTCTGCCCTGTGCTATCCAAGCCCACCTGGTTACAAGTGTGCCCTGTACCACGACGACTTATCAGCTAACTCTGGGTTTGGCAGTCTTTTCTCTTAGGGTCAGAGACTACTTTGTATTCTTCTTCCTGAAGATTCTTTTGGACAAGTCTATCCCAACAGAATGCTACTAACACCATCTTTGGTGTAACACTAAAACCTTGATTCTATTACCTAAGGCACTAGCACCTCTAGTGATTATAATGAAATACACACACTTCGGTAGATATAATGTGAAGACCAAACTGCCCAGCAGGAAATTCAGATGAGTATGACATTCAACTCTCCTGTTACTTGCAGTTCACACCTCTAATCTGCATTCACAATTTCTATTTTGAAAGTAGAAGCTTCGGAAATAAAGTGCGATAGTTAAATTCAAGGATAGTGGAGTCCGATTCTCTGGGTTCAAGTTCATGCTCTGCCACTTCTAGTAATGATACTTTGAGTAAATTATTTTTCTGTACTTCAGTTTTATCAGGTGAATGTCATGGGAGATGATAAATCCATGTAAGTCATAGGATTATTTTGAGTATTAAACGAACAAACTGTAAAGCAATTAGCAGAGGAAATGGCACACAGTACACAATTATAACAGGTCATCCCACAAAAATATGTAAACTATTCCAAATCTTTAAAAAAGTGCATTATCCTCACTCATATAGAGGAAGCTAACAGAAGTATAGTTTATAAATGCACTTAATGACAAATATTACTTTAAAAAAGGCACAGGCCCACAAAGAAAATATGTACAAAGGGCTACTTTTTCCTTTGATTATGTGGTGTAAGACTTCTATAACTGCATGGCTAAGAAGCACTAAGACCTGATGATTGTGTGTATTTAAAATCCTGTCATCAGCATACTAGACCAGTCATATCACCATGCACTTGACAATGAAAATGGAATTGGTGAAGCAATACTGTGGTAGTTCTACTTTCCTCCCACCAGTGAACCCTTTCAGAATAGCTTGAGCTGGCAACGAAGCATGAAGCCATGGCTCAGTAGTGCCACGCTGGGGGAGAGTCCCTTCACCACCTTGTTTTCTACATAGAGGTGGTGTAAATGACTGTATTTTTTTAAAAAAAGATAATCACAGAGATATAGAGTATGTCCAGAGGAAGGCAGTATAGTGTTATAGTTAAAAGCATGCATAGGCTTTAGAATTAGACGTGCTTAGATTTTTATTTTTGGTTAATAGTCTCTTCATAGGGCTGCTGAAGTATAAAGGAGATAAGGCACGTAAGAAATCAATAATGTCAGTTATTATTATTACCTTGACATTCATCTCTAATTTCTAAAATGTAACCTACCTTTTAGATGTGGTATCTATGTACTCTTCAGTGACATCAAAATTCATACTGATAGAGAGCAGTTTTGAAGTATCATACAGCTTCTACTCCCATCTCCACCCCTACTTCCCCGATTTTGTAAAGTGATTTGGGCTTGCTTAAATATTTTAAAGGAAATAATTAAGTATAAATAAGATGACTACAGATTCCAGTTTGCTCAGAACAGTCTTGGCTTATGACTATTAAACTGGCATAATAAATAATAGTGTCTCCTTTCCCTGTTACAGTGCTCTGGTTTGAACGGGAAATAATTTGGTCATCGTATATATAACACGATGTTGAATGCTACCCTGGTAAACAGGTAAGGCTTATAAAGTTTCCTTCTGTTCAATGCTTAGCAATTTAAGCATATACCCCAAACCTATACAACTGTCTAAAAATAACGATGTAGGAAAACACACAAGAGGGATTTCAAAAGGTTTCTAAGTCCAAAATTTAAGAGCAAGCCTTAGCACTGTGCTGAGCCCTTCACAGATGGACAAGCAGTCTCACACCCTGGTTAGGTAAACATGGCCAGCTGGATCTCCACTGTAGCAACAGGATAAGACAACATTCTCTTTTCCTGTGCTTTGAAGCCCTAGCTTCAATTCTTGCAACCTTTGTTTAATTTCAGGAAGGAAAAGGCTCTCCATAGGCAAGAACACCAAGGGATAGGGTATGTAAACTGAAACTTCTTGGGTCACATGCATTTATGAAGATAAGTCTCCAGCCACCAGTTAGGGAAAGGCAAGTTATGATTTATTATTGCAGGCGGCCAGAAGAGAGCAGTAATAACTTCCTTTTCCTTTCCTGCCTAGACCATGCTGCCACGTGCAAGCTCCCTCAACAACAAAAAAAGCATGTGTAAGATAGGTTTAAAATAAAAAGAAAAGGAAAAAAAAAAAAAAAAAGCAAACATTAAGTGATTGACAATCTGGGAGTTGAGAAAGAAGACAAATGCTCTACAAAATACATGATGTGGTGTGGTTGGGGATGGGGAGGGGAAAGCGACTGTTTGAAAAACTTGCTCTACCAATCAAGAAAACAGCTAGTATCTATTATGTAAGAGACAAGTTAATTGCAAGGAAAAAGTAAAAGGGGTCACTTGCATAATAAGAAAATAGGATAAGTGATCATCATGTTGACTTGTATGATTAAAACATCTTATTATGTAATATGACTGACCAGAGTAGGCAAGATGTTATAAAATAGATTTAAAAATTACAATGAATATATGTGAAGTAGATACAGTATAAAAGTGTAAGTTAGGACTAAACATTGTCAAACCAAAAAACTAAGGCAGGCTCAGCGAAGGAGAATTTAAATGGTGACATTGTCTTATATGAAAAAGTGAGAAAATTTATCAAAACTTTATGAAAAAAAATTTAGGTAATAGATTATAACTATAAAGCAGAGGAAGGCATGATTTCTGACCTCTGGGTAGAACTCACATTTTAGGAAAGAAGGCAGGTTAGATACATTCCATAGAGACCCTTCATATTCTGAGTATTTATATACAGATTATCTCATTAGATAGAACAATTCCTTTTTAAGTACACAGGTTGGTAGCTGAAGGATTATGCACCTGTTTTATGGATGAGGAAACTGATGCCCAGAGAGAGTAAGTGACCCACGCATACCACATTCACATAATGTGAATGGTGGCATAGGCAGATTTTTTATTTTTATTTTTAAGAGACAGGGTCTTGGTCTGTCACCCAAGCTGAAGTGCAGTGGTAGGATCATAGCTTACTGTAACTTTAAACTCCTGGGCTCAAGTGATCCTCCTGCCTCGACCCACTGAGTGGTTAGAACTACAGGCGTACACCACCACTTCTGGCTAAATTTTTTTTTTTTTTTTTTTTGTAGAAACAAGGGCTCCCTATGTTGCCCAGGCTTGTCTTGAACTCCTGGCCTCAGGCAATCCTCCCATCTTGGCCTCCTAAAGCCCTGGGATTACAAGTGTGAGTCACTGCATGCAGCGTACCTTTTAACTCCAGATCCCGTCTTTGTACCATGGCTATTTGTACATAATATCCTGTATTTTTTTCTTCTGAAATATTTATAAAACCAGTAAGGATTTGTTTGCCCCCATGTAGGCTCCATGAGGACAAAACCATATTTGTTAACACCACATTCTCATTCCCTGCACAATGACTGGCACATAACAGGTGCTCAAAATTATTTGTGGACTGATGAAAGTTTACAGAAATGGAATAGATAAGGGAAGGTGATGGTTAGGAAGCTAGAGTAATGTCTGGTTTCATGTTATTTAGAAACGACTTACATCACAGGTTGGGTTCCCAGGAAAGACTCTAAGACAGTGTTTAGCATGCAGAATATCAACGTGTGTCCTTACAATCAACATCTGAGGAAGGGAGGGGAATGAGGCAAGAATGAACAGAGAGATAAATCAAGGTGACATGCAGGTCCCATTACAGACTTGCATAACTCCTGGGGAGCTCAGAACTCAAAATGGCCCTTCAGAGTTGTTCCAAGTTGGGTCTAGATGGCATGGCCTTTAATCTACCACGCTGTTCTTTGAGTATGAGCACCAAAGTGGCTGAGGCAATCTCTGATAGGGATTGACAGCTGAAAGATGTCTGCTGAGAGCACTCCCAAGGGCTGAGGCAGTAAGTCCTTTATTGAAGGTGCAACTGAGTAGTGCATCACAGTGTCTACCACAGGCCATAACAGAAATTATAGCATTTGTTTACCCTACTTTCAAATCTGTGTCTTTGACGCATTGGATTAATTCGAAAACCTTGTCTTCAAGCTCTGAAGTTCTTTCTTCTGCTTGTTTGATTCTATTGCTGAGATTTTCCAGTGCATTTTGCATTTCTCTAAGTGTGTCCTTGATTTCCAGAAGTTGTAATTGTTTTTAATTTATATTATATATTTCACGGAAGAACTTTCCTTTCATATCCTGTATCATGTGTTTGATTTTTAAAAACTGAACTTCACCTTTCTCTGGTGCCTCCTTGATTAGCTTAATAATTGACTTTCTGAATTCTTTTTCTGGTAATTCAGAGATTTCATCTTGGTTTGGATCCATTGCTGGTGAGCTGGTATGATCTCTTGGGGGTGTTAAAGAACTGTGTTTTGTCATATTACCAGAGATGTTTTTCCAGTTCCTTCTCATTTGGATAGACTATGTCCAAATCTGGGATTCAAGGGCTGCTGCCGTTCAGATTCTTTTGTCCCACAGGGTGCTCCCTTGATGTGGTGTTCTCCTGCTTTCCCTAAGAATGGGGCTTCCTGAGAGCCGGGCTGTAGTTGCTTTTGCTCTTCTGGGTCTAGACACCCAGCAGAGCTACTGGGCTCTGGTTGGTACTGGGCAGTGTCTCCAAAGAGTCCTGTGATATGATCCATCTTCAGGTCTTGCAGTTACGGATACCAGCACCTAGTCCGGTGGAGGTAGCAAGTGAGTGCAGTGGACTCTGTGAGGGTTCTTGGTTGTGTTTTTGTTTAGTGTGCTGCTTTTGTGTTGGTTGGCCTCTAGTCAGGAGGTGGCACTTTCAAGAGGGCATCAGCTGTGGTTCTACAGGCAGGATCCAAACTTGCCCTAGGGACACTTGGTTAAGTATTCAGGTTTCTCAGGTGGTGGGCAGGGCCACAGAGCTCCCAAGAGATTATGACCTTTGTCTTTGGCTACCAGGGTGGGTAGAGAAAGACCACCAGGTGGGGGTAGGGATATGTGTATCTGAGCTCAGTTGCTCCTCTGGCAAGCTTGCTGTGGCTGCTGTGGGGGGTGGGGCTGTGGTTCCCAGTCCAGTGAAGGAATATTCACCTCTGCTGAGTCATATAGGTTGCCAGGAAAGTGGGGGAAAGCTGGCAGTCACAGGCCTCACCCTGCTCCCATGCGGCCCACAGTCCTAAAAGTCAGTCTCACTCCCACCATGCCCCACAACAGCACTAAGTCTATTTTTAGGCAGCCGGTGACCAGGGCTGAGAACTTGACCCAGACCATGAGCCTCTCTGTTGAGAAGGCAGGCAGACTCACAGTTTTTCAGCATCTCAGGGAGCCTACAGCAGTGATTCAGTTCCTTCAGAGGGTCTGCAGATTCTCTTGGCTTTCTTAGTATGTTCCTGTGGTAGTTCTTGGAGCATACGTTCATGATGTGAGCCTCCACACACTGCTCTGTCTATCCGAGTGGGAGCTGCATACTAGTCCTGCTCCCATCTGCCATCTTAATCCTCTACATTCAAATCTAAATTTTCCTTCCAACCTGCTAACACCCCATTGTCTTATTCATGTACTCAAGATCACATTATGATTTGACTCACTAATAGCTAAGAGATCAAGTAGATTTTTCTTAGATCTCAGATTTTAGACCTTTTACACACTGATACCATATCAAGCCACTAAATGTTGGATTATGAAGAGAAAAACACAGAGCTAAAAGAATGTGAGGTCTGCTTTCAGAAGACTATTGAAAAGCAAAAAAAAAAAAAAAAACAAAAAAACAAAAACAAAAACCCCAAAAAAATAAAATTCACAAATTTCAAAAATTATCCTATAAATCCAGTGGGGAATGACTGGATTTTCCAAATTTCAAATGAAATGTATATGTCAGATAAAGTAAGTTATACTTGTGATTTCAAAACTAAATGCATCTAAGTGCAAAATAACCCAAACTTCAAATAAAGTATGCAATCATCACTACTTAGCATCTGGCATAATATGCTCAAACCTGATGGTGTTGGTAGGAGAAACAAGGATAAGTATGGACAGAGAGGTTTCACTGTAAAAGTAGCAAGATGGCTTTTCAAATCTCAGCCTTTATTCCCTATGATACAAAGAAAATAAAGACTGTGCTATATAAATTTGGGGACTAAAGACAATTGAGATTTTGATTCTTTTCCAATCTTGGTTGGTTTATGCCCTCAAACGTTTCTAAGGTTTTGCCTCTAGAAATTCAGGGTAATCTTCATTTGATCACATTTTTTCAATGTAAGCTCAGGTTTATGGAGCTGAAATGGTGTAGCACTAATGTGATTGGCCTAGATGGTGGGGGGTGGTTCTTGGCCAGCTCAATAAAAACCATCTAAATGTTCATAAGACAGGATGCGTTAATCAATTGTGGGTTATTACAGCTGCCAGATACTGGGAGAGGTTGACACCCATCTGTAAATGAGAAAGTGACATCATTATAATAAGTATAAGTCACAGGCTTTCTACATTGTTTGAAAATATTTGAACGAGGATCTCCAGATGGCTCTTCTACCTAGGAACTTATGCTAAATACCTGAAACTTCTGTTCCCTGCAAGTGAATACTGTTGCTTGAAGAAACTTCGATTCAACTAACTTTTAAGGGCTGTTTAAATGCACATTTCCCAATCAACAAATGTGGAACAATTCTTTAAGTTGGGATTTTAAAATGACTTGAATTACATGTTGGAGACATTTTTCTTATGAAGGCATATCTCACATTTCTGAAATAAGAAAGTCTGCAGAAATAAATGGTTTGAAAGGTTTATTTGAGATAGGGATTTTAGGGATTGTACTTACTGCACAAAACCATATAAACACTGGATGGAAGAAAAGATAGGACTGAACTGAAAGTAGCTACTTACCTCTATGTATATGGCTGCATCTGCCTTCCACAGATAGAGAGCATGTATATACACTACACGTAACAAAAGAACACTTCTGAGTTGATATACTAGTGAACCATAAACAGTCCACTATACAACAAGTGTCCTCTATCAATATCCACCCTAATGGAAAACACTGGAGTAGCACTTCAGATCACTAACAGGAAGAGGAAAACTCTGAAACCCGTCATTTAGACATCTGACAGCTCTGATGCATGAGTGCATTGAAAAATTTACACTGAGGAAGCGTTTATGTAGGAGTGAAGGTGAATTATTCTCTAGGCTACTTTTGAAAATTCCATTTTCTTTCATGTGTCTATTCCTTAGCACTTCTTTGGAGGACATTCCATCAGTTGAGCCAATGATTCAGGGTCTCTATTCTATTATCATTAAGTATTGCCTCAATTTCATGAGACAAAATAATTCAAACAGCAAGATTCTAAAATAAATATACTTAGGAAGCACAGTACAGAGTGTTTAATAAGCATCAGTATTTGTTATGGTAGGAGGCAGAATTTTTGTTACCTCACACCTTTTGTTAAGTAGCCAATATGAAATTCTATAAAATGGCAAATATATAAAAGAGTCAGTAGTTCACTAATTTAGAAAGTCAATTATGTGTCACTGTTTCATATCAGGTTAATTACTTCATTTACATTTTCAGAATTTTAAAGTAGTGCCTGAAAGGTGACAGACTGACAGGACTACAGACTGCAATTCTTAAACTATTTTACTGAGTGTTAATAATATAAAAGGCAATATACAAAACAGAATTACACACAGGTTTTATCTAAGGCGATTATAAGTGAAATAGACATGGCACAGAAATGGGAGAACAAGAGAGGTGCTTTCAGAAAAATTTTACTGAAGACGTACAGTACAAGGGAAGTGATAAATTGCTAGATAGCTTCTATATTGTTCTTTTAGGCATATATGTATGAAAGGATGGCGGTTAAATATCAACAAAACATCAATGTGTCTGAAGGGAGGAGAGTGACTGACATTTGAGAGAAGTCAAAAGAAGAAATCTAGATTGAAAAAGAATAAAAGTGACTCCTTGAGAGGAATGTTTATTGTAATCAGAAATACAATAAAAGGAGATACTACCACAGTCACAGCACAAAAGAAGACTATGCATAGGAATGAGGAACAAATGTTGAGTTTCCACAGTTCTGATTCCTTACCCACTTTCATAAGATCCCAACCTGCCACTCCTTATTGTGGGTGTCATGATGAAATCTACCATACTACTTTCTGTCACTAAGTTGTCAGGAAAAGCAAGGCTTCCCTAAGTCTGTCTCTTCCCACACAACCACCAGCACATACTATGATCTATTAGTCCCCTTTCTCCTCAAACAAAAAAGGACAATAAACTCACTGCTGAATTTTCCAGTAATTCAATTAAATGTTTCCAGAAGGTAATTGATGCCACTTTTTATTCAGTCTGTGAGTGGGTGGGTTAGACTCTACTGCCTTAAGATTTACATTCTAATAGTTATAAATACAGTGCAATCGTATCTCCTATGGCCTTTTATATAAAAGTGAATTTATAAGTAACATCATGGTTTACTGAAATAATTTAAATATTATTTATAATGAGGGCATGGCTCCACAGTACCATCACATAGAAGAAAAGAATGAAAAATTTTCAAGGACATTAGAAATTATGCAATCCAATTGCTTTTTGTACGGATGAGAAAACAGGAAAAGTGACTTAGGTGTCACCTGTGGGATAACACCAATATCAAACTCCAAGTTCCACAACTGATGATGCCTCTCCTTCACTCTATGCTACAGTGCACTACCTAAGAGCACATATGCCTTAGTTCCTTGATGGTATGTCCTAGCACTTTCCTTCCTTGTAATACTACAGCCTCCAAAGTGATTTACTTTTATGTAAGTCTTGGGTTGACAGGCCACCAAGGTGGTTTGTACACATAAACTGTTTTAATTCCATGGACTGAATGGCTGTTGTTTTATTCTTTTTCTGATCAATTTGGCAGGTCAAGTCAGTCAAACTGGTTTCTTCATGTAGATACTGCCTTACTATGGAAATGAATGTGGAAACATTCATCTTTGTCAGAAATTATGTCAATTTATTCAAATTTATTGGTGAATTACAGCAAACATCCCAGCTGATGAACATCTCAGTCATATGTTTTTTAGAGAACACTTATGGTCCTGAAAAGATAACATTACAATGAGCTTTCCCATTCTGAAGCAAAGATGTTTGGATAGAGAATGGGGTCTGTTATTCAAGACAATAATTTATTTCAATCATAAAAATTACAAAGATATCCAGAACTGTAAGTATTAAAATGTATCCCTTTAGATAGTGCTGTTGTTGCTTTCTTTCCCCCTCTTCTTGTTATGGTCCTCTTTCAAGACTCTTAGGAAGCTGTCTCTAAGACCCTTTCTGTCAGTTTCCATTTTTTCTATAGACATACTACAGCCTTCACATTAAGACTGCTTCTCTGGCTTGAGGTAATAAACGATTACCTATAGCACAGTGGTATGATGTTCATGTTATTCTTTGCTGTACTACACCTAGCCAATGTCTCAAAAATTAATGCAAGTATATCAGGATCTGAAATTAACTTTTTATAGCCAAAAGCAACATCCTGCTAGGAGGAGAAAAACCTATTATAAATGGGCTGGCATCTGATTGCTTGTATATGGTTAGTACCAGGAAACTAACATTTCAAATTATAAAGTGTTGAATATAACAAAAGCTGCCCCATATTGATTAATCATTGTTTTGTTTACGAACTGATAAGGTCTAACTAGGTAGTATCTATTATTAGTAAGTGACAGATCTATTATTAAAGATCTGAGATGAACCTAAATTGGCTAATGCTTTTATGATGTTATATAGAAATAATTAAAAAAAATAACAGCATGAAAAATAACAGCATTTCTCCCTGAAACGTATATTATCTTGGGAAATATTTTTTTCCATGTAATTATTTAAAACTAGTCACTAAAAATATATTTAAAAGTATATGTTATTCAACAAGCACTATCAAAAAATCACTTCGAAAAATGAGAACAGAAAAAAATCAACCTAGGATAATGCACATATCTATTTCTCTTTGAAAAATTTTAAATAATTTCTAATTAAAGTACCTATTTAGTAGAAATCAATTTAATGTGCTACAAAGCAAAGGTATTTAAAAATTTTATTTAAAACTGCCCACGTGTTTATACTCAGTTATTTTACTGGTGTTCAGACCAAGCTTGACTATACTGGCAATCTTTTTTGTCCCTTTTCAGTCAGGATATAAAACATATGCTATGAAAACTTTAAAATCTGCAAGATTACTTTATTCAAATTACTCATGTTAAAAATCAATACCTTCAGCTAATAAAAATCGGGCATGATTTAACTGCATATTTTCACACACACACACACACACACACACACACACACACACACAGATACAGCTATAACTCTAGAGAAGAAGGATATAAAATTTTACCAGTTCTGGAGTGTTTAATTAATTAGGAGAACGGTGTAAAATAGTTGTCTATATTCCTTAGGCTACTGATTGCTTTCTACATTTGGAAGAAGGGGGGCAAGAAGGGAGAGGAGGGAGAGAGTTTTATTTTAAAAGCACATATTAAAACAAAAATGTTATTAATGTCCTTAGAGATTACAGGTGGTGCTACAGATTGAAACGTGAATATTTAGGCTTAGGATGGACACTAAGATTCTAAAATTTAGAGCAAATCTTTATATTTTAAAAAGAGTTAGGAATGGTAGCGCATCAATTTTTCTCTATTTCATTTATAAGTGATCAGCTGAAATAGAGAATGAAATGCAATCTTTAATGTAGTTTTAAAAGACTTTAAGTTACTTTTGAACTAGGAACATGTGAAAAATTACAAATAGGATCACTGACAGTAATTTTTATAAGTAAAAAGGTACAAATTATTGCTATTTGTGCTCTTCATTCTTAATCCTTTGCTTATCTTTCTTTTGACCTTTATCCAAATGAATCACACTAACTCTTGAATGCTTTCTCTCACTTGATTTCTAAAGCTGTTCATCACACTTGCTGGCTAGAAGCACAGCTGGCAAGGGATCTAAGCCTCATCACTGGGCAAACTTGCCCTTCTGGTTTTGCCAAGAATGACATTTCCAATGGAAGAAAAAGTTACTGTATGGGACACTGGATACTCTATTTATTTGTGAGAACCAATAGCTCCAACCCCCTTTGTTAGCACTACATATAGGCATTAGAAATAAAACCAAAATAACAAAGGATCAAACAGCCTAGAGTTCTCTAAATTCAATTGTTAATTAAAGTGAGAGTACAGAAATCAGCTGAGTATTTTTACTCATTTCCTGAAGAAAGATGCAACCAAGGATAAGCAGTGCCCCCTAGTGTCAATAACCACAGACAATAAAAGCTAGAGAAAAGTTGCTAATGTTAGCTGAACTAAATTATTAAAAATGTATTGTATGTAATACATGATAAATACATCATTATTCAAATTTTACACTTTACATGTATATAAAAGCACACCCACATCATTTATTTAATACTGACTTGCTCAGGAATGTGCACATGTGAGGGCACATGCACACACACTGTACACAGACTGACATGGCCAAGATGTCTTTAATGTTCCAGGCAGCTCAGAAAAAAAATTCCACCCAGCACAGCAGGCCATGCATGAAGCGGGTGTCAGCAAGCCCCGCAGAATCACTCACTGTGAAGACATCTAATAGGAACTGCTGAATACACAATACAGGCAGCATGGCCTGAATGGCTAAAGTGGAATGGCCAGACCGAAGTCTGAAGGTTTTCAAATCCACCCAAAATTGTAATTAAACCGGTAAAGAATTTTTAGACATTTTCTCTTTTTATTGTTATTAGGAGATTAGTATATTTAGCCTGTACTAGAGACTGATTTTGAAAATGCTATAACTTTTACTAGGCATATTCTGAATACTGAATCCTAAATCTTAAGTACAAATAAATAAAATATACATCCTCTCTTTGGAAAAAAATGCAACACAAAATTCAAATATTAAAAAACATTAAATATATTTTATAAAATTGAAGTCAAGATATATTTTCTGTGATAAATCTTATAAGAAAATTCAAAAGTTATTTTTAAAAGACAAATTAGGTATCTACAGAGTGATATATGTGCCAAACAGGTAAAGTCGGCTTCTCATTTTGTGAAATACTAAATCATTTATTAACAGCAATTTTTGTCATAGATGACACATAAATGGGGCCAAAAAAGAAATTACAATGAAAAAGAAAACATCCATACAAATAAAAATGATAAACAGGAAAAACCGAAAAGCCAGGAGGACTGGGTACATATGTATCAAAGAAGCTTCTAATAAAAAGCAAATTAATAAGATAAACAATTGCTTAATTTTATTTACATAAAAAGTATAAGGCAAGAAAAGTTTAAGGCTATTTAAAACATGTATTTATACAGAAGTCCATTTGTGAATTACTTTTTCACATAAACCAATAATGCATATAGGACTAGTTTTGCATTTTAAAAAGCACAAGACATAATTATGTTTTTATAAAAAGATTCCTATGTGCATTTAAGTTGCTTCATCTTTCAAAGGATGAAGATGCAAATGCAATAGTTTAGCAGGCATAAACAGAATTCCAGAATGATATTTAGCAGTAGACAGGTATTTTGGCCATTTACAATAACTTCTGGTTAAAACAGAAGCTGAAACTTCAACTATTCAAATTTAGAAAAAGTTCTGAAATGCTTACTATTGAGTTTTTAAAGAAGCAAAACGTTGGCAAGACTACTAAAATCTTTAAGAACTAAAGAACAACAGCAACAACAAAAATCCCCTTCTTACTTATAACAGTATTTCGCTAACATCCAGAAGGAAATAAAATGTAGATGGACATATTTACATTCATGCTAACTGTATGGACACACATTTTGTCGCATTAACAATTATGAGTTACTTCTTACAAAACTCTCCAATGGAAATGGAGTATTATCCCACATGAGTAATAACAGGTACCTGCTTAGATAGGTGATAGTGAAAAGTCAAATTTGTGTGCCTATGCACGAGGAATGAGGACTTGTTTTTTCCTTGGTGGAACATTTGCAGTTTAGCATGCTATTGCAGTTGGTACTAACCATCAAGTAATTTTCTGCAGCTCTTCAACGAACAAAAACATTATACATATAAAGTTGTTATGTTCTTTCATGTCTTTTACAAATTTTTGTTTTCATGGATACTACAGTTTTCATCTTTAATTCAACAATAGACTACTTGGTGGTTATTTGTTACTAATATAGGCATAAAGTGATGTGAGATTTCTAAACCCACCCTAGAACTCTCCTACATCAAATTCCCTCCCCTCCCTCACCCACCCCCACTACCCAAAAAGAGGGATAAGCTCTAAAGGCTAAGATGTAAGATGAGAACACATGAACATACAGAGGGGAACAACACACACTGGGGCCGATTGCGGGGGTGGAGGGTGGGAGGAGGGAGAGGATCAGGAAAAATAACTAATGGGTACTAGGCTCAAGACCTGGTGATGAAATAATCTGTATAACAAACCCTCAAACACAAGTTTACCTACATAAAAAACCTGCATATGTATTCCTGAACTTAAAAGTTAAAAAAAAAGAGAAAAGCTTCCATTTTTGGAGATAAGAAGTTTTTAGACTTAACCTAAAACATTTCTATATGTGTTGATTTGGGGATGTATGAATAAACGTCCCTCGTCAGGTTTTTCTTTTTGTAGAAAACGGAAGAGGTAAGCAGGTCCTTGCCTGTTGCATGAAAGAGATACTGGGTTAGGATTATGAAGACAGTGGAGCTAGGTTCGTACACAGCAGGACAGAAATAGTGATTCAGGGCTGTTATTATTCCTATAAGGTCAAAAGAAATGGAAAAGGTTTGTAATCCATGTACTCTATCATCAGCATTAACATACCCATAAATACATTTGATTCCTTTCTAGAACATCTCAAAGAGTTTGGAAATATATGTACACAGACACCATACAAAGACAAATTTTAAAATGTGAGCTTTTAGCTTTAACTTTCTAAAGCCTACATTAAAGTGTTCAAATACAAATTTTATTTTGCGTGTGTGTTCTAAACAGACACAAATGACAGGATTCTCATAAAATGCTTCAAGGCAGAAAAAGAATATAAAAGATAAACAACTTCAAAGAAAGGTATTTCCTTAACATACGTATATTCATCTGAGTATCTCCAATAAGTAAACATCTCTTCATGCATATCATATCTGTAAGGATTATTCACTAAGAGTTTCCATATACTTAAGCAATCATACATACATACCAAATAATTGAACATAATGCATTTTTAATCAACTCTTATTATACCAAAAAAATTTTCATCAAGATGATAAAACTGTATTATACTTTCAATAATAATTCAATATCATTAAAAGTTGTAAAGAAGAAATACAGCATAAAGGAAATATTAGTCTTCTGATATAATTTCTTTAGCTACTGATTTCAATTATCATTAAGAGCTGCTCATATTTACCAGTGGGAGTTAATGCTTGCTTATTAACCAATATATATTGTTCATTTATATTATCTTGGGGCAGGGACTGAGGAACAGTATGAGACAGGTAGTAGATTTTTTTTATTCAGAAATTATATACTTTTTAATATATCTGTTTTATTCCTCAGAAAAGAAACACTTTTGCCTAAAACAAAGTATATCTTTAGTAATTTTTTATGTTTAATTTTTTGATTATTTTGAAAAATTTGTACATATACTGCAAGTTAAAAATCAAAGTTACATAAAACTTAAGTTTTAAGTAACCAGAGATATATAATAATATCACACAGAGTGGCAAAAAAATTACAAGCATGTCCTAGGTGGTGAGACATCAAATTTTATTTCAGTAGTCAAACAGAAAAAATACATCTTTAGATATTTTATGAGGGGACGCATTTTAATATATAATTGATTAATAATTTTCACTACAAAGTTACCATGGTGTTATTAGAAATTATCAGATTCAAATACGTTACAATAGAAACATGGTAACTTCTAGAAATCACCAATCTAAATATATGATGCATTGTTAAAGGGAAATAATGAGAACAAGTTTGAAATCACTGCATCCTTTCTTCTACGATTTAAAAATTACTATTCTTATATTTCAAAATCCATTAGCTTGAAAGCTTTTTGGCAATTCCTTGCTGCTTCATTATATATGGGAAAAAGCAATGGATTTCACTGAACAAGTTTTTACCAGCTATTTTACCATATTCATGTTTCCTAGTACCTCACAGCAAAACCCCCCCGTTTCCCCAGAAAGATTTAGAGTGTAAGCACGGTGAACATATTTCAGACTCAGATCACCATTCCCTTGCACAGAAGAGTCTGGAGTGCAAGGTTGAGTATGACCTAAGCAGTAATAAAACAGCAGGCATCATACAGCATCCTTCCTGATAATTACACAGAGGCCACAATCCTTTTTCTCCCCCCAACTACTGGATTACATTTCTCCAATTTGGGTCCATAGAAGAAGCTGATTATGTATAAATTTAAGGGGAAGAAATACAGGAATTTTGCCTAAATTATATGTCAGAAAGTCTGATCAGCTCAAATGCATATTTATACCTAGTTGTAGTTGCTCATGGTCACTTGCATTTGGGGTTGTCATTCAGTCCTATAAAGGGTTTTCAATGGATCTCCTGTTGCACCATACACTTGCTGGTTGTATACAGTCAATGGTTCTTCCACATAGCTAAGCGAAAGCACTTCCCAGCATCTGAATTAGCTTGTTTGATTATGAGCTGCTGTGAAATATATAGACTCTTCTGATTTCTGAGGTAAAAGAGCTCTCCTCTACTCATGAGATTATTTTATATCTAGTAGAAGCTTAAGATATATATTCAGTCATTCAGATATGCAAATTTAACCACCAGAGACAAGTAAATTATGCAAGATGATGTACACTCAATTTTAGCTGGAAAAAATGTACAAACACTATACAATTCCAATTCAGAGAGCTACACTTGCACCAAGTTGAGATGCACTGAACAAAAGTTGCAACGTAGTATCTGTGTTTACACAGATTGAATTTAGTTTTGAAGAGCTGTTCTTAAGTACTTGAAGAGCTTTTCCATCTTAATACTTTTATATGCCTTTTTCATTGGTATTTTCATAATTTTTCCCATAAACTACCAAACATATACTAAATCTCCAAAAAACAGTTATAGCTCTATTTTATATTTTTTCGTATTTTTATGATTTCTATACAACAAGGATTAACAATTTTAGCCATTCTATGTTTAAATTACTCACAAATCTAATTTTTCAATATAAGATCATATTTCCACATATATGTTATTTACATGAATAGTCATTCTATTTATAAACACTGGCTAGATAAATTTCATACAACTCAGATATATACTTCGTTGTATAGCTATACATTGCTGAAACTTTTACAGGACACCTTAAAACAGCAAATGGCACTATCTAACCACTTGAGGTTATTGCTCTTGTATAATAAACATTTAATTCCCTCCAGAGTTTTTAAAGTATGAATTCCAAAATTTCCAAAGTAAACAAAAGAAATATGATCTCTAACATTTTAGTATCAAATTTTACAAAACAGAATTATTAAAGTAGAAAGAGATTTCTATGGCTTATGATATAGAGTGACACCAGTGACACCACTGAGTGAAATCGCTGATGTCATGTTTTTCTGTAAAATTTAATTTCTACACTTTAACAATATTCAGAAACAGTGACCTGTTAAAAAACAGTATACACAAAAATGTCCTGATTTGTAGAAGGAGCTACTAAATATGCTTTCTAAAACCATTATGAATTATGGTAGCAGAATTTAATTATAACCACACAATAATCAAATTCAGCCACGACACATTTCTAAATCTTTGCCAAAAGTAACCTTCTAATAAATTCACATAGGCTTTGATGAAACAGAAAACTGGTCTGGAGGAGGATATTGTCCTGCATCTTGACAGAATCCTACATTTGTCTCACCAGTTCCTCACTAAATGCATAGCTAATAGGTTGGAGGTAACGGGCATTTTCTTGATAATTAGCTGTGTAGGCAAATATGCTTTTTGGCAGATCATATAAATGTTGATTTAAGGACTAGTCAATAAAGAGTGCTAAGCTGTAAAACATTCATTGCTCAATTTCTCACAGATTAGGCTGAAAAATCCTCAAGTTCTGGTTTCCATTGTCACCAGGTAACACACTACTATTTTATAAGTTATGATACAAAATATATTTCACCTATAATTGATATATAGCTGCTTAATCATTTCCATATTTGACAAATTTGTACTATTCACATTAACATTATTTATAATAATGAATAGCACCAGGCAAGTCATCCTGGACCACTGTTTCATAGAGAAACTAATCAAACTCCTCATTTTCTTAAACACATAAAGCAATGCATGTCCCACTGAAACTAAGGAATCTATAATGTATATAAAGTTAGTAAAGACAAGTGGTAATCTATTGCAAACACCAGTAAATTTTAGTTTACATCTAGGTTTAAGAGATCATGCTTAAAGAAAATGGTTTCAAGCTGGAAGCAAGATACACTGTTTTAAAAACAAAAATAGTACAAGATAAATGGCATATACTCTAGCAATTTTCTTTAACGTAGCTTTTTCAAATATAATCTAGTCTACAGTGCACTCAAACTGCAGAAACATCCAAATTAGGGGGAAAAAAGCAATACTTATCCTTGCAAAAAGGGCCTATACTCAAAGAAACATCTGAATAAAATTGAGACATCTGCAGTAAAGTTTTACCTTCTCCCTAGAATGTTTGAGATGAACTCAGTGTAACACTGTCTTCCAAGAAAAGACAAAGTGATCAATGCAAGAACACATCAGGCTGCCTTGGACAGGCCAATCAATGCAAGAAAAAACCTTGCCCAGGGCCTTATGCAAATAGAAGCACGTCCTGCAACCTAGGGAGGGAACATGCGCAATAGATCAATTGGATATAAAAAACCTTACAGCTATATCAGCTTCAGACAGTAAATATATACTGATGAATATCTCACACTGCCCGCAAATTCTTAAAATGGGTTATTTTTAATAACTAGTTAAAAACTCTTCCTGGGATCTGGAGTGCAGTAAAATGGAAGAAAACATCACGGGAGAAATACTCAGCATTACTTTTAAGATTATGTAAATAAAATTCTGATTTTTAAAAATTTCTTGGCATAGCTGAATTTTGCTGACATTTCAGAAGGTTAAGTTTTAAGTATGTTTGTATTCGAGAACAGGAAATAATCTAAAAAAAAAAAAAACCCACATACAATCTCAGGTAGTTTTTGAACAAAGAATAAAATAAAAATGTTATGGGAGAAATCATTCAAAATGTAAAATTATAGTCATCATTCACTAAAAACTCACCCTATCACCAAAGATTATTCTCTATAGTGTTTAATGTATTGATACAGAAACAGTTTTTGTTTTAAAGTTAATGTTTGTATCTCCATGAATCTCTTAAAAATCTGATTAGAATGTATAATAACCTTAAGACCTAGTTAGTACACAAAGTTAGTATACAAAGCTCTCTCTCTATCCCTGTCAAAGAAAGGGTCTTGAAGGCAAGTCAGGTAATTTATAAGGCTGTATCAAAAATGCTCCATTCAAATACTCAGGAATAAATAACTAAGTGTAAAATTTTTCTCTAAATATTTTTATTTTTTGTTTTTATTAAAACCAATTGTTTCTTAGGAATTCCATGTTTTAAAGAGCCTTTTATAAGTTAAAAAATCAAAATATTTTAAATAGGAATTATGCTAGCAACTATAACATAGATACTACCAAGCAAATAAGAAAACTCTGTAAATATATATTAGTATATTTACTTTAATTGTCTTCTACTCTGGAATTTTAAATTTGAAAATTTAGCTGTAGATGTATTTTCAATCAGGTATGTAGCAAATATTTCTAATATTAAAATAAATTATATGATTCTTCTTTTAGCTATTGATGTATGGATATTCCTTGGCAAAACACTATATGAAATATGAAAATCAGTCATCTACTGTACAGTTCACAATTTGAAGCAGTTTACTTAGCTACTAAAAGGACGTAGACATCTTAAAACACTGATTTATTTAGTCAGTGGAAAGGAATATGAAACTATGCACGATATATCGGCACTATGCTCACTACCTGAGTGACAAAATCATTTGTACACCAAACCCCAGTGACATGCAGTTTAGCCATGTAACAAACCTGCACATGTACTGCCTGAACCTAAAAGATTGAAAAATAAATAAAATATTTTTAAAAAGAAACTATGTAGGATAAACAAAGCATGCTTTTTATTTGTAACATTTCTAGTGCTTTCTATGTTGGTAAGATTTTAAGTTTCAGTTTACTCTAGTAAGATTTTTTTCTTAAGGCATAACTAAACATGTCATTCATTTGATCCTGTTAGACTCAAAGCTTTAAAAAAACTTTACTATTTTATGTGGGGAAAGCACAGAGATAAAAAAAATCAAAGTAATATAATACTCTTTTATAGCTTTTCAAGTATTAGATATCAGATGAAGTGCTTATAATAAATCGGAAAGGCATGAAGTAGCAGGTTAATTATAGGGACTCAAATGTTTCCCTTTTTCCTATTTTAATTTCAAATATAGGAATTTTGAGTTGTCTGGTATTCACAGTGAAATGTAAACTCCAATTTACAGTAAGTAAAATACAAAAGACCAAGCAACTATGGTTTCACGTCTCGTTAAAATATTTAAATCATTATATTTTCTCCAATATATAGGAAAAAAATAAAAGAAAAACAATTTTAGAACATCATCACCTAATATTTGATATGTGCTGACATTGTGATAAGCATTGAGTAAAGAAATTCTGTATTTTTTGATACCAATTTGTACAATGTGTGTTTCTTGCTTTTAAAAGCACATTTTCAATTTAAAACTTGGGTATCAGGTATGATGTTTAGCCTGCCAAAGATCTTTGTGCTTCACAAATAAAAAGGCAAAATTTCTTGAAATGAAGAGTTCCCTCACCAATTAAAAATGTCCTATTTTATTACAAATTTATGTTGTGTAGTTTTTTTTTTTTTTTTTTTTTTTTTTTTTTTTAAACCCAATTAGAATGAAGTGTGTGTCATGGGGAAACTGATTGGTTCCGAGACTACGCTGACTTAGACTTTCATCCTAATTCTGTCCTTTGTGCAACCTTGGACAGGTTCCTCAATCTATCTGTCAAACAAGGCTCATCATACCTACCTGATAGAGTTAAACTTAGGTTGTACAATGCCTTGCTAAATAATGGTTTTGTTTTGTTTTGTTTTTGGAGACAGGGTCTGGCTCTGTCATCCAGGCTAGAGTACAGTGGTGCAACCATGGCTCACTGTATCCTTGAGCTCCTAGGCTCAAGCAATCCTCCCACCTCAACTTCCTGAGTAGCTGAGACTACAGGCATGCATCATCATATCCACCTATTTAAATTTTTTTTTTTGTAGAGATGGGGTCTTACTATGTTTTCGGGGCTGGTCTTGAACTCCTGGGCTCAACTGATCCTTTCACCTCAGCCTCCCAAAGAGCTGGGATTATAGGTGTGAGCCACTGTACCTGGCATAAATAATGTTTAATGATCAAATGTACAAGAGTCCTGCCTAATATAGTGCTCTTTTTATTGAGTGACAGTATAGCATGGTGGTTATGAGCATGGACTTTGAAGCCAGAAAGCCTGGGTTTCAATTCTGGCTCCCTCACTAGGTCATGTGATCTTAGGTAAGTTACTTAATATTTCTGTAGGTTAGTTTCCTCATATGCAACTGAGGTTAGTTTCCTCATATGTAACTGAGGATAATAACGTAGTTACATCATAGGGTTGTTATAAGGGCTACATGAGTTAATATTTGTAAAGCACTTAAAACAATGCCTGGTACTTGGTAGCTGCAAGCAATTACTTCCAGGTGTAACTTATAGATATGGATAACATGAAGGAGCAAATGCTGATAGCAGAGACTGTTCCACTGAGATGTGAAAGGTCAATTCAATTTAGCTGGTATTAGAAGACAGCTGTCTTTTTCCAGCATGGAATGAGTCGCAAAAAAGAGCCAACCAGGGGCTTGGCCAACGAAACTCATCTACGTTCCAGATCCTCATCAAGTGTTTTCAATTTTCCTGCTTAAACTAAATTTCCAGAGCACCACGTCAAAACATATTCAAAATTTAAATATAAATGATTTGGAGATTGTCTATATTTTACATTTTCCACACCTTATTTCCCCTTCACTAGTTTGAGTAATTAAAAATCGATTAAAATTGAAAGCCTTAGTTGGAAGGCACAAAAAGAATAAGCAATAAAGAGAGAATAATAACTGAATCATCATATAACTCAACAGAGAAATGTAGAATTGAATCCTGAAATACGTGAAAAACCAGGAAGTTGTCTGAGGGTTAAAAGTCACTACAATTAGTACAATACACTATTTATTTATTTTTCACAGGTACTTGATGAGAAGGAAAACAAAAATCCAACTGTTACAAAATGAGGTCATACTTTTAATGGGAGAAATATATATTTCATGTTTCTCATCTGTAAAATGGGGATAACAGTATCTCATAAAATTGTTATGAGGATTAAATGAGATAAAGTAGACAAATTGCTCAGGACAGCACCCAGTGCATTATCATTTAAGCATGAGAGATGCTGATGATCAGCATGAAGATGATGCCACTGCCTTCTAATTTGCAAGATACTCATAAATGCTAGTTCTATTTTAAAAGTTTATCCTTAAAGACACTATTATGAATTTTTTAGAACTGTTCTTGACCCAGTCATGTCTTAGGCCATCATGGCTGGCTGACAGATTACATGTATTCTATAATGATAGCAATGACAACTCTGAGAGTGAGGCAGAACTCTTAACACAGTAATTGGATATGAAGGTATCTGTTCTGAGAATCTACTGTGAGATCTTAGAGTAAACACACATGCTACCAGACGTTAAAGTTTACAATATACTAAAGATATTTAATACATTACTACGTATTTAATATGTAGACATAATATAAATATGTTTAATATTTGGACAGATGCCCTACAATGTGTAATAGGAAGCAAACCTGAAAATTTGAGGCTGAGCCTACAACAGTGGTAGAAACTTTCATTACACTATCAATGATATTGGAACAGGAATTTTTTTCTGAGATAAACTGACCAGTAATACAATGGTAATATATAGGCCACTGATCTCACATTGTTTTATTTTTACAGGGCATCATTTGATGGAGAAAGTCAAGGTTTCTTTGTTATCAGCGGACAGGCTATTAGAAACCTTTAGAAAATCAACATTTATACTTAAATCTCAACTGGAAAGGAGTCAAGACTGGGGATTTCTACTATAGGAGAAAGTTGAGTGTGTTTTATCTTTCTGCCCAGTGCAGAAAGATAAATACAAAGTTTTTCTTCTAATGCAGTTGTCTGGTGAATGCAGTATGGAAATTTGGAGAAAGATGTTAGAAGTTAGATATTGAGACTTCTGGAAATTTAGAAACAAATAGGCATATTAGAAGTTTAATATGCCTATTTAGGCACAAATATTAGAAGTTTAATATGCCTATTTGTGACTAAATATTCATTTAAATCATCTGACTCAATTATAAAATTGCCACTAAAATATTGAACAGCAATTTTTATTTGTATTCCAATGCTCTTTAACAATCTTTATGAGAAAAAAATCATATAAGGTATGGAAAAACTAAGAAGAAATCTGAATACACTAATCTTGAGAGGTAATTAGATTTAGAAGATACCATAAGGACAGAGCCCCCAAGATGGGGTTAGTGTCCTTATAAGAAGAGGAAGAAACTAGAGCTTTCTCTCCCTCTTTCTGCCATGTGAGGACACAATGAGAACATGGCTATAGGCAAACCAAGAAGGCCCTCAATGAATCCCAACCATGTTAACACCCTTATCTAGTACTTCTCAGTCTCCAGAGCTAAGAGAAATAAATGTTGTTTAAACCACCCGTCCATGGCATTTTTGTTATAGCACTGGTAGAAATATGCACTTTAAAGTCAATTCTGATGAGGTCTCAGATGAAAATGTTACTGGACACTGGAGAAAAGGCAATCCTTGAGATAAAGTGGCAAAGAACTTGGCTGAATTGTGTGTTCTAGTGTTTGCTAGAAGGTACAACTTGTGACAATAAAATTGAATATTTAGCTGAGGAGGTTTCTAAGGAAAGTGTTAGAGAAGCAGCTTGATTCCTCTTGATTGCTTATAGTGAAAATGCAAGGAGAGAGAAATGAGCAAGAAATTATTAAGAAAAAAGGACAGAGAGCATAAAGATTTGGGAAATTCTCAGCCTATCCATATTGAACAAAAGAGAAAGGATGTTCTGAAGAGAGCACTAAGGATGTGGCTGAACAAACATTTGATAGGGAGATTAGCATGGGTGTGAACCACAAACTTCATCAAATATCCCAGCAGGAAAACTGTTAGTTTGACCTACATGGAAAGAAGATGGGACTGTGAGAATGCAACTGTCTGTAAGACAGGAAGCACGCCCTCACTAGATCCTGGATCTGCTGGTACTTTGATTTTGGGCTTCCTAGCCTCCTGAACTGTGAGAAACAAATGTTTGTTGTATAAGCCACATAGTCTATAATATTTTTGTTATAGGAGCCCAAAATGACCAAATAATAAATACTTAAATAAGCAAACTAATTTCTAGAGGATATGAGCCTTAACTTATTCAATGTAATCACAGAAAACATAACTGAAATTTGGGGTTCGAATAAGGTTCTGCTAGTTTCTTTGATTAGAGATTTCAGTATCTTCTTGGTTGAATTCCTAATCAATTTCCATTGACAGTGCTTCTAAGTGTTCAAAATTTCAGGGCCACAGACTGTACCTTCTGCGCAATCAGTGAGATTGACTCAATGTCCCTGTTTTTCAACTTAAATGATCAATTTTTTCTCTTGTCCATCTTCTTTCTCTATCTTGTGGTTCAGGCTTTACTTTCTTCATTTTGACACAACATAGCACCATTTGAGATCTGGTCCTGATAATTCATTTATAAATAAATCTAGGATCAACAACTATGTCTTGAGTATATACTCATTGTATGCCCAGCTGGGCTAGGCAGCATGACATAAACCAATGAAAATAATACATTTGTTATTTAATTTTCTGCCAGTTAAAAAAAGGATTCTAAGGTTGCATCAAGCAAAAGATAACTACGTATTAGGACAATGAATAGGAGACTGAGGCTGAGAATAAATTACTGAAATGGAAAACTAACCATAGCTCTGGGTTTCTAGGAAAGGCAAAAATGTATTACACAGCTATTATTTTCTAACAAAAAGAACATATCAGTTCATATACAAACAATTTTTCCTAGTACTTACCTCCAAGACAAATTTACCGTATGGATCTTTATACTGTGGACCTTAACATAATGACCTCTTAGCTATTATCCCACTTCACAAATAACCCCTATGTTACTATCTTTGTTTAAAAATGTTTCCTATTTAGACTAAAACCTTCTTGAGGCCAGAGATCATGTTTCTAATGTTTCCCCAGTACTTGTATGGAGTGGGTGTGTTCAACTGAATCAGTAATAATCTTTAATAACAATTTTTGGAAACATTTCCTGCCTTGAGGGCATAATATTCAATCTTAACTCCAAGAAAACACTTTTTTTGTTTGCTTGTTTTTGGAGACAAAGTCTTGCTCCATTGCCCAGGCTGAAATGTGGTGATGTGATCATAGCTCACTGCAGCTTCAAACTCCTGGGTTCATGCAATCCTCCTGCCTCAGCCCCACGAATAGCTGGGACTACAGGCATGTACCACCATGTCTGGCTAATTTTTTAAAAAAAAGTTTGGTACAGACGAGGTCTTCCTATGTTGCCCTGCGTGGTTTCAAACTCCTGGACTCAAGAAATCCTCCTGCCGCAGCCTCCCAAAGAGTTGGGATTACAGGCATGAGCCTTGATGTCCAGTCAAGAAACACTTTCAAACCACAAAGTCAAACTTTTGTGGTTCTGGTGGCCTTATTGTGAGCTAAATTTATTCAATAAAAGTGCTAAAAACCTGTAACAAAAAATATGAAGTGAGAGACAATTGATATACATGTAGGGGTCAAAAATCTCCAACTCTCAAAGTTAAAATTACAGAGACCTAGGAGAGTATCACTTTGTTGCTCTGAGACCAAAGAAGGTGTTAGACCCATAGTGTGAACATTTGGCCATAAGACAAGGTAAAATGATAGCCCTTCCTCTCCATCTCCTTTATTGCCACAGAAACCAGATAACCAGAGTACCAAAGACCAGTCCATGGTATTTTAAATGTCCTCAGAATGCAGTATTCTACTCTATTCCACTCTAATCTAAGCCACATAATCAGACTTCTGTCTTGATTTGTTCACAATCCTTCTGATTTTTATGCCTATGATTATAGCCTATTTCTTTCTCTGAAAAAGATTCCATTTTGGAATTCCCAGGCAACGAGTGAAGCCTTAAACCTTACTTTGTTAATCCTCCCCCTGGTAGTAGATCCTGTTTACTTTTTTCTCCTTCATTTCCTATAAAGGAGTGAGGTGGGGTATGGTGAAGGAAAACAGGCACTCTTAAAACCAATTACTAGATCCTGTTTGCTCGGTCATTACCCATTGCCTTGATTTTCTGTTCTCCACAACCAGACTGTACTTCCTGATTCAAACCTGAGCTTACCATACTCTGATAATAACTCCCTAGTGACAACTCACCTTCTATTCCCTCTAAAGCCAACCTCTACAGCTGAAGTAGCTCCTCCTGAAACTATCCTGAACTCTAGTAATAAGATCTTTACCCAAATCTGGCTTCCACCCTTGTTCCCTCAAGCCTTCCCTTAACAAAGATCTAGTATGCTTTGAGTCTAAATCTACCTGGCTCTCCTGAGTTAATTTGAATAAATTATTTAATAAGGATTGGATACTAACTTTTAAAAGTTACATGGCTTTGATTGTAAATTTTTTTGTCCCCTAGAAGTCCTTTCCAATTTGAGATGACTGAGGCGTCACTGTGACTGGGAATTTTATTTAGGAGAGGGCTTACAATGAATGATCATTTTAAGGATACAAGAACAGTAAAAAACAGCCCTATTATCAACTGAAATGTGTTTTTCTACATTCCTTCTTATAAAAGGCTTACAATAGTCAATCATAGTCTCATATTTCCAGTAAAATACAAAATCTATCATTAAGATCTTTTATAATACTAATAAAAAAGAAATATTTCTTATGTAATGATTTATATTTAACAAATTAATATGTCAATTCCTTTGAGTTCTCCTTAACTTGTTATTGTGCTAATTTTGCCAGGCAATCCTTGGTTTCCTAGCAGTCTTTGTGGAACCAGGAGACAGAGTGACCAATCTTTCAGCTACAAACATGCAGGGAAGGCAGTAGGGCCTGAATGCAGCTCATCTACTATGTGGACACTAAGAAAAACCTCTTCCAAAGGTAATTCCAATAGAGTAATATGGGTCCTTTATTCTACAAAAAGATTCCTATTAAAGATTAATGAATTTTTTCTCCATCTCAGCAGCCTTCAAAACAATTGAATCTTGGTGTGCCTGAAGGATATAAAAGGATATAAACATTAAGGAGCACACCAGGTTCTTAAGGGAAATAATCTATCAGGAATGAAAACAATCACAACTAATATCATACTAAATGATCAAATACTGAACAATTTCCTCTTAAGATCAGGAACAAGACAAGGATGTCCACGCTAGCCACCTCTATTCAACCTGGTACTAGAGGTTCTAGCCAGGGGAGTTTGGCAAAAAACCAAAAATATATAAATTAATTAGATAAACATGCATTCAGATTGAAAAGGAAGAAGTAAAACTATCTGTATTCACGAATGATATGATCTTGAATATGAAAACTCCTAAGGAATACACACACATGCGCGCGCGCACACACACATACACACACAGATTAGAACTAAAAATAGTGAATTCATCAAGGTTGCAAAATACAAGACTAATATATAAAAATCAATCACGTCTCTAGTAGTACTGAATATGAAAATAAAATTAATAAAATTTCAGTTAGAATAGCTTCAAAAAGAATCAAATACTTAGAAATAAATATAAGAGAAGAAGCTTAAGGCTTGTACACTGAAAACAACAAAGCATTTTTGAAAGAAGACCTAAATAAATGGAAAGAAAGCCCACTGTCATGGATTAGAAGACTTAAGATTGTCAAGATGGCAACACTCCTCAAATTAACCTATTTAGTCAATCCCAATACAAATCTCTGCTCCTTTTTTACTTTTGCAGAAATTAACAAATCAGTCCTAAAATTCATATGGAAATGCAAGACCTAGAATAGCTAAAATCATCTTGAAAAAGAATGAACAAAGTTGGAGGATCTACTCCCTGATTTCAAACCTTACCACAAAGCTACAGTAATCAAGTTAGTGTGGTACTGGTATGAGGACAGGCATATATAGAGAATAAAATACAGTCCAGAAGCATATCCTTACATTTATAGTGTATGGATTTTGACAAGGGTGCTAAGACAAATCAAAGAAGAAAGAAGATTCTTTTTCAATAAATGGTGCTGGGATAACTAAATATCCATATTCAAAAGAATTAAATTGGACGCTTACTTCGCACAGTATACAAAAACTAGCTTAAATGACAAAAACAAAAACTAGATAAATTGAACTTCATCAAAATTAAAACTTCTGTACTTTGGAAGAAATCATCAAGAAAGTGAATTAGTTATCCAGAGAATGGGGGAAAATTTTTACAACCATTTGTTGATAAGGGATTTGTACCAATATATAAAGATCTATGAAAAATCAAAAATAAAACGATAACCCAATTAAAAATGAGCAAAGGATTTGAGTAGACATTTCTCTAAAAAAAAAACCAAATGGCTAACAGCACATAAAAAGAGGTTCAACATCATTATTCATCAGAGAAATGAAAAAAAAAAAAAAAAAAAAACTACAGTGAGATGCCACTTCACACCTAGTAGGATAGCTAAAATAAAAAAAAGACAGATAATAATAAGCGCTGGTGAGGATGTGCAGAAAGTGGAACCCTCATACACTGCTGGCAGGATTGTAAGTATGGGAAGAAATGGGCAATGGGTATGGAATTTCTTTTGGGGTGATAAAAATGTTCTAAAATTAGATAGTAATGATAGTTGTATGAGTCTGCAAATATGCAAAAAGCCTTTGAACTGTACACTTTATTTAAAGGATGAATTTTATGGCATGTAAATTACATTTCAATAAAGCTCAATAAATCTCCATTGTATCTTGATAAAAGTATGTAAAATTTACCTCAGTAAAAAAAAGTTTAAAAAATGTAAACAAGCAAACATAAGCTAATTATTAAATGAAAGGTGAAGTTGAACTGACTGGGGATGAAATGGAAAGTTTTCTAGACTTATTTCATAGACTGTCATATAACATTATAAGGATATTATTATAATAATAACTTAGTTATATTATAATTTAGTCATTTTCTTATTTTATTGAAAAGACTATACCTGCAAGAGTGTGTCATAGAGAAGCAATCTTTTCAGACTGAGCGCTGCGCATGCCAGCAACAAGGAGTCTATAAAAGTCTTACACAAGAACGAAAAAAGTAACACTGTCTAATGTGGAGTAACTAATTAGGTAGAATTCCCAAATCCGTCAATATTTAAATGGAGAGCAGGGAGAATTAATAAATTTAGTTAGTAAAAGAGTTAAGGGTTAAACTTTATATGTTGGTCAAGTGTGCAGATATTTAAGGCTACTCATGTTGTTATAATAGATATTACTTTCAAACTTGGGATAAGAGCAATATTAGACTCTTTATCCTCAAGATGTTTCTAGATCATTTGGGTAAAACAAGATTGGACACAAAAGATAACTTTAACAAAACTAATTATCTTGAAGTTATATTACAAATGGCAAGTTATTTTTACTGAATTACCTAGATTTTTAAAGTAGGTTTGTAAGAGTATTTTTGGCCTGAGTTATCTGGATACCATTATGATTCCATTTTTCTTGCTTACCTCCCTTATTTCCCTCAATTTTTGACTCTCAGCAGCTCAACTTTTAGCTGTTCTCATTGATCACATTATGCAGATATCTTACCAATATCCAATTTACTTTGTTCCTTACAGACAAAATATAAATGACACTTCTTTAAGGTCATAGTTAGCTGATGTAAAAGACTAATTATTTTAGTTCCATTTTCTCTTCAGTGTAAATCCAAATCATGCTCCAGGCAATTTAAAAAAATCTACTGAGAGTAGAGAGAGGTTGAGTGTCCTCACACAGCTATGTCCAAAAACCAGTCCTCTATCAGCTGCTGAAGGGCAGCTTAGGCTGCCTGGAGGCCAGGGAGCCCAGCATGGAACAATGGCAGGAAAATAGAGTTCCCTTCATTCCTTAATTCACATGCAAGTGAGGTGCCAATCAAGTGCTGACAAGCATGGAGAAACCAAAATCAAAAGTGGGTAGCGATACACTTTCAAAAGGAGCTGTTTTCACACATTTCTAAGTGATTTTTTAATGATGGTTGTGAATATACTACTAATAACATTGAAAAGGAAATAAAAGTAATAAGAAAAAACACAAAATTTGTATCAGCTGAAATGATTCAATAAACTAATGAAATATATTTACTTAAATTACTTAACATGTTTTACAAAAATATATGAACGCTCTTGTTTTGGCTAAGCAAAGAGATTTCCATTCAAATTGATATATCGAGCACTGCAAACAGGGAAGGTAAGGTGCGCTGAGATCAATAACTGGGCATTGATAAATAAAGCCTGTTAATTTCCAAATTAAATAAAAAATTTAAGTTTACTTGATATTGCCAAACTGATCACCTGGAAAGATAAGAGCCAAACACTCTGAAATGGCTAACAATAAAAGCGACGAAATCACTTCATCATAGTGGCTGGAGAAAATGATGATGAAGAAGGTCAAAAACTGCCTTGCTTTAAAATGACAGTTAATTTTCAAAAAATGAGCCTGAATTTTTTACAACTAATATAAGGCAAAAGTAAGTTGCATTATTTGTAGATTTCTTTCCAGATGAATTTGGTAAATACATTCTAATTATGGTTACTACTTCTATTACATGTAAAGTAAAATTTCTAAGAAATTTCAGGCTTTGTAAATGATGGTTTAATAACTGTAACTTTACATACTGGCATAACTTTAAGTATACCGAAAAGATAACAGAGGCAGATATATAACTTTTAAAAGTTCATTACCAATTCATGAGATGAAACAGGGCTTTCCTTTAGTCTTTAATGACTAAATCCTACAATCAATAGGGTTGTCTTATCAAAATTTACTTTTACTAGGAACACAGAAAGTTTAGAGAATTGGAAATTTGAGTTGTTACCATACGGTGAAAGTAAAAGCGGTTAATAGCATACTTTTAATGTCATGTTTCTTCTTAATATAGTAAAATGTATACTGTCTTTTAATATGGTTAGATCTAATCAAGTTCTAAGATTTATTATCATAAAATGAATATTGGTTTTGAAAATAAATCTCTGATTATAAGATATTCTTCAGGATAAATTCAACACTTTAAGATAGGATATAATAGTAAATTATGTTCTCACTTTTCAAAAACAACAATTAGCAAAATATTAAAGCATAAGTAATTGCATTTATTGGTGAAACTATATTTGCTACAATTTACATTTAAAACAATTTTTTTTTGAAATTCATGACATAAAGAAGAATATGAACTGATACGACAATGGTAGAAAAACAATTTCCATGCATTCAAACATGATGCTACAAACTAAGACTGTTCCCTAAGAAATGTGTGTGTGTGTGTGTGTGTATGTCATCTTTAATAATCAAAAGTAAAATTTTATGACAATTTAAATGACTGAAATCCAAAGGATTTACTGTCTGACATGTATAATGCACTACGGGGACAAAACCTCCAATCATAATTTAAGATTTATATATTAATCTTTATAATTTACTTGCTTGTAAAGTTAATATTAAAAGTTTGAATGAAAGTAAAACAATTCATACAGTACAGTTATGTTGAAAAGTCCTGAAAAATACATATTTATCAACATTTTAACACCATGAGTTTTTAAATCTTTTGCTTTTGTCTAAAACTGAATAACCTTTTTATCAGTTTTAGGCAAAAGCAAAGGCTCTAAAAACATTTCAATGTTTATTATTTAACAATACTATATTTTAAGAAAGCCTTTCAAACAAAAACACAGTGGACTTAAACATATTAATCAAATTTGTCAAAAAATAATGTAAAATTCATCAGGGCACAATGCTATTTGCTTAAAGGAATTCATTGTATTAGGTCAGGAACCAGTCTTTATTCATTTGCCACCATCTGTATGCTTCCATTACATACCCGCAATCAAAGTTATTTCACAAAAAAGTAGCCAAAAAAAAAAAAAAAAAAAAAGAAGAAGAAGAAGATGATGAGATAATTGCCATTAATACTTTAAAACCTAAACAACGTATATTACATTAAATAGACTTCTCAGCCCTGGCGTTGCCTGACAGATATGTGATGTGCCAGTGGTTATATTATATTCCTCCTCCCATGCATGTGCCTCCTGCAGAGATAGCAGACTACAGAAGCTGACCCTTACTGAGACCATCTTGTCTCTCTGACAAAGCTCCTTTTTAACTTCTTACTTACTGGTTACTTCCTGTGATGGAGAAAAACTTTAGCTCAGCTTGTGATAATTTCACAGGCCCTGAGGACCCTGACCCTAATAGCCTCAAGGTCAGAAGTCAAGTCTTGTTCTGAAACATCTGTGTGCTTTATATTAAAGTGGAACAAAAGTGGAGAAATATCCACCAGTGTGTGACAAGCAGGACGGGCAAAATAGGACTGACACACTGGTCATCTGTTAACTCTGGCATCTTCAGTTCATTTTAAAAACTGTCCAAAAGGCATGTAAATTTTAAGTTTGGTGTGTAAAGGTTTTCGTAAACTGTCTTAAAGTTAAAAAATGGGAATTTATGTTTTATAGAACTCTAAAATTTGATTAGCCTTGCAGACTTTCAGACATATTTTAAGTCACTCTACAAGTCAAGAAATTTCATGCTTTAAGTAATTTAACAGCTTACAAAGAAAAAATAAGCTATATATAATCTATATCTATGGAGATATAGAGATATATATATCTATATAGCTATATATCTATATCTGTAGGGATTGAAAGGAATTATTTGAAAAACAACATTCATATTTTAAAAAGTACATCATACTACTGTGCTAAAGAGCTATCTTAAGATATCCATTATATATATCAAAATAAATTAATTCAGCATAGTTAAAATTAGTTGAAAATAATCCCTAAAAACTAAAATAAATTTAGGAAATAAATGATTTAACTTAATGATTTATTGATCTTAAGACAGCAGAAGCACTTGTAGAGTTAGGTCAGCTAAAATATTCTCAGATGTCACTACCAGTTTTATAACTAAATCAAATGGGTAAGCAATAAGACATAGGAAGGTTGAAAAGGTAATGGAAATATATTCAATTTCCATGTCAGAGAAAAACATGCCAAAGTCTAGAAACAAAAATTAGGCAATCAATATTGTGTCTCTGGTTTAATGCCCACTTAGATCAATTTGGATTTAAAATTATCAACTGCACTTTTATCAAATTAATAACTTTATGGTAGGATTGGTAACTTCCTGTAACATAAGAGATTATGGACAGGGAGGCATGAATTCTTCATTAATCCATTATTAGAATTGATTATATCACATTAACCATGCTGGCCCATGATTGTAACATTGTAATATTGCATCTAAAACAGGGAGAATTCAGAAATTTGGTAGTTTCTTTCTGTCACACACATATAATCTTAACTCTAAGAATCAAATTACTTTGAAATATGAAGATTTCTATGACTAAGCAATGCATTCTAGTTAGAAGCAGATTAATGGAAGCTTTCTGGTAGTTTTCATACTAATTAAATACAATTCTGATCAAGTATTAAGTACAAGTCAGGTTAAAACTATTAAAATATTAAGTATTCAAAAGGTCTCTTGAAATTTTAAACACTTTATAGATAACATAAGCCTGAATGGTGTACACATAAAGCAGGAAACAATAAATATCACAAAATGTATGGAAACTGGTACTATAATGTAGAAATTAAAAAGTAATATGTAAACAAGGAACAGGCAGAAAGCTTTCTGGTTAGCACTAGAAAGCTCTGTCACCATAAAATAAATTAGTAGGCTGAGGCAGGCAGATCACGAGGTCAGGAGATCAAGACCATCCTGGCCAACATGGTAAAACCCCGTCTCTACTAAAAATACAAAAATTAGCTGAGCATGGTGGTGCGTGCCTGTAATCCCAGCTACTTGGGAGGCTGAGGTAGGAGAATAGCCTGAACCAGGGAGTCGGAGGTTGCAGTGAGCTGAGATAGTGCCACTGCCCTCCAGCCTAGCGACAGAGCAAGACTCTGTTTCAAAAAATAATAAATAAATAAATAAATTCTTTTCAAACATCATAAAATTATTTACTCAAAATATGTTATTTTCACCCTTTATAACATAACCTAAAGAGTACTGATACCAACAGAAAGAAAGGAGAGGGGATAAACCTACAAGGAGACTGGAACTAAAAAGAGTAAAATATGCACTTACCAGTTCAACAAAAGCAAGTCCTCCATAGCTGTGAGCAACAAAAAACACATTCTCAGCAGCAGCCTGAGCTATGAAATGATCCCAGACATAGATTGCATGTTCTTCAGGAGAACCATTTTCCTATAAGGGAAACAAATGTCATATATTACATACTATATCTAATTATTATCATAGCAAACAACAATTAAATTAAATGGTTGCATACACAGCATAGGAAATACAATGTTATAGCTCATTCAAAACAAACATAATACAAAAGAACCACATTGAAAATTCAAATTAAAGAATATGAGAGGACTTCAAAAAGTTTGTAAAAAAATATAATTAAAAGAAAAATAAAAAAAGAAACTTTATTTCTGAACATTTCATGAAGATCAAGAAACTTTTGTAAGTGGTGATACATGCCTTTTAGTCCACCCCTAAAGAACTCAGGGTCCTGGTAATTTAACCATATCAATGCAATCTTTTTTACATTATTAACTAAAGAAAAGTGGTGCCCTTAAACATTTTTTACAATTAGAAAACTAAAAGTCAGAAGGAGCCAAATCAGGACTGCAAGGTGGATGCCTAATGATTTCCCAGAGAAACTCCTACAAAATTACCCTTGTTTGATGTATTCTTGTGGTTGAGAACTCTCTGATGAAGCTTTCCCAGGCATTTTTCTGCTAAAGCTTGGGCTAAATTTCTCAAAACACTTTCATAATAAACAGATGCTATTGTTCTTTGGACCTCTAGAAAGTCAATAAGCAAAATGCCTTGGGCATCCCCCTAAACTGCTGCCAGAACCTTTGCTCTTGACCGGTCAGATTTTGTTTTGACAGGACCACTTCCATCTCTTGGTAGCCATTACTTTGATTGTGCTTTGTCTTCAGGATTGTACTGGTAAAGCCATGTTTCATCTCCTGTTGTAATTCTTCAAAGAAATGTTTATTTTGATCCAAATTGTTAAAAATGTCCATGGAAATATCTGCTCTCGTCTACAGCTGATCTGGGTGCAACAGTTTTGGTACACATTGAGTGCAAAGTTTTTTCACCTTAATTTTTTCAGTCAGAATTGTGTAGGTGGAATCAATTGAGATGTCTATGTGTCACCTACTGTTTCTGTTGTTAATCACTGATCTTATCAATTAGGGCACAAACAAGATTTTTTTTCTCTTAAATTGATGCAGATGGTCAGCTGCCATGAGCTTCATCTTCAACATTGTCCTGTCCCTTCTTCAAATGAGTTAGCCATTTGTAAACTACTGATTTGTTTGGGAGACTGTCCCCATAAACTTTTTGTAAAGCATCAATGATTTTACAATTCTTCCACCCAAGCTTCACTGTAAATTTGATGCTTGTTCTTGCTTTAATTTTAGCAGAATTAATGTTGCTCTGACAGGTGCTCTTCTCAAACTGATGCGCTGTATTTCTTAGTGCCTTGAATGAGATCCTCTTCAGGCATGTTATAGCAAGTTAGTAAGAGTTTATTTTGGTGCAATAAAAATGAAAGCCATGTATAGATTTTTTCATAATATGCATTTTCCATGAACTTTTTGAAGGCACTTCGAAAATTAGTAAGTACATTAGAATTATATAGCAGAAAGTTATACTGATCTTTTGATAAAACAATACTAAAAAATGTATTTACATTCCCATATGTAGATATGAAAATATTTAATATTATATATATCTAAATTATTTTATTTATAAGATTTTAAGTATCTCTGTAAGCTAAAAATAAGGAAAAATGAATAATATTTTCTGTTGAAAATTATACACACACACACACACACACACACATATGTGTATATATATATATACACACTTTTTTCCTAAAAGCATTTTCTATATTCTGGAATTGGGGAAAATAACCCTAAATATATAAACCTAGGCCTTTTACATTTTTCTTAACTTGCTAAATGCAAATGAATGTATGTTGCTTAAGTTGCAAAAGTTATGTAATAACTTCATTTTGCTGTTTATTTCTATGCCTGACATATTGTGGTTAAAGCCAAAACCTGGATAATGTGAAAAACAAAGACAAACTAAAAAGTGAAATAATACTGATCAAAAAGCAAACTGTGAAGAACTAAAACCTCATGAAAATGTTTTGTACAAATATTTCTTAGAAGCTTGAACACTAAAAGACTCATTTCCTAAGAATGTCACGGATATTAGATAATGCACACAATCACATTTTCCTTTTTAGAAATTTTATAATAAATTACTAAGGTCCCCACACGCATGGCTTCACTTACCATCTAGAAGCTAGTTTGCCCTATGTCTAGCTCTGTCCTAAATTTCTCTCCAGAGCCACAAAGCCAACTACTTAATGGTCATTTCCTTCTGTATGTACCATAGACATGTCAAACTCAACCAATCCAACACTGTAGTAAGTATTGTCTAAGCTCCCCAAATCTGTATTGTCTAAGCTCCCCATATCCAGCTGAAATCTGAGAATCAACTTTTATTTCTCTCTGCCCCAAATTCCTCATATAATCAGTCATGAAAATTCTACTGATCCTGCCACCAACTGTCTCTCAAATCCATCTACTTTTCTCTCATTTCATCTGGGTTAGCTCAAGCCACCACCATTTCACAAGCGGATGACTGCAACAATCTCTAGCCTAGCTTCAACAATCTCTAGCCTAGCCTAGTAGTGACCTGTAGGATTGACCATTTACATGCTCTAATTCTGTAGTGAGAATAACCTGTCAAGAAAGCAAACGTGATCATGTTGCCAAGGTACTCACTCCCTGTTTAGAATCCTCCAATTTTCTCATTGTCCTCAGAATTAAGTTCAAACTCCTTTATTTTTTTTAATTTTTTGAGACGGAGTCCTGCTCTCTTGCCTGCAGAGGAGTGTGGTGGCGTGATCTTGGCTCACTGCAACCTCTGCCTCCCAGGTTCAAGCGATTCTTCTGCTTCAGCCTCCCAGGTAGCTGGGGTTACAGGTGCATGCCACCACGCCCAGCTAATTTTTGTATTTTCAGTAGAGATGGGGTTTCGCCACATTGGCTTGGCTAGTCATGAACTCCTGACCTTAAGTGATTTGCCAACCCTAGCTTCCCAAACTGCTGGGATGAGCACTTACAGGCATAAGCCACTGCGCCTAGTCCTCAAACTCCTTAATATGACATTCAAGACCCTTTATTAAGTTCAGACTCCTCAGTATGGCATTCAAGGCCCTTTATGATCTAGCATTGTCCATTGAACTATATCTTTCACCACTACCCTGTGAAATATCTTGACCCCAAAGACATCCCTCCTCCCCCTGAGAAGACACACAGAACATTCTCTGTGTTCCAGTTGTAGGGAGCAACTTGAAGTAACCTAATTATGCCATATTTTTCTTGCTATTGATTATTGCATTTGTCCAGATAGTGATCTTTGTGCTCTGCCTTCACTTCCCATACCACCTTCTACTGCATACTCTCTACTTGTCTTCAGTACTGAAATGAGATATCACTTCCTCTGGAAAGTCGGCTCTATTTTTCACAAGGACTAGGGTAATGTCTTCTAACATCATCTTGTGCATGCTTCCTATTATTGCACTGAAGGAGCTGTACTGTAATTACTAGTTAGATTATCAAATTCTTGAGGCCAAGAACTATGTCTTCTTGTTCATTAAATCTTAGTGTAATAAATGAATAACAAAAACACAACATTTATCTTCAGGCTGATTACCTACAACCTTGTAGTCACATATTAAAATACAAACATATTTCCAAAATCATTTCTTAGTAACATAAATATGAAATTACCTACACAGAAGAGTTGGAAGGAAAACCTTATAGGGATTTTAGGCTTTGATAATTTATCTTTTATTAGTTTAAAAAGTAAGAAAATGGTTATCATAAAAATGAGGAAAGTGGTTAACTTTAAGGAAGGGAATGAAGTTGTGACTAAGAAATTGACTTTTAGTGGCTACCAGCATTCCATTTCTTGTCTGCTTTGACAGTTACACAACTGTGTTCTTTATAGTTATTATTTAAACTAACCATACATATTTAGTACTTTTCTGTAGACATATCTGGAGTGACCATACAATGTGTTGTTTGAACTTTTGAGAGTGAAGAAGAAAGATATTATCAGTAATTGTAGTGGGAAAACAGGTCCAAATTGGGACTATACAGAAAAATCCTGAATACCTGATCACCCTAGTTATAGCTCGCAATGAAAGAAATATGAAAACAAAATAGAAGGAGAGTTACCAGAGTTTCCACCTATTGATGGTTGGCATAACTAATCATCTTAAATACCTGAGATGGTCTTAAATACTCCATATATGGACAGGATTACATATATGTATGTGTATATATATTTATATGTATATATGTGTGTATATATATTTATATGTATGTGTATAATAAATTAGATTACTCTGTCCCCATTAAGCTCTGTGCTGAAAGTGGAGGTGGAAGAATGATAAGTATGCCATGATCCTGGTCTTTAATAAGTTAGAGGTATTAACACATAAAGACTTCAGAAGCAGTAGTGTGTGAGTATTACCTCCTTTGTTCCTGTTGGACTGTCCTGAAACCAAGGTTCATGGGCCATTATAAATCCGTACTATCTGACCTCAGTGAGGTTCTCCCTGCTGTCTTCTCAGTCACCAATTCTTCCTGTATACTGTTGGGATCCTATTTGTCTCATTCTTTCCATTCCCACCACTGTTTAGGTTTTCTTACAATAGACTTTAGTCTCAATTTTTCTAGTCCAGCGGTCCCCAACCTTTTTGACATCAGGGACCAGTTTTGTGGAAGACAGCTTTCCACAGACAGAGTGGTGAGGATGGTTTTGGGATGATTCAGGTGCATTACCTTTATTGTGCACTTTATTTCTATTGTAATATATAATGAAATAATTATACAACTAACCATAATGTAGAATCAGTGGGAACTGTGAGCTTGTTTTCCTGCCACTAGGTGGTCCTTTCTGGGGGTGATGGGAGACAGTGACAGATCATCAGGCATTAGATTCTCATAAGGAGCGCACAACCTAGATCCCTCACATGCGCAGTTCACAATAGGGTTCATGCTCTTATGAGAATCTAATACTGCAACTGATCGGATAGGAAGTGGAGCTCAGGTGGTAACGTGAGCAATGGGGAACAGCTGTAAACACAGATGAAGCTTTGGCTTGCTCGCCTGCTGCTCATCCCTCCTGTTCAGCCCAGTTCCTAACAGGCCACGGACCAGTACCAATCCGTGACCCGGGGATTGGGGAACCTTGTTCTAGTTTTTCCCTTTACTCTGTTGCCAGATCAATCTTTTTGAAGCCTTGCTCTGATCAAGCCACTCCACTGCTTAAAAAAAAGTCATTTACTGAAATGATTTTGCCTACAAAGTAACTGGAACTCTTTAGCCAACATCTTTTCTAAAACTATCTTTCTAGCTTTCCCTCTCACTATCTATTTCCAGGGACCTTATGCTCCAGGCAAATCTGGATTACACATTAATAGTCTGAGAGCCCTAGACAAAACTCAGTTATGCAACTCAGTCTGAGATAAGACAGGCAATGCAGCCCAGATTATACCAAGCCTAAAGGCAAGGAGTAGTTCAGTAATTCACATATGTGAGATGATAAAGACTATAATACTCCTCAGGGTGGTAGCAGAGTGAATGGAAAGAAAGGGATAGAATGAATCATCATAAAAGAAAAATGAGCAAAATTTTGTGAGTCACAGGATTTGAGGGAAAGTGCCAGCCAGGCCCATCTATGACTAAAGGGAGCTAAGAACCCACAGTTGTTTCTACTGCTTACAGATAATAGTACTATAGCTGAGTCTTTTCCTCCACAGTCGATGGAGATAATATCTGTTAATGGCCTGCCAGCAGTGGGAAAGAGAAACTTCAAGTTTCCATGTGCTTCAAGTACTTAAATATCTTCAGTTTGACTAAGGTCAAGCTGAAATTATAGTTTTTAGCTTTAGACTTTTAAACCAAACATTCTAAAAAGTGAGACTCAACTGAAAAATGTCTACAATATCCACAAGGGGGTCTTTTATAGGCTCAACTAAACCATCAAACTCGTAAGACTATTCTGGGCCACACTTGATATCCATTGACTAAAAAAGATATAGAGGCCAGGCGCGGTGGCTCAAGCCTGTAATCCTAGCACTCTGGGAGGCTGAGACGGGTGGATCACAAAATCAGCAGATCGAGACCATCCTGGCTAACATGGTGAAACCCCGTCTCTACTAAAAAAAAATACAAAAAACTAGCTGGGTGAGGTGGTGGGCACCTGTAGTCCCAGCTACTCGGGAGGCTGAGGCAGGAGAATGGCATAAGCCCGGGAGGCGGAGCTTGCAGTGAGCTGAGATCCCGCCACTGCACTCCAGCCTGGGCAACAGAGCGAGACTCTGTCTCAAAAAAAAAAAAAAAATAAAAAATAAAAAAAAATAAAAGATGTAGAAAGGGAATCAACCTTGCTAGCTGGGCAGCCACCAGACACTACTTTTTAGTGGGAGCCTTGCAGCAGTCCTTGTGGCAACCCCCAGAACCTCTGAGGATTTACTATCTTTCGAATATGGAGTGTTAACTTTGGAGTGAGGGAGTCAGGCTCACCTTGAGCAGATGCAGGAGTTATTCTGGCTTAAAAAATCTTATACCCCACAGAAGCCAATACCTTTGCAATAACTCCATAGGTATGGCTTTCAGGATCCCATCCCATAAGAGATGTGATCAATTCTGAGTCACTATTCTTAGGGAAGATTAAAGCTATGGTATACCATGTTCTAATTCCTACTAATCCTGATGGAGTTTACAAATTAGGGATCTTTTTTTTTTTTTTTAACCACAGGCAATATTGTCTAGCGACCATCCACTTAAGAGTGAATGCTATGATGTGCTGCCCAGAATGCCTTCAGTTATAAGGCACTCATTTCCTTAGCTGTGGGAGTGCTGGCCTTAGCTGAGGCACTCTAGAAATTGCCCTCAGCCAAAAAGCAACCTTGCTTAAGCTTACAGTCCTACCCCTGGTCACTTGCCTATGGCAGAACATCTTTGTAAAGTTATCTCAGATCCAGAGACTACCATGGGGTTAGCTGAGGGCTTTGTTGTGACTACACTGCAGTTCAACTCCTGTCCAATTCTATTTTTTTCACTCCCCCACGAGTGCTGATCCCAAGAGGACTCCTCAACCATCTTCCTGCATGTAAACTTCCATTTCAAAATTTATTATCTGGGAAACTCAACCTAACACACTACTATATCAGGCTTCCAGGAGAAGAGCCAGAAAGTCAACTGAAGGTCAGAATCTCATGCAGAAATGGAACTAGTTATTTATAAGAAATGTCTTATAAGAAATATATGTAACGTATTTATAACTATTTACATGTATTATTATCATGCCCTTTTTAAAACAACTACAAAATATTGCTGGCTCAGGATTACCTGCCAGCTCTACCATCAGCCATGGTAGCTTAATTTGAATCCTATACCATTTCATTGGTTCTTCTCTATTCAATTTGTTTAATGTCAAGTCGCTTTTCCTTCCTTCTAGAATATAACCAACTTGAAAATAGATTATCTTTTTAATTCAAACTATAAATACAAGGCATGCTACAGGCATTCAAAAAATAATTAACAATGCTTGTGTTATTGGCAGTGATACTGTGGACAAAATATTTTGGAGTACATTTCAAAAATGAAAACAAATGAGTATTTAAGCTTCATTTCAGGAATCCAGCTTCTAATAATCTGGAATGTGGCAAAAGATTGGTGGTCAAAGATAGTCATCAATGTCTCATTTATGAAAGCAAAACTTTGGATAAAGCATAAGTATCCAATAATGAAAATATAAATAATAGTTTATCTGTTGAATGAAATATTATGTAGCTATTCTATGAGTTTATAATACATGCAGCTTATCTAATATGATATGTAGCATAATTTTTATCATATAAAAAAGCTTGAAAAAGACTTTTCAAAAGAATAAATCAAACACTAAAAGCAGTTGAGCTGTCTACTGATGGTTGGAATACGACTAGTTTTCTATTTTTAGTTTCTTCACACTTTTCTGAATGGCCAGACTTTCTACAAAGTGCATGCTTTTTATACTAAACAAATAAACAACAGGAAAATCAGAAATACCACTTAGCAATTACTGATGTCTTCTTAGGGCGAATTAGCATCTGAGCAGGGTTTTTACATCTTCAAATCTTTTAAAAAATAACTAACTTTTCTTTGAGATTCAGCGGGTACATGTGCAAGTTGATACATGAGTACATTGTATAGTGCTGAGGTTTGAGATATGAATGATCCCATCATCCAGGCAGTGAGCGTAGTATCCAACAGTTAGTATTTTAACCCTTGCCCCATACTTCTCTCCCACCTTTGGTAGTCCCCAATGTCTTTGTTGCCATCTTCACATCCATAAGTAAACAATGTTTAGCTCCCATTTGACATGAAAACATGTGTACACCAAATATATCATCTGAACCCACTGAGCATTTCCAACTAGCAAATGAGAAAGGTTGTTTCAAATAGGTTTAAGAGTAAGAAGAAGTAAGAGTAATAAGTGATAGTTGGAAGTTTGCTACTAACTGAAGAAATGGGAAAACCAGAAAAATTAAAAGAGCACATGCAGCACCTAGTGCGAGACTATGAGTATTGTTATGAGCAACTTAAGGGCATTGCCATATTCAAAGCACAATAACTGACAAGCACAACGTTGACACTGGGTCATTTCAAGAAGGCTAATGATGCTATATGAACTCCATTTCTGAAAGACCAGTGACATACAATTAAATAGTTTTATTCAAAATATTACTTTAGAAAACAAAATATAAGGGAAATAAGCCTTAGTTATAAAAAATTCAACTTTCATATGTGTTACTTCCCAAGGCTTTCACAAAATTAAGGCTTTTTACTATTTACAGTATTTAAGAAAGCTAGATTCCCATCATTTTTGGATTTAACAAATTCTGCCAAATATTTGCAGCCTTCTACAAATGTTAAACATAGAAATTAATAAATTTAAGAGTAGTTTTAAATATATGTGTATATATATTTCTGGAATATTACATTACTAATAATACATACTAAAATCCCAATTTTATAAATGTGGTGATGCTATTCCAAGGCAAATTTGTGTCATTCCAACCCACAGTCCACATTGTGTCTACAATCATTATATATTTATAGATTGTGACTACAATCCAGAGAGTGTATATTATCAGCAGTGTATTTTGAGACTAAACAGATTTCAATAGGAAAGGCTTTCTAATATGCTTCAATTACAGAAATGCAAACATACTAAATCTATTCCACAGGTTTCCCCATGAATTTCACATTAGAGTGCATTTTGTATTGAGCAACTTGATTTAAACTCGATGACTTTAGAATATGCTAACGTACAAAGTGTATGAAAAGACCTAAATTCATTAATTAGCATTTGCTGGTGGCAGAGTGCATAGGATATTTACACCAGAACTCTGCTACATTCAGAATACAGGTTGAATTTCCTATGCCATCATTAATCCTTAAATGCCAAACAGAAGTGATGCAGTAACCAAAGCCTTATCAACTATGCCAGATTCTACTACCTAGGCATTGCAAGGTCTGCATTTATGATGGACTACCTGAGCTGATAGCACATGGAATTATCTAAACAACATTTGCATATTTGTGTAATTATTTTCTAAGGTTAATTAGCTCCTGTAATGCATTTCGCCCTTTGAGACTGCTTACAGTGACAGGTTCACATATTTTCTGAACCATTGCCAAGTTTGACAGATTTTTCTTCAGCTAACCTGTTGCTACAAAGTTACAAAAAGTGAGTACTCCTATAATATACACTTTAAACTTATAATTGATTTTGGAAAAAGTAAACTGAAAATTTAATGGATGTAAAGGTTTTTTAAATGTCCAATTTTAAAGTCAAAAATTCAAGATTTTTTACTTCATATAAATCTGTGATTATACTGGTAAGCGTATCTATTAACAAAATATCTTTTAATAATCAAATCTAACCTCTGTGACTTCACCACATACCTATGTCACTAATTTCAGTTATGTCCACATCATATAAATATGTATATAAGTATATATGTACACACACACTCCACACTGTCTACCATCTGCCCTTAGTATTGCCACTGATTTGTTATTTACATTGGTGATATCAACTGGAGAAATCACACTAATATAAAATCTACACCTGTTTTATGACAAAATTTACAAAGCGACATTCTTTCTTCTAAAAAGTTAAGGCTTTCCACTGGGAAAAGTATGGCTCAATAAAATCCAAATGGGAGGTAGATATTCTAGTCTGCTGGACGGAGGATGCAAAAATGTAAGTTACCATCTCGTACTCGTCCAATCCACAAGGATAAGATGAAAGAAAATTTTTATTGGAGTATCCTTCCAGAAAAAATGGAACACAGAAGATATGGCTCTAATCCAGAAAGACAAACACAAGGAAATTTTATGCTTTAGCTTTAAGCTTTAAACTTTTAGATGATTCTGTTATTTAACTCTTCTGTGTATTAACCAAGTATAAATTGTGCATTAATATAGAACAAAACATTTATAAGAACAGTTATATGTAAAACATATTTTACATTGTCACATGAGATGTAATTTTATTTTATCCAATTAAATAATTTAAATTAAAATGTTTTCTTCATTTTGGCATATTTTAAATGTATGCTCTTTTACAAATTGTATGCATTTGTATTTAATGATGATTAAAGTACTAGGTGTATACTGGATTCATAAAAGTAATAGTATAGCATGCATATACTAAAACCATATTCAAAACTGAAGGACATTATTCAGTCTCAAAATATTAAATTGAACCATATAAGGTACCAGTATTAGAAATTTTTGACCTTGAAAAATATCAATTTCACAAGATTCAACTTTAAACATAATGAAAATAGACAAAAAAAAGTCTATAAGCTGGAGATACCTTGAGACTATCAATTTGTTTCTACCTTTTAGGTGTCAAGACATTATTGGAGGCATTCAATCTTTTTATCTGTTTATGTATTTATTTATTTTTTCATTATGCTTTAAGTTCTAGGGTACATGTGCACAACGTGCAGGTTTGTTACATATGTATACATGTGCCATGTTGGTGTGCTGCACCCATTAACTCGTCATTTACATTAGGTATATCTCCTAATGCTATCTTTTAACTTTTATTTTAGGTTTAGAGACACATGCAAAGGATTGTTATATAGGTAAACTGTGTGTTGTGGGGTTTGGTGTACAGATTATTTAGTCACCTAGGTAATAAGTATAGTACCCAATAAGTATGTTTAAAAATCCTCTCCCTCTTCCCACCACCACCCTCAAGTAGGCCCTTTTTCTGTCCATGTGCTCTCATTGTTTAGCTCCCACTTATAGGTGAGAACATATGGTATTTGGTTTTCTGTTCCTGCATTAGTTTGCTCTGGATAATGATCTCCAACTCCATCCATGTTGCTGCAAAGGACATGATCTCATTCTTTTTCAATGGCTGTGTAGTATTCCGCGGTGTATATGTGCCACATTTTCTTTCTACAGTCTACCACTGATGAGCATTTAGATTGATTCCATGTCTTTGCTACTGTGAATAGTGCTGCAATGAACAAACAAATACATGTGTTTTTATGGTAGAATGATTTATATATCCAATATACCCAAAGGAATATAATACACTCCACCATAAAAATAAATCCCACTAGACTGCTAGGTCGAATGGTAATTCTAAGTTTTTTGAGAAATCGCTACACTGCTTTCCACAAAGGCTGAACTAATTTGCACTCCCACCAACAGTGTATTAGTGTTCCGTTTTCTCCCCAATCTCACCAGCATCTGTTATTTTTTGACTTTTTAGTAATGGCCATTCTGGCTGCTGTGAGATGGCATCTCAGAGTGGTTTCAACTTTCATTTCTCTAATGATTACTGATGTGCATTTTTTCATATGCTTGTTGGCCACATGTATGACTCTTTTGAAAAGTGTTCATGTATTCTGCCTACATTTTAATAGGGATGTTTGTTTTTTGCTTATAAATTTGTTTAAGCTCCTTACAGATTTTGTATATTAAACCTTTGTCAGATGCATAGTAAGCAAATATTTTTCCTATTCTATAGATTGTCTCTTTACTCTGTTGATAGTTTCTTTTGCTGTGCAGAGCTTTTTACTTTGGTTAGGTCTCACTTGTCAATTTTTGTTTTTATTGTGATTGCTTTTGTTGTCTTTGCCTTGAAATCTTTGACAGGTCCTATGTCCAGGATGGTATATCCTAGGTTTTCCTGCAGGGTTTTTAGAGTTTTAAGTTTTACATTTAAGTCTTAATTCATCTTAAATTGATCTGTGTATATGATGTCTGTCCAATTTCAATCTTCTGCATATGGCTATCTAGTTATCCCAGCACCATTTATTGAATAGGTACTCCTTTCCCCATTGCTTGTTTCCATAGGCTTTGTGTTAGATCAGACAGCTGTAGGTGTGTGGCATTATTTCTGGGCTCTCTATTCTGTTCCATTGGTATATGTATCTGTTTTGTATCAATACCATGCTGTTTTGGTTACTGTAGCCTTGCAGTAGAGTTTGAAGTGGTAATGTGATACCTACACCTTTGTTCTTTTTGCTTAGGAATGCCTTGGCTATTCAGGCCCTGTTTTGGTTCCATGTGAAGTTTTAAAAATAGTTTTTTCTGCGACAGTGCGAGACTCTGTCTCAAACAAAAAAAGGCTTTTCTAATTCTGTGAAGAATGTCATTGGTCATTAGGAATAGCACTGAATCTGTAAATTGCTTTGGGCAGTATGGCCATTTTAATGACATTGATTCTTCCTATCCATGAGCATGCAATGTTTTTCCATTTGTTTGAATCATCTTTGATTTATTTGCGCAGTGTTTTGTAATTCTCATTATGGAGACCTTTTACTTCCCTGGTTAGTCGTATTCTTAGATATTTTATTCTGTTTTTGTGGCAACTGTGAATAGGACTGTGTTCCCGATTTGCCTCTCAGCTTGACTGTTGTTTGGTGGATAGGAATGTTACTTGTGTTTGTGCATTGAAACTTTGCTGAAATTGTTTAACAGATCAAGGAGCTTTTGGGCAGAAACTATGTGGTGGTCTAAGTACAGAATCATGTCATCTGCACACAAAGATAGTGTGAATTCCTCTCTTCATATTTGGGTGCCTTTTATGTCCTTCTCTTGCCTGATTACTCTGGCCAGGACTTCCAATACTATGTTGAATAGGAGTGGTAAGAGAGAGCATCCCTGTAATGTTCCAGTTTTCAAGGGGAATGCTTCCAGCTTTTGCCCATTCAGTATTATGTTGGCTGTGGGTCTGTCATAGATGGCTCCAATTATTTTGAAGTATGTTCCTTCAATGCCTAGTTTATTGACGGGTTTTAACATTAAAAATGTTGAATTTTATTGAAAGCCTTTTCTGCATCTATTAAGGTAAGCATGTAGTTTTTGTCTTTAGTTTTATTTGATTAATCACATTCATTGGTTTGCATATATCGAACCAGTCTTATGTTCTAGGGATGATGCCTACTTGATTGTGGTGGATTAGCTTTTTGATGTGCTGCTGGATTTGCTTTGCTAGCTGAGGATTTTTGCATCTATGTTCATTAAGGATATTGGCCTGAATTTTTCTTTTTGTTGTGTCTCTGCCAGGTTTCAGTATCAGGATGATGCTGGCCTCATAGAATGGGTTAGGGTGAAGTCCTTTCTCGATCTGGTCCTGGGCTTTTTTTTTTTGGTTGATAGGCTTTTTACTACTGATTCAATTTTGGAACTCATTATTGGTCTGTTCAGGGATTCAATTTCTTCCTGGTTCAGTCTTGGGAGGTTGTATATGTCCAGGAATTTATCCATTTCTTCCAGGTTTGCTAGTTTGTGTGCATACAAAGTGTCCACAGTAGTCTCTGATAGTGTTTCGTATTATTGTGGGGTTGGGGGTAATGTCCCCTCTGTCATTTCTGATTACATTGATTTGGATCTTCTCTCTTATTTTCTTTATCAGGCTAAGTGGCAGTCTATGTTATTAATTTTTTCACAAAGCCAATTCTACGATTCATTGATCATTTGTATGGTTTTTCATGTCTCAATTTCCTTCAGTTCAGCTCTATTTTGGTTATTTCTTGTCTTCTTTGAGATTGATTTGTTCCTGCTTCTCTAGTTCCTCGAAGTTAGGTTAAGTTGAGATATTTTTAACTTTTTGATGTGGCTATTTAGTGCTATAAAATTCCCTCTTAACACCGCCTTACCAATGTCCCAGAAATTCAGGTATGTTGTATCTTTGTTCTCACTAGTTTCAAAGAATTTCATGATTTCTGACAGCACTCAATCTTGAAGACAGATTCAAGGCTACGTTAATGGTCAATATGGCTACATTAATAAAATTATAAATGGTTATGCACAGGAGACATTTGTAGTGAATATAACTGACAAAGTATAAGTATTCAGAACCATATTAAAATATTTGAATTGAGCAGATATTTCACATTTACCATGTCCAAAAGTAAACTCTGAATTGGATTCCCAACACCACAATATCTATACTTTCCCAACTTGTTAAGTGGTATCTCCACCCACCCGTTTTTTTCAAGCCAAAAATCTGGAAGTCACCCTTGACATCTTCCTCTTCTTCTATCACCCATATGTATCCAATTTAACTCATCCTTTGAAATATTTCTAGAATTCATAAGCTTATCTCTACTTCTATTCTTACTACCCTAAGGCAACACTATTGCCATCTCTTGTGTTGGACACTAGACACTTGAACTGGCTACATGCTTTCTCTCATTTGGTCTTTACATTAGATTTTATGATGCAGATACTCTGAATATAGCAATTTACAGTGATTAATTAAGCTCAAGGTCATAAAACCAGTATAATTGCAAGCCAGTCTGTGTGGTTCTAGTGTTTGAACTTCTACGCTATACTAAGTATCCTTTTAAATCATATGTATTAAAATGTTAACAAATGGCTCTGATATTGGGCTGACATAAAAACTTGTCTTTTTATCTATTTGAATATAAAATTTAAACCCAGTTAAAGAAGTGGTCAGTAAAAATAAGTTAATATTATAGCAAAAGAAAAGACTAAACAAATAATTATGGCCCATTCTTTACAGACAGGGTGACAAATACTTGGTGACTGGGTCATATTGTCACAAAACGGGTGTGACCTGGAATAGGAGGATGATAGAACTGGTAAGATTCTTAGATTCCAAAACTGGGCTCCACTGTGCTCCTGGGAATTTTCATCAAAGTAAACACTGACGATCCTACTCACTTTAATAAAATTTAGGTCTTTTCTTTTAGTGTAATCTACAATGCAACCATAATAATGTTAACTAAAAATGCCTCTACAGCACATACTGTGGCATCCACTGATCTTAAAACAGTCGACTCTCCTTATCTGTGGGTTCTGCATTAGTGGATTCAACCAACCAATGACCAAAAATATTTAAGAAAAAGAAAGAATGGTAGTATATATGCCCAACATGTCCAGACTTTATTTTCTTGTTATCATTCCTTAAATAATACAGTATTAACAACTATTTACATAGCATTTACAATACATCAGGTAGTAAAGTCATCTAGAGATGATTTAAAGTCTATGGGAGGATGTGTAGAGGCTACATGCAAATACTATGCCATTTTATGTAAGGGACTTGAGCATGCATGGATTTTGGTATCTGAAGGGTGAAGCGGGGGCTGTCCTGAAACCAGTTTCCTATGGATACTGAAGGACGATTATTTATGTCATTTAATCCTATGAATTAGGTACCATTATTATCCCCATAATCAGATGAACAGGTAAAGAATGATTAGGAAACTTACTCAAGAAAACTGTTATTATTTGGCAGAGCCAGAATTCAAACCTAGGTAGTCTGAGTTCATATTTGTGATCTTAATCACTTTATATAACCCTGTTAAAACACATTTAATATTCATGCAGGCATAACAAGTATTGCTATTCTTTATAGTAATGAACAAAACAGCGAGGGGCCATTAAGACAAAGGGACACGAGTGTTGCTTATGTAGCTATCAGTATCATGTGCCAGGTTCACATGAGAAAAGACCTTCTCTGTGAAATGAAGGAGTCTGTCTTCTGAAAGTTCAGTGTGTCCTTTTCCTTCAATAGCTTCTGCCATCATATAAGAGAGACACTGAACCTAGCTTAAAATCTATTATTAATTTTCTGTCATTTATTAATCTAAAACAAAAAATTCAGCTAAGAGAAAGAAGCTAGACACAAAAGACTACATGCAATGTGTTTCAATTGTTAGGAAATTCTAGAAAAGCCAAAACCATAGTGTTAGAATGCAGGTCAGCAGTCAGCAAGGTCAGGAAATGGGAGGAAGAGATTGGCTGCAAAGGAGCACAAGAGAAAACTTTTTGGGGGTGATGGAAGTAACGGGTTAGAAAACAATGAGCTGCAAGCTGCCTGTCTGTTTTGTAAATAACATTTTACTGGAACACAGTCATGTACACTTGTTTATGTATCATCTATGATTGCTTTCACCTCACAACAGCAGAGCTGAGCAATTGAGACAGAGTCAGTCTGGCCTACTAGTCTAAAGTAGTTTAAGAAGAAGTTTGTTGATCCTTTCTCTAAATACTTATGATCTCAGTTCCAGCACCGGATGGCAGATTAAAGATCTGTATCTAACTGGATTATCTCCGCAAACCCCCTAAAACTATAGTAAAAGACTTTTTAAATGTAGACAAAAATCAGCAATAGCTAGGAGAACAAGGAAGGAAAAAAATGACAACATTTTGGAAGAAAGAGAGCAGATAGAAGGGTGGTAACTAGTTTAGCACATCTGACAAAGTCCAATCTCAAGCTGGCAGTGGGAAAGCTGAGAATCAACTCCATTTACACTGCAGAATCCTCCAAAGCATAGGGATAGGATTCCAGGTATCTCTGGGATTGAAGGAGAGTGGCATGTACATGCTAAAATAAGGCTGCTTGAGAAGTAGTTATTTTTCCATCTTCCATTCCATGTGCTTGTCAAATGTCTTTGCACATCCTGACAGGAGAGTTTTTGAAATGGGGATATCAGAAACAGTTGGCATCAGCTTCAGATGAAAAAACAGAGATAAAGTGACCATATGCAAACTCATCACCACCATCTCCCAAACCCCCAGGCCTTCATCCCTTCTAAACTTCTTGACTGTTGGCAGTCAGACCCTTTGTCTTCAGCAAAGGACTGGAAGACTTCTTTGGAAAATCAAACCAGGCTAAATAAGACAAAAAGTTCTAAAGATATAGATGGGTGGGAGTGGGCATGGGGGAAAGTTCCCAACAAATAGACTACTCAGATTAACTATAGTGAAGCTCAAACATAGTAAGTCCCACCCAGATGCTTAGAGATTCCAATTAGCTTTTTAATCCCTACTGATAAATATGAATAGACTGCTAAACATTATTGGACATATGAAAAATGCCTATAAATACAAAATATAGAGTCCTGAACAAATAGACACTTGAAAGAAATGGAAACTTTGCAGACAGAGGAAAATGTCACAAACACTTTCATTATTATCTTCAGAGATACAAGTACATGCATAAAACTAGAACAAGGGAACTTTTTTTTTTTTTTTTTTTTTTTTTTGAGACAGGGTCTCACTCTATCACCCATGCTGGTGTGCAGTAGCTGGGACTACAGACACATGCCACCATGCCTGGCTAATTTTCAACTGTTTTGTACAGAGAGGGTCTCACTATGTTACCTAGGCTGGACAAGGGTACTATGAAAAAGAAATATTTGAAGAATAAAAAGCTCTTTCAAATTAAAAGCAAAACAGCAGAAGTGAAAAATTCAACAGAAGGGTTAAATGTTTAAGTTATAGAAATATTCCAGAAGCAAGAAGATATGAAAAATAGGAGAGAAAAGTAATAAATCAGATTATAAGTCTAGGAGATCCATCATCCAGAAAGCAAAGCTGTATAATGAGAAAACAGGAAAAAAACAGAAGGCAGGAAATTATCAACAAAATAAGAAAGTTTCCCAGGACATTTGTTGATAGATAAAAGTGACTACATACCTGGTATAATGAATGAAACATATATGTATAGAAAGGCACATCACTGCAAAATTTAGAACCCAGGAACAAAGAGAAGATTCTACAAGTTTTAAGAAAGAAAAATAAAATATTAGGATTCAGAACAATTTCGAACTTTTCAATAGCAACAGAGGAAGTAAGATGAAGATTAAAAAAAGAAAACAAAAAAGTCTAAAATTCAAAAGCCCAGCACGTGGCTCATGCCTGTAATCCCAGCACTTTGGGAGGCCAAGGTGAGTGGATTGCTTGAACTCAGGAGTTCAAGACCAGCCTGGCCAACATGTGAAATCCCGTCTGTATTAAAAATACAAAAATTAGCCAGGTGTGGTGGTGCATGCCTGTAGTTCCAGCTACTTGGGAGGCTGAGGTAGGAGGGTCATTTGAGTCTAGCAGGTGCAGGCTGCAGCGAGCTGAGATGGGACCACTGTACTCCAGCCTGGGCTACAGAGGGAGACTCCGTCTCAAAAGAAAAAAAAAATCAAAAGGAAGATAATTTCTAATTTAGAATTCTATAGCCAGCCAAAATATCATCAAATAGAAATGTAAGATAAACACAGAGAGTCAAAAAATTTGTATCTCATTCCCTTCCTCTAAAGAAACAACTAGGAGATATGCACATTTAAAACAAGAAATAAACCAAGAAAGAGGAAGACATGAAGTACAGACAACGAGAAATAACCTAAGACAGTAACAAAATGAATCTTCAGAAGATAAAGAAAATGCTAAGATGATAGCTGGACACCATATACAGCAGTTAACCAGACAGGTGATACTAGTGTGATTCAAAAGATAGATATGTTGAGAGTTGTTATCACCAAGACCGCCACTACAACTACATTATCATTTAAGACATAATTACCTAATGAGCTGGACCTGGATTTATATTTGTATTTGGCTTTTCCTAACCACAAACTGTTGAGATTCGTGTTGCCCATTCATGCTTTGCTGCAGTATCAGCTGAGGACATTTATTACAACTCATGAAAATGCTGTGTTTTCACTAAACTAGGAGGTATAGGTAGACCATGGAAAGCTTAGAAACAGAAAATACAGAGCAGAAAACTCTAGCCATATTTCTGATGATTTTGCCTTCTAGATGCTCCAACTATGAAAAGCTGTTTTTCAAGACTACATTGTCCACTGATATCCCTATAAGGGGATCTTGTAAGTGCTTTGGGAATCTGAAGTCAGATCATGATCCATAGTATCTATTTAGCTTATCTTCAACTGGGAGTTTTCATTAAATAGTAGAAATATTTTCCTTTCCTTATACTACCAGGTCTGTGCTCGCTGCTTAATGTGTCATAATAAACAACATGCTATTTAGGAGTACATACAGTAACATACAGGCTCCAGGGATGAAGATTTGACATCTTTGGAGCCATTATTCTCCCTACCACAACAACCTAGCAAGAACCCTGGGAGATGGTCCCAAAATGTTGCCAGGATTGTTCTTAGAAACCTGAAGAAAGTAATGGCCTATACTAAGTGAAGATCTCAGCTGTCATTCATCAGGGAGTATCCGTCACAGAAGAGGCAGTAAAAAACCAAGAAGACAGAATGACACAGCCAGTTTGTATTTGTTGGACTCTGTCACGAACTAACTTGTGCTGGCACAACCAGAGTATGACCAAAAAAGCCATAATAGCAAGGATGCAGGATACACACAGGCCCACAAACATGCATGCATCTTGCTCACCAAGACTGATCAGGCTATTGCCACTTAATGAATACTAGAGTAGAGTGAGAGGCAAAAGAAACACCTTTGGAATGCGAGTGTCTGTGTCTGTGTGTGTTGGAGGGTGCGTTAGATTAAGTGTTCCAGACAATTCAATCTAGAACATCCTATAGACAAAATGGTATCATCAGAAGCTAAACATGCCTTATAGTATCGCTATCTGAATCTAAAGCTATAATTATAGCTGTAGAGGAAATGAGTAAACTGTCTCCAAAGAATTAATGATTAATTTAGCAACTTTGGGATGATCATTTACAACTGCCAGACAACATATTTTCTCTATGTCTCTCTGTGACACACACACACACACACACACACACACACATACACACATACACACAATCACACAACCAGACAGTGCTACTTAATTAGCTTTGTGACTTTGACTTACCCTCTTAGATATTCAAACTCTCTATTTGTCCATGAGAGTCCTGGGAGACCTCTGAAGTTCTATCTTTTTCTAATAAGATAAGGAAAGCAAAACTTTGAAACAAAGAGAACCAGAGTTGTTATCTAAAGGGAGGCTGGGCCCAGTGCGGTGGCTCATGCCAGTAATCCCAACCCTTTAGGAGGCTGAGTGGGGAGGATCACCTGAGCCCAGGAGTTTGAGACCAGCTTAGGCAACACAGTGAAACACTGTCTCTTAAAAAAAAAATAACCAGGTGTAGTGGCATGTGCCTGTAGTCCTTGCTCATTGAGAGGCTGAGGTGGAAGGATTGCTTGAGCCCAGGAATTCTAGGCTGCAGAGAGCTATGATTGTGTCACTGCACTCCAGCCTGGACAATAGAGCAAGATCATGTCTCTAAAAAAAATAATAAAAATAAAACAAAGAAAGACTGGAGAAATGCAAAATAAGAAGACTGGCAAACTGCACATAATAAATATTTGATTTATTTTGGGATACATCACAAAAGTGTAATTAAGTTATATACTTGCTATAATTTAGTCATAAAATAAAAACATCTTGAAAATGTAATTATTAATACTATTATATTATTACAAACACAAAATTTTTTAAATTTTAAAATATTTTATTGCTAAAAACTGTTAACGATCATCTGAACCTTCACGGAACTATAATCTTTTTGTCAGTGAACAGTCTTGCCTCAATGTTGATGGCTGCTGACTGATCAGGGAGGTGGTTGCTGAAAGATGGGGTGATGGAGGCAATTTCTTAAAATAAGACAACGATATCTGCCTCATTTATTGACTCACCCTTTCATGAAATATTTCTCTGTAGTATGAACCATTGTTTGATAGCATTTTACCCACAGTAGAACTTCTTTCAAAGTCAGAGTCAATCCTCTAAAACCTGTCACTATATCAATTAAGTTTATGTAATATTTCAAATCCTTTCTTGTCATTTCAACAATGTTCACAGCATCTTCAGCAGGAGTACTTTCCACCTTATGAAACCACTTTCTTTGCTCATCTGTAAGAAGCAACTCCTCATTCATTCAAGTTTGATCATGAGATTGCAGCAATTCAGTCACATCTTCAGGCTCCATTTCTAATTCTAGTTCTCGTGCTATTTCCGTCTCATCTGCAGTTCCTTCCTCCACTGAAGTCTTGAATCCTTCAAGTCATCCATGGGGGCTGGAATCATCTTCCAAACTGCTGTTAATGTTGATATTTTGACTTCCTCTCATGAAATGTTCTTAATGGCATCTGGAATGGTGCATCATTTCCAAGAGGTTTTCAATTTACTTTTCCCAGATCCATCAGAGGAATTGCTATCTGTGGCAGCTATAGTCTGACAAAATATATTACTTAAATAATAAGACTTGAAAGTCAAAATTACTCCTTGATCCACACTCTGCAGAATGGGTGTTTTGTTAGCAGGCAGGAAAACAACATGTATTTCCTTGTATATTTCCATCAGAGTTCTTGGGTGACCAGGTGCATTGTCAGTGAGCAGTAATACTTTGAAAGGAATCTTTTTTTTTCTGAGTAGTAAGTCTCAACAGTGGGCTTAAAGTACTCAGCAATCCATGGTGTAAATAGAATTACTTTCATCCATGTTTTGTTATTCCATTTCTACAGCACAGGCAGACTAGCATAATTCTTAATGGCACCAGGATTCTTGGAATGGTAAATTAGCACCGGCTTCAACTAAAGTCACCAGTTGCGTTAGCCTGTAACAAGAGAATCAGCCTGTCCTTTGAAGCTTTGTAGTAAGGCACTGACTTCTCCTCTCTACCTATGAAAGTCCTAAATGGCATTTTCTTCCAATAGAAGGCTGTTTTGTGTACATTGAAAAATCTGTAGCCACCTTCATCAACGATATTAGTTAAATTTTCTGGATAACTTGCTGCAGCTTCCACATTAGCATTTTGGAGACGACTTCTTTCCTTTTTCTTTTTTTAAAATTTTACTTTAAATTCTGGATACACGTGCAGGTTTGTTACATAGGTATATGCATGCCATGGTGGTTTGCTGCACCTATTGACCCATCCTCTAAATGTGTTATAGTAAAGCCTAACTCATTCAAACAAACTTTAACATTACAAATTTGTGAACATTTCGAATTTAAGTAGTATTTTATCCTTCAAAAATGAAGACAAGACGGCAGTTCTAAAATTCATGTATTAGAAGTCTATTCCATTTCAGATGATTTTAAATCCAGATATTAAATTTTGCTTATCAACTGATCTTTTAAAATAGTTTCTAATGTATATTTATTTAGTAATGGTTTTACTTTAGTGGAATATTTTCCCAGGAACAGGATTGCCAGGTTGAAAGGTTTAGGTATTTTTCATTTTAATAAGTGTTACTGGATTGCTTTCTCACATTACCACCATATTACATGAGAGGAATCCTTCCTTTACATCTAGCCAACAATAGTTATAATAGTTGCTTCAGATTTTTGTCAATTAATGGTTGTAAATATTGGTACCTTGATTTGCATTTCCTTGCTAATGGAGATGTTAACCAATTTTTTATTCATTATAATAACACCAGTGGCTAGTACAATACACTTTCTCATGAAGTTTTATCTATTTGTATATTTACAATTATTATTACATTTATTTTTATTTTTATTTTTTTTTTTTGAGACGGAGTCTTGCTGTGTGGCCCAGGCTGGAGTGCAGTGGCGCGATCTCGGCTCACTGCAAGCTCCGCCTCCCGGGTTCACGCTATTCTCCCGCCTCAGCCTCCGAGTAGCTGGGACTACAGGCGCCCGCCACCACGCCCGGCTAGTTTTTTATATTTTTAGTAGAGACGGGGTTTCACCATGTTAGCCAGGATGGTCTCGATCTCCTGACCTTGTGATCCACCCGCCTCGGCCTCCCAAAGTGCTGGGATTACAGGCTTGAGCCACCGCGCCCGGCCATATATAAATGTATTATATTATATATAAAATGTATTATATATTAACTGAAATAATTTAACTTAAAAAACCTTACAAGTTGTCCCAATTACTGCAAAAGTTTTAATAAATAGGCATTTGAGAATTTTTCTTTGGTGTTTGTTTTTGTTTTTAGACAGGTTCTTGCTCTGTCACCCAGCTGGAGTGTAGTGGCGTGATCTCAGCTCACTGTAACCTCCGCCTCCTGGGCTCAAGCGATCCTCCTACCTTAGCCTCCTGAATAGCTGCCACCATGCTTGGCTAATTTTTTATTTTTTGTAGAGGTGGGGTTTCGCCATGATGCCCAGGCTGGTCTCGAACTCCTGGGCTGAAGCGTTCCACCAGCTTGGCCTCCCAAAGTTCTGGGATTACAGGAGTGAGCCACCCACCACGCCTGGCAAGAATTTTTCTATTCTAAGAAAAACATCTTATCGACAGCAAAGCTAGATTTCTTAACATATAAACAATTCAACTGAAAAACTTAACACATTTTAGTAAAATAAAAAACCAGTATATTTTATCAGCAGTTCTGATTTTAGAATAAGGGCACACCAAATGTGTCCTTTATTGTCCATCACAAAATGCAGAGAGAACTTTACCATACTATTTAAAAATTTCTCATGTATAGCAAACACATCCTAGTTTACAAAGTTTTAAAATATTTGAAAAAGTAAGAAAAATAATTATATTTATTTTAATCTGTTGAAAACATTGCATATACTAAAATATAAAATTGTTAATATAAAATTAAGGGGAGGGACTACATCTTGTTACTACTAATTATTATACTAATTATAGCAGCTAACATTTATCAGGTAGTTACCACTTACCAGCTTTGGATCAAGCACTTTACATGTATTACGTATATATATTACATGTATCATGTATTAACATGTATTAAGCTATTATGGTTCCCATTGTATGGATGAAGCACAGAAAGGTTGTATAGCTTGTTCCAGGATAAAGAGCTAATTAGTGCAATTCAGGATTATAGCATGGGAGGTCTGAATTAAAAATGCCTACTTTTAATCCCTGTGCTATGCTAACTCACCCTTCGATTTTTCTGTCCTCCATAGCACCTTACAATTCACACAAAGGTCTGCAGTTTTAACTTGTACTTAAACGCTTTGTTAAGAAATGTTATTTAAAACAGTCTGAAGACTTCCTCCAAGAGTTACAAGACTTATTTAACTTCTGTTAAGATCATTGAAACTGAAATTAAATATCCAAATATTTTAAAAAAGAGAGATGGTGCCAGACGCAGTGGCTCACACCTGTAATCTCAGCACTTTGGGAGGCCAAGGCAGGTGGATCACAAGGTCAAGAGATCGAGACCATCCTGGCCAACATGGTGAAACCCCATCTCTACTAAAAATACAAAAATTAGCTGAGTGTGGTAGTGTGTGCCTGTAGTCCCAGCTACTCAGAAGGCCGAGGTTGCAGTGAGCCAAGGTCGCGCCACTGCACTCCAGCCTGGCAACAGAGTGAGACTCCGTCTAAAAAAAAAAAAAAGGGAGAGATGGACTGATATGTCCAATAAATGAATTCTAGAAAGTCTAGAACCTCTACTACTTTTTAAGGAAAGTACATGCTTTCTTTTATAAGATTAAAACATTGCTTTCTTCTTCTCTTTGGAACCACTAATCAAATCATAAATATTTTCACTGTAGAATATGTGCTTATTTGAGCCTAAATTCACAAATAAGGATTCTGATTATTGCAATCACTTCGTATAATAAAATGTGACTAAGTATCAGCTTACTCATATATAAAATATTTTGAACTGAGAAGATGAATGATAAATAAAATTGTAATCATTTTAGCAAAACTAGGCAATCTCAATTTTAGGACAACAGAACAAAGGGCTTCAAAGAATTCTCATATGCTATAAAGATTGTTAGGAGTAGACTGTCACATAGTGACCTTGCTGGCGTCTAACATACCTAACAGTATTTGGAAGTGCATTGTTTCAAATCAATAACTAATTAACAAAGTACAAAAGAAGTTGCACAGTTTCCTTAGCTCCTTGTTAAAAATGGCTTTTGGCAGCACATGGGCAGAAAGGTCGCTTTTATGACATCTCCAGGAGCCTTTCAACACCCTGCCTCTGTCAGATTAAATTACTTTTAGCAATTAATCGTCATAAGTTAAAACAGAAGCACATTTGTTACAGCAGGCTGTCATAATGACATGGTGAGGAGTTGTTTTGATATGAATTTCTTCCACTGACCTTCTATCATATCTTAATTTTTGTGGTTGACCTAACTGGAAGATTGGGAGCACGTCTTAGCTCAAAAAGCACAGGCCAACCCTTGGGGGTCTTGGGATAGGATACAAACAAATAATTGAAAAAAAATTTCCACAGATACTTCTGAAAAGCAGACTTTATGAAACAAAGGATTGTGTAACTTAGAAATTAATTTTAAAACAAAATTATTCTTGACATAAAAATACAGAATGTAAAAAATGCAATTTTCTATTGAGTTCAAAAGATGAGATTATTATTGCATTGTACTAAAGTTAACCACCTAGAAATAGTATGCTATGAGGAAATACTAAATAATTTTAAAATGTGAATTTCAAGAAAAATACACACATGCGCAGGATACATATCTTCTACTTGATGAATATTCTGTTTAAACCTCTGTAACTCTGTACAATCAGTTACCAATAATCATTCCTTATCAAATAATTTTCTTTATAAATCTGAGTATGAATGAGACTGAAAAAAATCCCCTTCTAATTGAGGAGTATAATACTTTGGTGAATCCAGTAATAGATCAGATAGTATTTTCAACAGTGACTGACATATGCAAATTTTTGTCCCAAAGGTAAAATATTTTTATAGTTGATTTTTCTTCCTATTGCTATGAATCTGCTACATTATTTAGCTATTTTAAAATTTAAGAGAATGTCACAGAGGATGAAAAAAATACTGGGTGAAAATTAGGCCATCTCAAAAGGATAAGGAAAATGAAAAAGCACAAGATTTTCAAGAAATGCTAAACCCATGAAAATAGTGATAATAGCAGCCAATATTTTTTAAGTGCTTACTCTGTATTTGATATTGTACAAAATGCTTAATATGTTCTAATTAATTTAATCCTCATGGTACCCTGGGCAGTCGTTACAATTATTATCCACTTTTTATAGATAAGCCAACTGATACTTGAGGAGTTTAATTCATTTGCCCAACATAATACAGCTAATGGAGTTTAACTTCAGACCCCATGATCTTAAATTAACCCTACAGTAATTTTTATGTAAGTATCCACACACATACAAATGTGTGTATGTACGTGTGTGCATGTACATATCCAAAAAGTCTTTTTAGTTGTAAAAACAGATCTTAGGCCTAAAATATGACTATTCCTGGAAAACTGATATTTAATTATTCCAATTCACAGTATACATTGAGGAAGAGACCAGAGTTATTTATCAATAATTTGGATCTAAGGAGCAGATACAACCAGAGCTTCCAGAACCTTAGTTGGGAGAAGTCGTAAGATTATTGAGAAAGATGTAGGTAGGTGTGCGGGTATGTACAGGGTGGAAGATAACTGACCCTCTCAAATATCTGATGGGATCCTTATTATGATCAAGATGTTGTGAACAGCAGGGGACCCGTGGACACTGGAGGGCCAGAGAAGCTAGCTCTGCTGATTGAGAATGTCACAAAGTCCTCTGCTCTATGGTTGCTCGTGAGCAGTGAAGTTTTTGTATTCTTAACTACATTAAAGGAATGTAATGGCATATTTCTGGAACTCGCCATCAAACTTGTGATGAACATGTTCTAGAAATTAAAATTTAAGTTCTTTTTGAAATAATATCTAATGGCTGTTATTTGCAAGTAGCAGAATGGCCAAGATTAATACCATATATATTTAACATTTAGAGTCAATATGAACATTTTTTCACATTGTAACCTTACTAATTAACTGAGCAAAATGTTCCCTCTAGATATGTTTTGTGAAGGCAACTCTGCAGTGGTACGAAATTTTCTACTTAAATAACTTTAATCTCCAATATTTACAAGCAAATTTTCTAAATTAAATCAGGACATTTTCTATTAATTATGTTTACGGCTAAATATTAGGGATTCTTGGCCATTGGATGTTTCTTTTTTCCACCCCCCCTCCAAGAGTGTGTTCTGTAAGATTAACACTAAGGGCAAAGTGGAATTAATTCATTTTGTCAGATGGACCCAGCTAACTATTTTTATATTTCAGAGACTGTTATAGACAGAGTACAACTGACTGATAAAATGAAACCTGGTATTCCTTTTCCTTCATTAAAACCAGTGAAAATGCTTAGCAAAGTAGCTCATTGTAAGGATAGAAGAAAAAACAATGAATATTTAAATAAAAATTATTTCATTATTTCAGGGAATGACAGAAGTTTAGAAATCACGGCCTCCTGCCTATTTGCATTCATATGTATTTTATACAGGAAAAAACTTGGCCCAAGAGGTATGATATGACTTGTCCATTATATCTTGCTGGTCATTGTAGTAATTTTGTTGGTTGAAATTTCAGTTCTCATAGAGGTACAAACACCAACATACGTAACATTACATGTATTTTATAAATCTTTAAAGTGACTTCACATACCTCACTTCTCATTTTCTTTACTCATACTCATGGCTATGATTTATTACAGCAAAACATCCAAAGCAAAATCAGCAAAGAGAAAAGGCACATAAGGCAAAATCCAGAGGAAACAAGGTATAAACTTCCAAGAATCGACTCCTGGTAGAGTCATACAGGATGTTTGTAATTCCTCCAGCAACAAATTATGACAACACATGTGAAAAGTTTTCTACCAGGGAAGCTCATTAGAGATTCAGAACCCAGGGTTTTTACTGGAGGCTTGTCACATAGCCACTTCCTGCCTAGCACCTTACCAAGAATCCAGACTTCCAGAAGGAAAGCAAGTGTTCAGCAAAGACCACATTGTTTGCATAATCAATTTGGGCTCAATGAGCCATTCTTTGTCAGTTAGGGTGGCAGAAACCTTCCTGAAATCCAAGTTCCCAGATGCCAATGAAAGGCCAGCTTTGCAGGTAGGTTTTTCTAAGGATAGCCATCTCAGGCCTGCTCACCTCACTTCTTGATTGTCATTACAATCCAATGGAGTAGACAGGTCCTGGGAGACCACTTATATTCCTCCATCGCCTTTAACCTTTATCTAATCAATTAGCATATCCTGCCATTCGCCATCTTAACACTGTACTTCTAAACTGACACTCTAACTACTTCTACAGCCCATCATCTATTTCAATTGCCTAGGAAGTAAAATTAAGCATATATGCATGAAGTGATAGCATAAAAACACTGGCAGTGAGAGTTGAAATATTAAAATGACAAATAATTGTTATAGTTATTTACCTGCTTGCAAATGTAAAAGAATTCTTCTAGAAAAAGAAACACTATAATGTAAAAATGATCATCTTTATAATGTAACATTATGTTAATATAGACAGAAATTAGGGGAAGGAAGAGAAAAAAAGGAGAGAGGGAAAAAACTGTTGTTGGTAGTGGCAGTAAAATAGAGCTAAAATTCTAACTTCAAATTAGTGTGTGAGGAAGGAAGAGTATGGAAGATTAAAATGAGATACTTCCAAATACTACATGTTTTATAAAAATCTCAATAATTAAATAAGAATAGCACTGGCACATGTAGATACACATTTGAAAAGAATAGGAATAAAGGCAAGAACGTAAGAATTCAATCCATGTTAAAGGTGGCACTTCAAATCACCGAAAAAAGAATGCATTATTTTAAAAATGCTATTAGGAAAACTGATTAACCATTTCGAAAAAAAATTTAATGATGTCTATCCACAAAATAACCATAAAAACAAATTTCTAGTGGCTTAAAACATATAATTGAAGAAAGGACGGTCTCTCAAATAAATAGCTTCAGGATAATTATCAATATGGAAAAAAAGGAAACTGGATTCACACCTAACTCCAAACATAAAAGTTAATTCTAGACAGAATATAAACCTAAATGTGAAAGGAAAAACTCTAAGGCACATGAAAACAAAAAAAAAGAGAATATATTTGTATCATCTACGCTAGGTAAGGACTTTTAAAATAATATATTAAAGGTTAAACCACATAGAAAATGATACATTTTAGTATACTAAAATTAAGAATGTTTTAAAATGTATTTTAAAAAGGCAAGTCAAAGTGGAAGAGTGACTTGCAATATGTAGTAACACCTCCAAGTCAGTAAGAAAAGATTTTTTCAAAATAACAAATGAGCATACATGAATAGTCAATTCATGTATTCATCTATGATTCCTCATCTGTGTGATTCCTCAGCTGTGAATAGGCAATTCACAGATGAGGAATCATAGATAGCCAATGAAAAATGAAAACATATACAACCTAATTAGCAGTAAGGAAAATGCTAATTAAAACCACAATATGATACCATATTATAGTATCCAGGCTAGCAAATATTAAACAGTACAATAACACAAAGATTTGAGAAGGGTGTGAAAGAACAGGAATAGCCATGTATGGGTGATCAGAATAAATCATACAACCGCTTTGGGAAACAATTTGGTACTCCCCAGTAAAGCTGACCCAACAATTCTACTAATAAGAATAGATTCTAGAGCTCCAAGAGGCATCTGAATCCCAGGAGGCATGCATAAAAATGTTCATTAGAATCTTAGAGGCCAGGCGCAGTGGCTCACACCTATAATCCCAGCACTTGGGGAGGCCGAGGCGGGCAGATCACGAGGTCAGGAGTTTGAAACCAGCCTGACCAAGATGGTGAAACCCCGTATCTACTAAAAATACAAAAATTAGCCGTGTGTGGCAGCACACGCCTCTAATCCCAGCTACTCGGGAGGCTGAGGCGGGAGAATTGCTTAAATCCGGGAGGCAGAGCTTGCAATGAGCCGAGATTGTGCCACTGCACTCCAGCCTGGGCGACAGAGGGAGATTCCATCTCAAAAAAAAAAAAAGAAAAAAAAGAAAAAAAAAAGAGTCTTATACTATAACAGGAAAAACATTAGAAAGCAAACCACCAATGTTCATCAACAGTAAAGTGGATAAATGCCATACAGAAGTAAAAATGAATTACTGCTAAACATGTACATGGATGTCATACACAAAAAAGCAAATTCCAGGAGTAAAAAAAAAAAATAAAAATAAAAATAATAAAAGTAAAGGCAAGTGGCCGGGCAGTGGCTCACGCCTGTAATTCCAGCACTTTGGAAGGTCGAAGTGGGTGGATTACAAGGTCAGGAGATCGAGACCATCCTGGCTAACACGGTGAAAACCCATCTCTACTACAAACGCAAAAAATTAGCCGGGCGTGGTGGCGGGCGCCTGTAGTCCCAGCTACTCGGGAGGGTGAGGCAGGAGAATGGCGTGAACCCGGGAGGCGGAGCTTGCAAGGAGCCGAGATTGCGCCACTGCAGTCCAGTCTGGGCGGCAGAGTAAGACTCCGTCTCAAAAAAAAAAAAAAAACCAGTAAAGGCAAGTAAAACCAAACAATATAATAAACATGTTATTTAGAAAAATATGCATATTTAGTAAACTATAATGCAAAGGAAAAGAACATTAAGACAAAATTCATACCTCTGAAAGACAGGGTCAAGGATGTGAATGACGGTGAGCACATGTCATTTTTCTATGGTAGTCGTAAGATTCTGTTTCTTTTTTTCTTTTTCTTTTTTTTGAGACGGACTCTCTCTCTGTCGCCCAGGACGGAGTGCAGTGGCGCTATCTCAGCTCACTGCAACCTCCGCCTCCCAGGTTCAAGTGATTCTCCTGCCTCAGCCTCCCGAATAGCTGGGACTACAGGCGCGTGCCACCATGCCCAGCTAATTTTTTGTATTTTTAGTAGAGATGGGGTGTTAGCCAGAATGGTCTCCATCTCCTGACCTCGTGATCCACCCGCCTCGGCCTCCCAAAGTGCTGGGATTACAGGCATGAGCCACCGCACCCAGCCAAGATTTTGTTTCTTGTAATATGTTGGGTGGGTATTGTGGTGTTCATTATTTTTTTTAAGCCACACATACCTGTAGTATATTTCATAAAATACATTAAAAATACATGTTAGTAAAACCATAAAAAGGCTAGATGTAAACCTGAGAGAATATTTAGGGCAATGCCTGGCATATTTGATTCTAAGGTGAAGAATCAGCTGTACTAGACACTGTTTTAAATAACCACTTTTATTTTTTATTTATTTATTTATTTTTTTTTGAGATAGAGTCTGGCTCTGTTGCCCAGGCTGGAGTGCAGTGGCGCGATCTCAGATCACTGCAAGCTCCGCCTCCCGGGTTCATGCCATTCTCCTGCCTCAGCCTCCCGAGTAGCTGGGACTACAGGCGCCCGCCACCACGCCCGGCTAATTTTTTGCATTTGTAGTAGAGACGGGGTTTCACCGTGTTAGCCAGGACGGTGTCGATCTCCTGACCTCGTGATCCATCCCCTTCGGCCTCCCAAAGTGCTGGGATTACAGGCGTGAGCCACTGTGCCCGGCCGACTTCTATTTTCTTAGTTGCAAAGTGTGAACTTGATTAATTAGAGAAGGACTTTGTAGTGCTTATGCTAAAATGAACACAATAAATAGCTGAACTCCAGTTTTGGTTTCAAGATGTATAAGCAACTAAGCAAAAATCACTATATCTGTTTTGAAAACCAACGTATTCTTTTAAGTATTTCTTTTTTTGTAAAGGAATAATTTTATTTCTAATGTTAAACTTTCTAGTCAAACCAACTTCCCCTGAACCCAAACATGCATACTGTTTCTTAGTTCTTTGTCTTTGTTTATATAATTTCTTCTGTTCTGAATACCCGTTTACACTCTGTTCCATCTATTCCCTTTAACTTCTATTCTTTCTTGACTTTCTTCTTTTTTTTTTTTTTTTTTTTTTTTTTTGCTCTGCTAACTTATTTAAGATACATTTCAAGCGTCACTTCTTCCACGAAACTTTCCATGGATTTTCCACGTCACTCATTACCTGGATTACGTCCCACTTGTGCCCCCACTCCAAGTACTATGTGGAATCTAGCATAGTCCTCTATCATTGTTATCACTGAGTTGCTATGGGAAGGGTCATGTGTTGTTTGATCTTCATATCCCACGTGCCTAGCACAGTGCTGTTCAATATCTATTTGATGAAATTTTTAAGAATTTATTGGTTGAAGGTACTTTTTAACTTCTCTGAAAAAAAAAATCACTTGGTTAGCAATCTTAGAATTGAACCATAAACTTTATTATAAATAGTTGGTTGGAGATTGATACATATAGTTTTTGGCTATAAAATATAAGTTACACTAACATACTCAGAGGCCATCATTTAGTGCCAATGCTATATTTAGTCACATACATGATCTCACCTGCTTTGTTCTTCCCATATTCCCCCTCAAAATCCAGCCACATTTAAGTCTATTTAGTTTACTGATATACATTAGGCCATAGAAAACAAAACGATGGATAGTATCCATATCACTGGATTTATAAAATAAAGTTTTTCCCATTTAGAAAGAGGCATACTATTTTGATCATGTATATTCTATTTAGAAATAATAGAGAACTTGGAACCAATGTATATTAGAACATTGGAATAAAGACAGGTAAAACTAATCAAATCTTTGCCAATATTCTTAATCTTTAAATTAAATGTTATGAGTTATTACTTCCCTAATTTTAAAATTTACTATGTAGTGAAATACATTCAATGGTATTTATGACAGAGTATATTTACAAATAGAAATTAATTCTAATTTAATGATGCTTCAAGTATTGGAGTTACTATCTACACATTTCTTGTTAATACGTTATATCAGTGTTACTGAAGTAGTAACAGCATTTCCACATCACAACTGCATCAAAAATAAGTTCCCCTGAAAGTCTTAACCAGCTTCACCTGGACAATCTGTGCAATATACCACAATCTGAACCTACTTCTATAAGCAGAAAAATGAACCAGAGATTCCACTCCAGTATGAATCAAATAATTCCATCAAAGAAAACCTTGCTAAACAGACTTTTATTCAAGCCCTGAAAACAGATGAATTAAATATAAGCCTTTCTTTTAAATAATTAGATATCTACTTTGGAGAATAAATATATAAGCTTTCAATTATTTCTTTAATTTGAGAAAATGCTAAAAATTATGTTATATACATGCTGGCAAAAAGGAGGACTTTGTAGTGCTTATGCTAAAATTAACTGTGATTACCAGTGTGTGTGTGTTCCCATGCACATGCATGTCTTTGTATAGGCACGGAGAGAGAGAGTCAAGAAAAGTTTTAACAAAGGAGGGGACATTAAGGTTAGGTATTAGATATAAGATAAGAACTTTCTGGATAATGTTTTAGAATTTGAATAGAATCTTGAAAAATCTCCGATAATACTGATGCTTCTTTATAATGTTCAACTTTTAAGTGTTTAATTATTATGAAAGAAATATTTCCTTCCAAATGTCTAAAAATAACCATTATAAATTAAATGGGTGATCTTTCTGTGCTAATTTTGAGAATTATATTAACATATTAATTTAGAGTAACTGCTTGTTTTTGTTTGTTTTCCTAGAAGTAAGGGCCTGGAGAGATGAATCCAGAATATCCACTTTCAATCATCTACCTTTGACCAGTGAGAGAAGAGATGCCCCTTGCCACATGGGCTCTAGGTCTGGGCAAGCAGCATCTTGAGCTGGTACTGACAGACCATCCACGTTATATAGGGCAAGCAGAATCTGGGTATGAAGCCAAAAGAAACCCAGCAAGGACAAAAACTCCTCAGAAATAGGATCGAAATAGAGCCTGGCACAGCTGATTGGATTTGATGGGGTCATTTCAGTTACCTTTTTTTTTTAAAAGATGGAGTCTCATTCTGTCTCTCAGGCTTGCTGTGAGATAATTTACTGCAGCCTCAAATTGCTGGGCCATCTTTCCACCTCAGCCTCCTGAGTAGCTGGGGCTACTGGCACATTACCATGCCCAACTAATTATATATATATATATTTAGAGGGGAGGGTGTTGCCATTTTGCCCAGGCTGTTCTTGAGCTCCTGGCTTGAAGTGATCCTCCTGCCTCAGTCTTCTGAGTAGGCGGGATTACACGTGTGAGCCATAGCACCTGGCTGAGTGGCTTTTTTTTTTTATAGCATTATTCTGGCCTCCTAAGTGTCTCGTGAACTACAGTGGAGAGAAGATTCACATTAAGGCTTCCCTGGCATGTTTTATTACTAATTTTTCAAAAATGTTGAAATATCTTAGGTTAACAAGCAGCTATTGGTTGCATAATTTTAGCTCTACGGTTGCTATTGCTATTCAAACTATTGACATAATTTAATACCACTTAAGATTATCCATTGAAAGAAATATGACACATTTCTTCATATTTAAATACTTTTTAAATATTTTCTTTAAAATTTAAAAATTTTTTGTTTTAGTTTTTTAGAGTCTTAAAAAGTATTTGTTTTCTCTAGTCACTAGATTCCAATGTATTGGTTTGCCCATAAGAATGTCAGCTTGCCATACTTGTCAAAACAAAAAATGTATTGATCACTCTGTCATTTAACTAATATTTGGTGTACCTGCTATGTGCCAGACACTGTAAGAGGATCTACCTGACAAATGTCAATAGCATCACAAGCAATTAAGAAAATGTAAAAAAACTAAACAGAAATAATGGTTTTTAATGAAAACTGCTAATCATTAACTTCATATTATATTTCCTAAAGGATAAAATGTAGGTGAAAATGTTTAATGAACTGTTAACCTTTATTAAACGGTTAGGTGCAATTGTTAATGAATTACATTATTTCTCCTAAACAATGAGTGTTGTAAAATGAATATACCACAATGAATGTATCATTTGGTGGAAGAGGTGAAAGCAAAAGAAGAAAATAATTAGTTAAGGGACATTAAATGGTTGTGACAGGTTTTAAATGCTCCTTGTATATTTGATTAGCTTCATCTGAACTAAAAGTAAGGGCAAAACTATCTTAAGCATCATCGATAAATACCACCACATTACTGGAAATTGAAGTATTTCAGTTTTCAGAATGTGTCAAAAACATCCAACAAACTAATTCCTTTTAAGTGTCAAATTTTGAAATGGTTTATAATATTCAACGAAAAATCATGTTACATAACATTATATAAAAAATTTTTATAGAAACAATTTGCACAAAAATTGAGGTTCTCATTGCAGTAAGTTGTATTTAATATAGAAAATGTACAGTTAGTCTCAAATTTTAAGATTCAATGTGCTTCATAACAATCTCTAAGTATTGAACTTTTATTACTAATGATATATCAATAGTTGTGAAAGGACCTTTTGATTTCCCATTGAAAAATAAAATTTTCCTTTCTAAAATCCTATAATTTATGAATTATGTCAAAGTACATACCGCAATCTGCCTAATATTAGAGTTGCTTATGAATACTGTAGCCTCCCTGTTATACTGTGAGCTCCTGGTAAGGAAGGATTCTGGCTTTTCTATCCTTATTTCTTACAGAGGGCCAGCACGATATTTTATAAATAGTGCTCAACTATTGAAATGAAATGTGAAGAGATCCGTTCCAACATGTGCTACTACATGTCTTCAGTTTCAAGATACATTTGATACCCTGATGTATTATCCTGGCTAATTTCATGTGAGTAGAAATTATATGTTTTATTCTTCTCCTTTTATCTTTAATATCTAATATCTAGCACTTATGACATGGTACATAATTGATGAAGGTATACTAAGACTATGTAACCTATAACTGGTATTGTACTTTTTTCATACTAATAGTTATTTCAGATATCTTTAAAGTACTAAAAGAAGTTTTAAAAGCAAAAAGCAAATAGAAACAACTAGGACACTTGGGGCTAACATCTTTATTTAATCAGGTCATTTACTTCCTAGCTTTATCATCTATATTTATCATCTAAAGATCTATCTCTTCTCAATAATATGACATCTACTGTTGGAAGAAATCAAACCTGTTCTCAATCTGCTTTGGTAAATAAAGGAACAAAACTGACAATAATGATGCATAAATAAGTAAATCAACATTTATGGAGGGGTCACTACTTGCCGAATAGTAGGCAGGTGATACTTATACAATTTGTGAGGTCAAATATGAGGTAAAATGTAGGAAAAAGAATGAATGTTCACCTTATCACTACAAGGGCTGCCACATAAGGGCACTCAGCGTATACACAGCACAACTCCAGGGGTTGCTAGTAAGAATCACGTCCCCTTAAGAGTTATGCAACTAACAGTATAATTATGAGAAAAAACGTTGCTGAATAATCTATAGTATGCTATTAATTCTTAAGACGCATCCCAAATTCAGAGATGTTAAAATGTGATAAAAGGTTTTAGGACCAATGAAAAAAGAGGATAATACAAACAATCTTCAATTGACTGAGATATATATGCATAAATAATAGATCTTTCTTTGATGGCATCATTTTATCAGCAGTCTGTACAAGAATTTCTGAGGGAATTTTTTCACTCTCCTCTGTGAAGTCAAAATAAAGAACATTAGAAGTGAATGAAGTACCGTTAATGTTACAATTCAGATATAATGCACCAAGATTTTCAAATTTATATTCTTTCCCTTGGTTCTTAAAATTGATCATGTAAGGAATAATCACATATAAAAGTGTTTTCAACTAACTTTTAGGTTCAAGCCTAAATTACTTAATGGGCACTTATACCTTTCCCTGCCTAATAAACACACACACACACACACACACACACACACACACACACACACCCACACCCACATATACGCAGCTGCTGAGAAAAAGGCCAGACGAGAGGCCACTTCAGAATATGAATGGAGTGAAAAAAACAGGGGGATGAACTGTGTGGGTCCAGTTATGAGAATTTTTTTGCAACAGAACCCAGACCCATGTTCCACAGGGCCAACTGTAAGACTTCCGTATGCATGGACTATGGTTTATACAGGGGTTTTGGAATCAGTTCCCTTCGTAAAGCAAGGGATGACTGTGTGTAATTTCTCTTAATCTCAGTTTCCTTATATACATCTACAAATGAAATGGATGGGCTTTAAAAGTCTAAAAAATATCTACTAAGTTTTAGATATTATCTTTTGGCAACCTATTCTGGTAGGATCCTTCTATTAAAAATGTTCTTTCTTCCTAAACATATTCTTTACATAAAACAGTAAACAAACATGGCCTGAATGAATTGTACATACTCTCTTTAATATGAAAAAAAAAATGACTCATTGCTAAAAATTTAGAATAGCAACATTACAAACACATGAGTTTCTCTTCTGAATAATGGCTAAACAGATTTTACTTTTAATAGATTTACTTAATTTATCAGCGTAAAATCTTAGTTCTAAAATTAAATTTGTATATAATGGTTCAAAGTCTGTATTTTAAAAAATTATTCATCTATTACATACCTCTGAAAGGTACTGATATTATTATTGCTATGACAGAACCATTACACTTTGGTTCAGATTCTAAAGGAAAAATAGTGACTGTTTATAAATTATTTTAGAATTATTAAATATGATAGCATCCAAACTGATAGTTCTGTAATATTTCTTCATATCACCTCATCGGAGAGAAGGGATTTTCCGAAATTTCACAGAGAAATAGCAATTACCAGACATTTAGGAAGTTATGTTTTATCTTATCTATCTATCTATCTATCTATCTATCTATCTATCTATCTATCTATCTGTCTGTCTGTCTGTCTGTCTATGGAGTCTCACTCTGTCGCCAGGCCGGAGTGCAGTGATGCGATCTCGGCTCACTACAACCTCCACCTCCCAGGTTCAAGCGATTCTCCTGCCTCAGCCTCCCAATAGCTGGGACTACAGGCACATGCCACCATGCCCAGCTAATTTTTATATTTTGAGTAGAGATGGGGTTTCACCATGTTGGCTGGGATGGACTTGATCTCTTGACTTCATGATCTGCCTGCTTTGGCCTCCCAAAGTGCTTTTAGAAAAACAAATTCAGGTATAAGAATTATATTTAGGAGAACAAGAATTAAGGAAAGTCTTGGTTGATGACCATTTTGATTGATATTCAAGGCTAATTTTATCTTTATTTTCATATGTTCCCTAAATAAGTCACTAATTATAATATATAATCTATTACTTTTCAAGGAAAAAATAACCTATTTTCTTCTCATATTAAATTAATGAAAATATTACTGAGAATAAAATTAACATTATATAAGGTAGAACTGATCATGTTTTAAGCTGAAATGTCATGCTCCAAACAAATAAATCTAAGCATACAATTTCACATTTGCAAATACACATCTATAATTCAAATACAATGGAGACGCTGGGCATGGTGGCTCACATCTGTAATCTCAGCACTTTGGGACGCCAAGACAGGAGGATTGCTTGAGCCCAGGAGTTTGAGACCAGCCTGGGGAACAGAGTGAGACCTCGTCTATACAAAAAATAAAAAAATAATTAGCCAGGTATCGTGGCACACGCCTGTGGTCCCAGCTACTTGGGAGGCTGAGGTGGGAGCAACACTTGAGCCCAGAGGTCAAGACTGCAGTGAATTGCGATCATGCCACTGCATTCCAGCCTGGGTGACAGTATGGGACACTATCTCAACAACAACAAGAAACGAGATGAATCTATAAGGGAAATACTCAAGTCACTCAGTAAACATTACATTACCATGCTATGTCATACATGAAGGATGCACACAGAAATGTTTACATCCATTGATAAAACCACAGTGAGCATGCGTGAGTAGTAGAACTGGCTAAACAGCAAGGGGTGGAAGAGAGAAGAGCAATATGTTGATTGGCTGAGAACCAGGCAAAGTTACCTACAGACAAGCTGAAATCAGGGTGAGGATAAAAAAGATTCCCTACAGTAAACAAAGCACTTTTGGGTCACCTATATAAAACTGATTTAGGCTTTCCTTCATCCCCACCTACAAGGCTTACAAAACCCAGATGGACAGTTTGGGACTTATGCAAAAATAATGTGCAAGGGCGTCTCACTCCTGAGGAGAAAAAAAAGGTGGGTCCCAGATTCTAGAACCAATATATCTGCTCAATGCAACCCCCAAACAATAGTCTTACAATAAACCATTGTATTGAAGTAACTACTACTTGTCTTTTATCATAGTGACTGTCTTACCAACCAAGGAAACTCCATTTATTTAATCACATATCGACTGCCTTACCAACCAAGCAAACTCTATTTATCTAGTCACACTTGTATACATATTTTATATTATAATATATACATGGAGAACCACTTAAGAGAAAATACTCACTAACGCAACATAGTGTAGTGGGAAAAACACAGGCTTTGTAGTCAGACTTGGGCTCAAACCTTGGTTTGGTTATTCTTATTAGGTGTATAACTACGAGTAAGTCTGTTTATGTCTCTAGGCCTCATTTTACATACCTGTAACATCAGGGTAATACATGAGACTAGTGTGAAGATTACACAAACAATTACTACTTCTAACCTAACAAGGGCCCCAGCAATGGGGAGTGAGTTGGAGACAGAGGGTCCTAAGTTGCCCTTTCTTCCCAAGAAGTGGGTGAAGGCTGTGGGAGTAGAGAGAGTTGCTAATATGCATAACCAAATTCAAATTGAGGCACAGTCCATCTAATTGTATTTTACAGTTACTGTCAAATATTATCTTAGACAAAAAAATCTTACCTTAGACAAAGGCAGCCGAATTTGAACTAGAAAGAGCTTGGCCTCAGAAATAGTCATGGACAGAGGAAACTTGAATTGTAAATCAATTATTATAATAATAATTAAATATAATTACAAGCAATGTTTATTGAGTGCATACTATGTGCTAAAGCAGGTACTAAGTACTTAATTGCATTACTTCTTTTAATTTCTAACAACTATATTTAGCAGATACTATTATTATCCTTACATTTCAGATGACATTTCAGATGATAAAACTGAGGTTTAAACTAAGTGATTTTCCTGAGTGAGTATATAGTTAGCAAAGGCTCAACATGAACCACATCTATACCAGACATCAACACCCAACTCTTAACCACTACAGAATCAGTCCAATGCAAAGCAAGGTAAACTTTAAACAGGGAGACAACACCAGTAATGGTTTAGTAAATATGGTAGTAAATTGGACCATAGCTAGGGTCAGGCCTCTGAGCCCAAGCTAAGCCATCATATCCCCTGTGACCTGCATGTATATATCCACATGGCCTGAAGCAACTGAAGATCCACAAAAGAAGTGAAAATAGCCTTAACTGATGACATTCCACCACTGTGATTTGTTTCTGCCCCACCCTAACTGATCAATGTACTTTGTCATCTCCCCTACCCTTAAGAAGGTTCTTTGTAATTCTCCCCACCCTTCAGAATGTACTTTTTGAGATCCACCCCCTGCCCACAAAACACTGCTCCTAACTCCACCACCTATCCCCAAACCTGTAAGAACTAATGATAATCTCACCACCCTTTGCTGATTCTGTTTTCGGACTCAGCCCACCTGCACCCAGGTGAAATAAATAGCCTTGTTGCTCACACAAAGCCTGTTTGGTGGTCTCTTCAAATGGACACATGAGAAATTTGGTGCCAAAGACCTGTGTCAGAGGGACTCCTTCGGGAGACCAGTCCCCTGTCCTCACCCTCACTCCGTGAGGAGATCCACCTATGACGTCGGGTCCTCAGACCAACCAGCTCAAGGAACATCTCACTGATTTCAAATTGGGTAAGTGGTCTATTTACTCTCTTCTCCAGCTTTTCTTGCTACCCTTCAACCTCCTGGTCCATCCAATTCCAGTTCTTTTTCCTCTCTAGTAGAGACAAAGGAGACACATTTTATCCGTGGACCCCAAACTCCAGCGCCGGTCATGGACTCGGGAAGACAGCCTTCCCTTGGTGTTTAATCATTGCGGGGATGCCTGCCTGATTATTCACCCACACTCCATTGGTATCTGATCACTGTGGGGACACCTGCCTTGCTCATTCACCCACATTCCTTTGATGGCAAGTCAATTGCGGGGATGCCTGCTTTGGCTGCTCACCCACATTGCAGCCCAGGGCTGCTCCCCACCCCTCTTCTCCGTGTCTCTAACCTTCTCTTTAAACTTGCCTCCTTCACTATGGGCAACCTTCCACCCTCCATTCCTCCTTCTTCTCCCTCAGCCTATGTTCTCAAGAACTTAAAACCTCTTCAACTCTCACCTGACCTAAAATCTAAGCATCTTATTTTCTTCTGCAACACCATTTGGCCCCAATACAAACTTGACAACAGTTTTAAATCACCAGAAAACGGCACTTTAGATTTCTCCATCCTACAAGATCTAGATAATTTTTGCTGCAAAATGGACAAATGGTCTGAAGTACCTGATGTCCAGGCATTCTTTTAAACATTGGTCCCTCACTAGTCTCTGCCCCCAATGCGACTCGTCCCAAATCTTTCTTCTTTCTCTCTCGTCTGTTTCTTCAGTCTCCACCCCAAGCCCTGAGTGCTTCTTTTCTACGGACTCATCTGACCTCTCCCCTTCTCCCCAGGCTGCTCTTCACCAGGCCGAGCCAGGTCCCAATTCTTCCTCAGCCTCTGCTCCCCCACCCTATAATCTTTCTATCGCCTCCCCTCCTCACACCTGGTCTGGCTAACAGTTTCATTCTGCGGCTAGCCCTCCCCCACCTGCCCAGCAATTTCCTCTTAAAAAGGTGACTGGAGCTAAAAGCATAGACAAGGTAAATGCTCCTTTTTCTTTATTCGACCTCTCCCAAATCAGTTAGTGTTTAGGCTCTTTTCATCAAATATAAAAACCCAGCCCAGTTCATGGCTCGTTTGGCAGCAACCCTGAGACACTTTACAATCCTAGACCCTAAAAGGTCAAAAGGCTGTCTTATTCTCAATATACATTTTATTACTCAAGCCGCTCCCGATATTAAATAAAACTCCAAAAATTAAATTCCGGCCCTCAAACCCCACAACAGGACTTAATTAACCTTGCCTTCAAGGTGTACAATAATAGAGAAGAGCTGAAATTACGTGCCTCCGTTGTGAGAGAAACCCCAGCCACAACTCCAGCACACAAGAACTTCAAAATGCCTAAGCCACAGCGGTCAGGTGTTCCTTCAGGACTTCCTCCACCAGGATCTTGCTTCAAGTGCTGGAAATCTGGCCACTGGGCCAAGGAATGCCCACAGCCCGGGATTCCTTCTAAGCCATGTCTCATCTGTGCAGGACCCCACTGGAAATTGGACTGTCCAACTGGGCCAAGGCTCTGACTGACTCCTTCCCAGATCTTCTCAGCTTAGCAGCTGAAGACTGATGCTGCCTGATTCGCCTCGGAAGCTTCCTGCACCATCACAGATGCTTTGGGTAACTCTTACAGTGGAGAGTAAGTCCGTCCCCTTCTTAATCAATACGGAGGCTACCCACTCCACATTACCTTCTTTTCAAGGACCTGTTTCCCTTGCCTCCATAACTGTCGTGGGTACTGACAGCCAGGCTTCTAAACCTCTTAAAACTTCCCAACTCCGGTGCAAACTTGGACAACATTCTTTTATGCACTCCTTTTTAGTTATCCCCACCTGCCCAGTTCCCTTATTAGGTCGAGACATTTTAACCAAATTATCTGCTTCCCTGATTATTCCTGGACTACAGTCACATCTCACTGCCACCCTTCTTCCCAACCCAAAGCCTCCTTTGCGTCTTCCTCTCGTATCCCCCCACCTTAACCCACAAGTATGGGACACCTCCACTCCCTCCCTGGCAACTGATCACATGCCCATTACTATCCCATTAGAACCTAGTCACCCTTACCCAGCTCAAAGCCAATATCCCATCCCACAGCACACTTTAAAAGGATTAGAATCTGTTATCACTCGCTTGTTATAGCATGGCCTTTTAAAGCCTATACATTCTCCTTACAATTCCCCCGTTTTACCTGTCCCAAAAACAGACAAGTCTTACTGGTTAGTTCAGGATCTGCGCCTTATCAACCAAATTGTCTTGCCTATCCACACTGTGGTGCCAAACCCATATACTCTCCTATCTTCAATACCTCCCTCCACAACCCATTCCGTTCTAGATAAACCTAGCTGACCCCATAAATCCTAAATCTTTTCCCTACTCCCCTTTCCATTCCTTAAAAAACAGCCCTAAAAGCTGCTCCCACACTAGCTCTCCCTAACTTATCCCAACCCTTTTCATTACACACAGCCGAAGTACAAGGCTGTGCAGTCAGAATTCTTACACAAGAGCCAGGACCACACCCTGTAGCCTTTCTGTCCCAACAACTTGACCTTACTCTTTTAGCCTAGCCCTCATGTCTGCGTCTGGCAGCTGCTATTGCTTTAATACTTTTAGAGGCCCTCAAAATCACAAACTATGCTTAACTCACTCTCTACAGTTCTCATAATTTCCAAAATCTATTTTCTTCCTCACACCTGACACATATACTTTCTCCCCTCCAGCTCCTTCAGCTATACTCACTCTTTGTTGAGTCTCCACAACTACCTTTGCTCCTGGCCCGGACTTCAATCTGGCTTTCCACATTATTCCTGATACTACACCTGACCCCCATGACTGTATCTCTCTGATCCACCTGGCATTCACTCCATTTCCCCATATTTCCTTTTTTCCGGTTCCTCACCCTGATCATACTTGGTTTACTGATGGCAGTTCCACCAGGCCTAATCGCCACTCACAAGCAAAGGTAGGCTATGCTATAGTATCTTCCACATCTATCATTGAGGCTACCACTCTGCCCCCCTCCACTACCTCTCAGCAAGCCCAACTCATTGCCTTAACTTGAGCCCTCATGCTTGCAAAGGGACTATGTGTCAATATTTATACTGACTCTAAATATGCCTTCTATATCCTGTACCACCATGCTGTTATACAGGCTGAAAGAGGTTTCCTCACTATGCAAATGTCCTCCATCATTAATGCCTCTTTAATAAAAACTCTTCTCAAAGCCGCTGTACTTCCAAAGGAAGCTGCAGTCATTCATTGCAAGGGCCATCAAAAGGCGTCAGATCCCACTGCTCAGGGTAACACTTATACTGATAAGGCAGCTAAAAAGCAGCTTGCGTTCCAACTTCTGTCCCTCATGGCCCGTTTTTCTCCTCCTCATCGGTCACCCCCACTACTTGGACTGAGCCTGCCTCTTAGAACCTCTCATTTCCTTTCCATCTTGAAATCTATCATCAAGGAAATCACTTCTCAGTGTTCCATCTGCTATTCTACTACTCCTCAGGGAGTGTTCAGGCCCCCTCCCTTCCTGACACACAAATCTTGGGGATTTGTCCCTGCACAGGACTGGCAAATTTACTTTACTCACATGCCCCGAGTCAGGAAACCGAAAAACCTCTTGGTCTGGGTAGATACTTTCAGTGGATGGGTAGACGCCTTTCCCACAGGGTCTGAGAAGGCCAACGCGGTCATTTCTTCTCTTCTGTCAGACATAATTCCTCGGTTTGGCCTTCCCACCTCTATACAGTCCGATAACAGCCCGGCCTTTACTAGTCAAATCACCCAAGCAGTTTCTTAGGCTCTTGGTACTCAGTGAAAACTTCATACCCCTTACTATCCTCAATCTTCAGGAAAGGTAGAATGGTCTTTTAAAAACACCTCACCAAGCTCAGCCTCCAACTAAAAAAGGAGGACTCTGTCAAGGATAGAGCCCCAAAACTCGCCAACCAAGCAAATAATTATGTTGCACTCCCTTGGACATTCTGTAATTGGATGTCTTGGGTACTCCCAATTCTTAGTCCTTTAATACCCGTTTTTCTCCCTCTCTTATTTGGACCTTGTGTCTTTCGTTTAGTTTCTCAATGCATACAAAACTGCATCCAGGCCATCACCAATAATTCTATACAACAAATGCTCCTTCTAAACCCTACAATATCATCCCTTACCCCAAAATCTTTCTTCAGTTGAATCTCTGCCACTGTAGGTTCCCACGCCACCCCTAATCCTGCTTGAAGCAGCCCTGAGAAACATCGCCCATTATCTCTCCATACCACCCCCAAAATTTTTCGTTGCTCTAATCCTTCACTATTTTGTTTTGCTTTTCTTATTAATATAAGAAGACAGGAAAGAACCACATCTATGCCAGACATCAACACCCAACTCTTAACCACTACAGAATCAGTCCAATGCAAAGCAAGGTAAACTTTAAACAGGGAGACAACACCAGTAATGGTTTAGTAAATATGGTAGTAAATTAGACCATAGCTAGTGTCAGGCCTCTAAGCCCAAGCTAAGCCATCATATCCCCTGTGACCTACACGTATACATCCACATGGCCTGAAGCAACTGAAGATCCACAAAAGAAGTGAAAATAGCCTTAACTGATGACATTCCACCACTGAGATTTGTTTCTGCCCCACCCTAACTGATCAATGTACTTTGTCATCTCCCCCACCCTTAAGAAGGTTCTTTGTAATTCTCCCCCACCCTTAAGAAGTTTCTTTGTAATTCTCCCCACACTTGAGAATGTACTTCCTGAGATCCACCCCCTGCCTGCAAAACATTGCTCCTAACTCCACCACCCCTCCCAAAACCTGTGAGAACTAATGATAATCCTACCACCCTTTGCTGATTCTCTTTTCAGACTCAGCCCACCTGCACCCAGGTGAAATAAACAGCCTTGTTGCTCACACAAGGCCTGTTTGGTGGTCTCTTCACATAGACACGTGAGACAGCTAGAAAGTAGGCATAGACATCTGAGCTCTTTCAGCAAGAAGCCACCCATTTTAGAGGACAGAAGGGAATGAAAGTTGTAGTTGCTAAAGCCTAAAATGGGTAAGTGATTCTCCAGAGTCTTCTATTGTTGGAAATGGATCAGTAGAAAACAAATTCTAATCCTCAAATTCCACCTGCTGGGTCACTATGGACTGACATTATCTTAGTTTCACCAAAGGGAGGAGGGAGGAAAGAGGGGAAACGGTTGGAGTACTGGGTACACAATGCTCCCTGAGTCCAGATCAAAAGACTTTAAATGAGATAGATCCAAATGTCTCAATGAGGCAGTCCTACGCTATTCTAGTTCTCTATTTCAGTTTACATAGCCACTCATATTGATACACCTAATTTTGCATTACCTAACAGGCCAACTGAAATATGGTTTCTATTTTTATAAATCAATGTTAATAAACTGCTTTCTTTCACTGTTTCTCTGTTCAACTCCAGAAAAGAGGCAAAAACCAGTGTTTTTAGACATTAGACAAACCTCTGGAGATTCCTGAGACCCTTGCAGGGGACCTGCGAGGTCTCAATTATTTCATTATAATATTGAGATATTGTCTATTTCACTGTATTGACATTTGCATTAACCATTAAAAAGCAATGAAGAATAAAACTGCCCGTGACTTAGCACCTATGAAGGCAGTGACACCAAACTATACTAATAGTCATATTATTTACTGCCACATATGGGGGTGGAAGTAGAGGTTGGAGGGAAGCCAACTACACATAAATGTCAATGAAGAGTAAAATTTACCTCTGTTAAATCTCAATCCATGAGTATATATCTGTTTAATATTATGAGTGACGAAATGAAGGTATACATAAAGCACTTGCATACCAAACTATGCTATGATGATAGTCTGGAGGAAAAGCAGTTGTGCATTTGATAGCGTTTAGAGCTAAAGTAGTTAACTTTCTAATGGAATAGCATTTGTACTTGTAAGACTGATAGACAAATTACGATTATTCAGATTTGGGTAATTTGTAAGGCAATTTCTTGCAAATGAACAAAGTAAGCCTGACAGTCCCATCCAAGAAAAACAACTGATGGTATTTGTGGTCAATGATACAAACTGAACTTTCTTGTTAAAGTTGAAATTTTGGGAAACTTTTATCATCCCTGATAACTTTGAGAGTTTTTAATTCTTTTTTTTTTTTTTTGAGACGGAGTCTTGCTCTGTCGCCCAGGCTGGAGTGTAGTGGCTGGATCTCAGCTCACTGCAAGCTCCGCCTCCCGGGTTTACGCCATTCTCCTGTCTCAGCCTCCCAAGTAGCTGGGACTGTAGGCACCCGCCACCATGCCCGGCTAGTTTTTTTTTAATTTTTTTAGTAGAGACGGGGTTTCACTGTGTTAGCCAGGATGGTCTCGATCTCTTGACCTCATGATCCACCCGTCTCGGCCTCCCAAAGTGCTGAGATTACAGGCTTGAGCCACCCTGCCTGGCCAATTCTTAAAACTTTTCTGATGATACTGGTAGTAATATTAATGGGTAGGATTTTTTTATACTGCGTAATAAGAGGTGCCAACATTTAGATGATTTATGTAACTAAGTGAAACAATCTTTTCCAAATGACCAATGTATGATGTTACAAAATCATATATGGGTAAAAGATCCATTCAAAGTACAAGACAGACCAATGGATTTTTATGAGTATAAAACGTGTTCTAGACTACATACTGCAACTAATCTTTAAGAAGTAACTTCCTTGTGAGTGTGGGTATAGCATCAAAGAATATACAAAACTATCTGAAAAAGGTATAAATAGACCTTTCTTTTACAATTGCATATCTGTTTGAGGCTGAGTTTTCTTCAAAAACATCAATGAAGACAACATATTATAAGAGAGGAAATACAGAAACAAGTGTAAGAATTCAGCTGTCTTCTATTAAGCCAGACATTAAAGAGATTTTCAAAAATGCCATATTTTTCATTTAAAAATATAGTTATTTCTCATAAAATGCTATTTGTCATCATGTAATAGATTTATTGTTATTTTAAAAGAAATATGTTAAAATATTCTCATTTTTAATTCCTTTCAATAGTAAACATCAATAGATATAACCCATATAAACAATAACCCCATAGTGACCTTAATAAAGTTAAACATAAGTCAGTGCGAAAAGACCTTACTCTGCCATAATTCTTCCCATGTTTCCTATGGGAAAGGAGGTAGGGAGGGATGAGAAAGGAATATTTTTTTTTTCTTTTTTGGGGGAACCGAGTCTCGGTCTGTCGCCCAGGCTGGAGTGTAGTGGCGTGACCTCGACTCACTGCAACCTCTGCCTCCCTGGTTCAAGCAATTTTCTTGCCTCAGCCTCCAGAGTAGCCGGGACTATAGGCATGCACCACCACGCCCGGCTATTTTTGTATTTTTAGTAGAGACAGTGTTTCACCATATTGGCCACTATGTTGGCCATGCTGGTCTTGAACCCCTGACTTCAAGTGACCTGCCTGCCTTAGCCTCCCAAAGTGCTGGGATTACAGGCGTGAGCCACTGTGCCCAGCCCCACTGGTTGTTTTCATACACATTAATTTATATCATTTATTCCTTATAGAAGTCTAACAGATATGATTATCCCTAATTTCTAGATGTAGGAACTGAAACAGTGATTTTTGCCTAAAGTCACAAGCAAAAAAATTAAGATTATAGTATGTATTTGATTCTGAAGTTCTTACTCTTTTTACCATATCATATGTGTGACAGACCCCCCCGCCACCACCCCAACTGGTCAATGTCCAACAAAAACTCATAAATTCAGAGATATGGTCTTTATCATCATTTTTGTTTGAAATCCAAAGGTCTAATTCTTGAACTGATTTCTATTTCTTCATTATTGGCTTGTTTTACCAAATCCAATGAAGGTTGGGTACACTTAACAATGGCTGATAATTGAGCTTACAACACAATGTACTAATTTTCCAGTGTCAGCACACTTCAGTATAATATTCGAGTTCTTGCAATCTCATGCTACTCAACATCAAAGGGTAGATTTATACAAATAGGCAAAGGTCTGTCTTCATCGGTTCATGTAAACAAATAATATTCTTTAATCAAACCTTTATTTTAAAAATCTCCTGTGTGTCAGGCATGGTGGCGTGTACCTGTAGTCCCAGCTACTTGGAAGGCTGAGGCAGGAGGACTGTTTGAGGCCAGGAGTTCTACACTGCAGTAAGCTATGATGTCATCACTGCCTTCTAGCCTGTGTGACAGAGTAAGATCCTGTCTCAAAAAAAAAAAAAAAAAAAGGAAAGAAAGGAAAGGGCAGGAGAAGGGGAAGGAAAAGGGAAAGGGAAAGGAGAAAAAAAATCTACTGTGTTTACTAGGCTTTGCAAATATAAAACATGACAATATAAAGGTTAATTTCTGGTGATTAAAAACAGAATTATGGCCCTTTAAAGGTTTTAAAATTAATCAGGCTTGATCATAGTTTCCCTTTTAAATGAAAACTCTAAAATGAAGAAACAGGTATGCTTTGGTGAACAGTTAATGGTTATATTTTAAGACTGCCTCATTGAATTGTTAGAAAATGCATGTAATAGTGATCTTGTCAGGTGGGAGCCCCTCCTCTCCTGGCCTCATATGGAGGCACTTCAGCTAGAGTTAACACTCTTAGTTTCTCTCCCCATATCCCATTCTTTCTTTCCCTCAGGAAGAATATGACTTATCTGATTAGCACATTTAGGAAAAGAAACTGAACATGCTCAGCTCAGCTCTTCAGGGCATCTTTCAAGTAGGTTGCAGAAAGGATGAATTCTAGTTTACTTTCCACCACATGAAAGGCAAAGGGAATATTTGCAGGATAAGGGGAAAATTCATTTTTGGGGGAATATATCAGGAAGTCCATTAGCTACAGATCTAAATGAAATTTTCCAGTTGAACTATATCAATTATTAATGCTGGTGTTTTGTTTCCTTTTGTCTGATTCCTATGTAATATTGCTCACTGAGTTCCAAACTGCGGAGTGTAGCACTGAGGTATTATTTTGGAACAATGTTGTACTGTAATACAAAAACATATTTGGTCTTTGTCCCTGGTTCCTGGAATAGAGCTCCTAAAATGCTTGAAATTTCATGAGTCATAAAGTGTCTTTTGTTATTCATGACAATCCCCTGAAAAAAACCCATCACTGAGTTTATGCTAATGAGGTGACTTAGACTGGGGCCTTTAGATAGCCTCAGGACGGGACTGGCCACCAGAAAGACCCAATGATTAGAGGGTACTTTCAGCCTCGCCCACTGGCATCCAGGAAGGGGAGAGCTTCCAGGTTAGTAAACACACTGATGTGCTGCTGGGAGGGTGGCAGCTGAGAGACGGGATGGAAGCTCAGGGTGCCCTTTCCCACATACCTTGCTGAATGCATTCCTTCCATTTGATTGTCCCTAAGTTGCATCCTTTATAATAAACTGGTAAACGTAAGTATTTTCCTGAGCTCTGGGAGTCATTGTAGAAAGTTATGGAAACTGAGGAGGTGGTAGCGGGATCCCCTAATCTATATTCAGTTGGTCAGAAGTATGAGTGGCTCCTCCAGGACTTGTGACTGGTGTCTGAAATAGGGGCAGTCTTGTGAAACTGAACTCTTTAGGGAGATAATGCCAGAACTGAACTGAACTAGTAGACACTCAACAGAAATTGAAGAATTGGCTGGCATCAGAGAAAACACCCCAGAAAGATACTGGAAGGTACAAGGGCCAGGGACCTTAAGAATTGGATTAGTTCTCAACTGAATCTCAACGTGAGAAATGATGTTATTTATGTTATTTATTAGTCCTAAAGCCAGATGTGTGCCAGATGCTATGTTTGCTTTACATATATTATTATTATTTAGAGATGAAGTCTTGCTATATCAGGTTTGAGTTTTGCTAGACTCAAACTCCTAGGCTCAAGAGATGCTCCCACCTCAGCCTCCTGAGTAGCTGGGACTAGAGCCATACACTATGGCACCTGGCTACACATATTTTAATATCATTCTACTTTTCAGACAAAAACTCAAGTGCAGTGGTGTTAACTGGAAGTCACACTATATTAAATGAAAGAGCTGGAATTCAAACACAGGTCTATCGGATTGCTTTTTTTTTTTGAGACAGTCTTGCTCTGTCACCCAGGGTGGAGTGTGGTGGTGTGATCTCAGCTCACTGCAACCTCTGCCACCTAGGTTCAAGTGACTCTCCTGCCTCAACCTCCCGAGTAGCTGGAATTACAGGTGCCCACCACCATGCCTGGCTAGTTTTTGTATTTTTAGTAGCGATGGGGTTTCACCATGTTGCCCAGGCTGGTCTTGAACTCCTGACCTCAGGCAATCTACCCACCTTGGCCTCCCAAAGTGCTGGGATTACAGGTGTGAGCCCAAAACCCAGCCTTGGACTGTATTTTTAACCTCATCTCCATACTGTATCTCTATAATGATATGATTCTGAATGTTATTCATACACTAAAACGGGAAATAAAAATAATTATTCTCACAATTTGCCTTAAATGACTATGAGCTTTAAGTTGATATAGAAAAATACAAATGCCTTGGAATGTATTATAGAAAACATTTACAATAATACATTTTTATGCTGATTATTAAGATACTAACTAAGCCTCTTTTTCTTCTTTCCAGTTATATTTTAAAAGACCTGGGGGCAAAAAACAAAAAAGAGACTTAAGATAGAGTTAATTGGGGTACACAAGTTTCTAAGGGAAGAAAAATCCTATATGAACAGCAGCAGCCCCTTGTGGTCTAAGGGGAAAAATAGTGTATCTGTAGTTATGGGGGGTGAAAATATGTTTTTATAAAGAATATATGTACATATTTAGCCATTTGACTCACTTCTCAACCCAACACATTAAAAAACAGATGCTTTAAAAAGTGATCTATTGCCAAGATGCTTGTTAAAATTTTATCAGTTGAAATATTAAAATTCATTATGAATTAATTAACACATTATACAGAAATAAAATGTTTTTGTTTCATCATTTTACAAAGTACTCTAACCAGTGGTGATTAACACTGGGAATTTTGTGTGTCTTGATATGTGTTGCTCAAAAAGAAACTAAATTTATAGGATTACCACTAAATTGATGACATTTTCTGTCTTCACTCTTGAATTCTGTTGGCAGATGTTTTTGAGAACAAAAAATTCCATCTTATTACAAAACATATTAAGCAGGTTTTCCTGCCAGGCAAGTCTGACATGATGTTTATTGCCTAGACCAAATCAATCCCCCTAATAAGCCATAATATATGCTAGCAAGTACACTATTTCATAGTTAAGAAAACTTGCGACATGAAACAGAAAGTTCTTTGATCTCTCATGCTCTGCTCCTAATGTCTCAGAAAAATGCTACATAATCTACTAGTTAGTCATATCTATTTATACTCAGTAAGTAAAATAAAATTATACTTTGCTAATCTTAAACTTTTAGGCCCAAATGCTACTTTACTTTTGCCTGTGTATAGTAGATATTTGCAAAAATTTGAAAGGAGACTGGCTATTTACAAGATACTAGAAAAAAGAAAATCCAAATACTTGAATATACTGGGAAAATGAAATAGTTCCAGAAATTAAACAATCATTGTTTGTAATACCAATAAATTGAACTTGATTGCTAAAACACTAGACAGAAATGACTTCAGTGGCATTTGCACAGAAGAGATTCAGAACTGTGAACATACCCAAGTCAGAACATCAAAAACATATTTTTGGAAAGAAAGCTTTAGTTTATCAGAGTTGGCTGTTTCTAAACAACTGCAAAAACTCACATGAATGCTGAAAAAAATCAATCAGAAAACTAGGCAACACAAATATCTTACATATTAAAGAATAAGATTTTTGATGGATGTCAACAAATAATTGATAAATATTTAAGTATCACTATGTGCAATTCCAGGCTCTGCTGATTCCTATTCTGTAAATGTCTCACATTTGGATTTTTTATTTTGTGTCCATGTAATTCTCTTCCCCTCTATCCTCGGCATCTGTTTTAGCTTTCTTTCACGTGCTGGGTCTAATTCCTCTCCTTTCTTTCCCATCAGCAGAGTCCACGAATAAGTCTCACTTTAGGAAAGAGATGTTCAAGCACTTCCAACCCAGCATTAGACAGACAACTTTTGCCTATACTCTACACATAGTCTCTAAAATTCTATTAACTGACCTTCCTTGATTTACTTGTCCTCTTATGCTCCAGTTTGATACCAGAATAACTTTCATTCCTATGCTGTAGGTTACTTTATCTAGGTATCTCTTAGGCCTAATCTTTTTGCTTTGGTCTCCATCTAAGGGATTAAATTCTAGTATCAGTTCCTGACTCCCTCATAATATGCTCTATACTAATGCAAAAAGCAGCACATACCTGCTTTTAACGATTGACATGTAATGCCAAAATATATAAAGCATGCTCAAAGATCTAAAAGATTATGGGGAGATCTAGTGGAGAGGCATGAAAATAATTGCTAATATTAATTAAATTATTAGACAAAAATACAAGAGACATATCAAGATAGTATCTGGTAAATTCCATGTAAATTAGCTAATTATTATAAATTCCATGAGTCTCAGTAAGGAGAGGTCATTGGTTATAGTGAGAGGAAGAGGTAGAATTTCAGCTAGGCACTTACAACGTAGGTTATTAAGTGGACAGAACTTTGGATTCAGGAAATAACAGGAATTGAAGTTACAGATTCCATAAAGCACAAAGTTTGTACAGGGTAGAGTAACCCCAGCAGCCTGGCTGTACTCTTAAGAGCAAATGTGTAACACAGAAATTGCAATGGGTCAGGTTGAAACATTTCCATTTTCATCCATAATTTTAGCAGTATAATGACATAGCTAAAAAGGAAAAAATAATATTCTACTTTTATATATTCAGATGAAAATATATAGTTCAAGGTATCAAATAATGACCTTCTATCATTAATTTTTGGATTGTAATCACAGCTACTGGATTGAGTGGGAAGTCAACAATTGTAGTGCTGTTTGACTCTTTGTTTTGGTTTGTTGGAATGTTTCCTCATAGAAAATCAAGTTGCATACTTTAATAATGCAGGACATATTTCAAAAAGTAGTAGTTGCAGTGTGGGGTTTTAATCCTGACTCTACCACCTTACTTAAAATTTCTTGTGGAAGATCTGCTCTACAAATATTTATTATGAAGGCTCTGTTCTAGGCTCTGGGATACAGTAGTGAGCAAAACAGACTAAGTACACGCCCTCATGAAGCTTATATTAAGAGCTATGTGACCTTTGAAAAATCACTCAAAGGTGTGTGTGTTTATGGTACAAACAGGCTTTCTTAGTTGCAATGGAAAGTGGCAGAGGGGAGGATATGATAGCTCCTGCTCCTGGGGCAGGGTTCCCAGACTGAGTTTCCATCCCTCCAAAAGCTAAAAATTTTTGACCCACAATCTGATCTGTAAATTTGGATCAGTATTAGTATACTATTTGTAGAGAATATATAAATATACATACATATTTATATAAATACTTACATTTATACATATAAATTGTTTGTAAACATTTAATAGAGTCCATTAAATAATACCTGGTCAAAAATCTATCTTTGTCATCAAATGTTGTTTACTATATTGTATCATACATTTACTATACATGGCTTCATTTTCAAATTTCAGATACATATTTTGTTTTCAATCTACAGAACAATGTGGTAAAGAAGAAAGAGGGGAAGAATCTACAGTAATTACAAGTAGATTTATTATCTACCATTTACTAGCTTTGTGATCCTAGACAAACATCTGTGTATTAGTTTCCAACTATAAAATCAGGACGAAATGATGTGATTCATCTACTTATTAGGCTATCACAAAGAATAGAAGATAATTTCAAATTGTAAATTGGTAAGAAGTATATAAATAAAAGTTAATTTAGTTCCATCATATAAGATGTTTTGTGTCTGAAAATTACAAATACTTGGTATTGGGAGATACATAGAGAGAAGAAGAGCACTAATATAAGTCATTTCTAGAGTGGATCAAAATTACTAAGGAATTAATACACCTTACACAAAAAGAATCATTCTTCTCTTTCCCACTACAGGGCCAAACCTTACTATCTAGAAGTATCTTTGAAGAGTGTCAGCATATCTCTGCTATTTTGCAAAATTCCAGAATATTTTAAGAGAAATGATGTTTACTACGAAAAAACATTTCATAACTAAGACCATCGATACAAAGTTGTATTATGTGTTTGGGCCTATTTTTGTCTTTTGGTGCTTCTGGTGGGAACCTGAATTGATGAATGAAATGCGACAAAGAGGCAAAAAGACTTAGAAAAGAGGGAAAAATGACGGGAGTTTAAAAAAGAGAAAATAATTAAAAAGAAAACAAAAGGAAAGAAAGCAGGTCTCAACAATGAAGCAACATAAAAAGAATGTTGTTTCCTTGGTATAAGAAAAAATAGATGCGAGGATAAACCAAGCAGATGTGAAAAACAGAATAAAGAAAATGCATGCATACAAGAGAACAAAAGAAAAAAAGCAAAGCAATGGTCACAAGACAAAGAGAAAATAGGAAGAAAAAAACTTACGGGACAGATGTCTGATATCTGAGATATATGCTTAATCTGTACATGTCATAGGCAAAAAATTGTTTAAGAAGAAATAAACTTAATATACAATACCATTTTGTTTGCATTTGACATAAACAAGTAGGTACACATTATAATTTCAAAAGCCTTATATAATTCATTTCTGAAACCTGGATATCAGAGGTAATCTTTTAAAAGTTTTAACCTGTCATAAGATGGTGGTTCACAGACTGGATCATATAGAAGAAAGCGTAGTACAACTGATAGAGAAGACGGTAACATCATGACCCCAATGTAATCATATAAAAGAAAGGGGGTGATATAACCGCATTGGAACAAACAAGCTACGTATTGCTTCCAAATATAATAAGTGTTCTTGCTTTTCAAATAATATATTAAATAGTGAGATGCTTTCTAAAAATTTAAATATTATAATCTGCTTGATTCATTATATGAACTGCTTTGAGAATTCTTTGTCAGGATACATTTTTGGGGTCTTGAGAATATATATGCTGTTTTCACCACTGCTTAACTGTCATAGCTTACTCAACAGACTGACCTACAAATAAAATGTTTTGAATGTTTAAAGTACAATTCCAAAAAGTAGAGTGATTATGCCATGAACTAGAATAAGATAGAAAATAAAAACTTAGAAAGCAATATATTTCCCCTAAAAGGTGGTAGGAAACATTTTATTAATGATCTTCTTAAAGTAAATGTAAAAATAGCTCAAGTTGAATAATTTGAAATGTTAATACTATCCTATGGTATAATTTATAAAATGTTATTTTCTCTATGTTTAAATGTTCTGAATTGCTCACTTTTGAGGACTATTTCAATATACTATTTTTCTTAACCAGCAGCATTTTCGATATGCTTTACTATTAAACTTCTAGCATCCATAATAATGGCTTTGAAAATTGACAAATATCTCATATATATAATTTACAGTATGTATGTCAAGCTTCTGAATATGTCCAAGTGTAAATAAAATTGTTTGTGCCCCCTACAGAATTAGAAATCCTTGGGTAGCACTGCTGTAATGATCACATACTGATAGTACTACAAAGTGCAGAAGTTCACTGGGTGGGACAAGAGAAACAGACAGAGTTCCCTCATTACACTATCCCTACATTATTTTAGCTCAAGTATTTATTAAGATATTAATTACTCTTTCTCCCTCTATCTGCTTTTAGACATTAGGCTGAGACACTGTAGATAGTTGCTCATCGTAAAACAATGCATTATCTAGTAAACCTTACCCCCCAAGATGAATGTTTTGTATGGAGCATTATTAATTCAGCAGGTTATATGCCTTAGAATTGTTAGGCTACATATACTCTCTCTTATGGACAACATAATGGCATGTTATGCTGTTTTAAAGATATGCTATGTTTCCTTAAAGAAACAGCATGTTTGGAAATTGAACTGGCAAGTTTTCTGCCTTCTGCATCCATCACAATAAAATTATCTTAGAAAATTTTTCTTGGGGTAGTGTATGACACAAAAGGAAGTAGAATTTGCATTTGTGACTTCTATAAAATGTCACACTGAAATAAGAATGAAGTATTTTATACCTCTGAATTAAAAAACCCATTTAATCCAAGTAGACAGCCATGGGAAATAAATGATGAAAAATAAAAAAATTAATACTTTCTTTAAGAAAAACAAAACAATCTATATAAAATAAAATGTACACAAGGTAAAGAAAATAGTAAAGGAAAGTAGTGGTCTCACTCACTCTGATATACAATTGCATCATTTCTTTTTCTCTTTGGGGGTTACGATACTTCTCATAGAAATCACGTCGCTTCTTTGTTTCTTTAGAAACTTTATCTTTTCTTTCCCGTTTTTCTGCTGGTTCATCTGAACTATCAGATGATGACTGTACATGTATCTTCGGCTTTTCTACTTCAATATAGTTTTCATTGGGATTTAGTACTATAACTCCATATCCTTCCTGTTTTGAAACGAAAGAAGGTAGCATAATTTAAATCTTATAATCCATTTCAATTTTCAAAAAAGTTCTTAATTGCTTCAGACTAAGCAATTTTTATATAGTTGCATATTCATTAAAATACTCCTTTAGGCAGGATTATGATTTTATTTTTTTCAAAAGAAAGTCATTTAAAATTGTTTGCTTTTATTGTGTATACAAATAAGCATTTATTATTTAAAAGAACAAAAAACATAATTGCAACATAAAGATTATAAAGCTTAAATTAAAAAACTAATTCAGATCTCTCAGAACCCAAAAAATGATTGAAATAAATTAGCAAATAACAAGTATACTTTCAAATTATATTAATATTTATACTATCTGTTTCGAGAAAACAACCTCTGAAATTGAAGTTCACAATTCAAACTGCATTTTTTTGTCTATTTTTCTTTACAATGGCCCTTTAATGAGCATTTTTTATTTGTCTGAGCAGTTAAAAAGGAATAAATCTGATTTAACATTCCAAAACCACCCATATCTACATTATTATAAACACATAACATCTACCTGTGTACCTTGAATTTTATTCACTTCTTTTCTTACAGGAGGCCAGAAAAATCATAAAGCAAAATAAGCCACTGTCTTACTATAATGTATGGAAACAAGTCTTTAATCTTAAAATTTCTTTCATTTTTCAATCTACCATAAAAATTCTCTTTATTAAAAACTACAACCAGGAAATAAGCAAAGTTCCAAAGTTAAAAAATACAGCTTGTTGAGCTATTAAGGCTTTTTTTTTTTTTTTTTTTAATTTGTAAAACATATATTTTCCTGTCTTATTTCTTTCTAGCCTGGCAAACATTTCTGTGGTTATAATTAAGAAAACATTTGATATTTATATTATGTTTAATAGAATAAGCTAACCATGAGAAAATATAGAGAGGGATAAACAATAACCACTGACAAGCATGGGTAACACAAATTTTTGAAGCTATTATATATCTTGTCTTTTCTATTCAATTACGTGTTGTGAGGTCCCAATTATGTCCTTGTAAAATACTATAAGGTCATATTTAAAAGATGTACGATATTATAATAAAAACATAAGAGCTACAGAAAATAGCTCATAAAATCTATTTATTAGAAAATCTATTTAATAGAAAATAAAACTTATAAAATATCCTTACTTATATATAGTTTTTCAAGACAGTAACTGTAGAATCTTCAACTTGAAGTTTAAATTTTAAATTCTTTTTCTGCCAAACCAACCATAAGATGATTTTAAAAAACTGACAGCAGTTAATAGTAAACCAGTGTTAGCATAGACTCAATTATCTTATTTTAAAATATGCTGCATTGCTGCACATGGTTGGTTTTTTTAAACAGTTGACTTCACAAACTACTTACAAACTTCTTTGGAATTGTCTTCTGTTTTTTCCTCCACTCGGATGACATTATTGTCTAAAATCATTATTTGGTTTGGAAATTTTCAAGATCACTGAAGTTCTGATTTTAATGATAGGACTATTAATTAAGATATAGTCATCTTACATATATGAAAACTATATAATAATATATAGCAAACTGATTTACAAAACATCACCCATTCTTCAACAGATGTTCAAATAAAACTTTTAGAATAATGCTTCTTTCACAAAAGGCTAATAAAACACTTTACAAATTTTGTAATTTAAACATTCTACATCAAAGCAAAAGAGAATTTTTTTTAAAGTTTCTTAGCTCTAAGTCAAAAGTTTTACCAACAAAAGATATTTTATTTGGTCCTGCTTTATTCTAATCTGTACAGCTATTCAAAAGTCTTGTAATTCATTGTGGTCACTGTCAGGTAGACAGATTGTCACTTGGTGATTTTCTACAGTTGGACACACTTGACTAGTTATTAAAATCACATTTGAAGGACGTTCCTACCCCTCTTCCTTGTGCCTCTTACAACTTTTCACGCCCTTCTCAAATTTCAGCTATAACTTCTCCTCCCACTAAAAGTAAGTTAAAGAACACTGTTGCACTCTGCTAAACAGGGTGAAATAGAGGCATTCACTACACTGTCTCTGGTGTAAGGAACATAGTCAAAAAAGGTCACCATAGGCCAAAAAGAAAATTGCCTCCTTACTAGATTCTGTACCATGAGTAAGTGGTCTCCTGTCATGTTTCTTCCCTGCCTTCTCTGAGTGAACTGAACTTTAAACACACACACACACACACACACACACACACACACACACACACACCCCACCCTCTCGTACTCAGGCGTTAAAATTAGCAAGACCAAAATAGAATCTTAAAATTAGTAGATATGAAAATAGTGATATACTACATTTTAATGATAATATGAAAAATTTCAAATTCAAAAATCTCACTCAAGGTAAAAGAGTGGGACTTTAATAAATTGATATAATGTGGCATTACCTTTGTATAATGAATAAATCTCAAATAAAGGTAAACTCTTTGAACAAAATTTACAGTCACCAGAATTGTAAAACTATTATCTTATTACTTAATCAATAAAAATAATATTTTCATATCTGGCTTATTTGAGCAGAACTTTAAACTTCAATTTTTAGAAATCATAGATTGAAAAATTATCATGCCTACTTAATTTTAAATAGACTCTGAAATTTGATATGTTCCATCTAAATAAGTATTTTAAAAAGGCATTTACAAATCATCAAAGAAGCAGTATTTGTCTAAGTTATTGATTATGTAACTGAAAATTACATGACTCATTTGTTCAATATCATAAAGGCACAATGTCAATGTTTCACTTAGGCATCAACAGATGAGAAATGATTCTATTTTTAAATCACCACTATATAAATCAATTGAAGATTTATCATTTAGATTTCAACAATGGATGTTTCTATTTAAACACCCAAACTATTTAGAAAATATTTTATCCTTTAGATATTTCAGATTGCCGATTTAATTAATGTGACAACAATCAAGAAACACTCAGGAACATTCTCTGTAGAAATGAGAGCTGATATTAATAAATGTCTTTGTTGCAAATTCAATTACCGTTCTGTAAAAAACTAACATTTACAATTAAAATATTTCTGATAAATTAATGCAGTATTCACGGAGATCATTCATAACCATTTTATAATGAGTAGCAGAAAGCAAGAGTAAGAAAATAAAGTTAACTATCCCACCTATGTGCTCTAACCACAGATATATAGTAAAACTTAATGTTGTCCTTCGTTTCTCTGTCATATGTAACACTGGCAAAAATTTGCTTTATATAAGCTACGAAGATTTTTGCCATGTCAACATCAATATATGGAAATTAAGGAGTCAAAGAAAATAAAGTAAAACAAAGCAAAGACAAAATGTCAGTAAATTTTACTGTTTTAAACTGAGTAACACTGACTTCTTCAAAAATCAGACTAAATACCATTTTAAAAAGTGATTCTTTCCATTCCCAGTAACTCAATCAGTACACAACAAAATTAGTAAGAAGAGATGCTAGTGTGACCTTTCATGAATCTACCCATAAAGTTTTATGAAACTACACAATAATATCAGGCATCAAGTATATGTTAAAAGAAACATGCATTGCTAATCTACTAAGGAAGGCTCCATAACTTACGTTTAGACTCTTAAACATTTTATATTGAAGGATTTCTTTTATATTTAATTATTCCTTAAGTATGCTACATTTCTTATAAGATAAAAAGTTGGGTCATTTCAAATAGACATCGAAACCTTTTCTCTTATCTTTGAAAAGATAAAATGATCAAACCGATTATCTAGCATTCTATAACTAAATAAATAAAACTTCTGGCATCCTTTATAATGATTTATCAAATCAATTCCAATATCCAACATTTCAAAAGACAAAGCATAAATAAAGTTGTTAATTAACTCATGCTTGATCACAGTCTAGTAGAAATTAAGGTGATCAAGAGAATAGATATTGGTAAAAGTAAGCTTTATATCTTTAATTCATCTCATTCCACTTTTATACTTTTGTTGCTATAATTCTACTTTCATTTTCAGACCTGTGTTTACAAGGTATAAACTATGGAATCTTAATCAGAAACCCTTAAACGTTCATTCCTAGACATAGCATTTTATTCAGCACAAGAACTTGTGATTTAAATAGAATACCCAGGTCTTTAGGCCTTCTTTACTTTGAAGTCTGTAGATGCACTTACTAATAAATAATAAATCATTTATCATTCAACCAACAAATGATGGCCTAGGTCAGAGAGGTCTAAAACAAACAGGTGATGCCAAACACAAAGAACCAAAAAGGAAAACTTTGATGGACAAATTATATCAGTACAAATACGCACTTATCAAGAAGATTCTGTAAATAGATAAAATCTTAAAATGCCTGACCGAAACCAGACTTTTGACCCCAAATGAAATCTGATAAAACTGAAGACTTATCCATGTTAATTTACCTAGTCATTACCAATTATAAGAAAAATGGAAAACCGGCAAATTCTACATCTTTTCAAGTATCTTGTGGTTGGCTAAATAAAAAAATCAGCTGAAAGTACTTGGCTCTGCATATTAACCTGACAATACTGCAAGCCACATGTGACCAGAGAGGTCAGGGGTTAGAGTGGAATCCTTTGACCTGTGGAACTATCTGTTTTGGTCTTCAGGCAAGGCTCTGTAAGAGATCATTTTACACAAATTTATCAATCATATTTCTCAAGTTCAGCATTCTATCTGCTTGGTTTGAAAGAAGATAGGTGCTCATCCTCAAGGGAAATGAAACCCAAAGTGCTTTATCTATAAACGACATCTACCCATAGACAAACCACTGTCCATTCATCTTTTCTGAAAGATGTATGTTGTATTTATTCTCATCTTTTTCCAAGAAGGGTATGTATATGTCACTGTTGCAACATCCTAGGTGCAACAGTGAGATGAGGTCATGACAACCAATCAGAAGTCACTAGTGAAGCGTTAAAGTAAACATAGCTGTTGAAGCTGCAGCTCTGCTTGAAAAATGCCCCCTCCATTATTTTAGCAATTTTCTCAAGACGTGACCTGGGACTGAAACGCGTGAAATGTCACTTGACTCCGTTTTGTGTTTCTTCTCAATGTGCATTTAGGTAACAACACTCAACTAATATTTTGTAAAATGTTCTTCACAACCATACTTCAACTTGTAGCTTCATGAATTCTAATTCACGTGTGTGTTCCATGGTATAAAAGTACCATAATGGGGACCAACACAGATTATCCCAGTTAAGTTTCCAACTTCAAATAGCTCATCAAGTTAGTAAAAGAAAACATGCCACAAAAAGTTTTCAGAGGACCACCTGTTGTCTATTATTTTTACATAGCACTTACTCATAAATCATAACACAGGGTAATTAATCAAGCTGTCAAAGAGAAGGTCAAAGGTTATATGGTAGAGTCAGAAGGTCATGCATGGGCTGATAGAGGTCAGGGTCACACCACATTCCTCATTATCAAGTTGGGATGAGAGACGGCCCAAGCAAACAAAAGTGAAAGCAGATGGAGAAGTGAGTGGATAAAAAAAAAAAAAGAAAATTTCACAAACAAAAAGAAAAGTGAAAGAAGACTGTCAGCTGCCTTCAAATAGAGAATAGAAAAGAAATACACTGAAATGTGTTCAAAGGAGCTCAAGAACATAAAGAAACTACAGTTTTATTAATTAAATTAACTGAATATAACTTTTCTTGGCCATTTTATTAGTGCATACTAAGCAATATTAGAAAATACGTGTTTGGCATCTCTGTACCTTCTCCAGTTAGATTAACTAAGGTAAGGCAAAGAGTTCCAAGGATGAAGTATAATTTACAAAAACAAACAAACAAACAAACAAAAAACTTACAATAAGAGTTTTTCCCCCTAATATTGTGTGAGGGTTATAACACAGATGCAGATAGTTTTAAGCCATACAACAGATAAATTCTTGAGTATGACACAAATATACCCATAAACATAAATGTATCATAAAAGTCCTTTTGAATAACAAAACAGTTATAAAATATTCTATTATTACGTTGGCCTGAATTAGATGCAGAATACTGTGCAAAATTAGCTGTCACCCTTTGCTCAAAATCTTTGTTAATCTCATTTTGAATGTTTGCAGCTTTATCAACACATGCATCAATGTCAGCTCCTTGGTTACTGAACCGCTGTAGTTGGAAGAAGATATAATTAAAATGTTTTGGCACAGAAAAGGTGAAATTGTATCTTCCCTTGTTCCCTTAGGAGTCTGTAAAACATGAAGGATATATTGACAAACACACACCCTTGTCTCCAGTTCTGACATGTCAGGTCATCCAAGCACTATTTATTTTAAAACATGCACTTTGCACTTACCCATATTATCACCCACTTCATTTCTAACTTTTCCTGGGTTTTAGAACATTATGTTGCTTAAATTTTGCAAATTTCTCTTCTATTCACAATTTACTTATGGAAGGATTCCATAAATGCACAATAGTACCATTAATACATTTACCATTCATTTTGAGGACAGAAATATGATTTAACACCATAGTCTTGTGAAATCTTTTATATTCTTTGCTTCTCATTCTCACAAAATGACACAAGGGTATACCCACACATTTATACATTAAACTAAAATGAAGTAACAAATTAAAACTGTTGCCCAGTCAATGATATATCAAAATCCCTAAATGAATTTAGGAAATCTAACAGATACCTCTTTATTACATGGTCTAAAGAAGACTTGGATGGGCAGATTGATCTCATTAACTTTACTATTCCTCATGCTAGTTATGCCTGTATGTTTTGAAATGCTGAGTGGAAGTCCAATGTTCTCCTAACTTCTTATTGAACTCTATTATAAAGTTGTGTAAATATAATAGTTCTCAAACATCTCTGGTAGCCACATGGGCTTTCAAAATATTATCACTTTGACCCAATCATATATCATACAAACATATGCTTAAGTTTTTAAGCTAATTATAAAATCTGTTTAACGATTACAGTACCCAAATCATTCTATATTAAATATGCCACCTTTCTCTTTCTTCTTTCAATTAAAATATCATGTGTTTAAATTATTTTCATTGTTTTTTCAAGAATATATCAGTGCCTGTGGTCCTAGAGTCCACTTGCAAGTATGAGGACATAACAAAGAATCCTATTCATTCAGTCAATAATTCATTAAACATCGATATCATACAACAAAAATTTAATAAGCAACTACTATCTACCAAGCACTATGCTAGTTATACTTAAGACTCTACCTGTATCCTAATCTAACAGTCACTTTTCATTTTAAGATATTTTCATTCAGTAGAAAATTTTAAATCCAAATCATATACAAATTCCTAAAATGTCTATATGAGACCATTTCATTTTTCAAAAAAAAGGAAATGTGAAAAGGAAAAAAAGGAGAAAAGAGTAATAATAAAATGCTCCTAAAATCAGGCTAATTAGATTTTCAAGAATGACTAACCTTAAATGGTCAGTTAAGTTTGTGTTAAGAGTGGTACTTAAACTTACTCTGTAACAACGAAAATGTAACGTTTGAGGATGTGTGTTTGTGTCTGTGT